>NC_138029.1:63672692-64294351 GCF_964106645.2 Podarcis pityusensis
ACCAGTAAAAAAACAGGATGCTGAGTGACCTATGTTTGATTTAGAAAAAAAGAGCAGCTGTGATTATCCTCCAACCACCTGATTACACAATTACCTCCATGTTTGTTGTTTCTTGCTTTTGCAATACCAACCCCGGGAGCCTCTAACAGCCAGGCCC
The DNA here is from genome assembly GCF_964106645.2 of Podarcis pityusensis. Classification (NCBI taxonomy): domain Eukaryota; kingdom Metazoa; phylum Chordata; class Lepidosauria; order Squamata; family Lacertidae; genus Podarcis; species Podarcis pityusensis. The sequence goes on from NC_138029.1 coordinate 63,672,850, forward strand.
GATTTCATGAAACATAAATGAACACATAATTAGAAAGATGCTTTGAAGGCTGTTTTTCATTGTAAAAGGAGTAAAACTAAGTTATGTAAGCAGCTTCTTGGTATGGGGGAGGGGGTGGGATTTTCAATTCGGCACACTGCCTGCAAAAACTGGCTATGGAGAGACCGGTTGAGGTGAGCGAATGACAGCATGTCTTGTTTCTGATTGAGTGAGTGATGACATGTGTCATGAGAACTCAAGGCAGCGAGGCTCTTCCTGCAGTGCTGGGGAGGGAACGGAGAAGCGTTTCTTGGAAACTGGACTGAAAATGAGAGAGCCTCAGCCATTGAGAAAAATTAGGCTAATGAAGAAGTAATGATGGGGAGAATTATTTGATTAATCACACTCAGCAGGCCCAATGAAGCACTGTGAAATGTGAGCGAGATTAGAATACAGAAGATGGTGGGGGGGGTTTTGTGGGTTTTTTTAAAGGAGATTAAAGCTCTATGGTTTTGCTTTAATTTGCAGAAGGTGCTGACAAGGAGGTATGGTCCAGATAAATTCTGGAATATACATAGATATATTCAGATTAAGCTAACCTGAAAGGGGTTCAGCAACAGCATGTGACATCACACTTGGGAGGTGACCATCTCCAGACAGAAGAAAAAACACCTTTATTTAAGCTCCCCAGGACAGGAGATTTTCAGGACCAAATTTTGAATACAAGGTATTCAACAAAAGAAAAAGAACACACAGAATTTTCTGTGTACAATCCAGGAATAGGAGTCATGCGACTATTTAATTAAAATAGCATTACACTTAGCCCACTTCTCCAGGTGGAAAGAAGCTCCTGGGGTGCAAGTACTAACCAAGTACACCGGTTGAGTGTGGGTAGGGGCACGGTTCAAATATTCCAGCACCCAGCCCAAGTCCACTGTCTGTGTGCCTCAAACTCCAAATTCCTGTCATGCGCAGATTACATAATTCGCACCATGGGCGTGGGAAACATGCCCGCTTTCCAAAATGCTCCCCATCTTCTCCTGCCTTTTCCTAGACACATTAAAGAAAGTAATCAGCCAACTTCCTACTGAAAGGCAGTTACAGTGGTACCTCGCTTTACAAACTTAATCCATTCCGAAAGTCCGTTCTTAAACCGAAGCCATTCTTAAACCAAGGCGCGCTTTCCCTAATGAGGCCTCCCGCTGCCGGTGCCCTTCCACTGTTCAGATTCCGTTCTTAGACCAAGGTAAAGTTCTAAAACAAGACACTGTTTCCAGTTTTGCAGAGTTTGTAAACTGTTAAGTTGTGGGTGAACATATCAGACGACACAGCGATTCTTCAAACAGCTCTTGTTTATTCACAGGCCAGGACAGAACTGAGCTGAAGGGCTCAGTCAGCCTGCTTATATAGAGCTCCAGTACCACGTTACTGTAACAACTTTCTAAAACTATCCAATCACTGAACGTCACTTTCGATCCTTCATTTGCATAACTATCTACAGTATCCATCCAATCACTGAACGTCACTTTCGATCCTTCATTTGCATAACTATCTACAGTATCCCCCTGCTGGCCCAGGGTGAGAACTTCAGTACATAACATAAACCAAATCTTTCTTGAACCAGACTGTTCTTAAACTGAGGTACCACTGTACTTGATAACTTTGCTGGCCTACTGAGGCAGTCACCAGCTGTAAAAACATAAGAAGAGGCTGCTGGATCACGCCAATGGCCCATCTAGTCCAGCCTCCTGTTCTCACAGTGGCCTGCCCCGGTGCCTACGGGAAGCCAGCCAGTGGCGTAGCGTGGGTTGTCAGCACCCGGGGCAAGGCAAGTAATTTGCGCCCCCTAACCCGGGGCAAGGCAAGTAATTTGCGCCCCCTAACCCCTAACCTGCCGTCGCTGCCAGCTTCTTCTTGCTGCTGCCTGGGCTGGTCTGGTGTGGTTCTCTCCCGCGCTCAGCGCTGCGCTGGGCGGCCGCTGCACTGTCCCTCCCCCAGATAGTCCCTCGCTCTCTCTCCGCACCGCACGCCTGGCACCCACCCCCTCCACAGTGGGCGGCGACCCAGCGGCTCGGATCGGATTCGCACAGCCAGCACTGCAGTGAGAGAGAGTGAGTGAGCCAGGTAGGGGCAGAGAGCTGCGAGTGTGAGCGCTCCCCCCCAGATGTTGCGCCTGGTGCGGCCGGCCCTCCCTGCACCCCCCACGCTACGCCACTGAAGCCAGCAAGCAGGAACCAAGCACAGGAGCGCTCTCCACTCCTATGGGTTCCAGCAACTGGCATCTAGAAGCATCCTGCTTCCAACCTACCGCAGGTACGAGCAATCCACACATGGCTGTACACGCATAGCCTATCTTCAGACTTTTAGCTTGCCACTTGGAGACTGGGAGTAGGGACAGCAGGCATGACACTAATTCTCTCTCACACACATGCGCATGCAAACACACACACACACACACACACACACACAACCCACTCGCTAAATGCCTTCGCAGGGCTAAAAATCACTCTCTCTCACTTCCTGTAAAGCTGGCTTTATGGAACCATTGCTGAGAATTCATAATGGTTTTTTGTGTTTGCCTACAAAATCCTTACGCCATCTGGATCTTACTCATTGCTGTGCTGAAAGTGAGAAGCACTAGGAGAATGATGAAGCTATAGATAACCAAACTCTTTGGGGAGGTTGAAAGTGCAGCGGATGACTTGGAGGAAATTATGCCAGCCTTCGGAACCTATCGCTAGTCTCTCCACTCAACAGAGAAATATACCATTCTGTATATTTGTAAGAGAGGAAGATGAGAGGATTGTGCATTGTGTATTTCTCAGAATATTAAAATCTGGCCTGGGCTTCTTCTACTTGGAATATAAACAAACAATGAATTTTTAGTATTGGTGCTGTGGATAGGGAACAGTCTCCCAGAGGTGCTTGCCAAGCCACCTCTTAACAAAACATTTGAAGCCCTTCTTTGTGTGCCACAAGAGGTTTGGAGGGTGAACAGGCCTTTCTGCGGTGGCTCCCATTTGTGGAATGCTTTCCCCAGGAAGGTTCGACTGGAGCCAGGCAAAACATTCCTTTGCAACCAGCCCTTGGGCTGATTAGCATCCTATGCCCCTTTAAACTACATGTCGTGGGGTTATTGTTTTTGTTCGTTACTATGATATGCATTTTTGTGTTTTTATATTGTAAACCGACCTGTGATGGAGGGTGGTACAGAAATTTAATAAATCAAGCAAATAAATAAATTAAGACCACCCTCACCTCCAGGTCATATTCTTCCATTTAATGCCCCCTTCTCACTGCCCAGACAGTTAGTTGGAGCCTGCACCACCTGCACACATGCAGCAAAAGATCATTATGCTAATAAGAAGCCTGATCCTTCCTTCACATCACAGCCCTGCTGGTTTTTTGTTTTGTTTTATTAGCTACCAGCTTTGTTCTAGCTTGTACCTTCTGTTCTCTTCTGTCTGTCACCGCAGAGCAGATCTCCATCTATGTGCTGAGAATCGCTAGTCCTCCATGTGCCTTGCAAAGCTCATCCACAGTGTACGAGGGCTTCCTTTGCTTTCTGGCTAGTCAGGTTTCCATTACCTCACATGGTGTTTTGCTGCTCACACTCTGCTCTGCCAGTTGTGCTCGAGGCAGATTTCACTGCCTTCGGTAGTGCCTGCATGCTGAGTGAGGCGTTTGAAATAGCTCCTGTGGTGTTACAGCTTATGCCCTAAAGACTTGCTGTCTTTGGTTCATGTGCCCCGGGATTTTGAGGGTTCCCCCTCCACTAGCCATTCATCCTGCTTTGTGATTTATTGCATCTTAATTAAATGTCTTGCTTTAAACAGCGCACAGCATATGGCATTGCTTGCTGGTTTCCAAATACAAAATGGCCATTGCAGAAGCCGTCTCATTTGCTACACGTCTTTCCAGGGTGCCAAGGAATGTATGTCTATGCTTGAAATTGCAGACATTCAGAAAGGAAACAAGGGTATTCTGGTTCCCCTTTGTGGATATATGTGTCTATGCGAGAGAGAAAGAGAAAACATGGCACTTCAAGGGCCTCAAATGATGAATTTCAGTCTGGATTGGTTTATATGGGGAGAGGCAGTCCTTGAGGTATTGTGGTGCTGAGCTGTCTAAGGTTTCATAGGTCAAAACCAGCACTTTGAATTAGGTCCAGAAACTAATTGGCAGCTGGTACAGTCAGTCCAGTATTGGTGTTATATGCTAAAACTGTCTTGCCCCGGTGAGCAACATGGCTGCTGAATTTTGCACCAGCTGAAATTTCCAAACCATCTTTAGAGGCAGCCCCATGTATAACACATTACAGTAATTTAACGTAGAGGTTACCAATGCTCCTTTCATTGTTGAAGGAGGGCACTGACAAGCAATGATATTATGGCTGTGCAAAGTGAGGGCATTTTCTCAAGACTTTCAAGTCTAGCTAACAGCTAAAGATGTGCCTTTAACAGGCAAAAAGGGGTTTCCAGAAATGAGCTTGGATGGCTTTGGGTTGCTGGTGGCTGCAGCTACTTAATGGTGGTGGCTGGTTAGAATCGGGTAACATTCCCACCATTCATAAGTCTTCAAGCACATAGCTAACTCCTCCACCCCTGCAAAAAAAGGCTTGGGAACTGCAGTTCTGTGAGGGGGAAACTACGGTTCTCAGGATCCCTGGGGAGAAGAAAGGCGCTTTAAACATAAGGCGTGGGTGTGACCTCAGTTTGGGATGAGGTCAGCAAATCAGAAAGAGGTTTGACACTTGTGGGCGACAGGCACAAAGGAGACTGCAAGGAGGTTTGAAGAGTCAGCGGTTTGAGGCTGAGGCCAGTTTACAGACCAACACTCTTTGGAGAGGGCTTGCCTGCTCTCCCATCTCCCCTTGTATATCTCAAAGCATGCCCCAAAGGCCACCTTCCCTTCTCACTGACATGCTCTGTATCTACAAGGAAACTGACCTAAGAATGTCCTCAGAGAAGTGCGCCAACCAGTTCATTCTCATTTTGTTAGGAGTTCAGGTGCCTACCTAAGTGGTTCTTTGAAACTCAGAGCCACAAAGCACGAGAGAGCAAGCTGCGCCAATGCCTTTATCGTTATGCGCATTCTAGATACCACTGCAGTTATTCAGCGGAGAGCCGGCACCACCACTTCTACAACTTTATACAGTCTTGTGTCTCCAGCCTGCAGAGCGTCTCAACAGAAATTCTGCACATGTGCATATCATTAAACTACTGTTTTCCTTTGGTCTCTTAGGTCTGGTATTCTTTCACGGGAAATTTATAGTTACTCCAAAGCAGCGTAATCCCAGGCCATTTTACTGAAATGTTAAATCATGGTTGCACTGACAGAATTATGCATTTGTCAAGCAGCTTGTGTATGCAGACTTGCAATCAACATTGCATAAATCCTTGTTTATCTGGATAGGTTGGTCAGAGATTATTCATCTTCACTCCCCTCATTTTTCCTTTTAAACTGTTTCCCAGGACTCCTTTGCTTCTGGCTCTCTCCCGTTTGAGCCGATCCTTTATCTCCTTTGGGACTCTCCAGTCCCTTCATTGCATCCTCCACATGATGGAACATGGTTGGATTTAAATCTGCAGCCCAATCCTAACTATTCCTAACATAGGATATTACTTTGTGAATTATTTAACAATATGTCTATTGCTCTGGGATATTTTTAAAGTAGAAAAGAGATTTATAAATTATATACTTCTAACAGTATATAAATACATAGGCCAAAAAGTCCAGTGGAGAATTAAGTGTGCTTAATGCCTTTGAAAGTAGAGGGCTTAAGCAGGTTTAAACCTTTGTTGGGTTTTGGCCAGTATTAATGTTTATTTAAAAGTCAATCCAAATAAGTACGTTCAGGACAATAACTTGTGCATATTTTAATTTTTACTAACCTGGATATGTTATCAGTCAGTAAAAGTGCTTAAGGTAACAGCCCAGGAGTAAGACATATTGAAGTCAATGGGACTTGCCTCTGAATAGACATGTATAGGATTGCACTTTAATTTTGGTCACACTGTGACCTCAGTATTTTTTATTTTGCCTTATGCATGTTGTAAACAAAAACAGCTTCCTTTCCCTTATGGGGTACACAAGAGCCCTTAGAGTCCTTTGTAGGTTCTCCATCAGTAGGTGAAAATAACAGAGGCCAACTAGAGAATATTGAGAAGCAAAGCAGCTAGTAAACCTGTTCTTTATTAAAGCTGTGGCAACAGGGTGCTCCCCCCACACACAGGAGAGAGGAGGAGGACCCAGGAGAAAGGTGTGTAAACCCTTATATAGACTTTTGAGTTGCCCACCCTGGAGCCCAAGACAACCCCCCCCCAATACATCATAAGTACATCAGAGAAGGGGCAGACTATAACAGAAATCTGAGTGTGTTGTTTTTATCCTGTCTGCCAGGTTACCTGATTGGGGGTTGTGCAATGTGTTCTAACATTGAGCTGCTGTCAGTTTCAAAAATGTTTGTAATATTAGTAGCCTGGCTGGCGTGAGCAACATTTCAGGGCAGAGGAATGCAGAGTTCCTGTACTATTTGCAAGTCATTTTATACTGGGTCGGAGCACTGGTCCATCCAGCTGCCACTGAAAGGCAATGGCTCTCCAGGTTTTCAGACAGGACTTGGAACCTTTTCCAGCCCACTCTGGGCATGCCAGGGATTGTACTTGGGAACTTCTCCCTGCAAAGCATGCACTCAGCCACTGAGCTGCCAGCCTTCCCAAAAGCAAGAAAAGAAACCCACTTAGTGCTGTAATGATAAGAAGTTCCTCTCAAGGAAAAGAGCACAGAAACTTTTAAATGGTTTTTGAAAGCTACTTAGTTTGAGAAAGAGTTCTGAAGGCTTGGTGGGGGTGGGGCTGCACATATGGATAAATGGCCACAGCTGGAAGGCCAACTGCAAATCTTGCGCAATCCCCAACAAGAGACATCTTTTATCCCAGATGTCACTAGGGGGCGCTGCAACCCTCATTAAAGAGAGGCCGGGATATGGAATTTGTAAATAGGAAATGTCACTCTGATGTATATGTGGAATGAGCTGACAGTTTCTTGAAGAGAGAAGGCGGTACAGCAATGTCAAATGTGAAGAACGTGCAGAATACCTGCTGCACCTGATCAAGCCAGGAAGGACCCGCTGAATAAACGCCCAGATCTTAAGTGGCTGCTCTCCCAACTTCAAGTGATGTGATTGAGGCTTATGCTTGCTATTCCTCAGACTTGATCAGAAGCAGGACAAACTGCACCAGCCCCCAGTGTGTTTTAAGTGGATGTATAAATCTGTCACTAAAGAATACTGTGTCATTCTGCTGTACATTTTATTTATACACTTTTGGCATACACCCCCACCTCACTCCCGGCAAAGTTATAGGAGTACGGAGGAGTTTGTCATGGTAGCAGAGCGAAAGTACGGCTGAGCTGTTAAGAGATGATGTATATGCAGAGAGCATAAAATGGCAGGAGCATCTAAAGGCACACATACCAGACATAAATTAACACCTGTCAGTTCCCTTGAAACCTATTTTGCACTCTCAAAATATGGAGTTAAAATTGTGGATTTCCTTCCTCACCAACGCATACATTTTAGTCCATAGGAGGATCAGTTAGAATCTGGATGAAAACAGCCATTTGCATGGAGACAGAAAGGGTAGTGAATCTGGATTAATTCATCCAGAGTAAAAGGTTGTGCCATCCTTTGTGGTTTCAATTTATGTACTAGCCAGCATGCGATAAGCTTCTTCCTCTTCAACTCTCTCATCCTTGGGTAATTGACATAACTGATTGTGTTATACTAACTTGAAAAATATGAGTGAATTCCCTGTGCACTGCATCCTGCAGCTTCCTGGCTTCACACCTCCTACGTGCAGAGACATTTTTTGTAGGGGAACAGTTAGGGCTAGTTGCCTTGGGAAATTATGCCGCTAGATAGTACCCAGCGTTTCTCAAGAATAGTTGCAGGCTCCACCCAACTGTCGGCGTACATTGGAGTTGCATTCACACCATTCAGTGCATCCGATATTTGACAGGTAGAAGTATTAGAACAGAGCTAAGCTTCATACTAATTCCTTTGTTGTGCCAGCATCTTCCATGTCTCAGAAGTAGTGTGCTCTGAATGCCAGTTGCTGGGAGTCCCAAGTGGGGAGAGTATTGATGTCCTCTGGTTGGCCACTGTGAGAAGAGGATGCTGGACTAGACAGGCCTTTGGACTAACCCAGCAGGGCTCTCCTTTTGCTCATATACCAATTTATAGCATTTGAAGTTCACCTCAAAATACAGCATAGAATTAATTGCCTGTCAGCTCTAGCAGCAAATGCTCAGATTCTTTGGTGCTGAAACTGCCAGAAGGACATTCGTATCCTACTCTCCTTCCTATATATTATCAGCTCCACTGCATCTAGATTTCTTAGAAGCTTGTGGAAATAATTCCTCACCAACAGGCATGAAAGAGGGTGATATTCCCTCTCTAGCCACACAGTCAGCCTCTGGTATAAGGAGAGCTTCCTCGGAGAAGCAGAAAGAATGGAGCAGGCTTGGAAACCTGGATGAGAAAGGATCAAACGAAAATGTGGAGGAAAGAGAAAAAAGAAGTCAATCACCCATTATCTTAAGACAAGACAACAATCAGAATGTCTTGTGTTAATTTCAGAAGGGGGGTTGGAATTGCTCACACAATGCGCATTTGAGACAGAAATGAAGAAGGTGTAGAGTTGTTGGAAGGCAGAGTGACGATGCTGGTGCAGAACATTCCAGAAGTGGCAACAGCAACAGGGACAGGCAGGGATACGGCTGCAGTGCATCTTGGGTGATGGCTCTGCAGACTCAAAAGGAGCCATTTCACTTTGAAACCTGTATTTCCACAAAGCTCCCTTGAATTTAATTGTTTTTCTCATTTGCTCTGCCCTTTACTGATTGACACCAGGCAGGAAAGAAATCAGCCACTTTCAGAGACAGCTCCCTTAGGCAATTTCAGACTCTCTCCAAGTATTCAAAGCCTTCCAAGCTCACAGCAGTGATAGTCAGAACAGCTTGTCCAAGATGGGCCTTAATGGGACTATCAGAGACAGTGGCTTAGCCAAGGAGAAACAGCTGCAGTAACACCCATTATCCCACTTTCAGGTTTCCATGCCAAAATCATGTTGCCAAGACCATATTGGCTGTGAGTCTGGGAAGACCTGCTCCCTGCTTTTTTCCACCTGGCCTGGGAGGACAGTGCCCTGACTATCTCCAGCTGCAAAAGCTGCACTGCTGAACACTCTTGGGCTGAGGTATTGTTTTTTGGGAGGGGGTTGTTGGCGGGGGGTTGATTTTTTGTACTTTATTTTATATTTTGTAGTGATTTATGTTGAAATTGTTCAGTTCAGTTTTGCATTTTTAAAATGTTTCATTGTTTATGTCTACTTTTGTAGTTACGTATTTTACTCATGCTGTAAGCCGCCTGGAGCATGGTATGAAGTGTGAAAAGGCGGCAGACAAATAAAATGATGTATGTATGATCAGAGGCTGCTCACAGGCCAGATTCCACCATAAGACTCCTCTGTGTGGCTGGGCTGCCTGGTAAATATAATAACTCTTTTAAAATATACTTTTAAGTTCCCAGAGATTTACCAAAAAAAGACTCAAGCCTTTGTTGGATGCATAAGCCATCCAGAGTGGTTGGGGAAAGCCAGCCCGATAGGCAGGGTATAAATAATAAAATTATTATTATTATAAACTTGGCCCTGGGTTTCTGATCAGCAGGGCCAGCCCAAGACATTTTGGCACCTGAGGTGAACCACAAAATGGCGCCACTTTCCCACCAGGGAAGAAGGCATGAGTGAAGATCTACACTGGGAACAATATGACTGGATCAAGATCTCTACCAGGATCTGCTACCCCTATGAATCCTGCCACCTGAGGCCGTCGCCTAACGTTGCCTCATGAGTAGGCTGGCACTGCTGATCAGGTGTATCTGTTGGGTCAGCACCACATCATTTACACGACTTTTCAGATGAGCAGTATATAACATGCTTACTGCAGAACAGGGTAAGTTGCCACTTAGTAAATGATGGACTGTGTTCATTGTCCCCTCTGAATCTGCATCATTGATTACCAAGGGCATTTATTCAGAACACCATCAAAAGAATCCACACTTTGCTCAAATGCTCAGAGGCAAACTTAAAGCTACAGAGTATAAATGCTGCCAACTATCACAGCTTTCAGTGACAGATTTTAAATCCATGTTATTTCATTATTATTATTTTTAAGGAAAGGAAAGAAAAAGACCCTCACACAACTCATCCAAGAGCTGACAAGTCATAAAAGGGCTTATTTTCCCAGTGACAAAAATATCTATTTTTCAAACTTCACAGCAGGGCTTTCGCCTACACACACTACACCATGTAAAACCTGTGGGGAGAAAATGTAAAATGTATTGTGTAAATGTAAATGCAGCTCACATGGGAAACTGCTTTTAAAGCCTACCCCCCGTCTGTGGTGCACATACGGACACAGAACGTGGTCTCCAGACACACAAAAAGGCATACGTGAAAAGAAGCAGAATGGAGAGGCCATGCCAGCCAATGTCGGTTTGCCCCATAAAGTTCCAGTGACGTCTGTCAGATGACGTATGCTACTGTCTTGAAAGTGAGGCTGAGAGATATTCAGTGAAAACGCAAGTTCTCATTGCAGTGGTCCAGGAAGTCCCAGAATAATGTAGCCAGGATTACTTAAAGCACCTGCATTCCATAGTCCACTGACCAAAGATGTGTTCTGAGCTCAGGAGACTCCTGAGCACAATTATTATAGGTTTTCTATTCTAAGTCACTGCTGCAGCACCCTCTTGGCTCAGCCAACCAGTCATGCTCCCCTAAATCTGCCTCTACTGGAAGCTGCAGTCAAGTAATACTTGCACCTGTTATGTTAAAAGGAACCAATCGATAAAAGGTAAAGGTAAAGGTACCCCTGCCCGTACGGGCCAGTCGTGACCGACTCTGGGCTTGCGCGCCCATCTCGCTTAAGAGGCCGGGGGCCAGCGCTGTACGGAGACACTTCCGGGTCACGTGGCCAGCGTGACGAAGCGGCATCTGGCGAGCCTGCACCAGCGCCACACACGGAAACGCCGTTTACCTTCCCGCTAGAAAGCGGTACCTATTTATCTACATGCACTTAAGGGTGCTTTCGAACTGCTAGGTGGGCAGAAGCTGGGACTGAACGACGGGAGCTCACCCCGCCGCGGGGATTCGAACCGCCGACCATACGATCGGCAAGTCCTAGGCACTGAGGTTTTACCCACAGCGCCACCCGCGTCCCGCGAACCGATCGATAGCAATCCTCAAAACAGGATAGGACATTCAGCACCAGGCTTCGAAGGGCAATCTCTCATACTATGATTGTTTTCAGTGACACGACAAGGTGAGTATCAAAAGCCTGTGTTTGAAAATGCAGCATCAGAAGGAGGGGTCCACATTGCTAGTCAGGTGCAATACAACTTTCTTACGCTATGAAGATTAAAGGATTTTCTCAAGAAAACAATCCACAAATATAAAAAAGGAGTTTGTTCTCTGCATAGATAGGGTAACAGATTCAATCCCTGAGCTATCTTGGTAAGGCTAGGAAAGACAGCAGCCTCAAATCCACTGTAGAGCTAGGTAGACCAGCGCTCTGACCCAGTAACCTGGTTCACACATCACATTAAGCCATTGTTTAAGTAAATTTTAAGGCAATACAGCATGGGTTAGTGCCTTAACTATGGTTTGTTTGTGAAAATAGGCCATAGTTTGTTGCTGGCTTGCTGCCCTTAACCATGACTTAGCGTCTTGTATGAACATAGGCACCTCTCTATCTATGGCTTAAGTCTAGATTGTTTCATCGCCCAACAAGCGAGAGCGGCTGTAAAGCAAAGCTGCTCTCAACGCTCAGCTCCTCTAGTGAGCACTTTCCCCAAGGCTGATGCCGCTGCTAACTCCGCAGCACACCTGCATGTGACAAATATACACACACATTTCCTCCCCCGTTTATATCTCATGCAACATCTGCTCCTGATTAGTTTTTTGAAGCTACATTTGTCTCATGCAGTTTTCAAGTAAAGTCCTTGCAAAAAAAAGACTTACTATTTCTATGGTTAGGGCGGGGTGGGGTTCAAAAATGTGGGTGCTCCGCACTGCAGGGTTGCACAGCTGGGATGAGGCTGGGATGTTACCAGACAGACTTGTGCTGCTGGAAAATGTTTGCATTTTAACACAGAGAAAGAAATATAAACACCAAGGGTTGCCCATATGGGTTGCGGAGCAAAGGCACAGAGTGCAAAGTCCTGTTTTGAAAGATGGGGGGGCATTAACTGTCTGCTTCAATTGTGAGGCACAAAACAAAACAGCAGGTGTTGATAACGGAGGGTGGTGCAAAATAACATGCCCCAGTAGTAGAGGAATAGGGGACAGATAAGTGGTGGCTCCAACATAGGTGAGGGTTACTAAACTCAAAGCATGAATTCCCAGTAACAACCAATTGTTGGTTGGGGAAAGGAAAAAGCAAAACTAAACCATGGCTTTAGAACGGAGAAGTGGAAGAGAATAGCTTTTAAAAACCACAAACTCCAAAGGGCTGTGGGTGTTTCCTTCTTGGAGGAAGGGGAGAATAGCTGACAAAGATTGCCGAGAAGATTCCCACACCCTCACTCTCACGACTGACCAGTGACAAGGGAAATGGTGATGTGGTGAGACAATGCCATCAGTTTGGTGCCATGGAGACTTAAGAAATGTTGAGCGGAGGAACAGCTGAAGGGAGGAAGGAGGGCCAAGGATGATGAAACAGGCGAGAGTTACTCTGAATGTCTGTAAGAACAACCAGCTGAATGTCCTTTGCTTTAAGCATGGTTTGTTCAATAAAGAGTGGTTTAAAGTGGGGGTGAGGGACCTGTTTCAGCCCAAGGCAGGAACTACAGTGGTACCTCAGGTTACATACGCTTCAGGTTACATATGCTTCAGGTTACAGACTCTGCTAACCCAGAAATAGTGCTTCAGGTTAAGAACTTTGCTTCAGAATGAGAACAGAAATCTTGCTCCGGCGATGCGGCGGCAGCAGGAGGCCCTATTAGCTAAAGTGGTGCTTCAGGTTAAGAACGGACCTCCAGAACGAATTAAGTACTTAACCTGAGGTACCACTGTACTGTAATAATAAAATATAGTCTACTTACAAACTATTCAAAGGTCAGATTCATGCGCTTCAGAAAGTTGCCCAGGCAGTAAAACTTAGCTTCATTACAAAGTGGTGAAATAATTTAATTCCTAAATTATTGGTATGGGAACCCAGAGTGGCTTGTGAGAGCCATGTGGAGCAACCAACCTCAGCCTCCTCACACACTGATCTTCTCAGGCTGACTGGGAAGGCCTGATTGCTTAGTTCTTCCCAAGGTGAAGGGAAGGGAACATAGCTAAGCATGGCAAAACAGCTTACTCTATGGTATTAACCCCTTCATGTATAACATGGGGCTGGTTATCCCACATTAACAATTCTGGTATTATTTACATTGGGATGACACACAGGCCTATATGTGTACAATGTGAGCCAAGCCAAAATCAGGGGGAAGTGTGTCTCAGGGGGGCAGAAAAGTGAACAATCAGGTCCCTGAACTGATTAGCAACCCCTGGTTTACATGCAGACAGATTCTTAGGTGAAAGAGGGGAATAGTTTAATTTTTGTTTTCCGGTGGTGATTGAATTCCTTTCAGCTGCTTGCAGGCTTTGATGCCTTCTTTGAATGGGTCAGCGTTGCTTCTTCTGAAATGTTAAGATCAAAAGAATTGTCTTGTTGGAGCAAGCAAGTTCAATCCATGGTGTCTCCAGGCAGGGCTCAGAAAGGCTGCTGCCTTGAACCCCGAGACTCTAATGACAGTACCAAACCAGTTGGACAAATGCTATTGGAAACAGGAGCTTCCTGTGTACCTGTGCAACAGACCAGCAGCCCATCTAGTAGAGCCCGTCTCCCACAATGGTCAATCAAGCACTGCCGCTGGAAACTTGCAAGCAGGGACGGGGGAGAAATTCAAAGCCAAATTCCCACTTTCTGAAAAAATATGGGCACTGAAGCATAGCCATCCTTCAAAATTTGCACTTATCTTAATTTTGTGATGCAGCTCTCCAACCAATCCATGTATACAAAAATGCATATATCAGAGGGAAATGTGCATTAAAATTAATGTATTGGTGAAAAAATAAAATACAAAATGCATTATATGAGGAGAAATTGCTTGCAAAAATATGTACATAAATCAAAACTTAAAACAAAAGTGTATTTATTAAAAGAAATTTGCATTAAAATGCTGAAGAATTTTCATGAGGATTTTAGAAAAACAACAACCCTGCAAATTGTATGAACTGAATTTAAGATTGGAAAGAAATGGACAGATCATTCCAACCCTACTTGTAAGTAATACATGATGGTCATTTCCTATTTGCCTTCAATGTCTGCTTGTCTGCTTTCAAATATAGGGGAGTTTATTTTGCTATCACAGCTAACATGCTAACAAGTCCATATTTTTAAAGCAGGCTATACTAGTAGGCATCACTACATTTGTAGCAGTTACTGCAAGTTCACTGTGCACTGCAAGGTGTATTTTAAGCAGGGCATTTTTGTGACAGAGATGGTACAGTGTACCATCCCTTTTTGGTTTTCTTTTTTGCTGCCCACGGCACCCAATTTGTGCAGACACCCCAAGCACTTTTATCAATAGACGTATAGCGGCACCTCATTTTATTTTATTTTTACTAAAGGAAAAAAGCACTGTCTTCAAGCAACTACTCCCAAAGTTTAGCAGCAGCAGGCTTTGTTTAATGATTTTTGAACTAATTATATTTATACATCTTGCTCATGTTAAGTTTTTTAACACGAGTGGTTTATGTAAGCAGTTTTTGCCAACGCTCTTAAGCCCTTGAACTGAAGGATGCGGGAAGAGGAAGAAAATCCTGTGGCATGCCCAAGAGAAAGAAAACCCGGGCAGTTAAAGGAGCTCCATGAGAGCTGTGGCTTCCTCTCAATCTCTTGTACTTGTTGGCTAAATAAATAGACGTGGAAACATCTCTCTCTCCATAAAAGATGAGGTAGTTGGATCAGTATGTAAATATTGCTCAGTCATTTTACATTTTTTCTGCGCACTGTATGCCTGCAGTGCTCACACACCCTTTACTGATGTCCCTGCCTACGAGATGTTAGGCATTATGTATATTTCGGGTAAAATGTTCACAAGGTTAGAGCTCTGCTTTCTCTCTCTCTCTCTCTCCCTGATAAAAATAACTATCCTAGGTCTTCTGTATCACCGCCCACATGCACTGAAGTGATTGGGGGCGGGGGCTGCAGCCTTGAGGGAGGGGAGAACCTGCAGGCGCCTTCCCAGAGCAAAAGCGTTACATAAGTTAAAATTATTTATGATATTTCATGATGCATCCACAGAGCAGCTGCAGACATTTTCAAACACCTTTCAGTGATTTTGAGTACAATTGGTTTGGTCCTTGGGTAGTGGATAAGACCTTGCTCAGCGTGACTACTGCTGGATAGCAGTACTGTATCTAACTATGATACACACACGTTCATTAATCATGATGACACTTGACAACTATGGATTCGGAACATTCTGAAATAAGGAAGGGAAGGGAAGGGAAGGGAAGGGAAGGGAAGGGAAGGGAAGGGACGGGACGGGACAGTCTCCAGAACCTGCTGAGGCTAAGCAGGCTCTCAAAGATTAGAGATTACAAGTCCTGGAGGGTTTCCCAGTAAAAATATTCATTGTTGTGGACAGTATCTAAAGTGGAAGAAAAAAGGAGGTGAGGTGGGTTAGGTCAAACTTTATTAAAGGCCCTTCCAGACCGGGATTTCTTTCTGTAACATGTCATTGATGCAATAATAGTACATCAGTGGTGGGTTTATACTGGACTGTTCTCGCAACATTCCGCTTTATTAGTGCTTCCCCAATGTTAGCGCATTATTGCCACCTAGAGGGATACTCTTGCACTATAGCGCAAGAAAACCAAGACCCACACAAACAAAGAAAACAGAAGATTTGTGGATAAAAAGTTGCAGGATTTCAGCAGGGAGTTACGGGATGTGCGCTAATTGGAAACAAAGCAGTCTGCCCACCCCGAAACTGTTGTAGGTGCAAACCGTATTGAAGGCAGGATTGCATATAACTCCCTAGATACCACCATGAGTACAAACCATCATGAAGGTTCAATAAAAAGGCCACCTGGAGGGGCCCTACTGCCACTGGAAAAGAAGTGGACTAGCATCCCAACCAATTTCACACACTAGGTATGGGGGAGGATTAAACTGCCCCATGGATTCTATTTGGAACTGCACCCCCTTGAGGCTGCGTCTGGCACCAGCCCTACTCCCTCAGATGCGGTTGGACATCAGCCTGGTGTTCAGCTTCCGGAAGAAGGAGCGCAGCTTGCAGATCTTGCACTTCTTCTTTCGGTTTTTATTTTTCAGTTTTCCATGTCCTCCCTCCCACACGTCCTCCTCTTCTGTCGCCCAAGGACCCCAGGCGCCACCGTTGAAGTCTGGGTGGGCACGAGGGTTTTCTGCCGGGTATCTGACAGGAATGGCCGTCTGGTTGTAGCGGACGAGTCTAATGAGGAGAGCCCTCACCACGTCGGGCCGCTGGTCCGACAGATCGTAGCGCTCGTATGGGTCAGCGGAGATGTTGAAGAGCCAGACAGATTTGCGTAGGCCGTCCGTCAGGCGCTCCAGGTTCCACCAGCTCCCTGGGAAGTTGGTCAGAGTCTGTGGCGGGATCCAGTCACTGTAACCGGGGTCTCCAGTAAGAAGCTTCCAGTCTCCTACCCGCACCGAGGCCTGCACTGCCGTATTCCATATGCCAAAGCCTCTCTCCAAAGAGCCATATTTAGCATGGTTATAAAGAGGGTCAATGTTATGCAGGATTTCCGTGCGGGGAGACTCTTTGCCCTCGCTGATCGCTGGCCACACGTTATAGCCGTCCAAGTTGTCTGCCTCGGACAAGTTGCCCCCGGCCAAGGTCACCAAAGTTGGGTACCAGTCCGTGATGTGAATCAGGGCCCTGCTGGTTCTCCGCTTGCGTTTAATCAGCGGGCTGTGCACGAAGCCAATTCCACGAACTCCTCCTTCCCAGTAAGTCCCTTTGCGGCCTCGCAGAGGCCAGTTGCTTCCCCCGGAGAAGGTCTGCCCGCCGTTGTCAGTGGAGAACACGACCACACTGTTTTCATAGTAGCCGTACTTCTTGAGTGCCCAGGTGATGTTCTTCACCGCTTCGTCCATGCACGTGACCATGGCAGCGTATTTACGCCGCGCAACATTGCCCATGGAGCGGTAGCGGTAGATGTACTCCTTCGGGGACTGCAGCGGTGTGTGCACAGCTTGGAAGGCTACGTAGATAAAGATGGGCTCCTTGGGGTTATGGGCAGCCAGGATTTTGTTGACTCGCTGGGCATAGAGGAAAGTGGAATATTTTCCACTTTGTTCCCAGGCCACGTTCTCGCCATCGTGAAGGTCGTAGCCGCAAACGCCCGGCCCGTCACAGTTGTCATAGGTGTAGTAATCCACATTCCCGGTCAGCGAGCCAAGGAAAGTGTCAAAGCCCCGGCGAGTGGGCAGGCACTCTTTCCTGTAGAAGCCCAAGTGCCACTTGCCCACCATGTGCGTGGAATAGCCAGCTTCCTGCAGCTTCTGGGGAAGAGTGACCTGGTTCAAGGGCAAGCAGTTGGGTTGCCGGGGACGGATGATGGAGTGCTGAAGGCCAGTGTGGATTTGGTACCTAGGACGAGAGGAAAGGGGATCAGAAAGGGAAATTGTTAAAGGCTACAGTTCAGTCCCTCACTCATTCTGCATTTGCAGAGAACCCAAGGGAAAAATCTGCCCTTGTAGGGCATTAGGTGCACTTGAGAATGTTTATTCTGCATATTCAGGATTCTCAAATTGGAGGCACACCTAATATATATATATTGGGGGCAGATTCAACTAAGTAGTCCCGCCAGTGGAAGCTCGCATAAGGACTTTTGCTGGTGCCATGGGGCCAAGCTTCCCTTAGCTCAGGGTTGGGGGTGGGAGAGCCCCAGAAGAGCACACAGGTGAGGGAGAAGGCAGAAATGTTTGCACTGGCAAGGCGATTTGCTTGGTGCTACATTGAATGATGATGATGATATTGTAGCCTTAATCACATTGTTATCACACCATGCTTTTCACCATGCTGTCCAGGACTAGAAATGCAGATTTGAGCCAATAGATTTATTATACCATGAACTTTCATAGACTGGAATCCATCTCATCAGAAGCATAAGCATAGTCTCCAGTCCATTATGCACCATTCAGTAGTTAAGGTGACACAGTACCCTTTGCCTGTTTTTGCTACAATACCAAGCTTTTTGACCAGGCATTGAGGACCTCTGTCCTAGGCTGCAGGCCTCTCTATTGAGCCCTCAGGAATCTTTCTAGGCCACATTGTTCCCTCCAGGCCAAACCTTTCCCAGGCCCTGCTCTGCCCCAGTAGCGTCTAGTGAGACAGTGTGGGTGGGGCTTTAACGCTCTCCCCTTTTCCCAACACTGCAGGTTGCTGGTGGGGGTGGGGTGTAACACACTGTGAACTGGGAAACGGTACATGGCAGCAGGAGTCGGCTTAGATCTGCCACCATGCGCCGCGCCGCGCCAAGCTTCCCACACCTCATCTCTCCCCTTTGGGTAAGTGCCAGTGACCCACTGTGTTTACAGCAACTGAACCTCACCTGCATGGCCTCCCCAGTCACTAACACTCTGCACCCTCCTTGAATGTTTTTGCCTGGCTGGAACATGTCCTTGAACTGTGATTGCTTGAATGAAGAGATGTGGGATGAGGTGAGAAAGCCTCTGGCTTGTGCTTGGCCAGATTGTAGTCTCTTGTGCAAAGATAAGAGCCACAGCTATTGATCATCTGGCCACACCCACCACTATCACTGGTAGCCTTGATAGATAGGCTCAGCCAGAAGGGAGAAACTATTGTGCAATGCAATCCTATGCACTTCAAAGTAATTCCCACTGAATGCAATGGGACTTGATCCCAGGTTAATGTGCAGTCAGATTGCATGGGGGGGGGGGGGAGACCTCACACGCCCTCCAAACTTGCCCTGGGCATGCAGGCAATTCAAACTGCAGCCAACACGCTAATTATTCACCCAACTGCTCCTAAGTATTCTTCCTGTATTTATTCCAGGCAGGTACAAAGAGGATTCCCCTTTTTAACTGGCATTGCTGACTGTCCAATCCCTTGGAAGTAGAGTTAAGTCTTCCCAGGATGAAATCATTGTGACTCACAGCGAGTCTGTTCTATTCACCCTGTTACTCAGTCCAAAATGTAGTCTCCTTTTGAAGGAGTGACCACAGCTGACTCTGGCCTCTCTTTCTTACCCTTACATTGGTTTGGGCTGCATAGCCTGGAGAGGTCACACCAGTCCCTTCTGTCTTTGTTACGTGACTGAAAAGTGCTTGGTTACATGGGATCAGGGAGGTTTCTTTGCTTCCTGATTTTCACACTGCAGATCATTTCATAAACATTCGAGGAATGATTACTGTTAGAACATAATTTTTATTCAGAATACTTATTTTGGTGGTTTGAGACACTGGCAATACAAGGGAGTGTAGAGTAAAGAGCGTTTGGGAGAATCCTCAGATGGTCTCTTCTGGTGCAGGAAATGGGTATAGCCAGGATTTATGTCGGGGTGGGGGCAGAACCTCAGCTAGTTAAGTCTTTTTTATTGATTTACTTGATTTAGAGGGGGCAGCTGCCCCCCTTGCCCCCCTCTTGGCTATACCCATGGAGCAGGATCTGCTACGCTTGTCTTTTATTTGAGTTGCTATATTACATTTTGGTTTTAGTTTTTTATTGACTTTGTTTATTGACGTTGGATTTTTTTTCTATTGTGTTTTTTTCTATTGTGTTTTTTTCTATTGTGTTTTTAAGTCACTTTGAATCATTTTCATGAACAAAGCAACTAACAAATGATGATGATGATAATCTTCTCTATCTAGATGCTCTGTTCCAGTTGGCCAAGGGAGTTTTTTGTTCAGCAAACAATCTCAGTTTGTACAATATACTTTGTCATAATGCTAGATTTCTTCTTCCCTACAAAATAGGTGCCACTGAATAGGAGAATGCTGAAGGAAAAATGTCATTCACACACCCATCAATATTGTTGGGGTTTTGATGTCAGGATCCACCCTTCCCTTTCTGTGCCACCCATGGATGTCTAAACCTATAATGCAGACTGTGAGGCTCTTGCTAACGGCACTGAAGTCAACCAGTCAGTAAATTATTATGCCCATTAATTGAACACTAATTCTATCCTCATGTTGCAGAAACAGTACAGAAAAGAGCCTGCATTCCCCCTCTCATGAACCAAAATTTACAACAGTCCCTGCATTTATCTGTGGATTTCAATGGACTGTATATCCACGTAGAGAAGCTCAGGATTGCAACCTAAGGCCCCAGGGGCACATTCCTAATAGAAACTTTTTTAAAAAATTAAGTTTTCTTTACGGTTCTACACAGCTTTCTCCTTCTTGTGTCTTGGCAGGCAAGCGATCTTTTATTCCATTTGACATCTACAGTACTTTTCAGCCCAGTATCTTTTCTTATAACAGGAGCCAGATCATGCCTCAAAGTACTTCATAAAAATGAAAGGGGGAAAATAAATCACTCTTACTGCTAAGGGAAATTGTCCAGGACATAATTAAAAGAGAGAGGTGGGGCATGGTATTCAAACGCCACTGATTTCTCCACCCAAAGAGCTACTGTTTGGAAGGGCTGACTGAAGATATTTTGTTGTCTAAGACTCCACTACAAACACACACACACACACACACACACACACACATGTCAAGGAGCATAAGATGCAAGGCTGGTCCAGTTATTTTGACACTACAGTGGTATCTTGGGTTACATACGCTTCAGGTTACATACGCTTCAGGTTGCATCCGCTTCAGGTTACAGACTCCACTAACCCAGAAATATTGCTTCAGGTTAAGAACTTTGCTTCAGAATGAGAACAGAAATCTTGCTCCGGCGGTGCGGCGGCAGCAGGAGGCCCCATTAGCTAAAGTGGTGCTTCAGGTTAAGAACAGTTTCAGGTTAAGAACAGACCTCCGGAATGAATTAAGTACTTAACCCGAGGTACCACTGTACAGGCAGAGAATCCTGCAAATGCCTCTATCCCTCCCTGGCAGTAAATAATACAACAATTATAAAACAAAGAAATAAATAACGATTTGCTGCTGCCCCTCTGTGATAACCCAAAACAGCTGTCTCTGAAGCAGTTGCCTTACTCTGTCTAAGGTAGGGTTGGTGCTTTCTCCTGTTACATACCACATCCTTCTATGGTACTCCTAATGAAAGAAAAGCTTTTCAAACTACATGTATCATTCATCCTAACTGTAATTCTTAGGTCAGCGCGATCCCCATACTGCGAATGAGCTGTGATGACTTGTTTAAAGGCATCCAATGAAATTGCGCCTTCACTGAACGGTTGGAATGAGTATCCCCTCCCAGTGATCGTCACACTGTCTACACACCAACCACGCTGCATTTCACTATTTTGATAAAGTGATATATTTTACCCAGTTAGGGTTATTGTTTGTGCCCCCACTCCCCTCCCCAAAAAAGTCCTAGTATCTTTAGCATCCAGGAAACAAAAGCAAAACTTTAATTGCCTGAAATCTGTTTTTTGTTATTTTAAATCGAGTTGCTCATTTGGCTTTTAAAGTTCCTCTCTCTTATTTTACAGAACGTTGTCGAGTTACCGCCAGCAAGTAGCACGCAGATCTTGCCCCTGGTATAATACCAGTTGTTATTTTATGTAGTGCTGATAATGCCAAGGTTGCAGGTTCGATCCCCGTATGGGACAGTTGCATATTCCTGCATTGCAGGGGGCTGGACTCGATGATTCTGGGGTCCCTTCCAACTCTACAATTCTATGATTCTAACCCTGGGCATCTTCACCTTACCTTTTGAATTCCATGTCCTAACACTTGCCAGGTGTTGCATGTGAAATTATTGGACGGAGGGGGGGTACACACCACACCATCCTGATAAGAAGCTGTGTGTTTTTTGTTTTTTTTTTTTGCGGGGGGTCTGGTTGCTTGTCCTCCCCCTCCACCCCAGAGCCCTTACCTGCCCGTGATGAGCTGGCTCCTGGAAGGGGTGCAGATGGGTTGGATGTAATAGTTCTCCAGCTTCACCCCTTCGGCCGCCAGCCTGTCCAGCGTCGGGGTCTGGATATCGGAGCCGTGGTAGCCCACGTCATGGAAGCCTTGGTCGTCCGTCAGGATGAAGATGAGGTGGGGCGGCCTGGCCAGAGCGGCAGAAGCAGCAGCAGCAGCCGCCGGGAGAGGCTTCCCCATCGGGTCGCCGGGCGCTTCGCCCACCAAGCCGGGCTTCATCCAGTCCCAGGAGAGGTAGCCGAAACTCAGCAGGCTGACGAGGGAGAAGCCGGTGAGGGCATACACAGCCATGCTGGACCGAGCCGGCAGGCATTTAAAAGCGGGAAGAAGCGCTTTCTAGTGCAGCCCCGGCATCTTCGGCAGCAGGAGATCTCCTCTTTCCGCCCCCCCCCCAAAAAAAACTATTTTGCCTCGTGAAGCAACTTTTATGATTTGATTCACAATTTCCCAGCCGATCTAGGGGAAGCCACAAAAGGGATCCTCCTGAGCGATCGTATCAATTGTTAATACCAGCCAAGGTACGAGAGAGCGACGCCCTCAAAGAGTTCAGGGTTTGAAATCCCAAAAGTTGGGGCTTTGCCGTTATTTATTCTCTCTTTCCCCGCCCCCGCCCCCGTTTGCGGGCTGAGCGTCCCGGAGCCCCTTTGGAGAGACAGGATCTTTCCACGTGCTACTCCTGCCGAAGGTGGCGCGGGAGTTCAGCCCCCCATCGCCGCTGCGCCCCCTCCTGGCCTGCGGAGCGGGGGCTTCCCTGCCCTCTCCAAGCTTTGCCCTGGCGGAGATCCCTGGCGAGGGCAGAATCGCATCATTAGCCCCCCTTGAGATGAATAATAATAATAATCTTGAAACTGCCCCGCCTCGAAAATCCACGCAGATCTTTGCCAAAGTCCTCCTCTTCCGCGCCCTCCACCCTCCACTGTCCAGCCAACCCGGGGGAAACCCAAAATGTGGAGAGCGCAGCCAGGCAGGAAAGCCCGTCCTGAGCAAACTCTGAAGAATGCAAGAAGTTGTAAAACATCTGCCCAGGATATTGGCCGGTTTATGGGGAGCCTCAAGCGCCGGCTCCTCCCAGGGCTCTCATTGATTCGAAGGAGTCATCCGGGAGGATCTTCCCGGGTCCTAAGAGCGGTTCCTTTTCCAGGCGGTCTCAGCAGCGTCTCTCTGCAGAGTCTGCAAGCCGTAAGCTGAGCAAGCAGCGTTTGCGCGACGCCTCACAGGGGGCTCCGTCCGCGCCCGTTTTTCTTCCCCACCCGCCAATGCAAGCGCACTATTCCACGCTGTAAATGTAACCACGTGGCCCAGTCGGGATCTCCTGGTTGTAGAGGAGCAATAATACACGCGGAGCCCCCTTCTCACGTAGTCCATGGTGGGGCCTGTGCAGGCCCATGACTCGCTTCATGCATGTTTGTTAAACATATGCAGTGTGTGTGTCTGAACGCCACTGGTGAGTCACTCACAGCGCACCCTCCCCCTATTCTTCTCTTGCCCCTTTTGCCTTCGAGAACTGGACAGGTGTCCTCTGAATTATGGTGCTGGAGGAGACTCTTGAGAGTCCCATGGACTGCAAGAAGATCAAACGTATCCATTCTTAAGAAAATCAGCCCCGAGTGCTCACTGGAAGGACAGATCCTGAAGCTGAGGCTCCAATACTTTGGCCACCTCATGAGAAGAGAAGACTCCCTGGAAAAGACCCTGAAGTTGGGAAAGATGGAGGGCACAAGGAGAAGGGGATGACAGAGGACGAGATGGCTGGACAGTGTTCTTGAAGCTACCAGCATGAGTTTGACCAAACTGCGGGAGGCAGTGGAAGACAGGAGTACCTGGCATGCTCTGGTCCATGGGGTCACGAAGAGTCGGACACGACTAAACAACTAAACAACAAAAAGTCACCCAGTTACCATTGTGCGAGTGGAAAAATATGGCCGCATGCACTGGCCGAACTCCCATTGGCCAGGATAGTCTGAAGCAGGGAATCTGCCCTCCAAGCACTTGATCAGCACATGACTTCGAACCTTGATCTTGCACCCTTCTAAATCAGCAGGGCCAGTCCACGCCAGGTGAGGCAACCGCCTCAGGCGGCAGGATCCCAGGGGCACCAGATCCTGATCTTCCCCACCCCTTGGTTCACTCACCCATTGTTCCCTGGTGGGGAGGGGAGGGCACCATTTTGGGGCTTGCCTCAGGTGCCAAAATGTCTTGGGCAATTGTGGGAGACTGTGCAGCAGCAGCAGCAGCAGCCCTCATAGGGCAGCTAGGAGGTGGGGTGTGCGGCCCATGGGGTCATCTCTGCCCAACAGAGGCTGTAGCTGGTAAACCAGCCGTAACTGGAAATATGCACCCCTAGTCATGTGGGCCTCATGTGGCAATGCTGGATCCAGGAGTATCCTCAAGCCACAAAGCTGCTCCTTCTAGGGGAGTGCAGTCTCATCCAGAACAGGCTTTATTTTCACCTCCTGGGCTCAAGAACATGGAACACATAATAACGCCTCTGTTTTTCCCATCCAGGATTCAGGCCATCACTGCCCCCCTAACGCCTGTCTAGCAACTGAGCTGCCTCTTCTGATTCAGATTCCGTTTATCGGTGAGCAATTCACTCCAAAACTCCTGATGACAACTCCTTCATATAGATTGCCTTTTTTTTATAAAAGGCAATTTAATTTTTTTTATAAAAGGCAAATTATAAATTTAAAAAAGGCTGCAAATGTTTTGCACTAGAAATTTTGTTTTGCCACTATCTTAATTGTATTCTAAATAAGAAAGAAATAGCATGGGGGGGGGGGGAGATGGAACTCTGTGGGACACCACAGGAAAAGCCCCATGGTGATTAACAGTGCCCCCCACATAACAACTTTCTGGAAACAGCCCTGGAGGTAAGAGCGGAACCACTGAATTGCAGTGACCCCCACCACTTTGAGCTGCTCCAGAAAGATATCATGGTAAATGAAAGCCACTGAGAGGTCCAGAAGAACAAGCTGGGTAGTTCTCCCAGTAAGCTTAAGCGCTCTGTAGCAGGACTCATCCATTATGAGACATCACGCTGATGGCACCGAACTAGAGCTAATGTGAATGTCAGGCCAGGGGAAATCCCATTTTTAAAAATCCCCATGAAAGCCCGGGCTTGCTCCATCGGGCAGACAGATTGCTTTTCAGTGTGTGATGAGGTGAGTAACCTTTTTTACTAACCTCACTGCAGGGCAGATTGGAAATCACAACAAAATAATTGAGCAACCCCTGCGGCTCTGCAGCTGGCCAGGACTGACTTTGGCTTATGCAAATCTGCTCTTAGCAAGCCAGCAAAAGGCTCTCTACTACTGTGGAGCACCTGAATGGTCCATAAACATATGCATACAATGATACTTTATATCTGAAAAGAGATGGTGTCAGGACTCCAGCCTCTTGGAAATCATGCCTTTTGCCTTGAAAGCCATTCTTCAAAGCCTTCTAGATGTGGAAGCACCTTCTTTTTCCTTTTTCTGAAGGCTCTGCACTCCGCACATGTTCCAGTGCACTCTGTTTGAGCTCCGGTGTTGGAAACAGGTTGTGGGGTCCAGTCTTGCTGAGCCCTGACTAAAATTGAATGCTGTTAGTGAAATCACTGCCACCAGAGGATTAAGAGATGATCTATTTCTAGGAGGTATTCATTCATCCCTGTAAAATTTTGCAGGACTAAAGTCCCCATTGAGAGCCATAACCTCAACACATCTTTGCTCCCGACCCAGTTTGTCCTTAATTGCTTTCTAGTGTGCGTGTGTCATGGTGGGGAGTCAGATGTCAAAACATGGTTTCAATACTCTTAAAGCTGTGTGACAGATAAATAACTTTTCCCTCTTTCTGCATTTGGGTTCAGGGCTGTTGCTATTTTGCAGCTTGATTCTGTCATGTGCAATTAAATTCAGGTTGTGCAATCAATTTGATGTTCTTGTGCAACAAACCCTCTTCCAATAAATAAATCAAACTGGACTTCTGTAATAAGGAAAGTGATGGGAAAACACACTGGAGAGTATTGAATACCCATTACTTAATACAACATTGTATGAGCTCTCCACAGACAAATCCAAATGAATAGTTAATAAACAAAGGGTACTCTCTGAGCTGCCCTCAAACTTTGTTCAATCAGATCAGGATTTGATACCCAATGAACAGGCCATCTGGAAGTGACCTCTGTCATCTCCCCATGGATACTAGCTGGCAAGTGCTCATCCTTACCATGGCAATTGTTTCTTCAGTCTAGGCCATTTCTCATGGGTGCAAACTGATCTCATTCAGTTGATAGCAAAGTTTGCTCCAGTTTAACACCAAAGTGTGAGTTTTCCCTGGGAAATGAGTGGGGCAAGGCACAGGGCAAGCAAAAAAAGCACTTGGACTCATTCTTTCTAGGTCAGAAGGGAGATTCTCAACACATTCAGCTTAGCATGCTTAGAAGCCTTCCCATGACCAGGAACCCAGATAACACAAGGTTTCTGAGCATGAGGCTTCTGAGTGTGTCCAGCTGAATGTACTGAGATTCTCCCTTAAGTTTGTGCTCTCACACATTCAGGGCTCCAGTCTAGAACTGGGACACTCAGATTCAGCCTCTCACTTGCTGAATATGGCTCCCTGCCAAATTCCTTGACTTCTCTGTGTCTCATTTACACTGGAGCTTCATGAATACTTTCCAGAAAGTTAAGTCTTATTGAACCCAGCAGGAAGAACTCCAGGAAAACATGCAAATCCATCAAGTGACCTACACAAGCCTTTTGTAAGAAATCGCTAATGTGTGTAAAAACATACTGAGGTGGTGGTATACCTTCTGTCATTTCAACCTCTCCTTAAAGCCACATTTTTTAAATGGAAGAAACTCTAGTCCTTGCAATGCATTTCCATAAATGCTTCGAAAATCTGGGCTTTCTCCTTTCAAAGTTTTCCTTTTCCTTTTTTGGAAATAAAATCTACGATGCTATATCTTTTCTGTTTATTATAAAGCCCGGGAGTTCTTTAAATTGTCTCATTTGTATATCCTTAGGTCATGTAAAGAATTTCCCTTCAGACTGGATTTAACATGACTTGTCTCTGCCGGTTCCAGTTCATCAGTATTTTGCTCTTTGGCTCAGTTCCAGTTCATTCACTATCAGCCACTTTTTATATGTTTCAGACAGATTAACATGAAACTGAGGATCGCCCTGTCACTCGTGTCAAACGAATGCAAAGCTTGAAAAAAATTGTATTTTTAAAACATGCTACTATATGTACAAATACAGTGGTACCTCAGGTTAAGTACTTAATTCATTCCGGAGGTCCGTACTTAACCTGGAACTGTTCTTAACCTGAAGCACCACTTTAGCTAATAGGGTCTCCTGCTGCTGCTGCACCACCGGAGCACAATTTCTGTTCTCATCCTGAAGCAAAGTTCTTAACCTGAAGCACTATTTCCGGGTTGGTGTAGTCTGTAACCTGAAGTGTATGTAACCTGAAGCGTATGCAATCTGAGGTACCACTGTACCACAACTTCCAGAATCTCATTTCCCACATACAGTGGTACCTCGGGTTAAGAACTTAATTCGTTCCAGAGGTCTGTTCTTAACCTGAAACAGTTCTTAACTTGAGGTACCGCTTTAGCTAATGGGGCCTCCCACTGCCGCCGCATGATTTCTGTTCTCATTCTGAAGCAAAGTTCTTAACTCGAGGTACTACTTCCAGGTTAGCAGAGGCTGTAACCTGAAGCGTCTGTAACCCAAGGTACCACTGTATTCCTTCCAAACTGGCTTACATAGCAGGAACATGATTTTAGCTAATTTCAGGTACACACCTGCATCTCTCAGATCTTTTCCCCCACCCCAAGACAAAAGGGGAGAGACTAGTTAGATCAAGAGCGCAAATGGGGCAGGCTCAAAAGTTGGCCTGTCAGCCAGGAGCCCCCTGAGCCAGATTTCCCTGAGGAACCTGCCACCCCCTTTACCATGGGAGTCTTGCACTCCTCAGTTCCTGTTCAACAGTGCAGGTAATGCACCAGGAACCGCCTGAGAGGAGATGGAGGGATGGACTGCAGGCCAGAGGCCTGCTCTTTTAAAGCTTTCGGGAAAGGAGGCAGAGCCTGGGAGAGGTAGAAAAGGCCAAAGAGGAGGAAAAAACCCCAAAGCTGGGTTCCAGACTTGTACCGCTTCCAGCCAACCTCCTTATAATGAGCATTCATTCTGGTTTGTTAGTGGAGAGATTAGATAAGTTTTCTGAGCTTCTGATCATTGAACCACTTATTCTGAGTTGGTTGCTGCTTTTACTGTAATTAGGGTTTCACTTCCAGTTCATGTTTAAGTCAACCAAGAGGTTTTTAGCCCAAGTTCACTTCCAGATCACTGAAAAAAAAGTATTTGAACTGCTGTGATATAGGCTCAGGATGATGCCTATTCCCTTGCTGCTACAGAGGCACAATTTTTTTTCATGGAATCATAGAATTGTAGAGTTGGAAAAAGAAATTCTTAGCATGTATGTTATTGGCATTTGATTCCTTTGATGTAAGCTGATGGTGTCGTGACTTCAGAGACTTGGTAGAATCCCAAAGAAATTTCTCCCAAACAATATTATTATACATTTCATTTTTTGTATTAAACTACCAAGTGGCTTCCCATTGAAATGCGTTATCTGAAGAAATGACAGCAGTAACATCACCAAATGCATTACAGTACAATGTAAGATTTTCTTTTCAAGGCTTATTACCATTTTGAGGTAACTGAGAAAGCGAGAGGCTCGGTTTGGAGATACGAGATCATAAGGAAGCTGGAAGAGGTTTAAAAATGTATCAAGGCAGGACTACTTCAGACAGCAAGTGGGGGCTCACAAAAATTCACTTTTCCTTCATCCACAGTTCTTCCCCCTCATTGAAAAGTAGCATGTTGGGTAGAACCTGGGCTAGAATCCTTCCTGATATCTAATTGTATGAACTGCTGCAGGCTTAGGGTTTGGACAGAAAACGGACTGCTTAAAATCGGGTGACTCTGCTAGGCAGGTCTGGCCTGGCCTTTGTTAGGCAATGGTAGGTAATGTGTTGCCATGGGAACTCAATAATTATCCAATTATTTCTTGGTACAGAACTATTTCGAATAGGAACGACCTTTTGAGAAAGGGGCAGGCACACACACATCAGCCCACTAAATGTGATATGATCTAGGCAGCTGCTTATGAAACTGCAGCTCAAGTATGGGCAGATGGAGAAAGATCCCGGTTGTCATGGATCCTATGGTGCCAAGTGGGATGGGGCAAGTTTGGAAGGATCTGTCAGAGGAGGAGGAGTTTGAGGCATGGGTGGATGTAGCCGCAAGCCAGTCCCTTCTCTGCTTCTGGAGTGTGATGGTCCCTCTGTAGCTGAGGAGCTAAATGACCGCATCAGAAGCAGAGGGAGAGTGAGAGGGTTAGACTAGAATCCTGTCACCAAGGATGTACCAGCAACTGCACTGCCATGAACAGATCCACTCTCCCTATAGAAGGGCTCATTTGCAAGCACTGTCTTCTCTCCTTGAAGGAGAGCCATGAAGACGACTGGTCCTGCCCTGTTCCTTTAAAAGCAAAACAGGGGGCAGCATGTCAAGTACTGGGACAACATCTTTGCTTTGCCTAGCCATGTATCCTAGTTTCTGCTGGTGTACCTTTTGAGCCTCAGAAATACAAAAAAAATAAAATAAAAAATGTCCAGTAGCACCTTAGAGACCAAGTTTGTTCTTGGTATGAGCTTTCATATGCATGCACGCTCATACCAAGAACAAACTTAGTTGGTCTCTAAGGTGCTACTGGAAAAATGTTTTTTATTTTTATATATATATTTCTACTGCGTCAGACCAACACGGCTACCTACCTGAATCTTTTGAGCCTTATAATCTGTATCCTGAGCTAACGCAGAGATCCTGTGCTGATTTCCTATTCTTTCATCTGAGGATAGAAGCTCGGACACTGGGAAATAACTGTGTTGTGGGCTTTGTGACTGACACAATTTGGGGATACTGGCTGTCTCACTAAAGATCTGATGTGGACGCAATGGACTTTGGCCCTCTGTTTGAATATTTAAGATGAGCCTCCATCAGTGCTCAACCTGTATATTTGTAAATACATTGCCAATATAGCAAAATACCAGCAAGCCCCCAGTGACCTTCCAAAGGGAACCAAATCTAGATACCGTAAGTGCTGTGCAAAAAAACCCAACAACTTTTCACCACTTAGAGAAATTGAGTGACAGCAACAGTGTATTTTTATTGAAGTAATTTGTTATATGAAGGAATGTACAGTCATGTCAGTTCCCACCTGCAGTCCAGATTGGTGTAATCCAGAGTCAAACACAAATTCCACACCGTATTGAGAAGAAGGCTTGGAATATATATTAAATGCAAATTAGGATCTGTTGGTACTACCGCACTGGGGATACAAATGAGGTGGATTTGTAGAAATGGGGTTTCAAAAGTGTCAACTTGGGAGTGATACAGTTTTTGTTTTGTGTAATGCACTGGGTAGCTTTCAGAACACATGTTTGAGAAGAAAAATTGCAGCACTCCCTATTATATAACAGTTGCCACCTTGGGGCTGCTTCACACAACCAATAGTTTGCCTAGTTATGTTGTTAGCTCAGTGCTTATTACAGCTGGACACAAAGCAAAACAGCCATCTGATACCTATGTCATGCAACCAAAATGATTACCAACTTGCAATGGGGGTGGCAATGGGCACACCACAGGCAGTAAATCAATCTAGCAATGGGATGAAGCAAGCTGGCCACTTATTATTTATTTTAAACAATGGTAAACCACCTTTCAGTGAAATAGTCTCAGAAATTATTTATATAGTACCTTTATATCCTTCCTTCCAAAGGAGCCCAGGGAGGAAATGTATTATATGCTTTGAACACACCACATGGCCAGAGCCATTCTTGATGCAGGATACCATATAAAAGGACCGAAGGACTCTGTTGGAGTTCCATGACAGCAATTACGCAAATGGTACAATTGCATCCACAACATGAATCAGAAGGGTGATTCATATAAACAAAGTTCATTTGGTCCAGACAATGATACAGAATGTTATCGTTGATCTCAAACATAGCAGCACAAGGCACATGAATTCATTTCTCAACCGGTTAACCATTTATTAGGCCAAAAACATGATTGGGTGGTGAGAAGTGCCAGCATGAAATGCAACATAGTTGAAGAAAAGGGGGAAATTCTTAGTATTAATGCAGTGTTTCCTCAAAGTGCTTAAAGTATTTCACTTCAGTGATTTTTATGACAACTCCAAGAAGTAGGCCCAAATTATCAACATCACATTACAGGTAGAGCCTGAGAAATGGTGGCTTGCCTGGAGCCTCTATTTCTAGAATCTATGTTCTATCTATAAACCTAGGAGGACTCCCATGTCATAGAATCATCTCATTGTCTCTCCCTTATGAAATATTTTTGCCCCTAAATTTCCCTTATGAAGCATTTTCCCACCCTACATCTCAGTATATCATTTTCACTCGTTATTATCCTGCCCTCCTAAGCAGTTCAGGACAGTATACTGTACGTGGTCCTCACTTTTACCCCAAACAACCCTGTGAGCAGTGGCGTAGCGTGGGTTGTCAGCACCCGGGGCAAGGCAAGTAATTTGCGCCCCCTAACCTGTGGATTTTAGCACTCGAGTCTCTTCCACTAGAGAGCTGCGAGTGCGAGTGCGCCCCCCCCGATGTTGCGCCCGGTGCGGCCGGCCCCCCCTGCACCCCCCACGCTACGCCACTGCCTGTGAGTTACACTAAATTTAGTATACTGATTTCTCAACACTCATAAGCAGTTTTCATGTGTTTTGTTAAAATTTCACCAGACTGCTATCTCCTAAAGAGAGGTCTCAGTTATGCTGGTATGACCCAGAACTGATGCCTACTAGGGAACAAGCTACCCTCATGTCCAGCTTGTGGGCTCCCCAAAAGTATCTGGTTGGACCTTGTGGGAAATGACATGCTGTACTAGATAAGCCTTTGGTCTGATCCAGCAAGGCTGCTCTTACGTTCTTAATTTCATGCTGAAGTTGGCAAAATGCAGAATTTGGCCTCTGAGCAGTGTAAGGATTTGGAGAGAATGAGAATAACCAGTAAAGCCATTACAAAGTGAAAATACACTTATGAGAACATAAGCGGAAACATTGCCCAGAGCCTAGTTCATTTTGGAATCTCTTGGGTTTTTAAGATTTTGGTGTGCTTTTTATTGAACGCTAAAAGTTCTGAAGTCAGGAAAGAGACAGTGGGCACCAGTGGAGTGAAATAGTTCTGGGAATCCCTTTCTGAAGAGATCCAGATTCAAAAGTGATCAAAACATATGACAATTAACACATCTGAGTGCATTCAGATGTGGGGATTGTTGCATTCATTTTCCAGGTTACAATACTAGTACTTCTGTCCAAATTTCTAATGTTCCCGTTGTACTGCAGTGCCTGTTTTTTGATCAAAAGACCACCATGTTGTGCTAAATTCCATTCACACCAGTGGGTGTGATGTGACACAACTGCATACATCATTAAGTGTGTCAGCACCCTTTATGTGCATGCATGCTTCTATTCCCTCCAAGGAAACATGCCCAGGGAAATGCCAAAAAGTAGCTGTATGCTGGAATAGCACTCCAAATTTTATCACATCATATGATCCATGGAAATGGTGGGGGAAATTACAGTGCAGGACTCCAATGACCTTTTGCATTATTGGGGTTGCAAACAGATTTTTTTCCCCCTGGAAGGAGTTAAAATGGAAATAAGTGCTAGACTTCTACTAGATTCCACTTGATTTTCCGAAGTGGCTTTTATGTCATGTGAAAGATCACATAAAATGTGGAAATTATCAGGTAAGGAAATGTTAGCAAAATGGAATGAAGTCCTGCCTAAATGCAGCTGTTGTTTTTCATACCCAACAGATTGAGGGGAAAGATGGAAGATTAATCCAATGAAAGGAGCAGTTGCTACTAATGCTTTTTTTGGGGGGGGGGTCATCATTTGTCCAAGGACATCCTTTGTCATCAGCTGCACTGTTAAATATATGCAGTGAAAACCAAGATGTACACTTGAGTCATAACGTCATACTGTTTACCAATAAATCCTTTTACAACTATCTGGCTTTCTAGCTCTCACACTCCATCTGTAATATGATACCACTAATGATAATAATTCTGGCCAATATAACTGGATTCATTACTGAGATTAACAAAAAGTGCTTTGAGCACCTTAAAATTTACTAGCATTTTTACTATTATGTACAATTTTAGCATTTATTTAACGGCAATCAATTGGATGTCACTATGAATCAATATGGTGGACTGAACCTTTAAAAATGGCACTAAATTTAACCTCTAGTTTTATAAAAGCACTGTTTTTTGTTTCTTAGAATTCTCAAGCAGTGTTGTGTATGAGGCTGCACACACACACACACACACACACACACACACACTGTGTGTATGTGAGGCTGGGGGTAGAAGAGAGATACCCTCCCAAGAAGTCTGAACATAATGTCTCTAAGACCAATTTATCAGCTGAGATTGTGAAATAGGGCAGTCCTGTGTGCACTGTGCTTACTGTTCTGAACTTCTAGAAGGAAACTGTTATGTACTGAAGTTCTGGGCCAGCAGGGGGATACTGTAGATAGTTATGCAAATGAAGGATCAAAAGTGATGTTCAGTGATTGGATAGTTTGTATGCAAATGCAGGATCGAAAGTGACATTCAGTGATTGGATAGTTTTAGAAAGTTGCTACAGTTACGTTGTTCTGGAGCTCTATATAAGCAGGCTGACTGAGCTCTTCAGTTCAGTTCTGTTCTGGCCTCTGAATAAACAAGAGCTGCTTGAAGAATCGCGTTCATCTGATATGTTCGCCCACAACTTAACAGAAATGTAGGATATGAATGTATTAACTACTGCAATTAGATGAAAAGAAAAGACTTAGGAGCCATAGAGGAGTGGCTACTCATTGAAATCCCAGGATCCTCAATGGTTGGCCAGACTGGCCTGTAGAATGAGAGCTCCAGTTGTTGAGAGCATGTCCAATTGCAGTTACAGGCTTCAACATAATTGTGGTATGTGTTAGCATTTCTCAGATTTCTCCAGACGCTGTCAGGAAACAACGGTGTGTGGGAAACACCTTAAGGTCATGTCCATTTGTGTTACTCATAATCGTTCTGACAATCAGTAAAACAGCCTAGCTTCTTCTTGTTGAGCTGCTGGATAGTTTAATGCTGACACCGTGTTGTTCCTCTGACAGCTGTTGCTAGTCAACAAGTACTCTGGTAATATTCAAAGCCAGCTTTGACAGCAACATAATCTTGATATGTCACCTCAAAGGAATTCAGTACCGGGTTTCTAGATCCATCCCAAATCATGCACTGGCTGGATCTCAGGTGATGCAATAACCTTTATCATGCAACAACATTTTAAATAATGTTTAATTACTGCATTTTTTAAATCTCAGGGTGGAGTAGATGGTTCACCCCACCTCACCCTCATGTAAACCTTACTATAGTTTGCAGGCTATAAAGTCACATATCCAATAGCATCTGTGATCATAGCTGTCAAGTGTCCCTTATTTCAAGGGACATTCCCTTATTCCAGCGCCATGTCCCACTGCTGTCCCTTATTGGTGGATGTCCCTTAAATGATGTCCCTTAAATTTCAAAGGAAGCAGCACCTCTCCCTCCCTCCCTGCCGGCCAGGGAGGAGTGAGGCTCCAACTGTGTTGCTTGGCTGTGTTGCTCACCCAATAAGAAGTCTAAGAACAACTGGGGGTGGAGCTTGCATGCCTTGTGTGTGGCTAGTTAATGCAAGCTGAGGGGTTTTTTGAATGCTGGACGCCATTTTGTTGCACGTGCTGCTGCAAACTTTGCAGTGCAAAGCCAGGCCAGGGAGCCATCTTAAGTTGAGGCTGCATAGGCCTTGTGGTGCATGTGATTCAGATTCTATTCAGTTGAACCTCTGGTTACAAAGTTGGTTGGACAGTGTTCTCGAAGCTACCCAGCATGAGTTTGATCAGACTGCAGGAGGACAGGAAGACTGGAGTGCCTGGAACAGGTGAGGCTGCAGGTCCCTTATTTTCAAGGCTGCTGGTCCCTTATTTTCAGGGCTGCTGGTCCCTTATTTTCAAATCTGTAAGTTGACAGCTTACAGGGCAGCCTTTATCCATGCTAAGGGTACATAGGGGGGGAACCACACACATTGTTTTGCTCACCTCTTTCAGTACCATGGCATCTGCCTACCTGTATGAGAGAATAAATTCTGAAGGTAAAGGAGCAGTGAAAATGAACTGCTCTTCAAAAACCAAGAGGGGGAAGCCTGACTCGGGGAATGTAATGGAATCAACATATCAATGAATAAAGTATACCAATATGGCATGTAAACATACCCATAGACTGGACCAAGGACCAAAATATGTACTTTTCATGATGGAAATAGTTTGAATGCACAGCATGTAGCAAATATGTGTTCACTCTTAAACACACTTCCATTGTCTTTACTTCATTTCCCTCTGTTAATTTATCTAGTTTATATATTTTACTATGGATGTGTGATTCATTTTTCATCAGGGATCAGAGATATATGGCGCATTCCTCTTAATGTACTACCTTGTCTAAAATATATATTTTTCTCTCCAAGCCAGTAGTTTGTGAAAGAGGAAACCGCGGGAATGTATAATATATGTAATGGTATGGATTTCAAAGGTCTGCTTGTCTGGTCTTTATTAGCAGCTCACAATGGATCTGAAAAGAGGGTGCTTACTTTCCCTCACCCCCAGTGTCTTTTTCCAAACAAAAACCTTCCCTACTCTCCAAAGCTGTTATTTTTCTGAAAGGGAAGCTGAATTTAGCTTTGCTGCCAAATTAACATTTGACAATATTAAATGTTCGTCATACTGATTACTCATTACAGTAAATGGATTTAAGTCTATTGAATTCAGTTGGTCCTTCTCATTTGTTTCAGGCGTCTTGTAAATACATATCTTTTGGCCCAGCTTTCCTTGACCTGTTTTGTGTATGAATCCCCTGAATCTTTGCTTGATGTGATTTTAAATATTTTTACGTGGTTCTATACTTGATTTGGGGTTGTCTTTTGGTTTTAATGATGCGGGTGGCGCTGTGGTCTAAACCACTGAACCTAGGGTTTGCCAATCAGAAGGTCGGCAGGTCAAATCCCCGTGACAGGGTGAGCTCCCGTTGCTCGGTCCCAGCTCCTGCCAACCTAACAGTTCAAAAGCATGTCAAAGTACAAGTAGATAAATAGGTACCGCTCTGACAGGAAGGTAAATGGCGTTTCTGTGCACTGCTCTGGTTCGCCAGAAGTGACTTAGTCATGCTGGCTACATGACCCGGAAGCTGTCTGCGGACAAACACCGGCTCCCTCAGCCTATAGAACGAGATGAGTGCCGCAACCCCAGAATTGTCCACGACTGGACCTAATGGTCAGGGGTACCTATACCTTTACCTTTGGTTTTAATGGATATTGTTTCTATGTTGCACATAGGATACACTGTTTTTAAAACTATTAAGCGGTTCAGAAATGCTTTTAAATTCTTAAATAAAATACTCCAGCGACAACTAAGGTGCAATTGGTAAGGAAATGCAATATCCCTGCAACAGGTTCAGAAAAGGGCAGCCAAAACGATCAAGGGGATGGAGCAACTCCTCTGTATGAGGAAAGGTTGCAGCATTTGGGACTTTGTAGCTTCGGTAGAAAGCAAGTCAGAGCTGACATGATAGAAGGTTATTAAAATGATGCATGGCATGAAGAAAGTGTGCCAGGGCAATGGAGCACTTTAATCCACATTAATTGCGCAAACCTAGATTTCCATTATGAGCTTTAATCTCTCCTGAAAAATAGCGACACTATGGAGGCACTTTTTGACAGCATGGAATGCTTCGTCGGTGTTGATGGCTGCCTAAAAGGAAGATCATGAGCGCTTGTTGATTCTCCTGGCCTTGGCTTTGGCTTAACAGGAATGAGTCAGTGTAGCCAGTGGGAAGGAAAGCTCTGACCTAATTCACAGATCCAGTAATTTCTGACGTATCATATTGCAAGAATTGCCATGAAAGTGTCAGCTTTTGTTTTACCAGTTACCACAGAACTGGCATCTGAAGAGCCACAACCACAACACTTCCATTTCAAGCTTTCACTTCCATTCCAAGCTTTCACTGCAACATCTTCAGAACTGGAAGTAAAAATGGGATATTTTTACTCATATCCTTCAACTGGCCGGTGAAAAAGTAGAAACTGTATCATGCCATTGTCTTCAAAAGTGGTCCTTACTGCTGAAAGCAGGTTAGTCCAAGCTCAGACAAGCTTCTGGGGTGCTCAAGACTGTTCAGAGATTTATTTCCTAGACTGGAGTTTGGTCAACCCCAGTTTCCCAAACTTGGGTCTCCAGCTGTTTTTGGACTACAACTCCCATCATCCCTGGTTAACAGCAGTCAAGGATGATGGGAATCGTCGTCCAAAAACAGCTGGAGACCCAAGTTTGGGAAACACTGACTTAGGCAATGGCTAGTTCTGCGATGCTTCCTCAATGCTACTACATTATTGCTGGCTGTAGGGGCTGTATAGTACAAGAAAAGAGGGATAAAAATAAACCAGAACATTTATGGCATAAAAAGTTATGAAGTTATGGGATATACACTTATTGGAAATGAAGCAACATGACCACCCAAAAACTTTTGTAGGAACTTTATTGTTGGACCGCAATAAAGATTATGATTATTATGATTGAAAGTGGGATTGTATATGACTGCCCCAATAGCATCATGAGCACAAATCATCATAAATGCACGATAAAAAGGATGGTTGGGGCTCTCCTAAAGAGTTTGCAAATAACAGCATGTTCTTATACATGCATAGGATTGACTCCCAAACTGGATATAGTAAACTGCGTTGACCAGACTGCGACTACAGTATTTTGTGGGACAGATTCAACCATGTTCCAGAACTTAAGGTTTGCACAGTTAAAGTGGTTCAAAGCGTTCCGTCATCCAAGCACAACAAATCAATTTATGAAAAAACAACAAGGAGACAATAAGGTCCAGAGTGTGGCCTGCCACATGTGTTGGGCCAGTGACATGTTGGGACAGTCCCATGGTTGTCATGGCAGTCATGAAGTCCTGAGCTACTCCAGACCCAGTCACTTCAGCATGGAGTTGAAGTCTCCCAGAACCAGAAGTCTCTTAAAAATAGCATTTGCTCCTTGAAATCCATGCACTCCTGCTATCTAGATGTGTGCCATCTTCTCTGATTATTTTTTTAAATCCGATACTATGGAAGGAATTCATTATGAAAGAATGAGATGTGCTACCAATACTAAATCACAGCTCACACAAATAACAGTTCTAAGAGAAAAATCTAGGATTGGAAGAAAAAAAAGTTTGAAAATAATCTGCAAGACCCATAATGGCTAAGCCAAAGCAAACCTAACAGCCATGGAGCTCTGGAGTCATCGGTTAGGTCTGAGTTATTTCAAAGGAGTTTCTTTGACTTTTTATTTGTGTTTCTGACTTGCCCAGACCCTTTAATCAAAAGCCCAATAAAAGCAGAGGGGGTGAGGAGAGGCTACACACTGGCTAGGGGAGAACGGAAGCCCTTAAAGATCTAAGGCTAGGAGATCAATGCCCTCTGCAATTTAGGTCTGGACCCCATTGGCCTGTTAGGTCAGAAGTCTTGCTATAAGGAAGGTGATATGGGACTTATTAAACCCCTTTCATATATTCGTTTTGACTTCACGTTAGGTGGGATGGGAGGTTAAAAGGGTGTGGGGTGGGTGGGGAAACGGGAAGGGAACCAACAGCCCGTGCAAACAGCTTGTGCAACATCTTGCCTTGCACAGAGCTTTCATTGTAAAGCCCAAGAGTTCTGCTTTCAATAATCCTGCCGCTAATAATGCTCCATTGAGTCCGGAGAGAAAGACAGCATTGAAGTGCCAAAGGGCTAGCTTTCACAGGAAGGGTTAATTTTATAAAAACGCTGACTGGGAATGATGCTGTGTAGCTCTTACGGTATATCAGGGCAGCTGAGAAACATGCACCGCTAATACGCGTAACCCATTGGCAGACATAGTTTTACGAGGTAAAATGCAAATGCCCAGAAGTGTGCGGGTTGGTGGCACAACATTCACAGAGGCCTTGGGTCGGTTTCGTTCTTGCCCCGGGCCCCGTTATTATTTTGCTTTGGGTTTTTTTAAAATAATAATAATAATCTTTAAAATGTGGTAAATTATGTGTGAGTTAACAAGAGGCAGTTTGCCAACTGCCAAAGCCATGAAAATATTCTACCTCAGGTTAGCTCGAAAGCTTGGGTACAGGGAGCTAATGCCTGAGCTTGACTAATGTAGCTCAAGGAAAAGCATCTGGTTTTGAAATGGTTGGAGGTGGAGGGCTTCCATTCTCGTCCCCTCATTCCACAGGGGAATCGGCACTGATCTGTCGCTAGACTGGCTGTGGTTGGTTGACCCCAGATTGTACCAAAACCTACATTGTTTTGTAAAATGGTGTGGATCGTTTCATTGTATGGTTTAGTCACTTGATGGCACTGGGTGGTGTCAGGAGTTTCCTGTTTCCGATCTGTTCTTGTTCAAGAAGGACAGTGAAGTCCTTGTCAAGTTTCCCAACTTCTGAGCTCTCAAAGCTTTCCGTGACAGGCAGTATGGTCTGTGTACAGCATTTTGGAGATCTCCGATTAGCTGATTCAATGGGCCTGGTTTCTGGCAAAGCTGTGTCTTGGCAGGGCAAATTGTAGGATCAGTGCAGATAGCACATCCCGACCCTACACAAAGAAAAGGCAGGCAAACTCAGTGCCTGCCACTCCTATGCTTACATCAGAATAAACACCTCCACCGCACTGGTAAGAACATAAAACTATTTTCCTTCACTTAGTGTAGGAAAGGCCAGACACCTTCCTTCCACGAGAATGCAATAATTGAGGAATAGCTTCTGAATTGCTATTGCAGAGCAAATGTTCACAATATCCTATTTGTTTTTTATTGTAATGATTTTTTTTCTGGTTTTTATGTTAATCTTTATGTTTTCAAGCTTTTGCTGTCCCACACTTTCTCCTTCCTAAATTCAGAGATGCCCTACGCGTTGAAAACCTGAATAGGAGAATAACATCAATTAATTGCACAGGGAATCTCTGGATATAAGGAGGAGAAAGTGTGGGGCAGCAGTAGCTGGAGGAGAATGTCACATGGACGAGGGGGAATTAAAGGAGGCAAGAGGGGTTCACAATCTGCATTAAGTTGAGGAATGGGAAGGCCCTTAGTGGTATGTTGCAGTGATATTCGATACCTTATGGTGTATTGTCACTGTATTACTGCATTTAGACTTCGAGTTTGTCTGTATCCAGGGCAGCTGTCTACCAGCTCCACCTGGTTCGCAGGCTGAGACCCTACCTGCCCGCGGACTGTCTCGCCAGAGTGGTGCATGCTCTAGTTATTTCCCGCTTGGACTACTGCAATGCGCTCTACGTGGGGCTACCTTTGAAGGTGACCCGGAAACTGCAACTAATCCAGAACGCGGCAGCTAGACTGATGACTGGGGGCGGCTGCCGAGACCACATAACACCGGTCTTGAAAGACCTACAGTGGCTCCCAGTACGTTTCTGAGCACAGTTCAAAGTGATGGTGTTGACCTTTAAAGCCCTAAATGGCCTCGGCCCAGTATACCTGAAAGAGCGTCTCCACCCCCATCGTTCTGCCTGGACGCTGAGGTCCAGCGCCGAGGGCCTTCTGGTGGTTCCCTCATTGCAAGAAGCAAAGCTACAGGGAACCAGGCAGAGGGCCTTCTTGGTAGTGGCACCCGCCCTGTGGAACGCCCTCTCATCAGATGTCAAAGAGATAAAAAACTACCTGACATTCAAAAGACATCTTAAGGCAGCCCTGTTCAGGGAAGTTTTTAATGTGTGACATCTTAGTGTATTTTTGGTCTTTGTGGAAGCCACCCAGAGTGGCTGGGGAAACCCAGCCAGATCTTCTTCTTCTTCTTATGAATCGCTTTGAGCACAGATTTACTTGTTGAAAATGCAGTATGTAAATAATGTAAATAGATAACAGCTAATACTGTCTTGATTGTGCATATCTAAAAGCAAAACCATTTGGTGTATCAGACAAGGAAAACTCAACAGGTGATATAGGCTTTAAAAAGAAAAAAGCAAAGCAAGCAGTTCTTGTCACTTGGAGATAGAAAAGTGCACTCCCAGTCTGAATGATGCTTCAAACACAATATAACCTGAAGCCATTTATCTTCTTAGGTTTATGCCAAGTGTATTCCTCCTGACTTTGTATTTATTGTCAACCAAGCTAAGATGTCCTCTTTGACTTGGGAATATTTTCAATACTTTGTTAAAATCATTCCTGATTAATAGG
Source organism: Podarcis pityusensis (assembly GCF_964106645.2). NCBI lineage: Eukaryota > Metazoa > Chordata > Lepidosauria > Squamata > Lacertidae > Podarcis > Podarcis pityusensis. The sequence continues at coordinate 63,714,368 of NC_138029.1, forward strand.
GTATGAGCTCCAAGAAAATTAAAATCCTGATTGAGAGGGGCGGAGGGGGAGACTCATTGGAAAGCCAGAAGGATTATTATTATTAGGTTCAAAGATATATATGATCCTCTGTGCTATCTTTAAATAGCCAGATACCTCCAAGGCTCACCTCTTATTAAATTTCTGATTTAGTAAACCAGCTTCTCCTTTATCAGAATTGCTTATGCCTCTGGCTTAGCAAAATATCCACAAACCAGAGATTTCCGCATTCAACCACATTCTGACATGTAAGCCTCCTGCCTTCCCTTCAAATGAAAGCAATTACGGTATGTACACAATCTCTCCATCTAAGAGAAAATGCACCACCTCTGGTATGATGTGTTCATTGTCTCAACATTTACTGTGGCATTTAGTGTGTGCTTTTATTATTTTTACTGTGTGTGTGTGTGTGTGTGTGTGTGACATGACAATATAGTACATATGTTGTGACTTTTCGTATAAAGCAATATACAAATCTAATAAATTAAACTGAGTCTAACAACGTAAGGCATACATTGCAAAGTTATGATTTAATGACTTTCTTGCCATCATTATCAGCTTCCCTATTTGGGGAACAAACTGCAGTGCTATCGTTATGTTCTCTCCCAGTTACCAAATGTGATTTTAGATCAATGCCATCATTTAACACTTCGGGTTCAACCTTGAAAATTAGTAATTCTGAGAATTGTTCGGCTTCCTTCTTATTTAAAAAAACTCTAAGACTTGTGGAAGTTTGCATTCCTCTTGTAGGTCAGTGCCAAAAGCAACAGGAACCAATACTTGAACATTCACAATAATTGAGAATTGAACAAGGGGAGAAAGAAAGATTTGTCTCACTGTGTAGGCCAGTCTCTATCAACCTGGTGCCCTTCAAGTGTTTTAGACTACAAACATACCCCATCCAAACAATAAAAGGTAAAGGTACCCCTGCCCGTACGGGCCAGTCGTGTCCGACTCTGGGGTTGCGCGCCCATCTCGCTTAAGAGGCCGGGGGCTAGCGCTGTTTGAAGACACTTCCGGGTCACGTGGCCAGCGTGACAAGATGCATCTGGCGAGCCAGCGCAGCACACGGAAACGCTGTTTACCTTCCCGCTAGTAAGCGGTCCCTATTTATCTACTTGCACCTGGGGGTGCTTTCGAACTGCTAGGTTGGCAGGCGCTGGGACCAAGCAACGGGAGCGCACCCCGCCGCGGGGATTCGAACCACCGACCTGACGATCGGCAAGTCCTAGGCGCTGAGGTTTTACCCACAGCGCCACCCACGTCCCTATCCAAACAATAGTCCAAAACAAAAGAGGGTACCAGGTTGATGAAGGTTATTGTGGGTTGCTTTTATGTCTTTATTTGAAGCGTACCCTTTCCTCTCAATTGTTCACTGCCTTTTCTAATTATTTTAATTAATTATATTATATCTGAGCTCCTTTATTCTTCTTACATGCTTGAAGTGTTCTACAGCTTTCTTCAAAATCAGACTTTGTTCTAACAAATTAAAACCTTGTTCCTATTAATTTCTAACCTTTTATAAATATGTTGCTCCAAAACATTTGAACTTCAAGGTGAGCTATATAAGTATTCTTGCCTCTGAAGTTTTCCTGCAGCTCAGGGACTTAAAAAAACAAAACTATATGCTTCAGATAATAATAAGCATGCCTCTAAAAATTACATAGACATTTTAAAATTGCCTTTTGTCTAAAGCCACAGTACTCGTTTGCTTTGATATTTCTCAAATTCTACAGTCAAACTTCTATTCTCAACACTTTGAATGTGTATTCCTCCCATGCCCTGTTTTGTTCCCATATACCAGCGCAAATCATCAAGAAAGTACACATAGTATTACTGTTCATTAGCTGCACTGAGCCATCAGTGTACATGACACATTACAAGCTGTTCGACAGCAGAACAGACTCCGAAGGCAGTGGACTCTCTTTCCTTAGTAGTTTTTAGGCCAGCCCTACCAGGCAGCAGCATGAAACAAGCTACTTCAGGGGCACTATAAGGTGGGGTTCGGCAAAGGCGGGAACTGGTGTCTGAATAGTGCAGCAAGAATTCTTTAAGTGCTGGCCCTGGTGGGCTATGCTCCAGGCAGCAAAATGCCTCAGGCCAGCACTGGTTGGATGAAAGTAGCCAGCTGCTTGCCTGGAAGGAATTTTTACTAACCTTAGGCAAGTGGGCAAGTTGTTCATGATGAAGGTGATGTTTGTTCGCCCTCAGTCTGCCATAGGCAGGGTACACAGGGGCCTCCTGTACTCTCATTCCAATGCTTTACCACTAAACTGGAAATGCCAGGAGAAGTGTAAACATGGCAAGACAGTGTGGGTTGGGGTGGCAAACCAGCGGTGTTCCTTCCTCTGTGTAGAATATGCCACCCATGCATTGGCTCTGATTCTCCTCCGCATCATCTCCATGGACCAGTCTTCTTCTTTGGCAATCACTTGTACCTGAGTAAGATTGTCTTCCATGAACACAGTCTTAACAGTGAGTCCCTAAGTGACTGTGGAGGCCAATTCTGGATCCACACGTCCTTCCACAGTGGGGACATAGGTTTCCGAGTGGGAGTTGATCATGGTGAGGGTTTGCCAAATGTGCCTTCCTCTTAGCACGTTTCTTCTTTTTGTCCTGAGTTTGAGCATCTTCAAAGTCCGTGAAAACTTTGGTAAAGGCTGTTCTCCAATTGGAGCGCTCGCCTGGACCAGTGGAGGCAGGGTCATAGGGGAAATAAGGCACTCCCCACCAACCCGTCTGCCCCCTAGGCCAGCTCCTAACTATCTTCATTCCTACTTACAACCAGTCCGTTGTAGAATTCAGCAGGAAGGAGAATGGGGACAAAACTAGAGTTCATTGGCTCTGTTTGTCACTGGCTCTGCATCCAGCAACTGTTGTAGGGCAGAAGATAGCGAGGATTCACCACTGGTGTGAGCAGGTGGCAGTGTGAGCAGATGGCGGACTGTCAGTATGGACCATGATTTATATGAAGAGCCATTAAAGCCTTCTTGCAGACATCCCCTCCATAAACTTGCAATTCATATTCTATTTCCACCCGTCTTCTCTTAAATGACTAGTGTATTTTTCTTTGAAGAGATGAGAAGCTGGAGAGAAATCTTGTGGGTTTGGCTGAGCTCCCTTCTTCACATGCTTGATGATTTCCACATTGCTTCAATGGGCTCCATTCTCTCTTGAATTCAAGCCCACATTTCCAGTACGGATCTGAACTGCATCCAGTTTCTCAAGTGGTACGAGAGCAGCTTTTTAACCAGGATGCTGAAAGGCGCAGGGAAAGTCCATGCTCTTGCTGAAGCCCTGAACCAATTTGGGCAGTGATTCCTAGCAGGCTCTTGAGGATGTGGTTTGATGCAGAGATGGGGGAACAATTAGACCCAGGTGATATTCCATACCAGTCAGGGCCGGTAGTTTCTCAGTAGTGTCTTGCCGTCTCCAATGCAGAGCAACATTGCTCAAGCCAGAGTGCATTATCCTTGAGAAATATCTCATATCCAGTTTCATTATGCTAACTGATTATGCAAGATACTTTTCTCCACGCTCCAGCTGTTGCTGCTAAAAAGTGCTAGTGCAAAGAACACATCCTGGCTTATGGGATTTCACGTGCATTCCCACTGTTTGTTTGGAAAGACATGAGATTAGTCACGCTCCATATCTACCCTGTTATCTATTATGTTGTCTTTTATGAAATATTCCATTTTGATGTGTTCTGCCCCAATGCAGCTTTGATCCAAATTGGAGGGGAAAGAACAACCTAGTTGCGTTTTAAGCCGGTAATACATACACGGCCCCAGTTGGCCATTGAGATGCAAGTGTGGTGGAAGGAAAAATGTAAGCCATTAAAGCAGCACGGATTCCTGGCAGCGTTCCCCGTTCCCAATGACCCTGACACTTAAGCTTCAAGGGCATATTGACTTTGGACTCTTTGAGCCTAATTCCTGACATGATTAATCACGAGGCACACGTAAACGTTTTCACTCCTGAAAGTATGTCGGGAGCTGGCATGACCTCCTGTCTCATCCTGGCTGAGCAAAGAAAGAGGCCACAAGATCTCCTTCCAAGCGAGAGCCAGACGCCTATCCCTGGTTCAGTCTAGCAAAGCCCAGGAGTTGACTCCCTTTGGCTTCACTGAACTTCATAGGAGGCCCGTTTGCAGCTCAGATGATTCTCTTCACTGCCTTCTACTTTCCTGCTTTGGGAACTTTCCCATGGGTCACAAGACAAACTCAACGTGTTGTTGCTCTAGAGCCCAGCTGGCCTTGTCCTTTGACAGAAGCGTGAAGTTAAATGGCGTTCCCTCTCCATTGACTGCTGCCAGGGAGAAGTGTAGCCGCCTTTTCAGATTCAACAGTGTGTCCATGCTGTAAGTGCAATGAAACAAACTAAAACTGCAGCGCTTTTTTTCTAGAAAAATAGGTGTATGTATCTGAAGAAGCGTGCATGCACACGAAAGCTCATACCAATAACAAACTTAGTTGATCTCTAAAGTGCTACTGGAAGGAATTTTTTTATTTTGTTTCACCATGAAGTTGTTACAGTAAGCGCCACACTTTTTAACAACAACAACAAAAAGAGGTGCTGGTACTGCGTACCCTTGAGTACCCCCTGAAAGAAAGAAAAAACAATGACTAAAAGTATTCAAAATCAATTTTTGCATGGTAGGCTTTAGATATGCACATATGTGGTGCTTCCCATCACTCCTTCTTTTGAAAGTTCCCATTTGGGCATTATAGTAAAAGCTAAAAGGAAAAAAAATGAGAAGTGCAAAGCAGCTCATGCATCTGCCGTCAGCTCTCAAAATAGCCAAAGCGACTTTTAATAGACTGTGAAATAGATGCTCAAATACAAAAGCAAGAAAATAAAAGTTGGAAAGAGTTGTGTGCTGCTGCTGCTGCTGTTTTTTTGTAAAAGTTGCTGAATATGCGAAGTTAAAGAAAATGTATTTAATACTTGAGAAAAGCTTTGGCAGAGGATAGGAGGAGGAATGGAACAAGGACTGGGGTGGAAGGTTCTGCCAAGACTTCTCCAAATGAGCACTGCCGTCTCTCAGATCCCTTGTGTTATGCTTGGTACCTGTACTGTGAAACAGGAATGTTCACATTAAAAGTCTAGAAATAAGGTACGGCACAAAATGCAACAGGGCTAAATAGCAGTCCTAGGCACCAAGTGCACAACTTCATAGCTGGATATCCTCTAAGCATCATGCGCCCCTGTCTCTCTCTGTATAATTCCTGCCCTTTTGCAGGAAGAACCCATTCCACCTACCGATTTCTGCTGCCTTGGCAGCATTCAAGATCCCGAGAGATTGCTCTTTTCCTGGTTCCTTTCGTCCCTTTGAGGTATAACCACTCCAAACACCGGAGGTATGTTTTGCCTGGTTAGAGACCTAAAAAAACCCTCTAGCATACAGACAAATGCAAGGAGTGTTCTTGACTCTCCCTGAGGTCTGTTGCTCCCTGTAGATGCAGCCAAGCACAAAAAAGAGGGGTTTTTTGTTTTGTTTTTTGTTTTAAACTGCTTGGCTCATGTCGGTGCTTGAAACAAGGAGCCCTTTCTTACTTGAGAAACTTTTTGGAAGGGTCCAGCGGAGGGAACATGATCACCTGGTCTTTCTGTTTATTTGTAAGCCAATCCCAGTTCACAGAAATGAAAACACACCTGTCTGCATTAGGCCTTATGCTAAAACATGTAGTCTCTTAACAGGAAAAGGGTCGTCTACTTATGTGCTCCCAGGACTTTGTGCTGATGTGGTCAGTTTCTGAGAGGTGAGTGGGTGTTGCTTTTCCTTTGGCGAGGCAGGATGCAGACTTTATCTCAGGAAGGTAACAGGCAGGCCCAAGATAACAGGCTCTGCAAGAAGGAAGGGCAAAAGCACTGGTGCCTGGGTTGATTTCATAGAAACCAAGAAAAAATAGGCAGAATTTGCCAAATATCCTCTGTCTGACCACAATGTGCTTCACAGTGCAATGCTCTGCTTGTCTACTAAGGAGTAAGTCCCAAAAAGTTCAATATCACTTATTTTGCTGGTAATTGTATACAGTGGTACCTTGGTTTATGAACTTAATCCGTTCCGGAAGTCCGTTCTTAAACCAAAGCCGTTCCTAAACCGAGGCACTCTTTACCTAAGGAGGCCTCCTGCTGCTGGTGCCCTTCCACCGTTTGACTTCCATTCTTAGACCAAGGTAAAGTTCATAAACCAGGACACTACTTCCGGTTTTGCGGAGTTCGTAAACCGAATAGTTCGTAAACAGGGCTGTTCTTAAACCGAGGTACCACTGTAAAGGATTGTAGCCTAAAACAAATTGTAAGCATTTGAGTTTCACATCTCTCTTTTATCAGGAAGAAACAAGTACTCAGAGTACTAAAAAAGGTAACAAGCTATTAATACTCACGTAGGTTTCAGTTTGACTTGTTCCCACAGGCAAATGACAGACCTGTTTGCTAATTAGATTTCCTCCTGTCCACAGGTGACTTGTTTTTGCTAATTCTCAGATTATAGAATTTACAGGTGCCACTGAATGACAACAAAAAAGAAATATGCCTAAATAATTTCATAAAACCATACAGTTGATATGATGGCTAAAAATGGGAGCAGGGGGAGAGGCATAGGCACTGTTGGTCTGAGAGGGGGACAAATTCACCCCAGAGAAGCAACTCACCCCCTACTCCATCCCATCTAAAAAATCAGCAAAGGAAGACCGACCTGGAACCATTTTGATTCCTAAACTGAGCAAATGTTTTCTCTGCAAGGTCAAAGTGGGAATCCTCCCATTGTCTCTTTCCTCACAAATCCTGTCTTAAGGGCACATTTAAGATATGAATAGGGTGTGAGCTTGTGACATGGCCCAGGAACTAAGTATTTATCATTACAAAAGAATGGCCAGGCTCCTCAGGCAATCCAATCAAGTAACATGCCAGACAGGAGATAAACAACGACAGGAAAAAAACAACATTCAAAATTTCTGTTTTAGACTGCCTTTTTTGTGATGTAGGTATAATGTATCTGAGGGGTGGTCTTAGGTTACACCCCTTCTGTGATGTATGTATGATGTATGATGTTTCTGGGGATGGTCTTGATCTACAGGGTGGCAATTTCAAAAGTCTTTATAAGGCCTTGTGCGCCATTTTTCTCGGTTCCTCCTCCTCTCCTGCAGATGAGGGGAGCACCCTGTTGCAACAGATCAATAAAGATCAAGCTTACTAGCTGCTTTACTTCTCAATATTCTCTGGTTGGCCTCTGTTATTCTCTCCTACCAATTGGGAACCTATGTAAGGACGCTATATGGGCTCTTGGATACCCCATAAGGGAAAAGGGCAATTTTTGTTTACAACACATCCCATAGCTAAACCCCTGTGGTTATTTGAAAGAAAAGCATTTTACTTACCAGTTAATCAGCCTGAAAAGTAAAATAAGGCTTCATGCTTAGTTGAAAGCTAAAGAGATGCTACCACTAGTGAGGGAGCAATTTCCATCGCAGCTGTGGCTGCGGAAAGAAGTCTTAGGGCTTGTCCAACCTTCCCCTTGTCCTGGGCCTAGAAAGAACGAGTCCAAGGTGTTTTCCACTTGGCAAACACTTTCCAAGCATGGGTCCTAGCGGTTTTCCCCTTGTTTCATTCTAAGGGAAAGCCTACTCTTTAGTCCTAAATCAGTAGAAATGTTAATTCGGAGAAAACCCTACAACTGAGTGCAAAAAGGGACAATAGGAAGTGTGAATGAGCCCTCTAACTCCCTGCCCCCCCACGTACTGCAGTTCCTATGGAAATGCTTCGCCCTCCCCATGCCTAGGTTTTTATTAAATAATAATAATCTATGATGTGGCTGCAAGCCACGCAATTAATGCAACATGTAGTGAGGCCCTTCCTTCAGAAGAAAAATGTTTAGAATGGGAGCCTTAAAGGGAAACGAGCTGTTTCTGCGGTTTCCAGAGAGGCTTAACAATCAATTCCTCTTCAATCCTCTTAAAAAAAACAACCGTTGAGTATTTCCATCCAGGATGTGTTCTAACTTTTTAACCATTGTTTTAACCCCATTAAAACATTAACAGCAAAGAAAAAAACAAAAACCAATCAATTCCTCTTCCTAGGAGCTCGGAATTGTACCTCTGCAAAGGGAAGTACAGTAGGGGTGTCCTAACAACTCTCAGCCCCTCCCCCCAACAAATTAATTGTTCTTTGGGGGAAGCTATGAATGTGTAAAATGGTATCATAGTGCTTTAAATGCATGCTGTGATTGTGGTATATGGAAAGATGCAAAAATGTGCTGTATAAAAGATTATTTTGACAGTGTAAGAAACGTTTAAATTAGAAGACGGGGTACTTAATGTGAGAGGTATTCATAACTTACATAATGAGAGCTCTCTTTTCTTGCTGACAAGGCCAGGAGCACAAATTCAATTCTTGTGTCAGAGCAGTTTCCTTTCCATAGAGAATGGTAGATTAGAGGATGAGTAGGAGGACCTAGTGTATTATTAATCCTCTAGCGTTTCTGAGAGTGGTAGAAAGACTAGCACACAGGATACTTTGAAGTTCTTCCCTGAAATCTTATGGACCCAGTGCCTTTTCAATAGAGTGCAGTGAAGGCATGTGTTGTGTGTGTTCTGTTTTATTAATAACTGGATATACTGATTCAATTGTCTCTTAACCAGATGGAACACATTGTCAAGAAGTCTGTTCCTTATCTCCCAGCATGCTTTTCTTCACAACAAGCAATAGCGGAAGACGTTTTCAAAATGGACATCAGTCTTTTTCACCTCATGAAGAACTGTCAACTGTTAGTACTGCAGTAAACTATAACCATGCTCTAAAACATCGTAGAAAAAGATATCCATGTTGGCCCATAAAGGGGGGGGGGGTTGGAATCCACAGTGGTATAATAACTTTATAACCCAAGCAAAATGTCACAAAAGTGTGAAAAACCTTTTGAGTTCAGGCTGCATGTTATGCAAATCGGATGTGGGGAGAGAAAAATGTTAAAAGCTGGCTTGGTATTAAAGCCACAAAGTCTGCATTTAGTCACAAGACTTAAGATGGAGTATGTGAAGGCATATCGGACACAATAGATTAGACTCTTCAAAGTGCTGTTCAGGTTTCAGGTTACACCTAGGGAAACGTGTGATGAAGAAATATTTAGTAGCTGGTTCCCTGTTTTGGAAAATATAAAATCCAGCAGGAAAAAATATAAATATGATGGAGGATCAACTGCACATTAGTTTCAAGTGAGGAAAGCTGACATGTAGATATGTAACTACAGGCAGGATAACCATAAACTGCTGCTCTCTCCCACATTTGTTTTTTTGACAGTTGAGCAAACCTGGAAATGTGGAGTGTTCCTGGAAAAATGCAGCTACTGTTTTGCCCAGGGCATCTCTATGGCACTTACAGAAAGAATTCTAGAGTGTGAAGCCTGTGCTGATCAGTCTGTGAAGTTGAGAGTTACGAGCATGGACTGAGCCGCACCCTCAGTATTTTGTGACCTGAAAGGAAGAGGAACATGTCTCATTCCTGAAATAACAACTATGAGGAGATATCTATCTATCTATCTATCTATATCTATATCTATATCTATATCTATATCTATATCTATCTATCTATATATATATGAATGAAGTTCAGTACACAAAATGCTTCAGTAAACTAAGCCGCCCATCACTGCTTGATTTTCATTCCCTTAACAGAATTATACCTGTTGTCTTTGTCCATGGAGTTTTCTTGGCAGGGATACTGGAGTGGCTTGCCGGTTCCTGCTCCAGGTGGATCACGTTTGGTCAAAACTCTCTACTATGACCTGTCCAACTTGGGTGGCCCTGCACGGCATAGCTCGTAGCTTCTCTGAGTTATTGCTGGAAGAAATATATTGCTGGAAGAAATATGAACAACCTCAGATATGCAGATGACACAAACTTGATGGCAGAAAGTGAGGAGGAATTAAAGAACCTTTTAATGAGGGTGAAAGAAGAGAGCGCAAAATATGGTCTGAAGCTCAACATCAAAAAAACGAAGATCATGGCCACTGGTCCCATCACCTCCTGGCAAATAGAAGGGGAAGAAATGAAAGCAGTGAGAGATTTTACTTTCTTAGGCTCCATGATCACTGCAGATGGTGACAGCAGGAACGAAATTAAAAGACGCCTGCTTCTTGGGAGAAAAGCAATGACAAACCTAGACAGCATCCTAAAAAGCAGAGACATCACCTTGCCAACAAAGGTCCATATAGTTAAAGCTATGATTTTCCCAGTAGTGATGTATGGAAGTGAGAGCTGGACCATAAAGAATGCTGATCGCTGAAGAATTGATGCTTTTGAATTATGGTGCTGGAGGAGACTCTTGAGAGTCCCATGGACTGCAAGAAGATCAAACCTATCCATTCTTAAGGAAATCAGCCCTGAATGCTCACTGGAAGGACAGATCATGAAGCTGAGGCTCCAATACTTTGGCCACCTCATGAGAAGAGAAGACTCCCTGGAAAAGACCCTGAAGTTGGGAAAGATGGAGGGCACAAGGAGAAGGGGATGACAGAGGACGAGATGGCTGGACAGTGTTCTTGAAGCTACTAGCATGAGTTTGACCAAACTGCGGGAGGCAGTGGAAGACAGGAGTGCCTGGCATGCTCTGGTCCATGGGGTCACGAAGAGTCGGACATGACTTAACGACTAAACAACAACAAACAGAATTATGAAGTCCCACTGATCTGATACTGAACTAGCACCATTGACAGCGCAATTCATTTCTGTCAACATTTAAAGTTGTGAAGGAAAGCAGTACAGCTTTCTCTCCCTCCCCTCCACCACCTGCCCCCGCCCTTCCAGGTGTTTGGCTGTGCAGATTTTTTTTAAACGTTATCCACAAAAGAGTTTTAATTCAAATTTATTGCTAGCTTTATTTACTTACTGAAGGAGAATTTCCTTAGAGGCAAGAAAGTACTTGGAATGATGTAACTTTATGATCCGCACTGCCATATGTCTGAGGAGAAAAAATGAAGCACGAGGGGGGGGGTATTTGTCTGTGATGGAAACACGGGGCCTTATGCCATTTTCAACACCCGACTATGGCAAGAGGTGCACAGGACTCTTAGAAAGCTTGGTAAGCATTTCTCCAGATGTAACAGCAGGAGTTACAGGCCTCTCTTGTATTTACCTTTGCAGACTGAGCTGAATGTAGTGTTGGCAATTCCCAATCCTAAAATATATTTCTACACTTCCAGGCTTTGTGGTTAAGACACGCATGCAGGCAGAATCATTAAGTGAATTTATTTCCTTTAGTCTGTCTGCATACTAAAGGTTCTGCTCATACTGCTCATTCATTTGATCACTTGGTGTTCTTTATGTATGCATGCCATCAGTGGGTGTCTGAGGACGAAGTAACATTTTTAGAGTCACTCTGGAGGAGTTCAAAAGTACCTGTTTCTCTTCAGAATCGAGCTCTGAAAGAAACAGTGGTTCCACAAACTTTAAGCAGACAGAAGCTGCGGAGTTGTCCACTGACCTGCTGGTGCCCTTGGATGTTAAACAGAAACTTCCCCAGACCTGGGAACAGTTTTGCACTTTTAATTTAAAATGCAAACAAACCACATACTGAATCAAGCAACAAATGTACAGATCAAGTCCCAAATGCTCTTTTAAATAAACAAACCCACATCATGGATAGTATATCTGAAGCAGGGTAGGGTGGTGGAGAAGCAGCACTGATCCAGTATCCTATTTTCTGATATGGATGTCTTGCCATTTCAGTTGTCAAGTTGAAAGCAGACCAATAATAGAGCTTGACAATTTGCTGAGTAAGTTTTGTTTTCCTGTTATACCTGTCTTCACCCTCAGGAACACGAGCTCTGAGAACTATCAGGAGCACTCTCATAAGACATCTTCTGCTGTTATGGAATCAGCCTGTTTTCCAGTCACAACTGAGCTGTCTTAAGTCATGTCCAGGTGGCTTGTTTGTGGAGCGTTCTTCCTGATTTGTTTCTGCAAAGTTTGCAGGGAATCATAGACTATAGAGGTGGAAGGGCCCACAAGGGTAATCTAGTACAGCCCCTGCAATGCAGGAATCTTTTGCCCAGCGTGGGGCTCAAACCCACGACCCACAGATTAAGAGTCTGATGCTCTGCTACTGAATGAGCTTTCCCGGCTTATATGATGTCTGATGTTTATGGAGCATTCATTCTCACTGGTCAGTTTCAAGTGCATTTTCCTAACTGCAAAAGGCTTGTGGGTTTTTTGTTTTTATTTCTGTTGTTGTTGTTGTTGTTGTTGTTGTTGTTGTTACTCACTGCCAAAGTTCCTGATTCAAGACCCCTGTGCCTTAAATGTGAAAACTGACTAGGGCTGCATCTAGACACATCAAAGAAGCGATTCAGTTAAGCACGTTGCAAACTCATATAGGGAAATCTGGGAGGGAAAGATGGGACTGGTTTCACAGTGTTATATTGCATATACAACGCACATTAAACACTTTTTCCTTACCCATCTAGCTGAGTCCCTAGGTTTCAGAGTCTTACACAATCTGGCAGAGAGCCCTGTGTAAATGTTATGTAGGAACTGGATGCAAAGAAATTGTGTGTCTACAGTCTCCATATAGCCATATGGCTGAATCCTTTATTGTTAGGCCAAAGCCACATAAAACAGCAGCAGAAAATGTCCTGTGTGTGCCTACAAACGTTAGAAGATCTGATCTGCTTAATATCAGCCCTAGATCCAGACCGGGGACAGTAATGTCTCTTTAGCTCAGAAAAATTTGGATTAGCACTTCATCTGTTATCTGGAACATTAATTTCTTTCTTGGAAAATCTGACAACAACAAAATTAAATGCCAGTCCATATTTCACAACATCAAGACTGAACTGGTGGCCTCTTTCAAATTCCTAATTTCAGGATCATGAGTCTGTCTGAGGCAATGTTCTTTGACCTTTCAAAATTGCTTTTCTTTTGCATATCACTTCACTTATCTCCCTTTTGCTCACAGACTTCTTGTTTCTATGAATTAAAAAATGCTCTCAGAATTCTCACAGTGAGAAACTTCATGTGCTTAAATTCCACAAAATGCACCCAAACCTGTTCCTTGATTTAATTTAGAATTTAGAATGATAATTCCAGCAAAAGTTTGACATGCTTTCCATTTATAACTCAGAGAAGTTCGCTCCTTAGAAGAGGCAAACAATTTAGAAAGCTTTTATCAGCCAAACCCAACTAGAAGTTTACAGAGCTTTTATGACACTAGGATAATTTGCTGTAATTCCAGATTCAGAGCAAAAGACCAACTGTCAGCATTTTCATGAAATACTGTCAAATTGAGAGGCTTCACAGCTCAGCTGCTCACATGACAGGCAAGGTTACAGCTTAGGCAATCAAGACAGTTTTCAGTTGCACATTTTAAAAACTGATTGCTGGAGAAGTGGAATTTCAATATGTATATTTTTAAATCAGTGAACAAATCTCTCTATTAACAACCTTGCTAATAAACTGATAAATAGAATGCCACTATTTTTAATCTTAGCTATCTAAAGTTTGGGAGGTACTTTGCTATAATTAAGTGCTGTGCTTTTTTTTTATTTTAAAGATTCCTCCATATCAATATATTTTTATAGTGAAGAGTACGGTAGTCCAAGACAATGCTGAAAGAAAGACTGAGCAGGCTAAGGGGCTAATATAAATTAGCAAACCTCCAACATCAAGTCTGTCAGACTTACACACACAAAAATGTTTTCTAAAAATCCATGTCTACAAGTCCCATTTGCAAGGAGGAAATGGTGACAGGGAATTTTGTGTGTCAAATAAAATACATACACATGGTTTCAGACTCACTTTCCACTCACTTTCCACAGTCATATGAAGTTGCAATTCATGAAGTGGGCTATTTCTTTGCATGGAATCTTCAATAGGTTCCTCCTGCAACCTACTGGGGTTTTCATCAAGGATCTCAAAGTGGCCTTCATGGTTCTCCATTTTATCCTCACAACAACTCTGTGAGGTAGGCATTTCTTTCTACTGCAAGGTTGCCAAGACTGAGCCAGTTGCCTGTTTCTTTCTGGGTGGGTCATCTTATGCTTAGCAGACCTTCAACCCCATCCCTCATTTCCAGCATCAAGAGCAAATTCATGCAGATTGGCTCCTAGTTCATACAGAGACTGACATTTTTATCCTTCCTGCCAATACTGCTAGTTCTGCCAAATATGGAAAATGTTGGTTCTGCCATTTACACATTTATTTGTACTAAGTGAAAAAGAATCTCTTCTATTAGAAAAATCAAAGGCTTCGGCATGAAGTAGGATCTAATTCCATATTATATTTAAAGAGAAAATAGAAAGGTTTCCTTAGAGTACTAACTCAGCAATGAGTATTCTGTTGAGTAGATGCTAAGGAAATTACAGTTCTTCCTGATGAAAGATGTGCATATTATTCCGGATACAACCAGACATATTTTAAACACAGATTTAGGTCACAAGGGATACCAGCAGACAAATAATCTGTCTTTCAGTGTTTTTGTATTCCTGCATATACTCCCGGATCCCACACAAGCACAAAACTTTCCCCTACAAGCCCGCACACACACCATTCAATATGAATTCACAGAGTGAATACAGAATTTGTCTTGAGATTGTCAACTTTCACATGTGGTATGTGGAATGCATTTCATGTTGCTCATGCACCTTAAAATTATTTCCATAAGTCCCCCAAAAAAGAAAAGGCCAACTATCTTCAGTCAGACACTGTGATTAGATGCTAAAATAGGGCTGGGGTGGAAATGCTTTGGGCACTGTTATAACCTATGCTCCCTACTTTCTCTTCCTATAGTGCTAAAGATATGGGCCCCCAAAACAATAAAGTGGATTCCTGGAACCTGCAGACATTACTTTGATCTCTCATTCTAGTTTACCTGCCCACAAAAGTAATCCTAGATAGATGATAGTTATGTCACCAAGTTCTAAGAGCTGTATTTGATGTGAGATTTGGGGTGGGGTGGGGCTGATCTGTGACTTGGGGCCCCAGGTGAGAGCCAAGGTGGATGGGTGGAGTCCTGCAGGAGAGCCAGGAGGCTGAGAGGTGGTGAACAGGGGAGGTGAGTCAGATGGAAAAGAAATCACTGATTTGTAAGGTTGGTCGTGATTCTATCACATGAACCATGTACAGTCAGATGTGGTACAGTTTATATACAGGTTCTTAAGAATGTGCATGTTTGTAGCCAGGGGGGCGACTGAGGTGAATTGAGGGGCAGGCAGCGTGTGACCAAGCCAAAAGAATTCCTACTTTCAAAGGAAGCCTATTGGCTTAATGCCAATATACAACTTCCCAAATTTCTGCAAAAACATACATAACAGCCTGCTGGATTGGGCCAGTGGCCCATCAAGTCCAGCATCCTTTTGGACAACCAGATACCTGTGGGAAACCCACAAACAGGACTTGAGCGCAACAGCTCTCTCTCATCCTGTGGTTTCTAGCAACTGGTATTCAGAAGCATTCCTGCTCCCAACTGTGGAGGCAGAGCACAGCCAGCATGGCTAGTGAAAGGTAAAGAGACCCCTGACCATTAGGTCCAGTCGTGACCGACTCTGGGGTTGCGGCGCTCATCTCGTTTTATTGGCCGAGGGAGCCGGCGTACAGCTTCCAGGTCATGTGGCCAGCATGACTAAGCCACTTCTGGCGAACCAAAGCAGCGCACGGAAACACCATTTACCTTCCCGCCGGAGTGGTACCTATTTATCTACTTACACTTTGATGTGCTTTCAAACTGCTAGTTTGGCAGGAGCTGGGAATGAGCAACAGGAGCTCACCCCGTCACGGGGATTCGAACCGCCAACCTTCTGATCGGCAAGCCCTAGGCTCTGTGGTTTAGACCACAGCGCCACCCGCGTCCCTATCATGGCTAGTAGGCATGGATATTTCAAGCCCTCTAGGCTAGTGGCCATCACTACCTTTTGTGAGAGCAAGTTCCACGGTTTAACTATGCGCTGCGTGAAGCAGTACTTACTTTTATCTGAATCGTCCAACATGCAGCTTCATTGGTTGTCCACAAGTTCTAGTGTTATAAGTGATGTGTAGGTGGGTGTAGGCATGAACCCAAGTCTGAGATTCAGCTTAAAAAGTACCGTATTTTTTGCTCTATAAGACTCACTTTTCCCCTCCTAAAAAGTAATGGGAAATGTGTGTGCGTCTTATGGAGCGAATGCAGGCTGCGCAGCGATCCTTCTTGCTGTTCTGGCTTCTGGGATTCAGAATATTTTTTTTCTTGTTTTCCTCCTCCAAAAACTAGGTGCGTCTTGTGGTCTGATACGTCTTATAGAGCGAAAAATACGGTACCTTCTTGTAGAGGCTAGCCAGGAGCCTTTGGGAAGCGTGCGAGCAAGGTGTGAGCTCTCATGTCCTCGCAATGTTTTTTGGGACACTCCTGAATGTCAGGATGGAAAGATGGCCACCACCCATGAACCCCGCCAGGACCAACCACGCCATCTCCCGGGGCAAACACTCACCGCCTCGTAACACCAGTCCTTGAGGATGTCCAGGTCTCCGGTTATAATGGCCTAAAGAAAGGAGGAGAGGCAACAGAGCATCACACACAAGGAGCTGCGACCACAGAGGGACAAGCAGAAGGACAACGGAGAGTACACGAAGGGCCTAAGGGCTGTAGGCTCGGAGTAGAGGGACTGCTTGGCATGCAGAGGTCCCAGGTTCAACACACACACACACACACACCAGCATCTCCAGGTAGAGGTAGGAATGCTGCTCTGCTCTAAACCCCAGAGAGCTGCTGCCAGTCTGGGTAGACAATATTGAGTCAAATGGACCAATGAACCTGACACTGTACGAGGCAGGTTCCAATATTCCTAAATCTAAAACTTTCTCCAAACTCTCTTCCTTGCATCCGAGTTCTAATAAAGGTCGTAAAATCAGAGAACTGTAGAGTTGGGAAACCAAGAGTCATCTAGTAATATACCGTATTTTTCGCTCTATAGGACGCACTTTTTCCCCTCCAAAAATGAAGGGGAAATGTGTGTGTGTCCTATGGAGCGAATGCAGGCTCCTTGGCTTCGCGGCGACGCACCTGACCTGGAAGCCGGAGGAGGAACAGAAGGGTCTCCTTCTGTTCCTTCTCCAGCTTCGCTGAAGGGGCAGCGCCCCTTCAGTGACGCGCCTGTCCTGGCTTCTGCCTTAGCCCTGCGCAGCCTCTTCAGGCAGGGGGAGCCTTCATCCCGCTGCCCTGAAGAGGCTTGGCGCGGTTGTCCCAGAAGCCAGAACAGCCACACAGTATCCCAGAAGCCAGATCCCTCTTGCTGTTCTGGCTTCTGGGATTCAGAATAATTTTTTCTTGTTTTCCTCTTCCCAAAACTAGGTGCGCCCTATGGTCCGGTGCGCCCTATGGAGCGAAAAATACGGTATTTGCTGGAACAGCAGAACAAGAAGAACAAGACTGACAAACAGGGGCACTTGGCCCAGTATATTTACCTTAAGCCGGCCCAGACAAAACACACAGGTTGCCTGTGATAGGTCGCCTGCAATTAACGAATCACAACACTGGCCCTATCACAGCAGGGATTGGTGGCTTGCCAGCTACTAACAATGTCATTGGAGGGTTTTAGAATCCTCTGTCTTTTGTTATGCAAATGAAGCTGCTGAGCTCCAGGAGGTCTGAAGTGCATGCATACATAACAATAAGAGAGGGGGGAAAGCTTTTCTCTATTTCTGCATGACATCTTTTACTTGGTCTTTTCTCTAAACTGAAGTCCCAGGTGCTGCGACCTCTCCTCATAGGGGAGCTGCTCTTCTCCAAAGGCCTTCATTCTTTGACCAGAGTCATGCTGAGAAATTGCCATGGTTTGTCCAGACGTGACTTTTTTCAAGGATTTATTTGCTGCTGCATGGAGAAATTTTGGAGACCTTCAAGACTTATAAACACTCGAGATTTATAAACAATCTAGAATTTCAGGCAGTTGTGTACTGAACAAACCAGAGACAAAATGCAGTTGCTAATCTATTTATAACAGTTTTGTCATAAAATCTGGCATACGCATAAAAGGTCCTTTTACATTGTTATTTGCTTACACATTAAATCAGCAGCCTTACACCAGGAAATTGCCTTAACCTCGGCATTAGCAAGAAGATGCTAAGTTAAACAATAGATTTCACTCCTGTTACCATAGGGAGAAGTGCTCTATTTTCTTCAGTGAATTAACTGATAATGACAATTACTGTTAAGTGATAATGGCAGTGCACTGTTAATGACAGTTATGTAATTATTTTTAACTATTGCATTCTTTTCTTTCAAAAAAGGAATTAAGCAGAGGAAGGGGGAGCCAGGAATCAGCACAGTTCAGCTATTTCATTTTGATGTCAGATTCACCTGCATTACAAAGATTGGCTGATCAAATCTGCAAGATTAGGAACCACATCCAAGAATCTTGACAGGACAAAAGCGATGTGCAATAATTAGTATATTTTAAATGTATTTGCAATTAGAGTCTGCCATGAGAAACAGAGCAGATTTAAGGACGTCATAAAATTAAACAGCTAGGAAAAAGGGCACAAAACCTAATACGGAAAGAGAAGACAGATGAGTTGAAAACAATTGCTCCCAGATGGAATGAGGGATTGAGCTACTGCAATGGCTAGAAATTTGGTTACTAACCCTGATAGCTACGTTCTACCTCCACTTTGGAAGCACAGTATGCTTCTGAATACCAGTTTCCAGGGTCAACAAGAGGGGAGAGAGCTGCTGCTGCTGCGCTGAGATCCTGCTTGCGTGGCGAGTTCCCGCCCCCCACCAAGAATAAATAAACACACGAGACACCATAATTAAGGTTAATTGGGCGAATTAGGCCACAACTTTATTGAATTCAGGAATGAGAGGCATTGGCTTAGGCATTGGTCCTAACGACTATCCGGCTCCAGCCCATTTGCTGGAGGCACGGTGAAGGGTTAACACTGATCGGGGGAGTCTCCCGCCGAGGCACGTCGACTAGGAGCTCCCCCGGGTCACCGCTCTGGGGCGTGCCTTTGGCCCACACCTCCATAGGCTTCGGACAGGGCCACGCCCCCCGGAGTCCTTTAACGGACCACCCTTCGTTCACTGGGGGGAGGTGATGGCGTTCCTCCCCCCTAACACATCCTCTTAACCCCTTCTTACCAATGCCTACCGCCAATGCCGAAGAGTTGTGACGAGTTGCTACGAGGTAGGCGAAAAACCAAAAGGCTGGAAATTGCCAATTGGGAAAAATTCCTACCATGCCCCTTGCGGCGACAGGCCGAAGCCCATAGCAAAGTCAGACCTACCTAAAGCCCAACTAAAGGGAGGGAGGGTGGGGAAACGTGGGGCTAGCCGGAGAAGAGAGGGCGAGCCCCCTCCGCTCCGGCCCTAAATAGGGCAAGCCACGCCCCCTCCAGCCAGCTGATTGGCTGGCCGGGAGGCGTGGCCGGATGGGATTCCCCTGCTCTCGCGGGGGCTGAGACCAGCCCCCGCTCACGTGGGGAAGGGCGTGATGCCCGCAACCCCACCTCCTGGGGCAGGCCTGGAAGTGGCTTTGCGTGGCGAGTTCCCGCCCCCCACCAAGAATAAATAAACACACGAGACACCATAATTAAGGTTAATTGGGCGAATTAGGCCACAACTTTATTGAATTCAGGAATGAGAGGCATTGGCTTAGGCATTGGTCCTAACGACTATCCGGCTCCAGCCCATTTGCTGGAGGCACGGTGAAGGGTTAACACTGATCGGGGGAGTCTCCCGCCGAGGCACGTCGACTAGGAGCTCCCCCGGGTCACCGCTCTGGGGCGTGCCTTTGGCCCACACCTCCATAGGCTTCGGACAGGGCCACGCCCCCCGGAGTCCTTTAACGGACCACCCTTCGTTCACTGGGGGGAGGTGATGGCGTTCCTCCCCCCTAACACATCCTCTTAACCCCTTCTTACCAATGCCTACCGCCACCGAGCAGTCGCTCGCCGCCAATACTCTCATGCCTGAATCCACTCCCTTATCCCCTTAGCAATATCCATCAGCCAAACATCGTTACCAGCATCCGAAAGATGCACGCCATCATACCGGTAGAGGGCCTCAAGGTTGAAACGAATGCCCGGGTGGCCGATGACCAACCCCCCCAGGGCTGCCACTCTACGCACCACCGCCCGATCCAAGGCTTTCCTAGCCCTATTCATAGCTATCGGGCACCTGCAATCTCTCCAAACCCGCCTCTCCATCAGCGAGGCCCAAATAATTGTGACATTCGGGTAAGCTGCCTTCAGCTCCTCGAAGTCGCTAAAAATGTGCCACTGCAAATCAACTGCCTTCCTGTAGGCTAGGTCGTTTTCCCCTAATTGTATCAGCAAAGCGTCTGGGGGGCCCTCCACTGCTGCTCTGGCCTTAAATGCTGGCAGCATCTCGGCCCAGCGCATTCCCCTCCGGGAGACCCAGGAAATGGTGATGTCAGGTGGAAAGCCCAAGCGTGGCCCGAGACCGGAATTAATGGCACGGACCCTGGCCCAATGCACAATACTGTGCCCGATAATCCAGACGCGCACCCCCATGTCACCTGTAGGAAATTGAGAGAAAAGGCCATGGTCAATCACCATCACAAATTCTTTCTCAAATAACGTTTGTACGCATCAGACTTCCAGCGACCTAAGTCCCTAATCCTTTCTGCTGTAAGACCCAGGTGCATTGCCGTGGTGGCTGCTCCAATCCTGAAAGAGTGTGCTGCAAAATCTGCTGCGGGGATGCCGCATGCTGCTAGCGCTAAGCGCATGACCCGAGTGAACTGGTGACGCGTCAAAGGTAAACCATCTGCGTGGATCAATAGAGGCCCTGCCGAGCTGACCCTCAGGGATAAGAAGCGCCTCGTGTCTTTAACTGGACATGGGCCAGGCATGCCGGTGGCCATCAGCTGAACCAGAGCCCCCCTCCCGTACTGGTCTGTTTTGGAGCTGCGTATCCGTATTACCAGGTCCTCCCGTGACAGGGTAACATCGCTTAAAAGCAAGCCCCGGGAGAAACCGTGCCGACCCGCTTCATAAACTACCTCACCCACGCGCAGAGCTCCAAAAAAGGCAATGGAGTACGCCGCTGAAAATAGGCGCGCCTCGTACTTTGACCAGCATACTGCACGCAATTTTTTATGGATTTGGGAAAGGATGTCAAATGATATCGGCCTTCTCATATCGCAGTTTGGGGGCTGTAGCCTGCGCCAACCCTCTAACGTCCTTCGTATAACAAAATCGTCACAAGGATCTGTGGAAAATACCGCCTTGCAAAAGAATGAAATTGCTGCGGCTTGAAGGTTGAGGGTTCTAGGGGCGCGGCCCAAGCGTCTTAGGTAAACTAGGTAAGATAGCACCTCTGGCTTGACGGGAGGGGCATTGCTCTTGATGGCTCGGGTTTTGTCGCGGAATTTTAAAAAATCTGACCAAGCCTTCTTATACGATCTCAAAGTGGAAGGTGCCAATGAGGCCATTACTCCCTGAATCACTTCTGGCTCCCAGGCCTCTGGTCCCCATGCCTCTGGTCCCCGAGACTCCAAAGATGTTCCGGGAATGGCTGCGGCAGAAGCTCTGCATCCGGTGCCAACGAGCGGAAGCGGTCCATCTGAAAGCGAGATAGGGCGTCCGCGATGTCATTATTTACACCAGGCACAAATTTTGCAGAGAAGTGGATGTTGAGCTCTAAACACCGGAGAACGAAGGAACGCAGGAGGACGCCTACCCTTGGTGACCGTGCGACCTGCCTGGAAAGTACTGCCACCACGGCCTGATTGTCGGTGTGGAAGCACACCCTATGGTTACTAAAGGTTTCCGGCCACAGGTGCACTGCCACTACTATCGGAAAGAATTCCAGGAAGGTTAAGTCTCTGGTAATGGGGCCCCCTTGCCAGTCGGCGGGCCAGCGCTGAGCACACCATTGGCCCCTAAAGTAAACGCCAAACCCCAGAGAGCCCGAAGCATCCGAATGGACCTGGAAGTCAACCAGCAGCGACAAGTTGTCCTGCCACAGGGAAATGCCGTTGTAGTTCTGCAAGAACTTCAACCAGACTTCCAGGTCGGACTTCACTTCCTTGGATAGCCGCACCCTATGGTGAGGGGAACGCAGCCCTGCCGACAACTTCGCGAGGCGGCCGCAGAATGGGCGGCCAGGGGAAACCACGCGGCAAGCAAAATTTAAGTGACCTAACAGTGACTGGATTTGCCTGAGTGTAACTTTTCTTAGGGGGAGCAGCTGCCGAATCAGGTCACCAAGCGCGATGAGTTTTTCCCTGGGAAGTTTTGAGGTCTGAGCGACAGTGTCCAGCTCAATACCTAAGTAAACCATTGTCGTAGCCGGACCCTCAGTTTTGTCGGCGGCTAGAGGAACCCCCAGTTCCCCTGCTAATGATATAAAGGCTTCAAGGAGCTCTGAGCACTTAAGCCTGCTATTGGCCACGAGGATAAAGTCGTCCAGGTAGTGCGACACGCCCTCGGCGCCGGTTCTAAAGCGAAGCGCCCAGTCTAGGAAGGTGCTGAATGCCTCAAAGGCTGCGCAGGCCACAGAGCAGCCCATGGGCATTGCCTTGTCTACAAAATACGCCCCCTCAAATTTGAAGCCAAGCCACCGGAAATCTTCCGGATGAACTGGCAGGAGTCTAAAGGCCGACTCAATGTCACATTTTGCCAGCAGCGCCCCCTTGCCGAACTTGCGTATGAGCTGTACCGCTTGGTCAAACGTGGCATATCTAACTGTGCAGAGTTCCTGTGGTATCGCATCGTTGACGGACCCCCCCTTTGGGTAGGAAAGGTTGTGGATCATGCGATACTCACCGGGCGCTTTTTTGGGGACTATGCCTAACGGGGATATATGGAGGCCTTCAATTGGAGGGACTAGGAAGGGGCCGGCTACCCTTCCTGCTTTAATTTCCTTACTAATTTTCTTTTGGGCGACCTCGGGCATCTCCCTCACCGATTTTTGGTTTGGAGGATCACCTGAATTGGGGGGAAAGGCTACTGGGATCCTGAAACCAGTACTAAAGCCCTCCCATAAGTATTGTGCTGCCGTCCTGTTAGGGTAAAGGTCTAAAAGGTTTTTTAGCGGGGTCAACTTGATGGGGGACCAGGCTAAGCCCAGACTGGAATTACTGTCTGCCACCCTGGGGTCCAAATGGCGCTCCGTGGCCACCTCTCGGTCCCTGGTTATAGGCGCCTCTCCCACCCCGAAAGGGCTGCCTCCCTTTAATGCAGGCAGTGGCTGGGTGGTTACCAAGGCATTTTTCGCACTCGTGGCTGTACTTACAGACAGCCCGTGCACAAACCCCCTTGTTGTACTCCCAGCACAGTTGCCTCTGCTTAGCAGTGGTCTTCCAAGATCTTGACGACTCCTGGGGCTTCTTCTCCACGAAGGGACCCACGTGCTCTGACCAGTAATTTTGGTCCCTCAGATCCCAGCGCGTGGACGACAACTGTGATGCATTTCTGCGGAAATCTTCATCATAATTTAGGGCAGCAATATCTCCCGCTAAATCCCGTGCCCTCCTGACATGAGCCAGGTACGCAATCAAGTGCATCGCCCGCTTTGGATAAGCCGCGCTGACGACGCCCATGAACACCTGGAACCCATCCAGCCAGTTGTCAAAAGTACGTTCGGGTCTAGGTGTCCTGTACCTGCGATTACCATACTTGCGCTTCTTCTCTCCTTTACCCATAAGCTTTGCTGGAGGTATCAGTCTGAATATATCTATAAAGTCCCCATTGAGGATTTTATTCCTCTTTCTTGGAGATAAATGAGAGCCTACGATGAAATCCGTAGACAGATTAGTGGACGTTTTAACATCCTGAACCAATGCGCCATCCTTCCATTCAAGGGTCCCGTTAAAGGATTTTCTGTAGGAATTGGCCCTTCTCTCATGCACCCATAAAGGAAGCCCCACACAGTCCTCCCCGTGGCCCCAATACTCCTCCCTAGGAGCATCGCTATCTGAATCGGAAGAAGAAGAGGTACCTGAATCATCCTCTGAATCTGAATGCCTGCACTTCTTCTTCTTCTTTGAGGTGTGCTTCCTCTTCTCTTTCCTCTTCCCAGAGTGGCTCTCGGGTATGGCTTGATCCGGAACGGTGATCGCCTGCGCTGCTTGCGTCCCCAGGGCTTCCTCGTCGGAAGAAGAACTTGAGGCACCCTCGGCTGGTGCCGTCTGTAGTGGCGGGTTCTGAAAGAGACTCGGAACACCTGGATCCTTTTGCAGATTAGTAGCCCCAGGACAATGAACGCAAGCCTTACCCTTTCTGCCTCCCCTCGGGGCCCCTTTTGCCTTGCCCGGGACGGCCGACTGTGCCCGGGTATTCCTTTTGGGCCGGGGTGTTGTCTCCTTGGCTGCTTTCAGCGCTGCCACCGTGGCTGCAGAAGTGCCGGGAAGATGCACCTCGTTGAGTTGTGTATCCGGAATGAAATCCTGTGTGAACGCTCTTGGTGCCTCCGGTACAGATACCGCCACCAACGGTGCTGCTGCCGATGGTGCCCCTGGCGCCAGCACTGGAGCCGCTGTCGCTTGCGCTGCCGGTGTTGCTGCCCCTTGTCCTGAAGATCTATGCCTATAGAAGTCCTGAAACGCTGTGAAAAAGTCTGCCAAGGCTTGAGGGTTACTTGGGATGACAAAGGGTTGGGGCTCCTCCTGATTCCCCTGAGGCCCCCCAGATGCAGTGGAGTTTACTTGGTTTCCTTGACCAGACATAATGCGAATTAAGACTCTTGCTTACCCTGATCAATGACACACCAACCACGTCGCACAACTAATGTGTGTAGTTTCAGAAGGAAACAGAGGCAGACAGTGAGCAGCGCAATCCAGTAAAAGAATAGCTATGCGTTCAAAATTATAGTTGTTATTGATATACGTCAAGTTTTATTTATTTATTTATTTATTTGCTTTTTAATTTTTAATTTATTTTATTTATTTTATTTTGTTTTGTTTTATTTTAAATATTATTATTATTAATATTATTACTATATATATATATATATATCGAATGCGTACAACTGTTTTTAGATAGAAGGGGTGGGTGCTGTAGGCAGGGGGCAGTAGCTGCCCTTGCTCCTGATCGACGAAATAAATTTAAAGCAAGCACCAATTGAAAAAGTTGGCCAAATGAACCAAATTCCAATTAATTGAGACGGAATTAAGTAATTAACTTGGCATGAAATAATATATACTGACTCTAAACAACACCCAAAGCAATGAGGTAAACTAAATAACCAAAAGACTTAAATCAACCAAATAAATCTAATCACCAATTAAATTAAATTGATATACAATCAGAATCCGGCGGTAATTGATTTGCCCTTTCACTTAGTCAACCAAATGAATTTAATGTTCCAGCCAAATGAATTAAATTAGGCTGCAATTTCTATCGCTCCTTAATTCACTCTTTAAATTACCTCCGAACCAAATTAAAATTTTTAAATGCAGCAGCAACAAAGTAAAATAAAGCGAGGTAAAGAATATCAACAAAGTAATATAAAGTAATAAAGCAGTAAAGCAGTACTAGCTGAATTGCCTTATGCAGCACCTTGCAAATTTAAATTACTCCATAAATCACCCTTCAAGATTGCCTCCAAACCCAATTAGAGTTTTTAAATGCAACAGAGAGGTAAGATCACTTGTCCAGCAGTAAAGCAGTAAAGAATTATTAGCAAAGTAAAATAAATCAAAGTAAGATCAATCAAAATAAAACAAAGTAAAATATAACAAAGTAAAATAATATCAACAAAGTAATATAAAGTAATGAAGCAGGAAAGCAGTGCAGGCTGAGTTGCCTTATGCAGTACCTTGCAGATCTAAACTGCTCCTTAAATCTCCCTTTAAATTTACTTCCGCACCAAATTAGAATTTATTTAAATACAACAGGGAGATAAGATCATGGAGATAAGCCTAGAAGTTATGAAAATCAGCCTCCTGTGCTTAGCCTTAGAGCAATAAACAGCAGAAGCACTCACACTGAGCACTGAGTATCCAATTCCCACCACAGAGTGCCTCACCTAAAATGGCCGCCGGGCCAAACCACGTGGTTAGCTCAAAATGGCGGCCGCAACTTCCTGGTTACCAAGCAACACAGCTATCAACTTCCTGTCCCTGGCTGCCAGCGTCCTGCCCCTGTGTTTGAAACAATAAACCTCAACCCGGGCGCGCTAAATAAAATCAAATCGGCAAATCAAATCATACTACACCATACACACCAGTCACAGGCCGACAGGCACACACCTCACTCCCCTTTTCAATGCTTCAAAACGAAGACCTGTACTGATTTAAAGGAATATTCCCAGAAAAATTGCCCCTATTAAAATGGCGGCCGCCCCCCTGGTCACGTGGCCCCTTAAAGGGCTATTAGGAAGAGATCGTTACTAAGCAACCCCGCCGCCTCTTCTCACTAGCTTCAGCGGCAAGTAACACACAGCCGGCGTGCTGCTAAAGGATCCCCCTGGACTCTCCCAGATTTTCCAACTCACGTGTGTTCCCTGGCGCAGAGCAGCTGGTGCACAATACCTCCTAGACAAGGACACGTCAGCTGCTACCGTTGCCTTTACCTCTCTTAAGCCGATGTGGAGAAAAGCTGCGCTGAACTATGCCAAGCAGCCTCTTTCAGACGAAAGGACCTATGAGAATAAAGCCCACCCCTGCGCTGCGAGTGATTTCAGCCCGGGAAAGCTTGCAACTGAAGCTGCTCTGCGAGTGATTTCAGCCCCAGAAAGCTTGCAGTTGAAGTGGAGCTTGGACTCCAGAAGGAATTAAATTTCCTTTAGTGATTTCAGCTCGAAATGCGAACAGCAGCTGCAGCTTCGCCCGGAAAGATCAGTGCCTGCTGCGCTGAAGCTCCACGTGGCAAAAGAAAAAAGGCTCCAACGACGACAGGATCAGCTGGGAAACGTGGGGCTAGCCGGAGAAGAGAGGGCGAGCCCCCTCCGCTCCGGCCCTAAATAGGGCAAGCCACGCCCCCTCCAGCCAGCTGATTGGCTGGCCGGGAGGCGTGGCCGGATGGGATTCCCCTGCTCTCGCGGGGGCTGAGACCAGCCCCCGCTCACGTGGGGAAGGGCGTGATGCCCGCAACCCCACCTCCTGGGGCAGGCCTGGAAGTGGCTTTATGATCATCGCACAGGCAACTGTTTGGTCACTGTGAGAACAGGATGCTGGACTAGATAATCTACTGGCCTGATCCCATAGGCTCTTCTTATATTCTTAACATTGTCCTGTACTAATTTGTCTGAATATCTAGGACAGGGCAGTCCAGCATCTCAGACCAAGTAAGCTGCAAGAGTACCCACAGACCACACAATGAATTAAATTTCCACATCATAAAGCGTTCACAATATACCGTATTTTTCCATGTATGAAACTAGGTTTTCCCCCCTAAAAAATAATGTCAAGAATTGGGGGGCATCTTATACACGGATACATCTCCTCCCATTTTCTTAAATCGGAGACGCCCAAAATAGGGGGCATTCTTATACATGGGGGGCGTCTTATAGATGGAAAAATACGGTAGTTAATATTATTTAATATACTTATACACAATATATTTAAGTGAATATATATAATCAAATACACAATAGTTTTGATATATTTATTTATTAAACAAAATTGAATACACAAGCAGAAGTATGCACTTTGGTTAACAATACAGACATTGAGTCCCTGTCAGGATAAAAAGTCCCTTTCAGGATAAAAAGGGGTATAATATAATATTGTTGTAGATCTTGGGGGGGATCCCCCTAAACACTAGGAATGGATAAATGCTAGGATTTTGATTCATTGGGATATGGATTAAAACACAAACTACAGAGCTGGGAATTCCTGTGCTGGCTTATACAAACCAACCTGGCAGGAACTACGGCTATCAAGAGAACAGTAAAGGGTCATTAACAATACCAGAGAGCTCCTTCCACCTTGCCCTGAAGTGTGAACAGAGACAGGGGTTTGAAGGGCTGCCAATGTAATAGGGTGTGTTTTTAAACAAAGGGTTGTTGGGAAGAAAGACTGAGATCCATCTTGAACAGGGAGACTGAAGGTTGCCTGTGCTGCTGTGGTACCAGCACCTTGTGAAAGGACTATGCTGTAACATCTGGACTCCCTCCACGTAGACCGAAGGTGTAAATAGGTGAATAAACCATATTTCTTAAAGCCACAGCACCACGCCCTTTGTGCGTGCCTGGGACCCCATGGGCTCTTGCCACTGCTTGGCAGAGAAAGGGGCAGGCACCTGACTTTTGTAACAATATAATAGTAATCGAAATAATAATATATTAGAAAGTTTCTAATCAAAATGATTTGAGCCTCTTGTGAAGCCAGTAAATGAATGCAGCTGAAGAAGAAGAAGAAGAGAGGTGCACATAGTCTCCTCATACTCCTCCCCTCCCTGTTCAGAGTGGAATATTGAATCTGTTCCAGATCCCAGTCTGGTGGGAGGGATGTCTTCAGCTGCTGGTGGGGGCCTGTTGCTTTGCCTTTTATGCACAATTGCCCTTTAGTTGCTTCTAGTTTATTATGTGGCTTTCGCTGTACTTTCGCTCAATCTTGTGAGATAGCCTCATATTCCCCCAAGGGCAGGGAAATGCAATACAGACAGAATGAATTACATTGCAAGCTCTTCCTTGGACACACGTATTGAGGCAGAAGCCTCTGGCGACTCCTCAGTATTATTATTAATGTTGTTATTTGCATCCCTAATTGTCTGCTTGCACACAGGGGTACAAGCATTCTGTTTTCCACAGTTGCTTACGGAAAGTCTGCAAGCTGGGCATGAACGCAGAAAACCCCTGCTGTGATCCCCAGAAAACAGCATTAAGAGGCATACTGATACTGGAGGGAGTATATTGCTATGACAACTAGTCATCTGCCTAGTAGCCACTAGAACATCACTTCAGTAGATGTGGAGGAACTGGTAGCAGAATAGCACAGATTACTAATGGGTGGGCGGTTTATACGAATTCCCTTGCTTTTCCATCTGATTAGATGCCTAAATGAATAGTTCAGATTAACTCCTTGAACAATTAATTTAGAGAAGAAAAATCCACCAACTCAAATGTGTCAGGAACCGCAGTAAGCAAAGACTGTGTGACTTGTGACCCACCAAGCTGAGCACAGCCCACATATGGTGGCTTGCCAAGGGCTTAACAACCACTTATTTTTGCAGCCACACATAAGAAGCAAAAAGGAGGTTCAGCAAGTGCCTTGTAGGCTGCTGTATTTGGCTGGTTTGCTGCATTTGCCTTGATGAGCCACGAGTTCTGCAGGCCTGCAGCCGGGCTTTATTTCAGCCGGAACTCAGTTCTGGCACCTCTGAGGTGGGTGCCATTGCCATTATAAGAGAACAAGGGAGGTGTTCATGATGAGTTCCAGCACCTTTTCCCCCCAATAAAAATAGCACTGGCTGCAACGAAGAAAGCCACAAGACCGCACAACTGATCTGTGCAGTGCCCTACCAGATGTTACAGAATGAGAGCTCTCATCTGTACCCAGTCAGCATCACCAGTGGCAAAGAATGGTGGGAGGTATGGTTTGGAAACATCTCAAGATCCGCAGGTATGAGATGTATGTAAAAAGGTAAAGGGACCCCTGACTGCTAGGTCCAGTCGTGGACGACTCTGGGGTTGCAGCGCTCATCTCGCTTTCCTGGCTGAGGGAGCCAGCATTTGTCCGCAGACAGCTTCCGGGTCATGTGGCCAGCATGACTAAGCCGCTTCTGGTAAACCAGAGCAGTGCACAGAAACGCTGTTTACCTTCATGCCCAAGCAGTACCTATTTATCTACCTGCACTGCATGCTTTCGAACTGCTAGGTTGGCAGGAGCTGGGAACGAGCAATGGGAGTTCACCCTGTCACGGGGATTCGATGTATGTACCTCTCCCCATTTTCTGTTCATGGATGATACAAATGAATTCTGCATGCAACAAAACATGTCAACCCTTCCTGCAGCATAAAAAGGTTCCATATGTTAGACTTTCCATTAAACATATGTCACTTGAATGTTCCTATTCATGTGCATTTGATATCCAAAGCTGAAGCGTTTGAACACTTTCCCCCCACTTTCCTATGACATTTCCCAGTGCTGCTGGGAAAATATCTTGTTTTATTTTGTTTTTAAGATGGACTACATTTTCTCACCATCGCTACCTGCCTGCTACACTGATTCTCTTTTATTTGTCTGCCTTGTGCTTTTTAATTTCACACTTTGTTTTCTCACCCCACCCAGCAGTGCAGTCTTTACAAACAGATCCTTATTCTGCGAAATATTTCTTGCTTTCCTATTCTGGTTTACTCTGCCATGCCAGATACATGAAAGCCAAGATAACTTACAGCTGGAGGAAATTAGATTTCTGCTCCAAATAAAAAATAATAAAATGTACCCCAGTCTCAGTGGTGACAGGTATCAACAGTTTTGGCCAAATTTGCCAGCGAGGTAGAGAGAGGCAAGCGGAATGAAAGAGCAGCAGACCAGGAGAGAAGGAATTAATAGTAATGTGGAGCGTAAGGCTATGCCAAGTCATGGACAAAGAAAATCTAATTCTTCCTCTGTAAAATCTCACTCCTCCCTGTTCCCCCAAGGGCCGTTCCAAATATTTTTTTAAAGTGGAGCTTCCCCCTTTTACATTGACTTGCCATGCAAAAAACATAACCTTGTTATTCTTCATCATTCCATTTGTATCCTGCTTTTCTTTCAAGAGGAACAAAGGGTTATCCTATGTTGTTAAATCACCAGAAATATCTGGGTTGCCTCTTATGCCAGGATGTAATGTGAACCCATAGTTTAGTGTTACGTAAATGAGCCAGCTGAGATTTGGGCTCACAGCCTCCCCACTCTGCTCCCAGCCATGAGGAGGAGAGTGGAAGCTTCCGCTTCCAGTTTAGCATGAAGTGCGCCAGGAAAGGAAAGGGAGGATGTGTGAGCCAAAGAGTGAAACAGATATATTCATGTGACAGGCGGCGCAATAGGATGCACAGCCCCTACCTCTGGTTTTGCCCTAACATGGGTGAATACTGGGAAGCCTTTTTCCAACTGCCCACAACACTGTGGGAACTGCATTGCCTTTTTACTGATCTGCAACATAGGCAATATGTCTTCTTTAGTGAAAAATCTAGCATGGTTTGGATTTTCAGAAAATGCCTACCCACCAAACTACCAAGTTATTATATTATGGTGGTCCAGATATGTTGTAAACAGGCCACGATAGGCAAGGCTTGCAAAATGCATTCAACATTGCATTTGGAGGAGAAAGCTTGTAGATATTTTAATGCTAATTATTTGGGCTAATAATGGATGAAGTAAAGATCTATAGAAGGTGGTTGAGACAAATACTGTAGTGTTTTTATTTGGGGTCTCCGTTTACCTTATGACTCTATTCTACAATATATTTGGTCCTGTCATTGCCAGTAGTTTGACACCACTGTCACATGCAATGTTTAACTTGGACAGAGTTGAATAGGTTTCACAGCAGGTTGATATACTTGAGTAGCCAAGGGTCCGAGCAACAGCTGGCTCACTTGTGGTCATCTGATCAAGAGAGCAGCCAAGTTATTTTGAGCAAAATGCAAAATCTTTCATTGCAAGCTGTGATGTTTTGAGGGGGGGGGGGAACTGACTTAAAATTAAGCCAGTGAATCTATTTTTCCCCTAAATGAGAAACAATGTGCTCTGGCACTGTATTTTAAAGCAGCCCAAAGGTAAACTGATCACTAAAGAAGGGGGGAATGCAGTCAGTATGATGAAATTGATGGGCACTTCTTTGAAGCGCGGTTTAAATATGGTAGTTACCGGTAAATGGGGGGGGCGGGATCAAGATTTTAAAATATTGGCTTAAAAGTTGGCTTCTAAGCACAATTGGTTGAATGTGCTTAGAAGCCTCCTCTTGATTGGCAACTCTGATATTATAATGGAGCCAGTTCAACCACTCTTAGAAGCCCCTTTCAGACCTTCCTGGTTTGGGGTGGAGCGAGCAGGAATATGTACATGCACTCCCAATATCTATGCATTCAGACCACATGTTAAAAGCACCAAAGTGTTGGTGCTGACCTTTAAAGCCTTAAACGGCCTTGGTCCTGTATACCTGGAGGAGCGTCTCCAACCCCGTTGTTCTGCCCAGACACTGAGGTCCAGCTCCAAGGGCCTTCTGGCGATTCCCTCACTGCGAGAAGCAAAGTTACAGGAAACCAGACAGAGGGCCTTCTTGTTAGTGGCACCCACCCTGTGGAACGCCCTCCCATCAGATGTCAAAGAAATTAACAACTATCTAACTTTTAGAAAGACATCTGAAGACAGCCCTGTTTAGGGAAGCTTTTAATATCTGATGAATTCTTGTATTTTAATGTTTTGTTGGAAGCCGCCCAGAGTGGCTGGGGAAAACCAGCCAGATGGGTGGGGTATAAACAATAAATTATTATTATTATTATTATTATTATTAGGGCTAATGTGTATTTGAAATCCAACAAACTGTTGGGGAGGGGAGCTGTTTGGAGTTAGGAATTGGGGCGGGGGGTTATGATAGGGTTGCCATATTTCAAAAAGTAAAAACCAGGACACCTCATAAGTTGTTGAGCTTTATTTAGACAACCCCCGTAGTTGATGAGCTTATATATATATGTGATTTTTCAATTGACTTGCCTAAGATCCAGGACAAAGCACCGCTTTGTGGAAATTTTCCCACCTTAGAAATCCCAGTAATGTCCAGACATGTAGCAGTCCATCGGCCTAGCCAGGATTTTTGGGGTGGGTGGGGAAGAAGAAGAAGAAGAAGAAGAAGAAGAGGAGGAGGAGGAGTTTGGATTTGATATCCTGCTTTATCACTACTTGAAGGAGTCTCAAAGCGGCTAACATTCTCCTTTCCCTTCCTCCCCCACAACAAACACTCTGTGAGGTGAGTGGGGCTGAGAGACTTCAAGAAGTGTGACTAGCCTAAGGTCACCCAGCAGCTGCATGTGGAGGAGCAGGGACGCAAACCCGGTTCACCAGATTACAAGTCCACCGCTCTTAACCACTACACCACACTGGCTCTGTGTGTGAGAACTCTGTGTGTGAGAACTGAGTTATCAGCAGTGCAATTGGTCAGTTAGCCCCCCTCCCTAGCTGCACCTATGTCTTTCGTCCTCCTTTTTTGCTATCAATCCACATCATGCTGAAGTGGCTTTCTGAACAAATGTAACAGCTGTTAGCCTGCAGTTATACACATTGTGTGTTTAACATGCATTTTGGCCCTGAGAAGGAAGACCCCTCTACATCTTGGCTGTGATGAGGTCAATAGCAATAGTGTTTCCAAGAGCGGTCACAGCACCTCAAAAGTCCATTTCTGGCCTCCTCTTCATTTTTTTACACATACACTATGGTTACACAAACTTGCCCTAAACTCTGATTTCCCCCAGTCTGCAATGCAATACCTGTTTTCTCTCTTTCCCTCCACCCCTTACTGTCAGATGGTGTTTGACATAATTCAACTCCACAAAGTAAGCACTACAAAAATGCACTTCTCAAACATAAACACAGTTCCCTTATGTCAAACTTTTAAACTTCATAACCGTGGAACGGCAGAAATCTGTATAAACACACAAGTGCTGTTGTAACTATTGATGTTGGCCTGAAGGATTGAGCATGGCTGCCAAGTCTTTTAATGAGGAAATACTTACAAACCTAGCCCCAAGGTAAAGCTTTGGTGAAACCTGATTTTTTTTAAGGGCAATTAATAATAATAAGCCTGTAGTCACAGCAGAGAAGCAGCCTATATTTCGTTTTAAAATAATGTAAAATTAAATTG
Source organism: Podarcis pityusensis (assembly GCF_964106645.2). Lineage (NCBI taxonomy): Eukaryota > Metazoa > Chordata > Lepidosauria > Squamata > Lacertidae > Podarcis > Podarcis pityusensis. The sequence goes on from NC_138029.1 coordinate 63,748,102, forward strand.
CTAGTTGCAGCTAAACTAGTGTCAGCCTGAAATAACTGGCATGGGGGTGACAAGCCATTGCATATCCTAAAGTATGGGGATACATTTTAAGCATGGTTGGAAATACAGTAGTTGTAGCAGTATTTTTTATTGTTATAACATTAGGGTTTTTAGGGGTTTTTTTTCAGTTTTCCAAAACCTTTCTTCCAGACATTAAATTAAAAGTGTATTTAATGGAATGGAGGCAGATTTTGTATTCCCAGCTAACAATATTGGATAAACTATGGTTGTAGTAACTAACGGGATATGAAGTATCTGTGATGTGGCTTCTAATGCAGCAACAGACTGGTCATAATTGTGAGCCCATTGAGTAATTTAAACATTTCATAATTTTAATGAAGCAAGCTGACAATGTCAGGCACATCTTTAACTCGAAAGTGCGCAAGACACAAAAGCTGCTTTGAATTTGGCATACGAGAGCAGTCTCAAATGAAATTCGCAGACACAAAGACTGAGAGGGCATATCAGCAGAGCCCCAGAGTTGATGCTGAGATGTAGAATTTGGCAAAGATTTTGAATGGTACTAAAAACATGCCTTCAGGAGTTGTTTGATTGAAATCTGATGGCTTGTCAAAGTCAAATTCTTTTACCTAATGAGGAAACCACACAAATATAACAGTGGAATTTAATATATACAATTCACATATGTGCATGTACATATACAGAATCATTAAGAACCAGATGTTTTTTTAAAAAGGCCTTGTCTTTTTATGCCAGTAGTTTGATGAGAGCATGGTCCTGACTCGACATGAGATCATAAAAAATTGCCTGTGCCTCTTTTTACACAGTGAGCCTATCCTCCAGTTATGCCAGCTGGGATGGGTTAGGATCGAAGCCAAATCCTCATGTGTGTAACCCAAAGATATACTGTACCAACATAACAAAGTTGCACCAACATTGCAAGAGCATTGGGTCTAATGAAACTTGGACCAAAGGAAGCAAGCCAAGGCCAGCAGAGGGGGCAATAGTGGAGTTGGGGTATTGTGGAGGAGAAGCAATGGTCAGTGTAGCTGGAATCCTATGCCCGCTTGCAGGTTGCTCCATCTCCACTGCTAGCACAAACCTATGGCTACAAAAGAGGTGAAAGAGCACAACAACAAAGGAAGTCACCTTTGAAAGCACCATGAGGGTAGTGACCAAACAAGGCCTGAGAAGCTATGATCTGTTTGGAAAGCTGTATTTCAAATACATCAGCAGAAGACCAGTGGATGCACTTCAGCTTATAAATAGCAAGAAGAAATCAGCACGTTATACACAAACGAATCTTGTGGGATCGAAAACCTAAGCAGCAAGAAAAGTGGCTATTACATAATAGGATTACAGTATGCAAGATTAAGTACAACTTCATCATAGCTGTTTGCTGCACTGACCCTCCTAAACACCACCAACCCTCTAGTAGCAGCTTGCTTGGCCTTTGACAGAAGCATCACCGCTGCTTTATTATTATCCCCAACTCTTCCATTATTGTGTTTTTTATTTGCTGCTGGAGCAAGCCCAATGCTCAGCTGCAATCTTATGCAAGCTTGCTTGGGATTACAGTCAGTTGAAATCAGCGGGAATTCTGAATAATCGTGGGGAGTAAGAATGAGGCTGGAAAGAGCTTGTTGCACTTGCAAATATCCAGCTGAAGTTACGCGGTCCTCATACTATTTATTTCTGTCCAGTTCCATGGATTCCACACACACACACACACACACCCCCGGGAACTGCAGATTAATTGCATTTTGAATCTTCATTATTGACTGCAGATTTTCCTATGCAAAAATGAACACATGCAAGCAATGTGAACATGAAAATGTGATCCTCTGTGTACTCGATGGAGAAAAGATTATGTGTATTTTTTCAGTATCACTGTGGTGCTGTGACATTTTAAAATGGCATTTCCTCCCATCTGTTGCACATTCGCAGACGAAAGAGTGGGGGACAATTCCCCTGCAATATCACAGTAGAAAATAGTGCCTTTTCAGAATTAAAACCACCCTTCTTGCTTGACCTAAAAAAGACAGTGCTCTTACTTCCTGATGAAACAGTCACCAGCTGTTCACAGAAGTTCACCCTTAGCAACACATACCTAGGTATGTTATTTAAATATATAGTCTCTGCAGCTATATTAAAGCAAATAACAGAAAGACTTAAATCCCCACAGAAACAACAGCGCATTCCGTTTTCCTTCAAGCACACCCATCTGGGGAACATCTGCTAGGGAAACACTGGCAAATTGAGTTAAAATACATTAAAAACATGCAGCTAAAACCTGGATCTTTCCTTTTCCTTTCTGTTTTACACTCCCTGGATTGTCTTTCTTCTCTCTTTCCTCTTCAGTTTCTTTTTTAAAAAATACCCTGCTTTGCTGCTGGCTGTTCCATACACTGTCCATGTTTTCCATTCTTGACCACCCACTTTCACCTTAAAACTACAAAGCCTTTTCTCTTTTTTGCAAAATCCCGTTCAGTTTCAAGGTGGATCTTCATCATTGCTTTCTTCTGATATTCTTTTAGGGCAATGGGAAGCTGCTTTGTACCAAGTCAGACTACTTTTTCATCTAGTTCAGCATATTGCCTACACTGACTGGCAGTGACTCTTCAGGGTTTCAGACAGAGGTCTCTCCCAGACATACCTGGAGATGCTGTGTATTGAACTTGGGACCTTCTGAGTGCCAAGTAGATGCTGTACCACTGAGCTAACCAGGTGCTCTGCTCCTTTCTCTTTGACTGTCCTTCTTTCCTATTATGTGGCCATTTCCTCTTGTGCAATGGAACAAGACTTAGTTTTATGCAGTGAACAACGACTGAATCCAGAGATGGAGAATAGCTGATTTATTAGGGTTGCCATATCTCATGAGGTAAAAATCCAGACACAAAAAGAAAGTTGTTGAGCTTTTCTAGGGCAATTGCCCAATAGCCCCTCTGTCACCACAGAGCCTGAGCCACCCACGCCAAAGCCCGCACCCAGGTCACCTAAAAAAACCAAATCCAGGTCATTTGCTTTTAAATGTAAAATTCCCCCTGGATGAGCATGTAGAACCCCAAAAGAGGACATTTCTGGGAATTCCCAGATGTATGGCAACCCTATATTTCTGAAGATATCAGAAGCCAGTGACATAAGAATTAGAGACCCCAGGTGTACATTTTTATTATTTTAATAATGTTTCACTTTAATTGCATTTAGCCTTTTAGAATATATTAGGCTTGATTTTTGTGTTCTGCATTTGTGAGTTTCTCTCCTACGCTGCATTCCATCTCTCCTTAATCTACCCCTGAAAGTGGTACCAATGGCAGGATGTGCTTTACTTCTCGTGACCTGTAACCTTTCCTGACGGATGTGAAGATGTTTTAGGACTCTTTGTTTGCTGTGTTTCAACTACTATATAAGCTTTTGTTCTGAAGTGCCTTGGGACAGACCTTCTCAACTGGCATGTTGAGTCCAGTGAGTTCAGTCCTATTCCAAGAGCTATAATAAATGCTGGGTCCCTAAATCCGTATGCTGGACTTTAAAACAGTTTCCTTTGTTCTGTGGTTTATTCAAAAAGTGATTATTCCTCACCTGGGTAACGAACAAGGTGGTGTAGAGGTGAATTCTTACCACACCAGTCAAAGGACCACATGTATATCATCCAGTAGTTTGGCCTGGCTCTTTTCAGCCTCTTTTTATGTAGAATTTGCTGTCATGCCTGGGGTTTCCTCAGCATTCCCCTATCAGTGAATACTTCCCAAAGTTTCTTTCTTCTGTGTGTGTTATTTTGCATTCCTCTGCGTATACTCAGCTGCTATTTTGACATCCCCACCTAAGGCTGGCACTGCCTCAACAGCCTGTTCTTTTCTTTCTCTGATTGTTAGTGTGGAAATCAGGGACTCTGTCATGAATGCCTGGAAGCTGATCCAACTTCCAGTATTAGATGAGTATGGGCATAGAAAAAGTGATGAAAGTGGGTGGGTGGATGTGGGTGCAAGCAGGCTCTTTGCAAGTCGTAGTAATAGAAAACAGGTATGACTGGGGGGGGGGGGGAGATTCCTCATTTAAGCCTTGGCCTTGAGAGGTAGCAGGAAGGGCTGAGTGGAAAGGGAAGCTTGCCTTTTGGCTCTCAGCATGAATGTTTGAGGAATCCTGCTTCACTGGATGTTCTTCGACAAAACTGGGGTATATTACTGCTAGTAATAGTCTCAGATCCTTGAATGCCAGGGCAGGGTCTAAAGGCACATGATGTACCCACCTTACTGAAGCTTGGGTCTGAGCAGTGCTTAGATGGGAGACTTTCTGGAAACTCCCAAGTACACCCCCTTGAGCTTCATAATGGAAGAAAGCAGTGCTATTTTTCTAGAAAAAGAGGTGCTGAAATTCACCATGAACACCTCCCTCATTCTCTTATAATGGCAATGATGCCTACTTGAGAGGTGCCAGAACTGAGTTCCGGCTGAAAAAAAGCCCTGGAAGAAAGGTAAGATGTAAATAAATGAAATAAAAATAAAATAAAACATTCATAGTCACCTGCCTCACACCGTTTCTGAGGGTAAATGAAATGAAGACTGGAAAACATGTTACACAACAAAATGCTGTACCAATAACAAATATGGTTTTTCAGTGGTCCTTAACTCATTGAAACAACTTGAAAGTTCCAGATACTCTGATAAGACAGCAAAGGCTGCCAAAGTTTGTTGTTGTTGCTTAGTCGTTTAGTCATGTCCGACTCTTCGTGACCCCATGGACCAGAGCACGCCAGGCACTCCTGTCTTCCACTACCTCCCGCAGTTTGGTCAAATTCATGCTGGTAGCTTATGAGCATTAAATTGCCCTGGTTCTTATGTATGCAACATGAACACCAGGCCTGCATCAACTCTCAAGGCTTAAGCACCCTTTTGAAGGCATCATTATGAGGTGCACACTTCCATATGTTTCTGACAGGGGATCACAGAAGCTTCCAGTCCACTGACATGTCCAGTTTCAAAACTTGGCACACTTGAATAATTTAAAATTGAATGAAGAGCCACATAAGTGGTTTTAAAAGTACCGAGTAAAATATGTAACCCAGGGAGACGAGAGGCACAAGACCACAGTCCTGATTATGAGTGTATAAAGCTCTACCTGCTTGACCTTCTTTCCTTCTGGCTGTAAAACAGCTTCCTGCAATTCCCTTCGTGAGTCACTGGTCACTCCTGGCACTGAAATTGCATACCTAAGGAACTGACTTCTTGAGATACAGCAGGGACATTCCACCTTCCTAAAAATACAGAGAGGACAAAATAGTTCCACCTCCAGTTGAAACAACATGAATCGAAAACCTCACCTTTTAATAATTACCTGGCGTTGTTCCTTCCGTGCCAGAGTTTGGTCACGGCAGCTTTTTCCTATTTATAATGATGCAAATGTTTGCTTAGCTGAATAGCTCTATTTATTATTTGCCATGTTTACAAAAGCACTCAAATGCCTTCTGTGCCGGTAACTATGGGACGAGAAAAAACTGCGGATTCATCCATTTAAGTGGGTTCTGTTGCTGTAGTGCTTCTTTTCCTCCCCCCCCCCCCCCATAGTTTGCTGCTGACTATTCATGAATGAAGTCTATGAGCCTTTTTGGACTTATATGGCCTTGAAGCACATCAGACTGCAATTGCAATTAATTTATCACGAGTCTCAGTAGGAAGCAAAGTTCTAATTTTATAGCTGCCTTCATGAAGACTGACAACATTTTGCAACAATCTGGGTAAGTGTACTGTTTGTCTTTGATGCATCTATCTATCTGTTAGTTTCCTGCTCTCCATACTGAGTCTTATTGGAATTAACAGTCTTGGACCCATGCATCTAACAACAGAGGTGGCTGATAGCTCTGTTTGCTATAGCAAACGTAGCAAACATTGGGTTAGACTGTAGTGATTTTGGTGGACAAATAGACCCCAGGCAGTTGGTGCTGGAAGATGAGAAGCAGCAGTGAGGTGCTGGAGGCCTGCCCTGCATAACTTATGTTAACCTGCTACCCTCAGGTGTGATAGAGGATGTCATTCTGCCACTGATACTTCTGTACCTAGAAATGGCGCCAGGGAGACCATCTTGGCCTTTTGTGTCTTGGGGTAGCCCTAAGGTATCATCCCCTCTCCCTCCACCCTGTGCCTTCCCTCTCAACAGTTTGATTCTATACAGATGGACTGTGCTTTTAAGTAAGCCAAGCAGATAGTAATTTTGGTACACATCAGAAGAAATGTGCTCTTACATGTTAGTTAACATGTGACCTAAGATGGCCTCCTCAGTACACTTAGAGTATCCTATTACCTTTTCTGAATTTTCAATTAGAGCTACTAAAACTCCCACAATGGAGAGGCCATTTGGGATATTTATAATACTTCAAGCTCCCACATGCATGGCTTGGACTGCTAGATAGAATTGTAATATTCTTTCTGAGGATAGGACAAAGGAAGGTTGTTGGGAATGAGGGAGAAAGGAGAAAAATACTGTGAGGAGGAGAAGAGCAGTGTAAATCAGGGGTTTAAAGCAACACAAGGACTGTGGGATGTTTCTAGTCCACCAAGGCTTACTGGCAGAATTGGGGTTTTTTTCAGGCTATGGAAAGACATCTCGGTTGGTTGTATCCATGGGTTGCCTAATCCTGATCCAAGTTAATTTGAACAGAGATGGGTGACACAGCAAGATTAACAACAACAATCTTTTTGTTTGCAAATGTCTTCCACCACATTTTTTGACCAATTATTTCCTGAAATGTCCCTTTGTGGGACTGATCTCTTTCTGCACCCTGTTCTTTAGCATGTAACTGCTGCTCTGTGCAAAACAAGGGCACAGTTCTGGGGTGCAGCATTGTCAGATTTATCAATCTCCATTTTGTTTTTTGGTCAGAACTCTTGGACAGGAGAGAGTGCCAGGGACCAGACCAGTGGCCACCCTCTCAACTCAAGCAGTAGCAATCATATGTCTGCCTCAGCCATTAACATCCTTAAAGGGGTGTCTCTGTTTCCCCTTTTCCAAAAGCAGACTTTTCCACTATATATTCCACTATATTCTTTCAGGGGAGAAAAACAGCTGAGGAAACTGATAAGGGAGAAGATCAAAATCTGATCCCAGTGCTACAGATGTTACTACATGGGGTAATTCATAAATGGATTTTTCCCAGCAAAGCACCCTGATTTGGGATCCCTGCCATCTAGCATATTCTTGGTTGAGACTTGCTGTCCACTTTAGGGGCACCTTCTAATGAGGCTTCTACTATAGAGTCTAAATGAAGGGTGGGCTATTCCTCCCCCCCAATGGTGGCCTTCCTTTTTATGTTTCATGTTTTAGCTGCGAAAACAGCACTACAGTGCCATCAAGTGATAATTTGCAAGCATTACACTGGCATATTTGAAACATAACAAGACTCTGTACTCTAATTCAGTAACCAAGCACAGAAACACCACCATCTATATCCTGGATTCTCAGACGGTGTGTGTCAGGTTACCCCAGAAAGCATAGCTGTCAACTTTTCCCTTTTCTTGCGAGGAATTCTATTCAGAATAAGGGAATTTCCCTTAAAAAAAGGGAAGTGTTGACAGCTATGCAGAAAGGGAACAAGAAGCTGGTTATCTCTCCATTCTTGCCTTTATCACCCTCCACTAATTCTTGAGCAGAGCCCTATGGGACAATTAAAAGTGAGGCTGGATGCAAACAGAAAAAAATGAGTAAACAATAAGTGAATGGTTTCCATTTTTATTGTCAAAGCAAGAGCAACTACACTGCTCTTACTACTTCCTTAATAATACTAATTTTATTATTTATACCCAGCCCACCTGGTTTTATCACTCCTTCAATTCCTCCCTCTACAAAATCCTGTTTTATAGATATAAAACCACAGGCCTGGTAGTGAGCCAACTATGACATACAGTGGTACCTCGGGTCACATATGCTTCAGGTTACATACGCTTCAGGTTACAGACTCCGCTAACCCAGAAATATTACCTCGGGTTAAGAACTTTGCTTCAGGATGAGAACAGAAATCGTGCTCTGGTGGCACGGCGGCAGCAGGAGGCCCCATTAGCTAAAGTGGTGCTTCAGCTTAAGAACAGTTTCAGGTTAAGAACGGACCTCCGGAATGAATTAAGTACTTAACACGAGGTACCACTGTACTTGGGCCATTAGAAAGCTGTTCCTCTTATCTCCCAGTAATAATACCAAGGCAAAAGAGAGACCAACCCAGTCCCACCCATAGGCCTTGACATGGAGCTACTGCAGAGCTCAGTCTCTCCCTGCCCCACTAGAAAGAATACGCACTCAGCTCCAAGTTGTCAGTTGTCCAGGGACTAATCAGAAGCGAGAGGAAGGATACTCTGACCCCATTTGTGAGGTAAAGGAACAAGAGCCACCAACTGCTATTCAAGGAAGAACACCAGCAAGTGAAGACTGGCCTGGCTTAAACTCTTGTAGCTCACCATTTTGCCTTGGAGAACTAATCTCCATCCTCCGTGTTTTGTCTCCATCCTTCATTCATTGTGTGTTATGCCTTTTAGTTTGTAAGCCTGGTGGGAGGTCCTGTCTCTCTCCTTTTTAAACTTTATATATTGATGCGAGCTACTTCAGGAGGCAGTAATTGTTTGAAAAGTGGACTAAACATGCAGCAAATAACTAAAATCTATAGAACCTCCTGAAGCAGGGCCAATTTTCTTTTAATAATCCCATGCATATCTACTCAGATGTTTACAACGAGGCTTAGTCCCAAGCAAGTGGATATTGGATTGCAGCCCATACTTATTCATAGCAAGCCCCACTGAGTTTACTTCTAGGTAAAAGGGTTATTCCTAGGTAAGTGGGTACAAGTCTGCAGCCTTCACTGTACACAAATAAGGGCTCTGTATTTTAGAGTTGCAAAAGCCTGCGCTGGACGTTATTAACTTGTCTAAAAATAGAGGCATTTCTTTACTGAGAGTGCGCAGAGCCAACTTTCTCCTATAAAGTACCAACTTTGAGGCTTGTGGCAACCACTCACCTCATCTAACTGCTTTGTCCCTATGTATAACTACATATAAATTTAAATGCAGCAACACAGACACTAAATGGCAGCAGCTACCCAGAGCAGAACACCTTATTCAGTAAGAAAACAACTCTAAAACCACCTGCCTGAAAAAACAACCTAATTTAAACAGATGGTCTGGTAGGTGTCCAGAATTTTGAGATACAATCAGGTGTTTAAGTAAACGGAAGTGCTATTTGCATAGAGCAATATTTACAAAAAAGCTAAATGCGGAATGCAATCTACACTTGGGCAAGCAGTCTTTCCAAACAGAGGAACTTAGAAAATCTTGAGCTACCCTGCAGGTCCCAAGAAACCGAGCGACGAGATGCTTTGCTTTTTTTATACTGTGTATGCCTTGCAAGTTGCAGAAATCCAGAGCATCAGTCAAAGAAAACAAAAACCGCTGTTTTGTTTTGTTTTGTTTTTTTAAATGCAGCCTCCTAAAACTTGAGCCGTGCTTGTCCTTTCGGCTGTGCCCTTAAAAATACTGCGTCGCGCTTTAGGCAGGAAGCCGATCGTTGAAGCCCTACATCTAAAGCGCGACGCAGCAGCATAGAAGGCACAAAGCGAGCGAATTACAAGCAAAGGGCGCCTGGGATACTCGGCGATAAGAGACTACACTTCCCAGGAGTCCCCGGGGCTGCGGAACGGGAAGTGACGTATGCGCGCCGCTACCTGGTCAAAGGGTTAGAGGAGCAAGTGGCAGGGAGCATGTGGCTTATCAGCTACTCGCTGCGAACCCTGCGCTTCCATTGATGGCCGTGTACGCGGGCTAAGGACCGGAAACCTTGGAGCTGCTATAGCATGGCAGCAGCAGGAGGCAGCGAGCAGAAAGAGCTGCTGGCTCTGATGCACCAGCACTTGGTCCAGATTGGCTATGAGAGAGCAGCAAGGGAGCTGCTGGCACAGAGTGGGCAGGTAATTGCACAGGCTCCCACGTGGGTGGAGGGGGCGGGGGGGCTGACGAGCCTTGCTCTCCCCCCGCCTCACTAGCAAGCCTTCCCAATAACTCTATGAAACTGCAACCCTATAAAGTCTTTTCTTTCTGGTCTAACAAGGCAGCTGCCCTCACTCCACCCCCCCCCGGTAATCCTGCAGTAGGGAAGAATTCACATTGGGAAGCTTGTTCTGTGGCGTCCAGCAGCCCATTTTCATAGCAGTAGCCTTTACTTGCCTCACAAGGCCTTAGCAAGGGTTTGTTCAGTTTATTAGGCGTGTATTTCTAGGCAGCTCTTCAGAACTCCCAGGGCTCCTATTGAAAGGATTTCTGAGATTTTATTTCAGTGGCTTGTATCCTCTAGCGGTGTACGGTGCAGTTACAGTATAAAGATGCAATGAAGACGAGACAGTGGATGCTTACCAGAAAGCTTAAAAGTCCCAATTTGAAATTAAAGGTTTTCACTAGGTGGTGGAAGTGGAAGGTGGGCCTCCCTGATCTGAGCTGGGAAGTTCTTCAGAACTGGGCCTGGGTGGGGACCACTAACAGAGGCTCCCCTGGACACCTCAGGCAGGGATACAGTGGTACCTCGGGTTAAGAACTTAATTTGTTCTGGAGGTCCGTTCTTAACCTGAAACTGTTCTTAACCTGAGGTACCACTTTAGCTAATGGGGCCTCCTGCTGCCACCGCCGCACGATTTCTGTTCTCATCCTGAAGCAAAGTTCTTAATCCAAGGTACTATTTCTGGGTTAGCGCAGTCTGTATCCTGAAGCGTCTGTAACCCGAGGTACCACTGTACAAGGAATCAGGTGGTCCTTATGTACATGAAGCACTCTGGACACTTGGAACATGGTGGGTGTGGTTATATATATCTAAGAAATCCTAAGGAGCTGTGGTATCCTAAAATGTAAGATGTTCATTGTGTGATCGTGTTCTGGAATAAGGGTAACTTGGCTGAAGGCACCTCTACCCCCATGTTGCTGGTTATGTTCTACAGGTTGGCCCAATAGTAGGTATGCTGCTTTAGAATCCACTTTTTGTTCTTAACGCGAGTTTGCTGTCATCATTCACAATATCAGTAAAGAAGAATAAGCCATTTATCTGACTCCACTATTCTTTCCAACTGCTACTTCGATTCAGTTGTATACCTACTTTTGGGCCACCCTGTACTGTATAGTCAAAACAAAACAGTATTTGATAATTTGCTATCTAGATATGTAGGATAAACAACCTTGCTTTTTCATTTTACTCTGGGAAGTATTGCCTATAAATCCAGATTACCGAGTATTTGGGAATGGTAATTCATTGATTTTTCTAACCTTTCTGAGCAGTCCTAGGAGTGGATTGTGAATTCCAGTCCACATTTTGACTGTTGAGAGTCAGTTATTACAGTTATTACAGATTATCAAGAGTAATATGTTCTTGTATGTTCCGTTTTATGCTAGTACCCTTGAACCTAGCTGATTATTTAGTCCGCTTCAGCTAGCATTGTCCTGGTATCAGTGTCAACAGAGTCACACACACATGCATATTATTTAGTGACTTGCCGTTGAATGTGTGACTGCTAGGTACAGAAGACAATACTGTGTACGTGGAGCCTGAAGGGAAATGAAACTGAAAGCTCCATCTGTTATACAATGTTAGTCATCGTTGGAATAGATTTCTTGGAAGCAAGGGATTTAGTAACACTCATGTCCAATCTCTGAAGCTGTTTCATGGATGCAGGTTTATTCAGAAATACACATGCATGTGTGAATTTGCCCTAAGCCTGTTAAATTCAAGGGTTCCAATTAGAGTTTGGTTTGAGGTTTATACACCCAAAGCAAGCTCATGATAAAAGCACATGAGTTTTACATTATCTACTTAATGGGTGTGTGCAACTGCTTAAATATTGAATAGATTAAAAATATAACCTATAGAGGAAGCAAGGGGTTAGTGTGTTGTTTGAGTATAGCCTCAGGAAATGAGGGTTTTTAAAAACTTAATATTTACGTTCTCTTGTACTGCAGTAAGCCACTTGTGACCTATCCTAAATTTTGTTTACAGTTGGGATGGTTGAGGTCACAACCCAGAAACCACTGACTCTGTAAAGATTTATTATTTGCATTTGGTCTTGAGGATGTGTCTGCAGGTGCAGATGGTCTTCACCACCCAATATTAAAATAATTTATAGCTTAAAATAGCAACACACTTGAACAATCTGAATATTTTTACTATGGTCATCTAGCAGGGTGTATGTATGGAAAATATGGCCTAGTGCAAGTACAAGACCACATAACACTGGTCTTGAAAGACCTACATTGACTCCCATACGTTTCCGAGCACAATTCAAAGTCTTGGTGCTGACCTTTAAAGCCCTAAATGGCCTCGGTCCAGTATACTTGAAGGAGCGTCTCCACCCCCATCATTCAGCCCGAACACTGAGGTCCAGCACCGAGGGCCTTCTGGTGGTTCCCTCACTAAGAGATGTGAAGCTACAAGGAACCAGGCAGGGGGCCTTCTCATTAGTGGTGCCCACCCTGGGGAATGCCCTCCCATCAAATGTCAAGGAAATAAACAACTATCTAACGTTTAGAAGACATCTGAAGGCAGCCCTGTTTAGGGAAGTTTTTAATGACTGATGTTTTAATGTATTTTTAATTTTTTGTTGGAAGCTGCCCAGAGTGGCTGGGGAAACCCAGCCAGATGGGCGGGGTATGAATGAATGAATGAATGAATGAATGAATAAATAAATCTACAGCCATGAACTCTAATGCAGAATCATTTTCTCCTTGGAGGCTCTGTAGTCCTAATGTCTGGACCACCACAGAATTCCCCCAACGCTGTAACCTTCTAAGTGGAGAATCTCCAATGTGGTTCTGCTGTCTGGGCTCTCTGTTTAGTATGAAACCTTTTCTTCCCACCTGTGACAGCTATACAGAGCTTCGTGGTAGCACTAGCAAGACTTGATGCACATCAGCTTTGAACATTGCCATTTGAGAGGTACTGCTAAGCTATCAGGGACGCGAGTGGCGCTGTGGTCTAAACCACTGAGCCTAGGGCTTGCTGATCGGAAGGTCAGCGGTTTGAATCCCCGCGACAGGGTGAGCTCCTATTGCTCTGTCCCAGCTCCTGCCAACCTAGTAGTTCGAAAGCACACCAAAAAAAGTGCAAATAGATAAATAGGTACCACTCCGGCAGGAAGGTAAATGGCGTTTCCATGTGTTGCTCTGGTTTCGGTGTTGCGTTGCACCAGAAGCAGCTTAGTCGTGCTGGCCACACGACCCGGAAAAACTCTGTGGACAAACGCTGGCTCTCTTAGCCAGTAAAGCGAGATGAGTGCCGCAACCCCAGAGTCATTCGCGACTGGACTTAACTGTCAGGGTCCTTTACCTTTACTTTTACTAAGCTATCAGACTGAAACAAATAATTTAGGCAAACAGGATTGCAACTTGAAGGTATTTTGTGGCATAGAGGAGAATGATGCTACGTGTATATAGGATTGGGGTAGCCAGACTTGAAGCTGGGAGGTTTGAGAGATTATGAAGACCCTAAACATGAAATTACACTGAAAGCAATATTGGATGAAATCTTTATGGTTTCAGAAGTATCCACTTGTTTCTCATCCAGACTGAAGTCATGTGGGCTTTTACCACCTAGAAATAACATTGTAGAGCAGTGACTGTTACTATTAGAGGTGTTCAGATAAGCCATTCTCATGCATTGAGGAGCCGTGTTGAATGTGTCCCCCCAACCCAATGCCCATAAGTGGCTTTGTGTGAGAAGCATTTCTCGATATTTAAATATATGTGAGTTCCTCCCACTTATCCTCATATAGAGGAGGCCGGTGTGTGTACTTTAAAATGCACATAGCACTGTTTGATAAATATGGTAAAGTCTTATCCAGCTGTGTTGCAGGCACTTTTGTTTGTGGGTGTGGTTCTCCCCACTGCTTGGACTTCTCCATTTGGATTGCAACTATGAGAGGCAAATAAAGTCTGGAGCCAAAATTGGCTGTACTGACAGTGGATTAAGTAACATGCAAGAGGGAGAGTAAGAATGCAAAAAGCATATTACAGGAAACCTGCAGTGTTGTGTTAGTTGATGTCAGAGTTGGCAACTGCTGGCAGTTTTGTATGTGTGTGTTTCTTCAACGCCCTAGTTGGGTATAGGATATATTTATCAGTGCTGGTAATAGTATGTTTCCAATTGTCATAGTTGGCATTTATTAGGCACTTGGGTGTAGCTGCTGCCAACACTTCTCTTGAGAATTTTATGAAAGTACAGTAGTACCTTTGTAGTCGAACAGCTTGGCTCCTGAACAAATTGGCACCCGAACGCCGCAAACCCAGAAGTGAGGTTTCTGGTTTGCAAATGTTTTTCGGAAGCTGAATGTCCGATGGAGTGCAGGAAGCTCCTGCAGCCAATCAAAAGCTGCACCTTGGTTTTTGAATGGTTCTGGGAGTTGAACGGACTTCTGGAATGGATTAAGTTCGACAACCAAGGTACCACTGTACTTGATAAGTATATAGACTTCTAAAAAAACCAACAACTTTCAGATACATTTTAATCTGGGGCCAGAAATACTATTTTCCATTATGTTGGGCTTATCTTTTTGCCTCTTTGGGGATATAAAACCAGTGGGGTTTTTTGGTAAATATTATACAATGAGAAGAAATTAGTTGTGTCTTGGGAGCATCTTTTGGCCAAATTGTTTTCCATTATTTTGTGGTTCTTAATTCTGGGCCTGTAATGTACTTGGAGCAACTCTACAGTTGCTTTCTTGTTGTTGTTATTGTTTTTAAAAAATGTGGGGCCAAAGAGTGGGGTTTCTGTTCTTGATATGGGTAAAGGGCAGAATTAACTTCTCTTTTTCTCGTACAGAAGACCTTCCTACCATCCCCAGTCCCCCTCGGAGATATCTTCACTCAGTGGAAAAAGTAAGTTTAACAAAAAAGAAACAAGTTGTGTTTTTGTCTGAGGCTGTGCCTGATAGACACATTTTTAAATTAGTATTTATTAGCAATACATTTTAATAATAGTAGTATTAGTATTTTCTGCATTTTAATTACTTCCCTTTTGGAAGGGTAACCTCTAGACCAACATAATCTACCCTGAATAAAAGGATAGATTAGATAAAATAGTTTTGTTTCATTCTTGGAACATGTGGAGTTGCATTTGGCGTTTGTAATAAGGGGCTCTTCCTGGAGCAATCCTGGAGCAATTATAGATTTCCCAGGCCCCATGACTCCTCCTTGTGCTCTACATAGACCTGTCACTACATGCATAGATCGCATGTGAGGGCGATGGCATAGCTGGCCTAGCATTCAAAGAACTCCTTGGAAGGGGGCATCAGGACCCCAGTGTCCTCCCCTTTTGTACTGTAGAAGGGTCAGAAAGCACTTCTAAAGCAAGCCCCCAATTTTTTTTTAAAAAAATCCCTTTGGCCCAGCTCATGAAAAGTGGAATATTATGTCCCTATTCTTTTTTGCTCAAATTAAAACTTTGAATCTCCTTCTGTTTCACTCCATTAATCTGGGACTTCTTGGGCTCCTTTATTATATTGATAATATTGATATTATATTGATAATGCAAAGTTTTCTGGCCTGAGGTAAAAAGATTAGTGTTTTGTCTATAAATCACCATGCTCAAGTAACAGTACACATAGGCTACATAATTTTGACTAATTGTGGGTCGCAACTTTGAATTGTTCAGTCTTTCATTTCATTTTTACCTCCAGGTTTTCCCCAGTGTTGTTTTCTAAGTATTGCGTAAATCTCACACACTCTTCCTCTCTGTCCCTTCTAGCTAAATGGTTAGACATATGACACCTACGTGATATAAAATGCAGTGTAAGGCAGGGATCTGCTAGGAAATGCCAACTTTCCTACTGAGCGATACTGTCAAGTTTTGCCCCCTGTTTATTCTCTCTCTGTGGTTCCTTCCACCTCCACAGTTCCCCTGCACATTGGCCCTTGGAACCACCAATACCATGGCAATCCTGTGTGGGGCTCATTCTCCCCCTTTAACCCTTCTTGGGGGGTTTTAAACTATGATCCATTCACTCTTGTGTGTGGGCAAGAGATCCATTAGCTGATCCCTTTTCTCTTTAATTGTTTTTCTCTTGGATAAAGTTTAGACTCAACATTTTTTTTCTTGACAGGTAGGTGATCAGTGTGACAGGATTGGAAAATTCCAGCTTCAAATTAGCCATGCAGATAGGATGAAGCTATTACTAGGTTTTAATTAAGCTCCTCATCCTAATTTCACGGTCTTGGGTATGATTAGTTCTATTACTGCCTCTAATAAGTTAATTTTAAAAGTTAACTTGGGGAGACAGTTTGCGTGAACTACAAACTTTTTTTTATAAAAAGTCAAAGAAGTACCCAGTTTGTTTTATTTCCATAGCAAAGTAAATGTTTCATGAGTGACAGTGGTGGTTCTTGTACTACAGAGGCATGAGACTCAGAAAGTTGTTGAGTGAACCCTTTTAAGCTAACTTGTTGTTGTTTAGTCGTTTAGTCGTGTCCGACTCTTTGTGACCCCATGGACCCGAGCACGCCAGGCACTTCTGTCTTCCACTGCCTCCCGCAGTTTGGTCAAACTCATGCTGGTAGCTTCGAAGACTAACTAAACTATCCTCGTTTAATGCCTATTCAACATACTTGCAAAATCTGTTCAACAGAACTTCCTCACAAGCCCAGAAACGAAAGGGGGAGGAAATCAAGCAAGGCAGCCCAGCAAAAATCAGAGTTCCTGATCCCAAGAGCAGCTCTGAGAGCTCGGAGGAGGAAGCAGCAAAACCCATAAAAAGTAAGATGCACTTGTCTAATTCCATGTCCCCAAGTACTTTACTACCTGGCTATTTTGTGATGTGTAATTTGCACCTTAGATGCTGTTTGAAAAGAGCAAATGCCAGTGAGGGACCGTCTCATCTCTGTCCTTGACACATGCAGTTTGCTTGCAAAGAGGTTTTGCTATGAGGAGTGCTGTGGAACTTTGAAATACTTTCTAGAATTTTATCACATGGTGTCCTTTGACAGGATAGAAATTGTCCTGTGACTTCAGTTTTCCCTCCCCTTGGAGACACTGAAATCCTTCAGGCTTGTATAGGCTGACATCTCTTCTCTGTTGCAGGCAATGTGGCTGTGAATAACAGTTCCCTAGCTAAAGCAGAGAGCAGCAGTGAGGACGAGGAGTCATCTTCCGAAGAGGAAGAAGCTGCTGGCAAGGAGGTGAGAAGGCAGTTACTGTTACTGCTAGTGCTTGTAAATGGTGTGTGAGAGAATAGGATAGCTGTGGAAAATCAGACTTCATGAAGCCAAATATAGCACTTGCTTTGTTTGTGTATGTCCAAAATCTCTCATCAGGTAAACTTTGGAAAGTCCCCTTTTTTTAGAAAGAGAACAGAGGAAGGTTTGAGCTGTCTCCTCACCTTCCAGAAAGGCAAAGCCCGTATGCTGCACAGCTTTGAGGGTTAAAAAACCTAAGCCCAAAATGCTTAATTCAGGGATACAGGAAAAGTCATGAGAGCCTGGAATAACTGTGAGATGTGTCTGCTTTGAAGGCTCACAAGCAGATATTGTAAGATTTGGGAGAAAAAACATACCTACCAAGAATCCCTATGGCAAAAGGAACCATTCCCTGTTTGAAATGCATCCAAATGCACCTTGTTAGGGTGACCATAATAAGTTGCATTCTATACATGGTAAATTCTAGACAAGCTTTGAATGTCTAGGCAATTGTCTAGAGTAGGCAGTTCTAGACAAGCGTTGATCTACCTTCAGATTGAAATCAGTCTTGAGGATATTGAATAGGAGAAAGCCTATAACAATAAACACATGGTCCAAAAGGTAGGGCACAGCTGTCCTCTCTCTATTGTACATGCAGAGCTGCCAGTTAATGTGGTCTTATTGGAGCTGTTTGCAAACTTGGAGTCTCTGTGATGGACTGCATAGGCTATGTATTTTATTTATAAAATATACTGCTTGATTGTAGGAAAGCCTCAAAGCAGTGTAGAAGAATCAGTCATTGGTGGTGTCCTAAATACAACTTGACAAGTGTAATGAGATTGCTTCTCCTCTTAGGTGAACATCCCCACAGCAGGAAACAAAACCAGCAACTTGCTGCAACTTGCTGCACAGAAGACGAACTCCTTCCCAGGCAAAGGGGTGGCTGTAGCTGCTGTCCAGGCAAAAGGACAACAGAAAAAGGCAACTGCAAATAAGCCACCAACACCGGCTGTGACAAAGGCAGGACAGAATAAAACCCTCCCTGTTAAACCAGGATCTGCTTCGCAGCCTCTTGCTATACCAGGGCAGAATGCATCACAGGCAGCCACTGCAAGGAAGACAAAGAACTCTGAAAGCAGTAGCAGCAGCAGCAGCTCATCTGAAAGTGAGGAAGAAAAGACACCAGCAGCAGTAAAAACCCCAGTACCCAAGCCAGGTAAGAAGTTGGCTGGCTTGAGATGTGTGTCGCAAGGCATTGCACAAACATCATCCAAACTCTCAGACTTGAATCTTTCATTTTGACTTGCGGTGAGGTTGACCTGCATTACCTTGCAAATCATGTTGTAGGCTTGATTGTTTCAGCTTTATTTGAGGGGATAAATATAAAAGAAAACTGTTCTCAACAAAAGGAAAACGTTCAGTACTCTCAGTGAAAGCAGGTATCTATTGCAAAGAGACCAAACACGTTGAAGGATCCAAAGGACACAAATGCAGTTGTGTTCATGAGCAGGCAGGCAGGCAGGCATGTGTGTAGCACAGTAGCTTTCTTGGGCTATAGTTATGGCAAGCGTGCTGAGCTGTCTGAGCACCTGAAATAAATACATTTCCATTTTGATGTCAGTCGACAGATTTTTCTCTCTGGATTTCCTCATTTATTTATGAGAATGTTGGCCAGTGTCTAGCTAAATCAAAATCACATGCAAAATAGGGTCACTCACCTCCCCATAAATTTGTGCTGTATGGGTTTTCATAAGCCTAGCAATTGTAATAATATGTTGTCTAGTCTATTGGAAAGTCCTACAAATGATGGTCAACTAAGACACACACTGTCTCATTGGAGTACAGTAATTGAAATGGGCTTAAGTAATTTGAGTCCATTGGCTTCAATGGGTCTACAAGGAGTGTGTAGTAATACTGGATATTGCTCATCACTTCTGTCAACTCCAGGAGCATAAACCTCCTCAGTTATGACCCACTTCTGCTGTGAATTCTTAACATCCCTCCATACATGGATCTTAAAACGTAATTGGTTTTTACTGCAGAAGAATATCCTGCTGCTGTGTCATTAATTGGTATAATCTCAAGTACATGATTGGTATGTTCTGAACATGCCAACTGGAGGCTAAAGACACTTTCTAATGGCATGACTCATGTGAATAGAAACACAATTCTTCTATCTTGGGCTTCTCTTTCCTTTCCAGAGCTGAGTAGTCAGCAGCCAGGGCATATCTTTCCAAACAGCAAGATTTTTAGGTAATTTTAATGACCTGTGGGTCGTGGCCCACTTAAAAACAGCTTTGTGCAAGTATCTTAAAATCTGATGGTTGGAGATATGGATACCCTAATAATAAAAAAGCACCCCAGAGCTTCCTACTTTTTTGGTCTTGGATCTCTAAAGCTGCATTTAATGTTCTCTCATGTTTATCGGATTCAACTTAAGTGCTTTTGTCTCCTCTGTGGCTTAGCTCTAAAGAAGGCAGAGAGTAGCAGTGGAGACTCCAGTGATGATTCAGACTCGGAAGAAGAAACAAATACTGCAACAATCCAGGTAGTTCCAACTACTGCAGGAGTGGGGAACGACCAGCTCACGGGCTGGATGCAGCTCATGGCACTTTTGAATCCAGCCAGCTCTTTGTCCTACTTCCCTTCACCATACTTGGAGGAAAAAGGTCCCATTGGAGCAAAACGGGGTGGGAAAGAAGGGGAGTAACAGTGGGTAACCTAAAGAAAATGGATCCCCTGGCCATCACCAGCCGACCCTGCCAACTTTTGGCTTTGATCCTGCTTACCACTGGCTCCAGCCCACCCCTGGTATTGTGGCCCCAAGGGCAAGTGACACTTGTCATAGAAATGGCTTCCCCCTCCTGATCTAAGAGCTCCTTTTAGGACAAAGAGAGTTTTACATACCTTGGCTAGGAAGGCTCTGTGCACACACTTCATCCTATGGCTGAGAGAAGTGGTAGTCTCCGTCCTTGCCTCCCAAAGACAAGTGAATATCAGAGAGCTACCGTATTTTTCGCTCTATAGGACACACTTTTTCCCCTTCAAAAATGAAGGGGAAATGTGTGTGCTTCCTATGGAGCGAAGACGCCATAGCCCCGCGACCCTCTCCTGGCTGGAGAGGTGACACGCGGCTATGGCAGGAGCCTCTAAAGAAGCACCCTGCGACCCTCTCCTGGCTGGAGAGGTGACGCGCGGCTATGGCAGGAGCCTCTATAGCCGCGCGTCACCTCTCCAGCCAGGAGAGCGCGCGCGGGGCTAAAGCAGCCCCCCGCGACCCTCTCCGGCTGGAGAGGTGACGCGCGGCTATGGCATGAGCCTCTACAGCCACGCGTCACCTCTCCAGCCGGGAGAGCGCACGCGGGGCTAAAGAAGCCCCCCGCAACCCTCTCCCGGCTGGAGAGGTGACGCGCGGCTATGGCAGGAGCCTCTCCGCTGCGCCTTTCCGCTGCTCCCTGACCTGCTCTTTGGGGCTGGTGGTGGGCTTCCCCCCGCCAGCCCCAAAGAGCAGGTCAAAAGGAACCTGAAGCCTGGAGAGCGAGAGGGGTCAGTGCACACCGATCCCTCTCGCTCTCCAGGCTTCCAAGGTAGCCGCCTGAACGCACCTTAAACGGCACCTTGTTTTAGAGCGGGAAAACAAGAGGGGGAATGTTCTCCCCCTCTCTGCGCAGCGCCTCCTGCCGCTTCGCTGAAGGGGCGCTGGGCAGAGAGGGGGAGATTTTTTTTTTCTTGTTCTCCCCCCTCTAAAACAAAGTGCGTCCTATTGTCCGGTGCATCCTATGGTGCGAAAAATACGGTACTTCCACATACAGTGGTACCTCGTGTACTTAATTCGTTCCGGAGGTCTGTTCTTAACCTGAAACTGTTCTTAACCTGAAGCACCACTTTAGCTAATGGGGCCTCCTGCTGCTGCTGTGCTGCCGCTGCACGATTTCTGTTCTCATCCTGAATCAAAGTTCTTAACCCAGGGTACTATTTCTGGGTTAGCGGTGTTTGTAACCTGAAGCGTATGTAACCCAAGGTACTACTGTATAACTGTTCCTCCCACTGCTTTGCTTGAACGTCTCCTCATGTCCCAATCTCACTGCGTGGGAAAAGCTTAAATATTGGGGTGGAACTTTCCAGGCTAATCTCTTCCCTATGCATTTAATTTTCATTGTGCCAGGAGATTTGGACACTGGGCCTTTCGTGCAAGCTGTTTCCCCCATGTGAATGTTAATGCATGTGCCTGTGCTAATATTTGAATTGGCTCTCCGGAACATCGTTCTAAACCAGCCTCCCCCAGTTTGATGCCCTCCAGGTGTTTTTGGATTACACCGCCCATCAGCCCCAGCCTGTTTTTGGGCTCCTCTGTCCGACTAGGAAAAGCAGAGTTATTTGACTGCTGCTTTAAAATGGGAACTGCTGTCAACTTCTGCTTTCTTCCCTGCCTTTTTCTGTGTTTCTTGTCCTGTCTGCTTTCCTCTTTCTTCCCCACCTTTGATACCTTTGCTTTCCCAGCCTCCGGCTGAGCCCACTCACATCCTTTTTATGATGTCTTCTGCCACCTGAAAACTTGCAAGGGAATGCAGAGACGGTGGCTACATGTCATTTCTTCCATTTCTGTATTCCCTCCCCACCACACACTGCCAGCTCCAGGGCTTTAGCAGCACAAGAGGGTAGCACTGTGTGATGAGATCGTGTGATCATAACTCATTGGGATGACTTATTAGGTCATTGGATCAAGGAGAGAATAGGCCTGCCAATTGTTAGGGCCCATCCAAACATCCTTATCCTGCCTGTTTGGGCATTGTAACAGTTCCTCCTGTTCATTTGGTAGGTTAGCAGGTATAAATATTTGAGGTGCAGTGCTGGTGGTGAGGTCACATTCATTATACACCATGTTAGTTCTCCCCAATGTATTACTGCCTATCTTCCTTCTCTTGTTTAGGTTCCATGGGTGTCCTGGGATCCTTTGTATACATTTGTTCACTATCAGTATTCTTTAATTCAAGGTGCCCATTTCAAAGCAGAGGGGTCTCTTCTCTCCAGAATGAGATGTTGAAAGTTGGTTGGCCCTGAATTCTGGGTCTTGCCTACCTAACCACGGTCCAGTGCCAGATTCCAAAACTGCTTGGGAATCGAGGGCAACTTTCAGTTTAGGTGCTTGGAGGACTGTGACCATGTATTGCATTCTTATCAAAGACATGTTCCTTGAGAACTTCCCAGCTCTCTCAGCTGCCGTGTGCCTATTTTACCTTTCCCGTTGTTGTAGGTAAAACCAGCTGCAGAAAGCAGACAGGTCGACACGACGCCAGCAAAAAGTGTGCCAGCCACCGCTGTACCGTCTAAAGGAAATGCAGTAAAGGCATCTCCCGCAAAGAAAACAGCACAACAAACCAGAGCAAGATCTGGAAATGTGGCTAAAACCACGAAGCCAGCAGACAGCTCTGAGACAAGTGACTCGTCTGACACTGAGATTGAGGAACCCTCCTTGGCAACACAGGTGAGACATCCTGGGGATACCTGCCCTTCCTTTCTCTCTCTAAGGCAGGGTACCTGTGACCTTCCGGGTACTACTGGGCTACAACTCCCAATATCCTGACCATGCTGGCCGGAGCTGGTGGAAGTTTTGGTCCAACAACATCTGGAGGACCATACCTTTCCCATACCTGCTGTAAGCCACTAAGCACAAAATCCAAGAAGGGATGCTAGCTTAAAAATGGGCTACATTTGGCCATCACATACCCAAGCCCCCAAACCATGGGTTAGGGGCTCAGCAGTATATTGACTGGATGTAGGGGGGAAATCAATTTCCCCCAAAATGCCAGTAACAGAATGCATTGCTATTCCTAAAATTAGCCAATTCAAAATGAAACACTCTAATTGTGTAGTTTGGTTTGATGGCACATAGCTGTGTTTATGTAAGTCCGTTCTTAGTGATGTGGGCTGCTTCAAAGTACAGTGGTACCTCAGTTTAAGAACAGTCCTGTTTACGAACTATTCGGTTTACGAACTCTGCAAAACCGTAAGTAGTGTCCCGGTTTGCGAACTTTGCCTCAGTCTAAGAATGGAAGCCGAATGGTGGAAGGGCACTGGCGGCGGGAGGCCTCATTAGGGAAAGCACACCTCGGTTTAAGAACGGACTTCCAGAACGGATTAAGTTCGTAAACCAAGGTACCACTGTATCTGGGAAAGTGGCATAGCGGTGTTTCAAAGGAGTTAGTTTTATTATTTGTTCAAATGAACCTGAAACAAAAATCGCTGACACTCCAACCACAAGATAAATCGGCGTGTGCCTCTTATGACTCCAAAACAAGTTGCTCAGCCTTGAAAGTTGCTTCCCAAAACCTGTTTGCTGATTTGTTTTTTATGTTGGGATTTATTCATTTTTAAAGCCTTACATATGAACCACTTGAGTTCATGAATTGGCTATTATCTGTTCTATTCCATTCTTCTAATCTTAAAAATAGGCAAAGTCACCTGGAAAAACCCCTCAGACCTTCTCATCTCCAGTGAAAAATGCAGCAGCACCCAGTCTGCTGTCAACCAAGACAGTCTCTGTTCCAGCTCTGTTGAAGCAAACGCCAAAGACTTCTGCAGTGAAACAGCCACCTCCTGCCAAGGCTGCTGGCGGGGGGAAGAAAGCCGAGAGCTCAGAGAGCAGCGAGTCATCATCTGAGAGTGAGGATGAGGCTCCCTCAGGTCCAGTAAGCCAGAAGGTTAGAAATGCATTGCTTCTACTTGAAATAATGGGATTGACTCTGCCCCACCCCCGCCCCCCTCCACCTTTCCTTACGTGGCCTAACGCATTCAGAATTATGTGTCTTCCTTGTGCATGAAATCTCCACTTTACAGGTTGCTTTTCTCAATCCCCTGTCCTTGATCACCCTTTTTAAGAATCTCTCGGGCTGTCTCCAATTCAGTTGGTTCCTCAGTATGTTGCCAATCTAGCTAAAGCGTAATAAGCTTGCTTTTCTGATGCTCACATTTTAACAACAGGTCATGACTGATGAAGCAAAAATGTTTTCCTTCACAACATAACGTTTATTACACAATCACTATTGGAACTGCTTTCCGAATGTTGGACTCGTGTTACTGCTCCTCACTACGAAGCTTAAAATAAGTTTATAGCCCTTGTTGGTGTCACCTCGATGCTCAGAAACGCAGTTGGTAAATCTCTGCTGTTCATGATGCCCTTATTGCCTTTTGGCCTCTTGCCTCAGTTCCCTGTCCTGTCTTGGGGTATGTCTGTCCTCCGCAGCAGCTTTAAGGTCGCTGCTTTGAGTATTTAGCAGTATTTGGTCGAGTTTAGTTTCCTAAAAACTGCTGATCTTTAAGACACTTCCTGGAATTTTCAAAGCATCAATCTTACAAACCTCCGGAATGTCAAAGGGAGCACATCTTTCAAACTCCTATATTGAATTATTGCACCCTACCCATTTTGATTTTTTGTTGCTTTGTAGTTACAGATGGGTAGCCGTGTTGGTCTGCCATAGTCGAAATAAAAAAATTCCTTCCTGTAGCACCTTAAAGACCAACTTTGTAGTCTTTGTTAATTTTCTGCCTTGCAAATAATTTGTGTGACCACAGGCATCTGGTTGGCGACTTGATCCAGCAGGCTTTTATCTTCTTGTGAGTCCACCTAGCTCAGTCCTGTCTACACCGGTTGGCAGTAGCGCTCCTGGATTTCAGATAGAGCCTTCCCAGCCCTACCAGGAGATGACAAGGATTTTACCTGAGACCTTCTGCATGCAAAGTCATAAACTTTAGTGATTATTAATGGAAGCAAGCAGTGATTAATGAAACCCTTTCCCAGAAGGGTTAGAGGAGGGCCTGGGTGGCACTTCATTTGGAGTATAACCAGATATGTTTTGTCATGGCAAACTGCTGTGCACTTTGCAAGCTCTGGTTTCACTATTGTTAGTTCTAGGGTCCCATGTTCGTTTTTCTGGCTCTGTCAGAGATGTGCTTTTTCCTCCTAACTCCCCCTTCTTTTTGATTTGAATAATTCTGGTCACAGAACATGATCAGAATGAGCCAGCTGGACAAGGTGTGTTGCACAGATTTCCTTGCCAGCTTATTGCATTCATTCTTGGGACACAACTGGATGAGAAGTTAAGAAAGGCTTCCAGCTGTTATAAGCGTCCGCCAGTCTTGGCATCAGCCTCTCTTAATAGATGAAAGCTGCTCAGAAAACATCTCTCTTTTTGCCCAGAGCCTTGTTCTACTCCCCAGCGCTCTTAAAAATGCAGTAGACCAGATGCTGGGCTGGTGGTTCTTTTTGAAATGGCTGCTTTGATTTTGCTTCCTTTGGGGGCCTTTGAACTTCAGTGTAATTCAGCCCAACTATAATGTGCCTTGCTTGCTGCGTGGCTTCCTTCTAAGGCAATTGAATGGCAAAACTGAATTTGGTGGAGGGGACAAACTTGCTTCTTGCTTTCTGCCCATACCTCCTTTCATGTTCTCATGAGCTCTTTCATGTTGTTGTTGGCATCTGTCTGTCTCGAGAGACAATGTACTTCTCCACATATCCTTAGGTCTTGTGGGCAATGTGTGTAGGCCATCCTTTATAGCACTTAACAAATCAGTGGGGTTTTGAATTGGCCAATATTTTTGTCTCATGTCATTTGGAGAAAGCAACTGAATTAATTGGAGAGATGAAACTTAAAACATTATGAAAGATCTGCATTTGAATTATAAGGAAAGGATCCTGGTGCTTTTTCAGTTCAGTTTAGTCCTTTCCATCTGCTTTGGAACATACTTCAATTTGCCAAAGCACTGTCCTCTTCTGAAACAATTTTTAATTAAAGGACAATTCAGTTAGCCCTTCTTTTTTCCCTCGAGGCTTTCCATTATATCTTTGAGCCTGAAAATGTAACTGATAGCTTGTTAATGCAACTGTTAGCTTGTAATACAAATTTTTTATAATAGATAATGTCCTTTTTATAATAGATAATGTCCTTTTAAATATTTTTGTCTGTAGTGCTTGCTGTTCAAGCAGTTGAATGCTCTGGTATTTTGTTTGATAGACTCCTTCCTCCTGGGATTGCAGCCACTTTATCAAGCTTTGCAATGCCATGCTTTGTGGGGGGTTGTTTCTCACAAGCACCTAGCTGGCTGCTGTGGGAAAGAGGATTAGAGAGACCTTTGATCTGATCCAGTGGGCGGCCTCTCATGTTTTTATGAAGGGGTGTTAGAAAGTGTTTTTATGTAGGGGTGTTAGAAAGTGGCTTACATGCAGAGTTGCTTAGTTAGGGCAAGGTGAGAGCAAAGGTAAGGAGAAAAAGCCTGGAAAGATAGGATTATACATTAATCCACAGTAATAGTAATATTATTTAATTGTTTGTTTGTTTGTTTGTTACTTATACCCTGCCCATCTGGCCGGGCCTCCCCAGCCACTCGGGGTGGCTTCCAACAGAATTAAAAGCACAATAAAAATCAGAAATTAAAACAGCCTTCAGATGTCTTCTAAAAGTCAGATAGTTTTTTACTCCCTTGACATCTGATAGGAAAATGTTCCACAGGGTGGGCGCCACTACCGTGAAGGCCCTCTGTCTGGTTCCCTGTAACCTCATTTCTCACAGTGAGGGAACCGCCAGAAGGCCCTCGGCGCTGGACCTCAGTGTCCGGGCTGAACAATGGGGGTGGAGACGCTCCTTCAGGTATACTGGACCGAGACCGTTTAGGGCTTGAAAGGTCAGCACCAACACTTTGAATTGTGCTCAGAAACATACCGGAAGCCAATGTAGGTCTTTCAGAACCAGTGTTATATGGTCTTGGCGGCCGCTTCCAGTCACCAGTCTAGCTGCTGCATTCTGGATTAGTTGCAGTTTTCAGGTCACCTTTAAAGGTAGCCCCACGTAGAGCGCATTTCAGTAGTCCAAGCAGGAGATAACTAGAGAATGCACCACTCTGGTGAGACAGTCCGCGGGCAGGGTCTCAGCCTGTGTACCAGATGGAGCTGATAAACAGCTGACCTGGACACAGAATTGACCTGCTCCTCCATGGACAGCTGTGAGTCCAAAATGACTCCCAGGCTGTGCACCTGGTCCTTCAGGGGCACAGTTGCCCCAGTCAGTTCAATGTAACCAAGTGATTTAGTGCAGGTGGGGGATGTCCTGTACAATGTCAATCATGTAGCTGCTCTGCCTGAAACAGCCAAGATAAAAGGCATTTCAAAGCACTAGTAGCAGACAGCTGCGCAGGTTTTCTGCAGGATCACGAACCACCCGCTCCACCTGCTTCTGCAGCCAGCCAAAGCATGCCAAGAGAAGGCTCTACTTTGTTTCTTCGGCCCAATGAGCTCCAGGAGAGGAGGCGTTTCTGAAATGTGTCCTGTGCGAATTGAACTAATTTGCTCCAAGAAGAATTCTGATGCCCTAGGGCCTAGAGTGATCTAATTTAGCGTGCTTTATTTTACTTGCATTTCGTAAATAAAGCTGAAAACTTTGAAACTTGCCTAAAATTGTTCTTTCAGTTGGCATCTATTCACTGTTACTAACACATTTATGAAATGGAAAAATTTCCGCCCCATGTCACTTGGCTGCCGGGAGTTCTAGCGCGAAACATCTGAACAGCACGTGGTTCAGGAAGGCTGCTTTAAAGTATGAAATTTCATTGCTTTAGGATGCCACTTTTATGGGAGGGGGCTTTCACAACTGTAGGATTGTCCCTGGGGATTCGATAGAGAATACACACCACAGTTGGGGAATACAAACCTAAAGGAATATTCCTTCACTTCAAGTCCTAAACTCTCATGTCTGAACTCGAGTTCAGGTCATGCAAAATTGTTGTTGTTGTTTAGTCGTTTAGTCGTGTCCGACTCTTCGTGATCCCATGGACCAGCACACGCCAGGCACTCCTGTCTTCCACTGCCTCCCGAGTTTCGTCAAACTCATGTTAGTAGCTTCGAGAACACTGTCCAACCATCTCGTCCTCTGTCGTCCCCTTCTCCTTGTGCCCTCAAGCTTTCCCAACATCAGGGTCTTTTCCAGGGAGTCTTCTCTTCTCATGAGGTGGCCAAAGTATTGGAGCCTCAGCTTCAGGATCTGTCCTTCCAGTGAGCACTCAGGGCTGATTTAATTCAGAATGGATAGGTTTGATCTTCTTGCAGTCCATGGGACTCTCAAGAGTCTCCTCCAGCACCATAATTCAAAAGCATCAGTTCTTTGGCGATCAGCCTTCTTTATGGTCCAGCTCTCACTTCCATACATCACTACTGGGAAAACCATGGCTTTAACTATACGGACCTTTGTTGGCAAGGTGATGTCATTCAAAATAGCCATGTCTATTTCAGTTGCACTTAAAAACTGTAATTATCAGTCTTTCCCATCCAGGAATATCCCTTTTTTTTCCTGTTTTGGGAGACAGATTGGGGGCAAATCATAAGAAACCAATGAAACTCAAATAAACTCTTCAGCCGTGAAAATAAATCCTTCACTGATGGCGGTTGTGTGTGTTTTGTTTTTTCCCTGTGGTGCAGAAATTGCAAACTCCTCAGCCTCCCGCTGGAGCCAGACAAAATCAGATTGATAAACCAGGCACCCCGGCAAAAGCTGTGTCGAGTGCTTTGAAGGGGAAGGAGATGGAGAGTGAGAGCAGCAGCAGCTCATCTGACAGTGAGGAGGAAATGATTCCTCCAACACAACATAACCTGCCACCTCCTTTCGGTAAGAAGCCCCTGGTTTTCATTGGTGCTTGGGGGCCTCTTGTTTTCAGCTTCTCTGTAAAAAAATTTTGCCTGAGCATTGGGGGCTCCGGAGTAACAAACAGCTTCCCTAAGGGTAAAAGCGCGCACACCCACACCCACAAATGCGCTCTCAAGTGCCAAAACACAGGAACAGATGCCAATTATTCTGAAACTGATGTGAGGAACTTGTCAGTGTTCCAATTCTGTATTTGTTTTGTTTCAGAACATACTTCCAAATTGGCTGAAGGGACTGTACTTTTTGAGGAGGGGTGAGGGGGGGTCTCATTGTTTCTGGTTCCTCATAGCGTATGCCAAGCAGATCCATTTCTGAGTGATGAGCTCCCCTTGGAGGCTGAAGAAAATAGCCAGTAAAAGTGGCTTCATGCTTCTTGGGCTATTCATAAAGGAACGTTGTTAGCAGCTATGAAACCCTCTCTGGAATATTCTTTGCTTTGCTGCTTCTGTGAAGTTGAAAGACTTGGTGTGAAACCATCTTAAGTCATGGGAGGAAACCAGCGTGACAGCTTGCAGAGCCAGGGAGAGCTTTGCGCTCAGTTTTTGTGACTGGGAATTTTTGTACACAGCTATCACTTTATTACTCCACACCAATGGTTTTTAGCCAGTGTACCATGGCACCCTGAGGTGCCTTGAATGATGGTCAGGGGTGCCGTGGGCAAAACTGGTCTCCGCCCCTCTTTCCTTCCCTCGCCCCTCTGATTCCCTCTTGCGTCTCTGCCTCCCAAAGGCTTGCACAGCTGTTTGTTGCAGCAGCCCTGGCTACAAGCTCCCCAGGCGAATGGTGCCTCTGGAACTGGCTAGGGGGTGTTTCCCAGGCCCCTGTGGGGCAGTGCGACGAGTGAAGAGAGTTATCCATCCCTGTGGTACAGCATGAGCCTACACTGGATATCTCTATGTTCAGAGACTGTTTTTCAGCAAATGCTATGCCCCAAATTGCCTAGCAGGTTTCACTGTTTCATAACACGAGCAGTAAAAAATATGCCTGGAATCTTACAGTGATGAAGGAGGAGAAGCCCTGAGGGACTAGATGTTCTCCAAAATTTCGACATTCCTGTAGAAGCTGCCTCTTTCCATGAAATAATAGAACCCACTGTAAGATGTTGTGTTGCAATGTAAACCCGAGAATTCAAGGACGCTTAGCAACAGAAAAGCTGTGAGAGCGTGTGTACTCTCTCTTTGGGCCATTCCGTGGTCTTTTTGAAAGCTTATTTCTTGCAAAACCTTAAAAATGAGAGATCCAGTATGTTGCACCCAGCGGACAGAAAGAGTGGGAGATTTGGCATAGGGCAGCTCAAGTTCTGGTCTTCCCTCACCCATTAAATGGCTTTGGGCAAATTCTTGGCCTAACTTTACATTTCAGCGTTGCTTAACGATAAAATGCATGTAACTTCAGTACATACCACCCCAAGTTTCATGGAGGTAGGTTGGGACACACATGTAGTGACATAGTACAGTGGAACCTCGGTTTTCAAAGGTAATCAATTCCAGAAGACTGACTTCTGAAATGTTTAGAAACTGAGGATCAATAGGCGGTTGGCAAAATCCATTGAAAAAATGGGAAAACACACAGCAGAGGCCGTTCAACTTCCAAGGCACGTTCGAAAATGGAAGTAATTACTTCCGGGTTTTTGGCGTTCAGGTTCTGAATTGTTCAGGTTCCGAGACGCTCGAAAACCACTGGTTCCACTGTAGCATGCTTGAATAGTGCATATGATTTAAATGTGTGCTGCACTGACTACTGCTTGGTGTCTTAAAACCATCACCTCTCATCTTTCAAAGCATGGGTTGCATCCGTTGCTAGGCCTACACAGAGTAGACCCATTGAAACGACTAGTTTAGATCCATCAATGTCAATGTTTACTCTGAAACGTAATTTCTATGTTTACTCTGAGTAAACCATGGCTGAATATGACCTTGTGCGAGTTATTAGGATTTCTGGCGCGGCTCTTAGTCTTTTCCCTGCTACCCTTTGGCACCAACGCACAGGAGGCAGGAAGCTGCCTTATCCAAAGTCAAGCTCTTTGTCCATCTTGCCCAGCATATTCTACTCTGACTGGCAGCAGCTCTCCAGAATCTCCAGCAAAGTACTTTTCCCCATCACCTGCAGCAAAATATGGAACCTGGGACATTCTGTATGCCAAGCAAGTGTTTCCCACTGAACTATGACCCCTTTCCCTGAGTTAACATGCATTTGCAATGCCTTTCTTTTTGCCACCATGATCATGGAAAAGAAGAGTGTGTGAGGTTTTAATGGAGGTATTGGGAAACTTCCCCCACAATTTTATCATGTTTGGTCTATCTGAACTAACTGTACAAAGATGAGGCATTACTGCACTGCATGGCTTGGCTATTTTGTTTTTTTTCCGGAGAGCTTAGACCAGCTAAAGGTTAAAGGAATTGTCCTTCAATGAGTTCTCTTTTCAATTGCAGTGCAATGGATTTGCTTTTTTAAAAAGGCTTTCATCTAAAAATCTTTCTCTCCTGCTTGTAGGTTTGACAGGCTTTGTAGTTTGGGGAGGGGGAATACCAGGCAGCAGCTTATCTGTCACCAGCAGGTAGCTGCTAATAAGATCTAGACTTCACGGCTGCAGGCTGGATCCCAACAGACTTCCTGACATACCGTATTTTTCGCCCTATAAGACGCACTTTTCCCCCTCCAAAAATGAAGGGGAAATGTGTGTGCGTCTTATGGGGCGAATGCAGACTCCTTGGCTTCAGCGATAGCAACGCGAAGCCTCCGAAGCCTGCGCTCCGGAGGCTTCGCGTTGCTTCCGCTGAAGCCAGGAGAGTCTGCTCTTTGAGGCTGGCGCTTCCCCCATCGCCAGCCCCAGAGGATGGGGGGCAGCAGGAAGGCGCGTGATGCCTTGCCGCTACTCTCCAACTCGGGTTTGAGGCTGGCAGTGGGGAAAGCAGCGCTTCCCCCATCGCCAGTTCCAGAGGATGGGGGGCAGCAGGAAGGCGCGCAACGCCTTCCCGCTACTCTCCAACGTGGGTTTGAGGCTGGCGGTGGGGAAAGCAGCGCTTCCCCCATCGCCAGCCCCAGAGGATGGGGGGCAGCAGGAAGGCGCGTGACGCCTTCCCGCTACACTCCAACCCTCATTTGGGCTTTTGCGGGAGATGGGGGAATTCCCCCACCTCCCGCAAAAGCAGGCAAAAGCCGCGCGCTCTTTAAAGGGGCTCCGCGGCTTCTGCGGGCTTTTCTAGGAGGTGGGGGAATTCCTCCACCTCCTAGAAAAGCCCGCAGGAGCCGCACACCCTTTAAAGAGTGAGCGGCTCTTGGGGGCTTTTCCCCGAGGAGGGAGAAGGGACTGACTGGCCGTTTCAGTCCCTTCTCCCTCCTGGTCGAAAAGCCCGCAGGAGTCACGCGGGGCTCCTGTGGGCTTTTGAGGGAGGTGGGGGAATTCCGCCACCTCCCGCAAAAGCAGGGAGAAGGTCTTGGAGTAGTGCACAGGCTGCGTGCAGCCTGTCCACTGCTCCCAGAGCTGCGGGGGGGGGGGGGGAAATCATATTTTTTTCCTTGTTTCCCCCGCCCCCCTGAAAACTAGGTGCGTCCTATGGGCCGGTGCGTCCTATAGGGCGAAAAATACGGTATTTGTCCAGAAGCTGGAGGGGAAGACGTTTCTCGGTTCGGGGTCCAGCTTTTCTAGTGGGACCATGAACTGCGATGATCTCCAATTCCTTCCTGTTTTTCTTCAACCAGTACTAGGAAATCACCAGCAAGCACTGACATGACCTTTCCAAGAGAGCAGCGGCTGCTCCTGAAGTCTGTGTTTCACTTCCTTTCTGTTCCTTTTTTTCATTTAAGAAGAAATGGCTGCAGCCACAGGTCCAAAGTGCATGAGCTCCTATCTACAGATGAAGCTATCTTATCATAAGAAGCTGCCTCAATACCAAGTCAAGCCATTGTCTTATCTAACTCAGTATTGTCCACAACAGATGGGGAACCTGTGGCCCTCCAGGTGTCACTGAACTCCAGTTTCCGCCTCAACCAGCATTGCCCAATGGTCAAGGATGATGGGAGTTGTAGTCCAACAATATCTGGAGGGCCTAATGTTCCTGGACTGCAATGGTCAGCAGTGGCTCTTTAGGGTTTCAGGCAGAAATTGTTCCCAGCCCTACCTGGAGACACCAGGGATTGAACCTGCGACCTGCCTGCAAAGCATATGCTCTGGCACTGAGCTGCAGCCCCCTTAAGCTTTAACCCATTGAGCTGTTGTCTCACCTCCTTATTTCCTTTTAGCAACCAAGGCAAACGCTGCACCTCAGGTGGTGTCTGCTGCAAAGTCCCTGCCCCCACCAGGAGGACCACTTCAGAAGGCCCAGGAGAGTGAAGACAGTAGCCAGGATTCTAGCGATGAGTCTGACTCTGAAGAAGACAAAGTGTTCACCCAGGTAACTGAGAAAGCAAGGAGGGCAGAAACTTCCACCTCTATAACTCCGGCTGTGCTTCTCATCCTGGTCCTAAGCTCATGGTTGCTTGCTTTGCAAAGCTTGAGGCGTGTGCTTGCGTCTGGTGTGTTCAGAACCATTTTTTTAGAATATAAAAAGAAAGCCTCGAAAATTTGCTGATTGGCTGTTTAGCATGGAATGAGGATGAGGATCTGGAATTGGCCTCCTGCTTCTGAAAATCTGACAAGTGGGACGTTGGCTTCTTCAAAAGATCTGGCTTTGAGATTGTGAAGGGGTTGCTGTGTGTGCAGGGCCCCTTTTGCTCACAGTTGCTCATTCAGGTAACGGACTGTGTGCACTCACAGCCCCTAGCTATAGATTTGGGCATTTGTGTTTACTCAACGGCTGTGCCGTTCAGCTCAGGCTGTAGGACACAGAGTGAGTATGAAGTGGTCGTGGTCGGCTAGGAACACTCCTCTGGCCTTGAGGTAGCATGGAGCTCTACCTAGTGCTTGCAGATAGTTGGATTGCTTTTTTCTAGTAGCCTTGTTGTCCCCTCCCTCCCCAAATTTCTGTTCCACATTTTGGATTCCAGATCTGCTTCTGAAAACAGTTCTAGGGCTTTCCACTCTTAAAAGCCACTGTTCCTTGGAAGTCTCAAAAAAGAAGAAACAGGCAGGTGCTTGGGTAGAACCAGTGCAGGAGTTGCCAAGACTGTTCCTAGTGGTGAATAAATAAGTAGTTATTATTTTGCACAGCTGACAGATTTGGGTTTTTTAAAAAATAATAATATTGTTTTCGTTAATCCAAGTATAACATATACAACACGGCTGAAGCATATAATACAATATATGCATGCTGGATGCATAAAATATATTTTATATTATTGTGCCAGGTGTAGCATATTATGAAGAACACACGAAAACCCCACAAAAACTCCAGCCAGTGGTGCAGGTTGGGAGAGGCTGGTAACTAACAATCTGAATAGTATTTTGTCTGAAAATTAAAAATCTAGGGAAGGCTTGCAGCTTACATACAGGGTTGCAAAAAACAAAACAAAACACCATTCTGTTTCAGAATGTGTCTTCAATGTTCTAAGCGTTACTGAAATGTACCCAAGCTAGCCATGTATTATTTTTGTAAGCAGCTTTGGGTCAGTTTTGTTAGGAAAATGACTAATTATATATTATTATTATTATTATTATTATTAATAATGTCTGTTAATTTCAGTCGGTCTACACTGAGTATAACAGCCCATTATACTTATGAGCGCCATTACTATCACCTTGCTTCTTGGGGGAAGCAACTGTGGTCTTCTTAATGGAGGCAGCAATTAAACTTTTTTTTAAAAAAAAAACCCATAAAAATGTGAGGTGAATGGCAACATAAGGGCAAGTAGAAAGATGGAGCAGAAATTTAACAACATAAAATAAATATATGTGCATATTTTGTTATATGTTGTATTTGTTGTTTGGTAACCTAGACCTTCACAGAAATAAATTCCCTTGAGTTTCTACGCATATAGAGCTTCTGCTCTTGTCACAATCTAATTATGTAATAATCCTCCCTTTTCCTAGAAACCAGCTCAGGAAACTCAGAAACCCACACCCGCTCCTGCGAAAGCTCCAGCTGCAAAGATGGCAGGTGCCACATCAGGCAAAGCAGGCAATGCTCAGCCAGCAGGAAA
This sequence comes from Podarcis pityusensis, assembly GCF_964106645.2. NCBI lineage: Eukaryota > Metazoa > Chordata > Lepidosauria > Squamata > Lacertidae > Podarcis > Podarcis pityusensis. Next base: position 63,783,038 of record NC_138029.1, read on the forward strand.
AGTTGGGACAGCAAGCCCAATGAAGCCTGCAGCTGCCTCTCTCCAGAAAGCTGCAGAGAGCTCAGAGACCGACAGCTCTGATTCTTCAGAGGATGAGGTGGCGGCTGCAAAGCCTGTGAAACAGGTAAAAAGAGAATCCGTTCTGCTGCACAGAATCAAAGAGTGCAGCTGTACTAGTGGCTCAGACTTCAGGTGTGAAGCTGCCTGGTCCCCAGCACTAATGACACCTTTCCCTTCTCAATAGCTTCTTGAGGCAGTGGGGATACTAGTGTCATAAGGGTCCATGGTGACTGTCATTGTCCATAGGCACTTTGGTAGGGCTGCTTTACTTCTCTCTGGCATGGATTTCCCTTGCCTTTCTCCCACCACCTCTGATCTTTCTTAAGTGATAGCACTTTACTGCCAATTATGTAAATTCTTGTCTTTTGTTTATTGCAACATTTATATCCCATCCTTCTAGTATAAACATGCCACTTGGGTGGCCCAAAACCGATAAAAATTACAAATCCATTAAAAAAAGTATAAAAATTACAAAAGAAACAGAGATCAGTCATTTTATCTCCCGATACCAGCGTTGGAAGTTGTTAATATAATAATGTGCTTTTTTAAAACAAAAAATAAAGATCGACTACTTGAGCTTCATTGTTGCTGGCCTCCTAAGGAATACCCAGTGATGGGGAACGGAGTTGCCCTGAAGATTCGCATTGTTCATGTGTGATATGTGGCAATAGAAACAATGTTTGAACCTGCTTTCTTTAGGCATAAGAATAGTCCGTTAATTCCAAGAATGGCTGGTTGTGAAGTTTGCACCCTCTTCTTTTAACTTCTAATGGACATTTCTGATTTTGTATCTTCCTGCAGCCCCCCATTCACCCCTTTTTTCTGCCGAAAGCAGTAAAAACACCTGCTCCTCCAGGGAAGCGTGCACAGGCCAGCTCTAGTACACCCAACTCTGTTTCCACCAAGTGCCAAAGCCCTGCTTCAGTAACAACGGGGAAGGTGGAGCAGAGCTCCTCCAAGAAGCCTAAACTAAGCCAAGCTCCACCTGATAAACCCGATGGGATCCTTAAGCAGAAGGAGAGTTCTGGAAGCAGCAGTTCCTCGGATAGCGAGGAGGAGGCATTGAAAACCGCCAAGCAGATCCCACAGCCTGGTAAGAGACGAGATGGGGGGAATTCCAGTCCCCTTTGAATGCGGCAAGCACAGTGAAGAGATGCAACAAGACAGCAGTGCCCCCGTGAGAGGGGAAGCTGAGAAGGATCCTACCCTATTCATGGCATGTTTACAGAGGGTGTTTAGCCATCTGAAAGCCACAGCCTCTCACCTGTTATCTTGGATGTTGAGGGGATAGGCATTCTTGTTTATCCTTAGGGGTGCACCATGTATCCCAAGACTGAGCCAGGGAAATAGGTGATGAGGGTAAGCCATGACTCCAGTTAATCCTCCCCACCCTCAGTGGCTATTTCACATTAGAAATTAGATAGATAGATAGATAGATAGATAGATAGATAGGTAGGTAGCACAATTGGCCAAGTCTCAATGGCAGAGATTCCTTGGTTATATCTTCATTTTGTCTTATTACAAGGGCACTAGAGAAGAACTTTATGGTTTTCCTTCTCACAGTGTTTTCTTGATCTCACAAGGAGATTTTCTTGTTTTTTTTAATTTAAAAAATTGCCCTCAAAGAAACCCTAAGTATGCCGAACCTTCTTTAGGAGACTAGTTCTAGATGCGAGATGTGGAGCACTGTAGAATTTGGCACAATTCCTTTAGGAAATGTGGCCCCTAAGTGGGCTGCCTGTGGTAATTCAAGTAGTCTTGAAAGTGGTCTGCCTCTTCGCTGGGCCCAAGGGTCACGTAGCTCTTGTCCCAATAACTCCCTCACTTGCCTATCTTGGGGAAAAAACAAAAAGTAAGGAAAGTTTGGTATTCCTATAGCACAGCTAAAGCAACCCCAGTGGCCATCACCTAAACTTCTATGTACCCTTTGCTGCGACTACCTTGGCAATGTTGGGATGGGCAAACTCTGTGGGTAAAAGTTCATAAGGCTCTTGGGTTGGCACTGTCTCCACAGTTAGATACTCTTTGTGTCACAACAGTTTTGCAGCAGTAGAAGTATCACAGATGGCAGTTTTCCCTCTTTCTTTCTCTTTTAGCAAGCGTACCACAGAAACAAGAAGTGGGGGGGAAGCCAGAGAGCTCATCTGAAGCAACCAGCAGTGATGAAGACCAGGAGGCTTCGCAGGTATTGCTTCCTTATTGATGGGGGCTGCATGCTGAGAAGACAGCTCTTAACACTGGCACACATTCCATTGGGCTGCATTTGATGTTTTGTCTTAATGGTTCATGTCTGCACAAAGGATTTTTTAAGATGGATGGTAGTACTATAAGGCTTGGCCTCATAGCTATAAGTAATGCCAGCAAGGTGTGGACTTCACCATTCAACTGCATGGTTATCTGCTATTAACACCATACAGACTGGAGTTTTGCTCACTTCAGCAGTCTGGGGCCTGGGGGATCAGTCTTGAACCCCATCTGGAGACACAATAGCCCTGTCTCACAGTTTCATAAGGGAAGACTGCAGTGAGCAAGAAGGGCATTTTACTGGTCTTGTAAATGCATCAGATGTTAAGTGTGATTGGTAAAAATAGTTCTTATAGCTGCTTACTCAAGCCTGGTGAAGGAAGGTCTCCCCTATCTGCAAGCTGGTGAGGGACGCATGCAACTAGATAAGAAATGTAAGGTTATATTAGTGCAGGACAAATGGGTTCAACATTTATTGTACGTTTTATATTAAAAATTGGTATTGACATTACTCATAAGAAAACTGAGAATAGGAATAGGTTCAGCAAAGGTGTCGTCATCTTAAATGCACCTGCTGAACGGAATGAGAGGTTCTTCCTGGAAGTAGAATCTTGATTATATCTGTGTCTGACCTCATGTTAACCTGCCCTGCCTGATTAAGGGAGAGGTCCAGGGTGAAACTGCAGGGCTATGCAACGGTTAAACAAGGGGAGCTGTGTTAGGCAAACGGCAGCAATTCTTTATTTGCAATTTAAGCCATGTCTAAGCTATAAAATGTCCTTTTATGAACAGCATACAGTATGAGCTGTACATCTGCAACGCATTAGACTTGCATGTGAGCCTGGGAGTGTGGTAATGGTCAGCAGCCTCCCCTATGCATGCTTAACAGGGAGAGAACAGAGAAGCAAATTTACTGCGTGTGTTGTAAACCCATAAAATACTGGTATAAATGCTCTCTCTCTCCCCTGCTGCCTCCCAATAGGGGGAATGGAAGCATTGGACAGGTTTTTCTGTCCCTGTGCCTTTCTCCAGCTATGCTTCCTCCAGTGCCTGTGAGCTGCTTCCTTGCTTCTACCCTCACTGGGGCAGGCAGGGGCGGGACTCGTCATGTGTTTTCCTTCACGGGCTCAAAAGAGGCAGAAAATGGGGCTGTGAAGGAGGAGGTGACCTGGGCTTGCTCGTGGAATTTGTAGCGTCACTGTAAAGTTCTGTATCAGCATTTCAAGACCTACGAATCTACAACATGCTTTTCTCAGATTGGGAGCCAGAGGAAGCAAGACCGTGTCTCTGGGCAGTGGCATGCGGTGACATTTTTGTAGGGGGACAGTTACGGCCAGTTGCCTTGGGAAATTATACCGGTAGATAGTACCCAGCATTTTTTAGAATAGTTTCAGGCTCCACCCAACTGTCAGCATTCAGTGGAGCTGCTTTTACAGTATTCAATGTGTCCAATATTTGGCAAGGGAAAGTATTAGAACAGAGCGATCATACCTTCCCAGCACTTAATTACTTGATATGGTTTTTTTTAAAGCCACGCATATCCTACACACGACGATCCCCCACTCCTAGATCCTCCTATCCCCTTACTCTAGAATGGCCTTGAACAGGCAGCAGTCACTTGAGAGGATGCCACTCTGCACATGTTCAGAGGCATCAACTTTCACCACCCTCTTCTACTGACATCAGTAGAACTTAACGGTTTAAGTAGTAGGGTTCAGCTTGTTACGGGCAGAACTGTACTGATAAAGCAAATTTCTGAACATATGTCAGCCTCTGCAGTTCATTTTGTCATTCCAGTGGGTCCTAATGGTCACAAACAACTACATACCATCCTTTGGGTATAAAGCTTCTTCTGCAGAATGAATGGGTCTGAGCATCACCAATTTTAGATACATATATATACTCCACAAACAGCTGGGGCAAGGTGGAGGTGAGTGTAGACAGTACAGAGCTAGAGGGGCCATCATATAATCAGGCCGCTCTGTGCCACCAGATCACCAGACACGCCCTCAGACCTGCCATGCAAGGAGTGCAGCCCTCTGGCTTGCCTAGAGTGGACTAAAGAAGAGCCTCAAGAAGTAAAGTGGGAGGAGGGAGGAGAGGAGAAGCAAGAAGGTGGAGGGAGGAGAGAGAAGGAAGGGTTTCTTCCAGAAATGAAGCACAGAGGTTTGTGTGTGTGTAATTTTACCAGAATAATGGGGAGCTAAGTTAATCCCTCTAGTCCACAGACTGCACGCCACTGGATCATCTAGGAAGCTGGGGGGGGGGGGAGATTCTAGACCCTTTGGGAGGCATGTTTTTTGTGATGATGGTGCAGATGATCCCGGGTCCCAGCGGGCTTAAGGCTAGTCATAACTCTACCTGAAAGTTTAATTCACTAGTATGTCCTAGTGACACCCCCACCTCCCTGCAAAACTTTTCCCTCCTCCTGCAGGAATTAGCGACCTAATTGGTCCATAAGTCAAGGTTGAGCATCTGCTTTGCATGCAGAAAGTCCCAAGTTCAATCCAGCCTGCAACCCTGGAGAGCTGCTGTATAGACCAGGAGGAGCCAAACCGGTATCCTCTAGATGGTGCTGGACTACAACTCCATCATCTCTGGCCATTGGCCATGGGAGCTGGAGCTGATGAGAACAGGAATCCAATGACCCCTGGTCTAGGCTCAGCTGAGCCAGATGGACCCAATGGACCCAAAGGCCTATGTTCCTGTTGTCTTCTCAAGGGCAGATGGGGCTCGTCAACCTGGGAAGGTAGCCCATCTAGGAGAAGGAAAACTCTGATCCTAAACCCCTGGGAGAAGAAAGGGCTAAGGAGTAAACTACACAAATCTGGAATGGAGTCTCTAAGACAGTTGGATGGAGCCTTGTACGCCTCCTTCCAACAACTCCTGCAGCCAAGCTGGTGCCAATCATAGAGCTCTGCTTTCCTTTGGACAACATCAGCGAGATTGAGAGTGGGGTCTTGCCATCTGGGCAGTCCAGGACTTCATACACACAGCCCAGGCTTATGCCCCGGGGAAGTCACTTCAGTGCTGCTAATGCAGCAGTTGGACTTCACCCCCGGAGACACACTCCATTGTCTCTCGAGACAGGCGGATGGCAACATGGCATTGTCTTCTCAACCTGCCCTGACAATTCCTTGCTCATGCTCTTCCCACCTTACACCAATGCTCTGAGGCCTCATTAAAATGAAGAGAAGCAGAGGTTGAAGAACCACATTCCTGGATTCTCACCTGTCAATATTGCAGCAGGACTATGAAAAAGTATCCAGTTAAGTGGCTACCCTGTGGTGATTTGTAAGGTACCACTTACATGTTCTTCAGCTTGAAGATGGATAGCAGCATCCCTCAATAACTTCCAGTTCCTAACTTGTGTATGTGTTCTTTCTCCTCCCCACCCCCTGCCCTCCTCTAGTCCCTCTTACAGGGCTTCGTGGGCCCTATAAAGACCCCACTGCCCACTCTGCCGAAGGGTGCTGCTCCTGCGCTATCCAAACAGAGTTCCAGAAAAGCTGCCTCTGCTCTTCGTGGTCCTCCCATCAGCATGGCTTCTGGCGACAGCTCTTCCAGTGACAGTAGCGACTCGGACGCCGATGCTAAGGAAAAAGTTGGGCAGAAGACAGGTTAGTCTTGGAGGGTGAATCCTTACAGAAGGGCTGGAGGAGAGGAATGTTCAAGTAAATCAGTCATGATGTGATATGGGCACAGGTCTACTTGTCCCAACCGCCTGAGAGCTCTCATATTCAGCACAAAGTGAGGAAGTCCCCATTTCTCAGCTTGGGGGGTGGGCAGGAGGAGGGGTTAAAGCAATGAGTCTCAGCTGCTACTTTTCCCTCCTCCCAAACTCAGTGTGGCATGAAACGTCTGACATCTTCCACTCGCTGCGGGAGGAGGGAGAGAGTATAGCAGCCACAGATTTCTGCATGGACATATTTAGTGACTCTCCTCAGGTGGGTGGGGACAGTATTTTGCACTGAAGGGTTAACCCCATGCAATGTGTTTGTTCTTAGCTTGCACGCCATAGCCGTAGCATCACCCTTAAGGTCACTCGTCTGAAGATGGCAGCTGTGTTCTGAAGTGTGGCATAGGGGGTCTGTGTCACGTGAGATAACTAGCTCTTTTAACATCCCTAGGCTTAGGTAATTTAGGGGGCTCTGCCCTGTTTTTGACCGAAAAGGTGGTTTTCACAAGCAAGTGGGGGGAAATCTCTTCTAAAAAGCTAAAAGTTTAGCACTTTGGAGTCATGGTGTCTGAAGTGCAAGGCTTCCGTTTGTGTCCTGGGATTCTGTAAAGTTCTGTGACCAAGAACATGAATCGTTAAAATAAGGGCTAGTCGGCACAAGCAAGTCTTCTGCTGCCACCTGTTGGACATCCGTCAGGAACACATCAGGCATGCTTTTTGTGTGTGTGTGGTCTTATGAATCCCTTGGGCAGGACACCTGAAGGGAATAACTGATAGGTGTTGGATTTGTGGATCATTCCCCAGGGTTACTAGCGAGGGTAAGTGTGTCCTCCTACCTTTCCTCTTTCTGATTGCTTTCTTAAATTGTTATATGGCCAGCTAAATGAGCAAACTGTCACACAACGTAGCTGCTAAAATAGGAAAAAGACACACTTTATTTCTTGCTGAATGCTGGCAAAACATGGGCTACAGGACGCTCTTGTTGACTGGGTTTGGACGCTATGATAAACTCTGGGTTTCTTCTGATGGCAGTCAGCCTAGGCAACCTCTGTCTTGTTTGGATTTGTTCACCCTCATCCAGTCCATTAGTGAAGACAGGCATCACTTTAGTACTAAGGCAGCTTCCTTGGATTAGGCCTGGGCGATATATCAGTATGAGGGGCAGACCGCGATGACAGTTTCACTCAGCGGTATATCGCTGGTGAAACCACCGCCTTCCGAGTCCTGCTGCTGCCAGCGCCAAGGGAGAAACAAGCTGCAGCTGAGTGAAACTGCCATCGTCTGCCTTCGTACCAGCAGAGGGAGAGACAAGCTGCATCTGCGAGGTGCCAATACAGCTTGTTCCTCCCTCTGCCTCTTTAAACTGCTTGGCTGAGGAGTGTGCCACTGCCCTCGCTTCAGCCAAGCAGTTTTACAGAGCCCCCAACCCTCCACATGAGCCAGAGAATGGGCGGGGGGCTCCATTAAGGTGCTCCCCCTCCCCAGCTGAGGGAGCCCTGATCCGGCTCCGACTTGCCCACCAGCAGAAGCAGGATTGGGGCTGCTCAGCTGCTCATCACACTTCCCCCTTGAAGGGGGGTGGCTGTTGTTCCCCCTCAAGGGAGAAGTTCAAAAGATCCCTCACTTCGCCTATGGCTCGTAGGAGCCAGCTACGGGGTGTGGACTCTTTTAGACTGTCCCCCGCCCCGGCCAAGGCCCGGCAGGAGCTGATGCAGCTTCCCAAACCGCGATGTTTGGCGGGTGATAAATCGCAGTGTTGAAAACCCAACATTGCCCTTGGATTTAGGCAAAAAGGAGACATAAAGCTGGGTGCCATCAGCATAGTAGTGACACAAAAGCCCGAAACTCTGGACGATATCTCCCAGCAGTTTAATGTAAATGTTAAATAGCATGGGGGACAGAACCCTGAGGGACCACAGGCCAAAGGCTAAGGCTTCAAAGAGTCCCCCAGCACCACCTTCTGGCTTCACCCCTCTATAAATTGGGCCTTTTTCTCCTGCTGTCAAACATTCCACGAGAAGCTTGGTTCCTAATTTGGTGCATGGCCTGATTTACCTCCCATGAGCCGCAGTGCTTTGGAAGTAGGAGGCATTGGAGAGACATAAGCTTCTCAGTAGCTAGTAAGGCTGTCAAGAGCACTTGAGTCATTCTCTCTTTCAATTATGTTTCCACAGAGATTGGCCCATTACCCTCTTCTGGAAAGGAAGTGGCAAGGACCAAGGGGGCCACAGCAAGGAAAAAAGGAGCGGGAAGCGTTGGCTCCAAAGCCACCTCTGCAAAGAAAGCTGCTGCAAAGGCCCAGAGCAACGGCAGCACCAAAAGGAACCCCGCGGGGCAGTTGCCACTCACCCTGCAGGCCAGCACCCAAACCGCACGAGTTGGCTCGGAGGAGGCCGCAGCCCAAGCTCCTGGTGCAGCCGCCCAGGGAGAGCCCCAAGCCACCCCTGTTGCGGCAGTCAAGCGTCCCAAAGCAACCAAATCTTCCAAGGCTGGGGCAAAAGAGAAGCCGTCCAAGAAGCGAAAGCTGGCAGCTGGGGATGCTGGCCTGGGCGAGCCAAAGGGAAAGAAGCTGAAAGCAAAGAGTGGCGTAGAGGTGCCGAAAAAGCTGAAGAAGAAGAAGAAAGACAAGTCTTCAACCGGCAGCGAAACACCAAAGAAAAAAGGCAGCAAAGAGAAGAAAGCTGATAAGAGTAAGAGCATCTCACACACACACACACACACACACACACACACACAAACACACCATACAATCCCAGGTGTCCCTTGCCCTATTCAGCGCACACTGCTGCCCCCAGATGGGCTCGTGCGGTATTGCTAGCTGGCAAGAAAGCTTAGTGTGCGTTTGTGTTAGTAAGCAAAGGATGCAAGATTTCAGACCAGCAGGTTTCCGTCTGTTCAGCGGGCTTTGGTTAGGCTTCTGTGTCCTGGTGCCTTCCAGAAGCTTTGGACTATAAAAGTCCTGTTATCCCTGACCACTGACCATGCTAACCTGGGCTGATGGGAGTCAGGAGTCCAGCAAATCTGGAGGTCACCAGGCTGCGGCTGCCTGCCCTTCTCTACCCTTCTGCCAAGCTACGCAGAAGGCTGACTCTGAATCCTGTGTTCAGAGAGTCTCGAAAAACAAGATCCCAACTTTTCATCCTTCTGTTTCCCCTAAGCCTATGTGGGTCCCCTGTTGTTGTGGATGCACCCAGTTGATGCAGTCTCTATGTTCGGCTTCAGGTGTTCTGCTTCTGTGTCAAACGGTGGGGGCAGGGCTGTGTCACAGGTGCTGAGTAGTCCTTCCACGTGGTGCCCGTCCAAGCATCTGCAGGGAAGATAGGGAGGCTTTCGTGTGTGGAGCTGCACGCAGCCTCCTTACAGACACCAGCCCTGTACAATGTCAGGGGAAAGAGCTACTCTGGGTTTTGATTTAATGCAGAAGTAGAGCATCTGAATAGGGCCTGCTGTTGTATTGTCCCTATTTTGTTCCGTTACGTTGCATAGTAAGCTGCTTTGGTGGTGGTTTAACAGAAAAAGCAGGGTGTGAAAAATTAATCTCAAACTTAGGACCAGCTTGATGTGCCCTATCCTCATATAAATTAGTCCATCAGGCTGGGCTCCCTTTGCTCCCTGTTGCCTCCCAAACAATGCAACCGTGTGACTGGAGTTTCTTTGCTGCCAGTGAATAAGCTGGCTGCTTTACTCAGCAAAGCTCTTCCTACTTAACGCCGTGCCTGTGCTTGTAAGGGATTTCTGCAGTGCAATTTGGAGCAGCAAGGACCATTTTCTGCAAATGCAGGAAAGGGCAGAAGCCATATGCAGGTATGTCCCATAAGAAGGGCAGCCCTTGCAGTTGTGGTGTTTTTGCACATTCCACTTGTGTGCATGCACTCTCACCCCCAGCTCTATTTCCCCCCCATTTTGCTGGTCCTGGCAAGGCCGGGGGAAGAGGAGAAGTTCCCGCTATTAAATGGCCAGGCATCTGTGTGGCCCCACTGAGCTAGGGAATGGCCTTCTGTGCTGTACAGGAAAGGGTCTGTTTTTAAAAACAAATGGAAAAGTACCACCCCAGTTCCATGCATAGATTCACAGGAGGAATGAAATTCAGTTGCAAGGGCTGCTGGTTCTTGTGACATTTAGCAGTAATTGAGCAAGCCATGGATATCTGTGCTGATGACTACAGTATTAAAGCTGCCTTTAAGTGCTGAGAGCTGCTGTTACCACACAGAGAGGGTGGGGAGAGGATGGCTGTTAATCATTCTCTGTTAAAAGAGCAGCTCCAGCCTGTGTGAGGCTCCTGCTAAGATTTGGTACATTCCTGTTGCTAGTATACTTCCATAGTGATTTCTCTCTCGCTTTGCTGCTGCCTCACACAGGGAAAGACTGTCCCAGCCCTCCTCCAGTAGAGGATGAGAAAGGACAATGGAATAGATGGGAGGGGAGATTTCTGACAAAGCTGAGTTACAGCTATATTGTTGGGGAAGGATGAGGCTGTGACTTAACATACGGTATATAGCTTTTGGAAAAATCAGCTATGCACAGATATATACATATGGCTGTGTTGATCCAGGCATTGGGCAAATGAATCACTAATGTAAAAAAGAATGGGGTGTCTGATAACCTGTGCAAGGAATGTCTTCAGTTTCTCCCTCTATAAACTAAAGACATGACTGGAAAGTCATTTAATATATAAAGGTTTCTTATATGCCAGACTCACATCTAAGTCATTGTGGGGGGGGGGGAGGCAATTATGCATGGGGTGAAAATCAAGGCAAGACCTTATATTGTAGCTTTTACTAAAGGTTTTGAAAAGGAACAATTTCTGTGATGCTATTATCTTAATTCCTGTGCAGCTGCCAATATTTCTGAACAGAATGCCACCTTGCATCCACTCACAGAGCAGTCTAAATGTTATATCCCTGATCTTGTAAAGGGTCCCATATAGGTCGCCAACATTTTTTTACTGTTGGGGACAAAAAGCACACCCTCTAATCAAAGACACACCATAACCATTCTGTTGGCTACAGCAGAATGCTTTTCTGACTAATGTCTACAGGTTTAAGTGAGTCCCTTGGGCATATTTGGACTTGTTTGATTTTAAGATTTAGGATTGATTTCTGTGGCTGAAGATTGGTAGCAAAATAGCTGACCATGTTGGGTTTTTCCAGAACATATTCAGACACCCATCCATCACCAGCTGTAGTTTTTATTGTGTTTTATAAATATTCTTAGAAATAAATAAATGGCATGTTAAAAATATCACCATCATTGTCTGATGGAGGAGTAGGCCTTTGGGGGTGAAGTCAAACCGCTGGAAGGCTGCTTTTGTAAGTTGCTAGAGCGTGTGTTTTTTGGTTTTTTAAAAAAGCAGGTTCTTATTTTCTTTCTTGTATAATTGTTTTATAGAGAAAAAGAAGAGCAAAAAGCTGGAGTCTCTTACCGCAGATGGATCACAGAAAAAAAAGAAGAAAAAGAAGGTAACAGGACACTAGAGAACTTTTTTGGATGGGTAAACCTGTCTGTAAACACTTGAACTTAATGGGGCTTGCTTCTGAGTAGATGTATACAGGATTCCTCCATCCGATTTAGGTTGTTTGCATTTGAAGGGGCTCCAGGACTATGTTGTTTTTCCAAAACCAGGTGTGACTGCAGCCTAGAATACTTATGCAATTTGGTCTACATATTTCCAAAGTTGCTAGGAGACGGCCTTGTCAGAGGCATTCCTTAGCTTAAGTATTATATGCAGGGGGTGTAGAAACAACAAACCCGTATCAGTGATGCAAATACAGGATTAAAGAATGGAGGTGACACTCCGCCCCATGTTAACAGTCTTGTCTGTCGTCTTAAATTTTGTTTTAGTGGAGTGGCTTTATTTCCACATATTTCCTTGTATCCATGAGAAGGAAGACCTATTGTCCATCTTACTGTCCATCTTACTGTACAGTTTGGAAACACTCTGAAAGTGAATCTTTCAGCTCAGTTTCTCTTTCCCCACGCTAGTTATGTGTGTATAGGGAAATTTTAACACTGGGGCACATTCACACATGCATCCCTCACTCCCAAATACAGTCATACCTTGGATCCTGAACACCTTGTGAGTCGAACGATTTGGCTCCCAAATGCCGCAAACTCGGAAGTGAGTGTTCCGGTTTGCGAACTTTCTTTGGAACCCAAATGTCTGACACAGCTTCTTCGGCTTCCGATTGACTGCAGGAGCTTCCTGTAGCCAATCGGAAGCCGTGCCTTGGTTTCCAAACGTTTTGAAAGTCGGACGGACTTCCGGAACAGATTCTGTTCAACTTCCAAGGTACGACTGCATATATGTACACATATACAGGTGTATATATGTACACATATACATGTACACACATACAGGTGGACGCATATATTGTCTTTCCCTTGTGAGTGTTGTGAGGAGCTTTTCACTTTGCTTATCTTGGAGTTTTAAACAAAAGTCAAGTACAATGGGATACAGTGCTGTCTGTACATTGGGTTCATTTACTTGGTCCGAAACCAAATTATTCAGCTAGTTTCAGATAACTTGTCCTTGCCACATGAGTGAAAGACTGCCAGTACTCTATTTCAGTAACTAGCTTTTTACTATTTTGCCGTATTCAAATCCACGGTACATTCTAATACTGTAAGATGCGGTGCTGGCATGTGACGCTGCTCATAGGAAACTTGCATTGCAAGAAACTTTGGTTCCTCCTAAACTTCATTACCTTTAGGTTACGTGGCTGTGGGATGCATTTATCCTTCATGAAGCAATCCTTTTTAAAAAAGAGGCGGGGGGGGCAGGGCTTTCCCAAGACATTTTGCCACTTGATGGCGTCCCCTCCTCCCAATTCTATCTATAGAAGCCAATCTGATTGGCAGCTGGGGATTTCTTCAACACAAGCGGCAGGGTGGCTTTCTCCACTATACCTGAGAGCAGCAGACTAGTTTAAGGGTCTTGAGGTGGGTGGTGTGACACACACACAGTTCAGTTCAGCCTTGCATAGCTTGGTTGCTTGGTTGTCTGGAATATGGCCTAAAAGCTAAATTAGGCCATGAGGTGAAAGCCAGGCTAGAGCTACTTAATTCGTCTGACAGGATGGTATGAGTTATTGTGCTTTGACTGTTGCCCAGACTCTCCAGAATATGGGCCTGAACCGAGCACTTTGCCCTGAGCTAACATAATTTCTTCAAGGGAGTCTGAAATTTCCGTTAGTCCAAACGAGCTTGAGATTGACACCCTTCCCACCCACCCCAGAATTAAGTTTTGCACCGGAGCACTAAAGTCTTGAGATGCCCTTTCCCAGCATGCTTTGTGTTTCTTAAACAGAGAATTAAGTCTTATTTTGCCAGCATTTGAGTTTGGGAGCAGAAAAGATGGTTGCATGAGTGACTGAACCTAGGAAGAACTGGAAGGACCTGTTTCACCATCTGAAACTGGGTCTGTGTTCTCTGTACTGTGAAGGGAGCCAAGGACGTTGGAGGCTGTGCCAGTTCTTAGGGCGGTGGGGGCGTAAAAACAACAACAGACCTAAATTGTTCTGGATTTCTTTCAGAAAACTGGTGATCTTGAGGGAGCAGCATGAGCCGGTAAGTATCTTTTTAAAGTATTCTGCCAATTAGTTCATGTCAATTTGGCAAATTCCGACGGCTCTTTTTCTCTGGCTAGAGCCTTTTGCTTAGGAAATACTCTCATTCAAGGCAGCTGGCATGGGCGTAGCCAGGATTCCTCTTCAGGGGGGCAGAACCTCAGTTAAGTATTTTTATTTATTTCTGTGAGGGCACCTGCGCCCCCCCCGGCAGCTGAGCCTATTCCTTCAAGGATCACTTTTAGTTTAGAGGTATAAGAAGATGATTCTGTTCTAGGTTTTTGGATTGTTTTTAATTGCATTTTTAATTTGTGGCTTTAAATTCCTATCAAGAGCATAAACCAGCTTTCCCCAACCTGGTGCTCTCCAGATGTCGTTGGGCTCCCAACTCCCATCAGCCCCAGTCAGCTTTGCCATTGGCCAGACTTTATGGGAATTGTCCAGACATCTGGAGGGCACTAGGGTTGGGGAAACAGGCATAAAGCCACTTAGAACTCCGATAAGGATTTAATGCAGTTCCATAGCGATAGCAGTTTTATAGTGGGTTAGATGAGAATTGGCATTAAAAATGTGTGCTCTGAAGGAGGTTTATTTTGGAATGTGTCAGGCCTGAAATAAATCGTATCTTCAAGTACCTCGAGTTCTTTCATCTTTTTTCCTCCTCTGCAAAAGTCAAATAGCTCTAGGGTGGAGCTGGGTCATTGGTGTTTTCTGGTGGTTGGTAGCAGTGATAGTACCTCATTAACACAAGGATGAGAAAAGATGCTTGTGATGCATTTGAAAAATTATTTTCCTACTCATTGACAAATCTGTCATTGGCAGAATTTCCCTCCTTTGCGGTAGTTTTTATTTTTATTTTTAATGTGTTCTCTCTCTCTCCCTTTCCTGTAGTGGCTTAAAGCACGAAGTAAAGAATAAAAATATGCTGGGAGAATTCAAGGGAAAGGAACTGTTTGTTTATATTTTTAAAGAAAAGAAAATGGGAATGTCAAAGACTTGATTCCAGTATTTATAACTATTTTTAACTGTGACTTTTAGAGCTAAGCATTGCTAACAGTTGATCTGGCTATTTGCTTGGGAATAAGACATGCCCCGATTGCTTGGCCAATGGAGAAGATGCAGCTACTGTAACTGACGGAATGTGAGGAAGACAAACACCTTTGATTATTCAATCCTGAATCCAGCAATTCCTTTTACGGCTATCTCTACTTCCTCCTTCACCCAATCCCAACCCTTAAGAGTTATATTTTTTAAAGGAAAAGATCGCCTCCCCCTCTTTTCATACTACATTAAAGGAAGAAGTTTTATGTCTCTGCAATGTCCATCCAGAAATTGTGTTCAATATGTACAAAACCCTGTTGATTCTAGGTTGGCTTTTTCTCTTGTACTTTTCTCTCCCTCTCTTTCTTTTTTTAAGTAATAGTATACAATAAAACCATAGTAACTGGGAAAAGCACATGTGTGTTATTTGGAAACTGAAAATGTGTAAATCTCTTGGCTGCGGCTAAACAAATCCGAAGGATTTGGTCAGCTGCACACAGCTGTCATGTTGTGTTGAACCGGCTCATGTCTTTGTGGTTTGTTTGTTTCGTTCTTAAAGAGAGCCAAGCTTCCAGCCCCCGTGGTTTTCACAGGAAGGTTTATGGAAATGTATGTTCTGTTTCTTTCCCTTTGGTTGTTAACCAGTTAATTGGAGTCTTCTCTCAGTCATCCACCTCAATGGACAAGAGCCCCGTATTAGTAGGTTATCTTTTATTTTTTTTAACTTTACAAAGACTTACAGTTAAAATCATCTTTGAGTTCACTAATAAAGCAGTGATCATATATTCAAAGGGTATAATTAGTATGTCATAAGCATGAGTGCTTGTCTATTATCTATCACTAATATATATCCACTCTGCTGGCTTGCTTGTGTAATTGAAGAAACATTGACTTATATTTGCTTTGGATGCGGGAGAAGCCTGTTCTTTGCCCAGATAGATTTATATAGCCTTACCTACAATTCCAGTATTCTCTTGCTAGAAACTCTACTAAAGCAAGTTCTAGGGCTATGCTAGCAAATGCAAAGGGTACACAACCAACTCCATAGGGTATAGCATTTGGGGTTTCAGGATTCACAACTATATTTAAACCTTACATAAGGTAATGCCTCCATTCCCATCAGCCCCAGCCAGCATGACTCAGGATGACGGCAGTTCATATCCATATATGTAAAGAACACTCGATAATTTCCCTTTAAAGAAGCACAAACTCAGGGCAAAAAGGAGGAATGTGCTAAGAGGAAGGCACGTTTGGAAACCCTCACCGTGATCAACTCCTGCCTGGAAACCTATGTCCCCACTGTGGAAGGACATGTGGATCCAGAACTGGCCTCCACAGTCACTTACGGCTCACTGTTAAGACTGTGTTCATGGAAGGCAACCTTACTCTGCTATGAGTGATCACCAAAGCAGAAAGATGGAAAGAACAAATAAATGAAGGGTTCAGCAGAAATCTTCTACTTCTTGTAAGACTTATCTAAAATCAGGAGGAATTCAGTGGGGAAAGAATAAGGTGAATTAAACATAGAGTAATAAACCTTTGAAGAATATATTTGGGAAACAATTTTATATTCTCCCCCTCCCACCCCCATTTGAGGGAAACAGAGATTTCATTGCAGAAGATGTGCTCACTGTCTCAGAATCCTGTTGTTATTCACATACATTCAGTAAATGTTCCCCTATTCATGGAGCCTGATTAGCCACAAGAATCACTGCAGGGTTTATTCAGGAAAAAAAGAAGATCCTCTCTGCATGAGCTGAATAATTGAGGAAAACATCACCCTTTCTTGCTTGAAGCATTTTGCTGCTAAAGCTGTGGTTGTACAAGGGTTATTTCTCTAAAAAGGTAATTCAGGGCTCAGCTCAGCAGGCTATTATATTTAATCAACCTACTTTTCCCTCCTCCATTAAGGATAATGCTTAAGCCTAGGAATTTGAGAAGTGGTTGCGGTTAACATAATTCAGGAAATCAATACAGAAGCAAAAAACGAGAGCAAACTGGAGAAGATAAGCTGGGCTTCTTGAGCTGATGCAGCTGGTGCTACTGCCTGCCTTGTTTGCTTGGCATTCCTAAAGAAAGAAGAGAAATGAGAAAGGTGCATTAGAAGTCAAGCCCCAGAAATGTTTCCTAGTAATAGAGGCAGAAATTGATGGAAAGTACACAAAAAGCCAACCCACACAAAACTTGTGTTGTTCTCCCCCTTAAAGTTAATGGTGCCTTTAATTGTTAGGCCTTGAGGTGGGGAGGTATCCTAATTTGGCTTGTATACCTATCGTTTTCCACATGCACCCCCCCCCCCCACAAAACCCACTCTGCCTTTGACACCTAGAGAATATCTGTATTTCAGGCTTTAAAAAAAGATAGGCAGAGGCTGGATGTGCCACAATCTGCACATAGAAGGCCTTGGCAACTGCAGGAACTGTGTGGCCCATTCAATTTGTAAGGTAAAGGTTAGGTCCAGTCGTGGCCGACTCTGGGGTTGCGGCGCTCATCTCACTTTATTGGCTGAGGGAGCCGGCGTACAGCTTCTGGGTCATGTGGCCAGCATGACTAAGCCGCTTCTGGCGAACCAGAGCAGCGCACGGAAATGCCGCTTACCTTCCCGCCGGAGCAGTACCTATTTATCTACTTGCACTTTGACATGCGTTTGAACTGCTAGGTTGGCAGGAGCAGGGACCGAGCAACGGGAGCTCACCCCGTCGCGGGGATTCGAACTGCCGACCTTCTGATCGGCAAGTCCTAGGCTCTGTGGTTTAACCCACAGCACCACCCTCGTCCCTATTCAATCTGTACAGACTGTTTTAAAAAGGCACCTAAGTTTAAAAACAAAGTACTTGGCTTGCTCTCTTGTGTATGTGGCTGAGAACACCAGCACTGAAATGAAAGGTGCCTTCAAGGTGAACTCCTAGGCTCTCCTGAACTAAGCCAGCTACTTTCAGGGAGGATAAGGTAATCAATGGCTCCTGCCATGATGACTGTATGCTGCCTCCAGGATCAGAGGCACCATGCCTCTGATTTGCCAGACACTGGGAACAACAGAGAGAGTGCTATGATCCTCATCTGCTTGTGGGTTCCCTATGGACATCAGGTTGGTCACTATGGGGGTAAAACAATGGTGGGCTTAGATAGGTCTTTGGTTTGAGCCAGCAAAATTCTTAAGTTACCTCAATCATTTAGTCACTGAAACTCAGCTGGGAAGCTGTCACATTCTCAGTATCACCAGCTGTCTCGTTCACCAGTTGCCCTTTTCCTGGAAAAGGGAGGAAGAGAGATAGATTAGCACTTTCCAATGCCCTAAGATATCCTCTACTTTCCACATCACCTTTAGGATGCTTCCTACCAGTTTGTGCTCTCTCATGTTCAGCCAGAAGCACAATCATTTGCTTTTCATCTATCTTATTATTTTTTTTTTAGTAATACACAAAATTATTAACATTTGGCCATATTATTTTCCACTGCCTGTAGAGAGAAAGGTCATTTGAAATCTGACAAATGGGCACTGACCGATTTGTATCTTTAGTCCATTCAAAAATGCAAAGTTGTGGACTTATTGGCAGGTAGGTATATATTGGTTTTATGATTTTTGAGAGGCACTATCCCTCTGGATGCAAGTTGAATGGAATCACCATTAGGGAGATTGCTGTTCTCCTCAGATTCTACTTAGGTATCTGGTTGGCCACTCTGAGAACAGGGTGCTGGGCTAGATCTGCCATTGGCCTCATTCAGCAGAGTTCTTATGATTTAAGTTTTTTTCTGCATAGGCTGTGACTAATTCCAATATTTTTTTCCTGTTTTTTTTTTTCATTTGACTAATTCCAAGTTTTGTTTTGTTTCTTGAGAATGTGTTAGATTGGCATAATGATAATGACAGAAATGAAGATGTTGGGTTTTCTGAGATTTCTATTCGCTGTAAGGTCATAACAGTGTTTTAAATGATTTGCCATGGCTTTTGCATTTGTTTGTTACATTTGGGAAAAGCTTACTCAGGGGCAGATATCAGGTAGAAATCTGAAGCACAAAGACAGGGGAAACTTCCTTAACTGTTCACAACAGTCTTCCCACTTTCTTGATGTGGGTGGTGGTGGTGGTGGTGGTGGTAAGAGAATGACGTAAGTGGTAAGAGAATGACGCAAGTTCATCAAGCAAGACTAAGTGCAACTAACAAGGCTATTTTTTCACATCAAGTTGCCTCGTAATATTGACCAAACACCATCCCCATGGTGAAGCCACAAGGAACATAAGGCACACGCATGCAGAAATCAAAGTGGGTTTATCTTCCAAGTAAGGAAAAACAATGTGAATTTGGAAGCAACAAGTATTGGCTCCACAACCAGACGACCCAAATTCTGCCACCAAAGTATTTTGTGCAAAACTAGGCAAAATTGCTCTAACTGCACTGCCTATGTAATAAGAGCTTCTTAGGGAAGTCTGGCATGGTGGATGTGGAAAGTAGTCAATGTGGTTCACACACATTTGTGTTGTGACTCTTGGGAATCGCAGCACCCCAGCCCACCCTGCCTATATGTCCCCAAAACCTCCACTGCCTGACTTCATCTCTTCTATTTAGAAAAAGGAAAGAACACTGCTACAGCTGCAACAATGGCTGTTGCACTGCAAACACTTTGGCTGTGTTTAGGACTCAAGTCCAGGTCGGGGGGAGGGGGGAGAGACTCATTAGCTCCTAGGACTTGGGCCATTAAGATGTTGCTCCCTAGCTGTAGATAATCCAGTTTATTCAAGAATATAAATGACATCTGCTTATTAACTCCTTCCCCCTTGTTAGGAAACAGAAACTCTTTACCAGTGCAGTCCAGTGGCCCACGGACTTTAGTAGTGCCCTCAACCATGGTGCCATTTTTGTAGACGCACCAGCAAAAGCCAGTGCTACCATGGCATTGCTTAGGCAGATAGTCGCCATTTTCATCACACGTGGCACAGAATCTTCCCAGGTGGACACCCCGGCCACATTCTTCTGTCTGGCACTTGGTTTTCACTTTAAACAAAACAAAAACAGAAACTTCATTGTGCACAGTTGACTGCCAGCTGCTAGCACTGCCCTTTGATGCAACTGTAAGTAACTATAACGGAACAGCTCCCTTGCCTTGCTTGAGACATATGGCTAAGTTCAGAGGTAAAGCTTGCCCTGCACCATAGCACTTCAGGTGGTAAGATGGCACCAAATACTTGAATGCTCCCCACTTGCGTGGCGAGTTCCCGCCGGCCCTAAATAGGGCAAGCCACGCCCCCTCCAGCCAGCCGATTGGCTGGCCGGGAGGCGTGGCCGGACGGGATTCCCCTGCTCTCGCGGGGGCTGAGACCAGCCCCCGCTCACGTGGGGAAGGGGCGTGATGCCCGCAACCCCACCTCCTGGGGCAGGCCTGGAAGTGGCTTTACAGAAAAATAGCACAGCTGGAAGCATTCCCCAACTCCACAGAAGCAGCTTTGAAATTGAAAGTCCAGGAGAAACAATCCTTTTTGGTTTGGCTGAATGTATCAACTGCCTCCTAATATGAGAAGAGGCTGTTTCATTGTGGCTGCACCATGGGAAAGTAAAGGGGGGATGTGAGGAAAGAATTGCTTTTTGTAACAATATGCCCGTTTAATTAGGACAGCTATTTTATTGGGATGGCTCCCAGGGAACCCATTTAGCCTAATGAGAGCAAATGCTAATGAGTACTGCTTAATGGAGGCAGTATTAATATAAATTCTGCTAATGGGAATGTGTCCGACCACTGCTGAGTGGCTAATTGGTATGAAAATCTCGGCTGCGGGCTTTTATTTCAGAAACAGCTGAAATCACAGAAGGAGGAATCATTCTTTTTTTTAAGCATTGCATTGGTGCCCAAATTTGGGACAGCAAAGTGGTTGGCCATGTCGGTGTCCAAATTCAAGACTGTGTGTCATTAATAAGGCTCTCCCTCTCTCTGTGTGTGACTGTTAAAATTGTTTCAGTAGGGTTTCCTTTTTCTTTAAAAAAAAAATACTTGAAGTGGGCCTTAATTCAAACAACAGGTCTTCTTTCATCATGGGTGCATCATTTAGCTTAGATAATTGCAGTTTCAAATGAATTGCTCTTTGCCAATCACTCTTCCCAGGGGCAGACCGTGTTTTGCTTCTGCTGTGATGAGTGAAAAGAGGCTTTTTAAAAACCGGTGGTTCTATAACATGAAGACCTCGTTCATTGAATTGCAAGTCAGCAGAGAGCTCCCTTTTGCAGCCACTGTTTCCTTTGAAGAGACGGCAAGTGGCTTTGGGTTCAAGCTGTGCATATTTCAGTAGTAAAATGGTCAGTATCACAACATGTCGAAACAGGTTTTTCACATCTTCTGCCAAGGAAGACATTCATTTTTTGCTGTTTTCATTATTAGGTCCCTCAGTGTAGAACAGCAGCCAAGGCAATACAGAATTTGTTTAAAATGTAACAAACACCTGTACAGTATAAAGATGTTCCATACCTAGACAACCGGTACAGAAGTTGTTGGAAGGCCTCTCTGAAATCCAGAGCTGCAGTGCCATTGTTGAGAGTGCCCTACTCTTGGCCCCATGAGTTTTCAATTGACTTAAAGAAGGAAACCTCACCCCAAAAAACCAAGGTCTGCACAGCAGATCTCTTAGGACACAGAAGCTGGTAGTCTGGGCCGTGTTCCTGCAGATAGAGCATCCATATGGAAGCCAGCAGCTAAACAAGGCCCAGAAGCTAATGGAGGGAGCTAATGGAGGTGAGCCAACAGAAGTCAAATATGTTTCCATGTTTTGAGTAAAAGGCAAAATTCAGCACTTTTAAGTTGCGCTGATTATAAGGAAAGAGACACGCCACAATCCTATACACACTCACCTGGCAATAAGTCTGACTGAGCATCCTGGGATTTACTTCTGAAGAGGCAGATTACCATATTAAGCACATTCCCAACTCTTCCTGTCACAGATTCATACTGGAAGGGACTTGGAGAGCACACGGCAGCTTCCTGGGGACCCGGTGCTGTTCATGCATGCCCTCCTTTGTGGCATCCACAGGATGCCATCTTCATCAAAATGCCATTCCATGATCTCACCCACCCTCTGGAAACAGTGGATATGGATCAAACACCAACTGGATGCTGCACAGAAGTTACACGCGTGAGCAGTGTCAAGTGCACAGTAAACAGCCGTGTGGAATCGCTCTTCGAGTGCTTAGATCTGCCACTGAAAATAAGTGGTCCTGGCCAGGGAATTGCACCCAGGTGGGCAACGCTTTCTGGCAGCACCTTTCAGCAGCCTCCTTCAGCAGCTACGTTCTGAAATACGTTGTAGGGCTAAACCTTTGTTCCTTGCATAGAAAGGCCAAGAAATAGTGAATGAACTGCAGCTGGAAGTGAGAATACTGGGCTTGGGTGGTCTTTGTGCTAAGGGTGAGCAGTCTTTTTTCCCCCAGCCCAAAGCTTGCCAGGTTAATTGGCGCTACAAGGCTTTCGCCAACTAATTACTAGATTTACACTTGCAAATGAACCCCAGCTGGGAGAGCATTGCCTGTGAGTGGCTCTCACACCCTGGCTTGCTTGAGGCTAGTGGGGCTGTGCATTGGGATGGATCCAACCAACTGTAGGAGTTCTCAGGTTAATGCAAATTCGCTGCTTCCCTCCCATCATTTCAGCCCCCTGTTCCCCTGAAAAGCTGGATGAGATGTAGGATGGGGAACTGCAGGTGAAGAGGGAAGCCTGCAGAAATTGCAGGTGCCCCCTTGTATGAGAGGAAGGGCCTTCCACTCACATCCTTCAGATCCAAACCAATGCAAGGGACATGGAGCCGCCAGCACAAAGAGCAACACTGTGTTGAGTTCTCCTCCACAGGCACACCTGTAATAGTTTCTAGCCACTTTGTGTTGTGATGTCTTCGTGCTGTGCATTACAGTGGTACCTTGGTTTACGAACTTAATCCTTTCCAGAAGTCTGTTCTTAAACCAAGGTGTGCTTTCCCATAGCAGCAGGGGACTCAATTTACAAATGGAACACACTCAACAGGAAGCGAAACATATTCTGCTTCCAAGGCAAACTAAAACACCTACTTCCAGGTTTGCAGCATTCCAAGTTGTTCATAAACTAAGCTGTTCTTAAACCAAGGTACTTCTAAGTTGGGGCTGTGTGGAAACACATGATGATGTATCACTGGTTAAGTGATGCTATGCGTTCAGGCCCAGCGCAAGCAATGGCCAGGACAGGCACTGGCTAAGGACCCTAGAGGCCCAGACGGCCTCCCTCCACCTGGCCCAATCCTGTTGTGCTGCCTTGCCACCTCCTTCACCGGGCCTCTGGAAAGCCGTTTTAATGGTGGGTGGGTGGTTGTGCTTCTTTTGAAGGGGAGCCAACCTTCGTTCCTATCCATGATGACTATCTGCCATTTTAATTTACCCACAATATAAGGCCCCAGACCATACATCTATAAAACTGCCCACCACTGGTGGAGCTGTCGTCACCATGAAAGAAAAAGAAAAGGCACAGCTGCATTGGAAGGGGGCATGGGGGGCATCATGTTGCGGGCTCCATAAATTCTGGTGCCAGTCCTGTCCATGTTCCAAAATAAAGAGGGAGACCTCCATACAGGGCTATCATTTTCAGCAGCAGATCAACGTCCTGCATAATATCTCCTTCCACCCCCAAGTCATCAGCATACATTAACATGAGTCTTCTGGCACGCAGCAGAGCCCTTTCAGTCCCTCCTACAGAAATGTACTGTTTCTATTACATTGGGATTTTGTTTCGCATGATTTCCTGCATCTCTTTAGGATCTGAAGCTGCAGCAAAATGGCATGTTTTCTGTTGTCTTGTGATTTGAGCCCTTCAGAGAATTTGCATCCATCACCCTTAGAATTCCTTTCAGTGCTACAGTCCTTGCATACCTTGTTCAGCTGGAATCTCATTCTTGGCCATTTGGAAGAGCAGCCACTTGTGCATCCAGGTTTCAAAAGACTGCAAGAGATCAAATGCAGTTAATAAAAGGCATCCCTATCCACAAATAAATAAATGTAAGTTAACCACTGTCTAATTGCCAAATGATGAGAAGTCCACCATATGTTTCACTGCTGGGTGAACGCCACTGTACACTGCGGGAAAGGGCTTTGATATAGTTTAGCCAATTTTAACTACACTAATAAACCTGAGGCTTTGTTGGCATAATTAACAGAGGTCCAGCGCAGCGGTCCCTTCATGGAAGAACTCCCTGCTGCCAGTTCCCAAATATAATTCCTAGAATCTCAGGCATTTAGCAAGTTTAACTGAGGCCTATTTAAATCCCACACGTGAACAACTCAAAACACTAGATAGCAGTCAAGAGCAAACTAGGAAGCATTGCAAGTGACAGTGGATACTTGTATTGTACTCTCTTCCTGAGCACAAGAGGGGAAGGACTAGGATCCATTCCAAAGTCTTAGATTCCAACAGGAATAAGTCCCAAGGCAAATAAAATTAACAGGATAGAGAGCTTCTAGAGTATGAGACTCAATCTCAGGGCCATGGGTTCAAGCCCCACATTGGGTAAAATATTCCTGCATTGCAGGGGGCTGGACTAGGCGATCCTCGTGGTCCCTTCCAACTCTATGATCTGTTAAATGAGATATTGCCTATCCATTGTGACACCATGTTCTCTTCAGGGCGGGGGGGGGGGGGAGGATTCTGTGAAAGATGGCAGCACTTACCTTCCAGTCCTCAAAATCCAAGCGGTTCTTCAGAGTATTCATATTTTCCATGAAGCTCTTTTTCAGATCAGGAAATTTTATGAGAGGGTTTGATTGCTGTAGGGAGGAACATGTTAACAAACATTATGTAAGGAAAGTCTGCTGGAGGCCCGGAAAGAGATCACCTAGCAAAGCAAGACTATGCTCAAAGGATTGGGTCAGGACTGGCGGCACGTGAAATACTAACTCCATCTCATGAAGAAGAAGAAGAAGAAGAAGAAGAAGAAGAAGAAGAAGAAGAAGAAGAAGAGGGGTTTGGATTTGATATCCCGCCTTTCACTCCCCTTCAGGAGTCTCAAAGCGGCTAACATTCTCCTTTCCCTTCCTCCCCCACAACAAACACTCTGTGAGGTGAGTGGGGCTGAGAGACTTCAAAGAAGTGTGACTGGCCCAAGGTCACCCAGCAGCTGCATGTGGAGGAGCGGAGACGCGAACCCGGTTCCCCAGATTACAAGACTACCGCTCTTAACCACTGCACCACACTGGCTCTCTGGGCTCTCTGAATTCAACCAGATGCAGTGATGGTGAGGTCCAACCAGAGAGTATGGCAGCAGACCCATTCATAGGAGTTGAATCACCAGCACAATCTTCTAAGGCAGGCAAAAGGTACAGGTGGGAGGGATTGCTTAACTATCTCTGCCCCCACCACCTTTTATCCTAAAGCTGCCTCCCTTGACTGCTCCTCCCTGCCTTGGAGAGTTCAAAGTTTGGATGCAACTCCTTTTAAGAGGAAAACAGCCACAGCAGAATGATTTCAAAGGGAACATACAAATGGAGAGAAAGGCTCCTCTCCCTAGCTTTTTCGCTTGCATAGCTTTTGCATATTCTGGTGGCTGTTTTGGAACGGTTAAAATTGTTTTTAGTTTATGTCAGTAATTGATTGTATTATTGGGTTTAATTATATTTGGGTTATAGTGTTTTGCTGCCAATTTCCTAAATACCTTGGGTTTCTTGGGACATACCTTGGGACATTGGGCAGGGCATGGGTTTGGGGAGGAAAATACAAAGAAACAAGCAAGCAAGTGCATCCAGTGAGAAGCTGAGATAAAAAGAAAAGCCTTTGCTTTCCCTAAAATTTAATGATAATTATTCACAGCATGCACCACAAACTCTCACTGTCTGAATGTTTATCTAAACTCCCTATTATCTAATCCATCTTTGTCCACATAGCCCCATATTACGAGTATGCCAATTTATCTAAGTTTCTCATTTAACAGATGCTTGCCATGCCGCCCTCCAAGGTCATTTGGTGTCATGGACTGGCAGGATGATGGGGATTCTGACGAGGGGTGTAGTTGGGACTGGGACACACTGGGGCAAGCAGGGGATGAGGAAGGAAGTACTCACAGAGTGACGGGGGATGGCAAGGAGCCAGAGCTGCAGGACGCATCACCAGAGAGGCCCCTGTCTCCATGAACATGGTGGGCTCTGAGGCATAGGGGGCAGCAGGAGGGGTGCTCTAGGAGGCTGAGGCAGGCAAGGTCCCACAGCCCAGCTCACTAGCTGGCCAGGTGGGTCTCGCTAGCTCTGGGAGGAGGGGTGTGATTCCTCAGCTGGAGTGGGCTTGGAACAGGTGAGGGTCACATGTATCATCAAGCCCAGATGCTGCAATCAGCATGCAGAGTATAAAAGGGAAGCAGAGCTGAGGTGTTTTATCTGCTCAGCTGCCCATATTCATTGACTTGGATGTTCCTGGACCTTTGCGGGACTGTGCTTTGGGTTTGGCTCTGGACTGTATCCTGACTGCTGGACTTGACTACTTGGATTGACCCTGGACTGCGTTTCCTGATCTTTGGACTTCGTATGGATTGACCCTTGGGCTTTGAACTTGGCATACTGACTTGCTGCCAGGTAGGCCAGGGGTTCAGGACACTTGGGAGAGTGCAGTAGTGCCTTCTTTGGGTGCAGGGAAGTTTCCAAAGTGTATATGTAGTTCCAAACCTGTGCATTATTCACGGTTAATGTTATGACACTTAGGCTACAGTGCTTGGATCTAAAGAGGTATAGGCACATGGGAAAGAAAGGCATAGGTTGATGCAATTGTGCCTTGCTGCTTTTCATGCTGAAGAAATAACCAACTATTCAATCTAGCAGTAAAAGCACTGGTGCACTAAAAGCAAGGAAACCCATGTGCCTGTCCACCCTTCCCTCATTTGGATCCCTGCATAAATACCATATCCCCAATCATTCCCGGGAACACAAACACACCTGTCAGATACTGTGGTTGGAAAACAAAGAATAGGTTAGTGATTTTTAGAAACATAAAGAATATCTTGTTCTGTGCTATGAGTTTCAGCCAACAAAGTTGTGCCTGTGCATCCTCTACCTCCCTCTTCAAATCTGCCCCAGTGGGTTGGGTGGCCCACAAGAAGGGGAGTGCTAGAGGGTGTTCCATTGAGCAAGTGGAAGTTATGGGGCTAACAGGGTGACTTCGTGGGATTCAGCCCTAGGCCTCCAGCAGTTGAGTCTGTAGCTGCAAACTTGAGTACTCTCCATCTAGGACAAGCAAAACTGTTGCACAGGCAAAGAGACGAGGCTCTTACCATGAGCAGACGTTTGATCTGGTCTTCAGTGCTATTGGTCAGCTTCATTTTATCCTCTGGAGACTGTAGAAGAGACGACAACAAAGAAGTTAAAATATCATAATAGATCTAGGGTACCAGAGTCTGTTAGTGAATGGTAGAGATTAATAAACGGTAGTATTTAGATAATATGAAGGGAAATGCAAGCTGCAGAACTGTGCCAGACATGGGTTAGCTTATGCAAACCAGTCTGCTGGGGGCAGCTAAGTGCAGAGTCATTGAGAAACAATGGGGAGTCAGGTGCTGGGCCATTTAGGACAACTGGCAATGCACAAAGCCATCCTCCCCCCCCCCCATGCCACAGGAGTGGACAAAGACAGGAGATTTGGGAGGTTACCAAGGTGAGCGGGGCATGATATCACAGGAAAAATTGTCCTTTTGAAATCTAAAGGTGTTCTGGGAACAAGGAAAAAGTAGGAATGGATCGCATTGGATGGAGGAGGCTGCACCAAGAGACCAGGAGCCATGACTGCCTGGGCGTAGCCAGGATTTATGTTACGGGGGCAGGCTTTGTGTTGGGGGGGCAGAACTGAGTTATCTGTGACACGATTGGTCAGTTAAGTATTTTTATTTACTTACTTGATTGGGATGGTAGCTGCCCCCCACCCCCTTGGCTAGGCCCATGCATGACTGACTGCTGCTTTGAACCCCAAAGCTATGAGAGAGGCAATGAGAAACACTCTTGGGGTGTCTGGATCTGCACCCCCTCCACTGAAGACTCCAGGTGTAAATATGTGTACAATAAACCTTATTTCTTAAAGATGCTAGCCTCCACTGTGCCACGATTTTCCCAACAGAAACACATCCCTGGGTGAGCGCCTGGAACCTCCCTGGAATCTTGCTACCGCTTGGCATAGATTGGAGGTGGCATGCAACTTTTGTCACACTTTGAAGCTGCTCCTTGCCCAATCCCACAGAGCAGACTACACAAAGGGCTCTTCCCTGTCCTTCACACACTGCAACAGATACAATGGACTTACTTACACCCAGGTCTCTTTGAACTCAACGTGAAAATTTAGTTGTGACTTTTTTTGTGATCCAGATCTCATTTAAGTATCGTTAAAGGGAAACTACATGGAATGAACTTCAGTCGGGATCCAAACCATTAGTATGAACTTCCTCCCAAGGGTTCTGGGGTGCCCCTAAACCAGCTCTGGCACCATTCCCTGGCTGCCGCCACCTCTAGGGAACGTTGACAAGGAAGGCTAATTCCCTGGCAAACCATTCCTGCATACTGCAAAGTGACCAAATAAGAACTGAGAACAGAGCTGGCCTAATAGGCTGTCAGCTTCACTCATGTCACATTGACTCATGTCGAGCCAACTCACTCTCCCTGCTCTGAAGCTGCTGTTTCAAATGGAATCTCTCTGCACAGCTTAATTTGAGGCAGGATCTGTCAGTCTCAAGAGCCTAACGTTTATTTCCAACACTGGTGTAAGGTCTAGGTGCTGGGAGCATTGCATACTAGCCAGGAGGGGTTGTTTTTGTATTGGCAGACTGGCTGGAAAGCAAAGGCCCCAGAAGACACAGCGAATGTCTTCCCCCTCATCCATAGCTGTCCCCTGCAAACTTGGATCCATACCGGGCAAGTTGTATGGATGAAAAGGAGAGGTTCTGAGGTAGTAGGCAACCCTAACACCTCCCTGCCCTGTGCTAGTTAAGCAATTGTCATCTTTACCTCTTCATCTGGGTCCCTCATGACCATAGGCATAATGTTGGCCATTGCCATCCTCTTCTGGTTAACTGCCTTGGGAGCTGCAGGAGAAAAGAGTGGTGCAATTAAACATGTAGGGAGATCTTTTTTATATATAAAAAAGTGGTCTCCTCCAAGGATATTCTTCTTATACAGATGAGTCAAACATACAAGAGTACAAATTATATTGCACAGAGAGTTCATGACTTCAATCAAGATGTCTGAGCTGGACTCAAAAGTGGAAACTTAGGCTTGTTCCCCCTCGCCAGTAGTAGACACCCCACCCCCCAATCTCATATTAGAAACTGCTTTCCAAACTCTACCCCTGGGAGGGAAATCCCTCGAAACTGTCCAAAGGCTCAGATAGCTTTTTTTAAGAAAGGATTATTCAAACTAATGGAGGATACCATGCTGCCACCAGGCTATACCCCTTCGCATATCCAAATATATTATGAAGGGCTCTTCCACAACTGACAACATTAATCTACTATAGGGTCACAACCTTGTTTGTTTGTTTTTTTTAAATGATATTTATTAAGATTTCCAATAAAAAGAACACATCAATAAAAAATAAAAAAAATAAAAATACACAATTCAAAAATACACAATACATAATCCAAAACAAAAAACAAAAGACAAAAAAGAAAACAGTTAAAAACAGTACCACCTTTTCATCACCATTTTTAAATTTACTTATTTTCTGGACCTCCTCATACCTCCCTCTTTTGTATTCCATTTCAATTTGTTTGTCCAGCAGTTTCTTTCCCTCTTTTTTAATCCCAATCCTTAATCTTAATATAATATAACATTAAATTTTTACCTCTTAAAAACCAAATTTCCATTTCCTTTAACTTTTTTAATCCTAATCCTTAATCTTGATCTATATATAACTTTAAAGCCTGTATAGCTAGAAGCCACTTATTTTCAATCCAACATCACTCTAACATTCTTTAATTTTGCAATGTTTCTGCAGATAGTCTTTGAATTTCCTCCAATCTTCCTCCACCGACTCTTCTCCCTGGTCACGGATTCTGCCAGTCATTTCCGCCATAGGGTGCACAACCTTGCTCAAGTTGTACCATGTCGGACTTCATGGGCAGAATGCTTTTCATGTTTTTATAAATTGTAAATTGATATAAACTGTTAATGTA
This sequence comes from Podarcis pityusensis, assembly GCF_964106645.2. Taxonomy (NCBI): domain Eukaryota; kingdom Metazoa; phylum Chordata; class Lepidosauria; order Squamata; family Lacertidae; genus Podarcis; species Podarcis pityusensis. The sequence continues at coordinate 63,812,759 of NC_138029.1, forward strand.
CAATATATAACAGTCATGAAAGTAACTCAAGAGCAGAATATAAACTGAAGCTATAAAACTCACAAAATAAGCATGACTAAACCTGATCAGAACAGGGTGACTGCTCCCCAGATTAAAATGTCAGCATTCTGAATCTGTAGATCCACTAGACCTTCCTTTCTTTGGGAGGAAGGGTGGGATATAAATTTAATAAAGTAAACTATCATCTGGTCTGTCTATCCAAGCAGACGAGAGATGGCTATCAGGATTCAAGTGCATAAATAGCTGACAGACCCAGGCTCAGTCCTTTCAGCTCTGATTTGCCCAATTAACGCACAAAATTGAGAAATGTTTTAAGAATTCAGAATGCTTGCAAATATATCATGGTTAAACTTAAAGGTTAGACAGTGTAGGAGTGGGGGAGAGGGCAGGAAGAGGAAGAAGGAAGCTACTAACCATGAGGGAGATTGTTGGCCAGCGACTGCAGTTTCAGCTCAGTGGTGGTCTTGGTTATTTTGGAAATCCGGGTGTTGTGCTGATACACAAAGTAGCCAGTCACCGCCTGGCCCGCGATAAGCAAGGCTATCAGGATGGAAAAGGCAGCATAGACAGGTTTACGGCTGGAAGAACCCCTGCAAGATACAAAAGAGGCATGTCAGTTTGTCCAATCAGTGGTCCAGATGTCCAGGTTGAGCGCTTATTTTCTTAGAACAGGTTTGGATTAACCTGCATGCAAATAACCAAGGCATGACATATCTTCTGCTTATAACACAAACAGAATGCTTTGACTTGGTTAACTAAGGGCTAAATTAGGTGAAATTGGTTTATTAAAAGTTTGTTTAAAAAAAACAACCACCACCGTAGAAAACCACCAGGGCCGCAATTCCCTTTTACAGTTCCTTTCCCCCAAGCTACTCATACAGTATTTAACAGCCCTTCACCCTGATGGAAAACACCATGAGGGAAATTCCCAAGCTGTAGCCAGTCATTATCTGTTCTGCTTGTCACCTCACTTGTTGCTAGGCAGACAGAACGTGAAAAGGAAGAAATGTTTGGGGATCTAATGCCATAGGCTTTAATGCAGTAAAAGCTGTATGATTGCAATAATTATACAAGTGTGTGTGTGTGTGTGTGTGTGTGTGTGTGTATTAGAATCATAGAACTGTTGAGTACCCCAAGGGTACAACCCCCTGCAGGAATATTCTTTCTCTCCCCTCTACTCTTGCATCAGAATACAAATGTTTTCACTTGTATCACATAATCCGTGCCTTTTTTTCTGGGGGGACACAGGAGTATGCATACCCCTAAACGTTCTGTGAATCTTTGTACTTTGTCCATTTACTGTATTTATTTTTCCTGATTTGAACTATAAAATGGTTGTTTTCTTGAGTCAAAATGAGAATATCCCTAAACATTTTTAAAGAAAAAAAGCACTGTGCATAATTATGATTAGCCATCACAACAGTGGGGCTCAGAGAAACCTCCCCACACTCACATTCAAATAATACATGGACTAGCCCATGGATACATGGATATGCCAAGTGGCCACAGATCTCCTTGTGTGTGTATGAAGAGATTCTGCATGCATACCAGTACAGGCATGTAGATCTCTTGTGCATTAGCAGTGGAGCAGGGGGTTCCCTGAGCCAATCCAGCTCACCCCTTACATGGAGGAGCTCAATGCAAGTAAGTCAGGAGGCACACTGAAGCTGCTATGAGCCTCATTGATTTTATTTTTTTAAGTATGATTTTACTAATGGGGTAAGTAGCAGGTTGGGTGGGGTGGGGGAAGTTCATTGGGGAAATAGTGAAAGGGGAAAGGGATAATTATTTTCCATATGCTGTGGTTCCATATTGGATGTCTCTCTCGATGTCCCCTTTCCCCTCCCCACAGCTACATTTTAAAGAAATGGAGAGACATTTAGGCATGTCTGTTGTAATGTGAAGTTTGACCTTCAATTACATCAATAATTCTCCCTGTATTTATTAGGGCTGTCGCCAGATTAAAGATACCTTGACAGTTGATCAATCATAGGCGTTTTATTCAGTCGAGTAAATTCGCATTAATCTGCACATGAATAAAGCAACAACAAAAAAGTGTTCTCCCTTTCCAATGATGCATGCATGTGTTATGTGCAGCAGACACCACCTGAGAAATACTCATTTCTGTGATTAAAAGGAGAATGATGCCCTTTTTTAAAAAAGAAAAAGGTTTATTTGCTTTAAAATAAAACACAAATGCAGATAATTCCATCTGAATTCTCATATAACCATAAACACAAAAACAGTTAAATAAAAATCAACCATTTGCAAGATTTCAGACAAATAACATTTTGAAAATATGTCCTAGTTCCAAGAATCAACAAATGTTTAGTAGTTCTAAATATGTTTGTTATGCTTCTCTTTTACCTTCTTTTATATAACGAGCAAGCTTTGCAATAATGGCATATTAATCTCTTCTAAACTACTGCCTGTCGCACACATTGTTTTGTGAGTACTTTTATTAAAAACAATTAACTTTTAGAAAGAGTACTCAATCACTCACAGCAGCTTATTATTCTACCAGAAGAATTATAATTCTACTAAACATTGAAGTCCTACTATTTATGTCCTCTGTCATGTACATTCAAGACTTAAAAACCTTAGCTAAATTCATCCGCATTAAATGATCTGGATCTGATTCAGAGAGGAATATAATGCTTGTTGCTTAAAAAAAAAAATCCATCTTCAGTACAGTTTAGCTCCATGTAAATCATCCTGTAGGACACAAAGGTTGCTATAATGTTTAAGTATGGATATTAACTTTCTGAACACCTTTCTCCCTAGTAACAAGTGACATCATCACATCTCTATTATTTGACTGGCTTTGGCTGTTCGGTAATTCCCCAAAATGGTACTGTTATTAAAAAATCATTATTCGCCATATAAAAATGAAAAGACAAGAAACCTGAGAACATGACATGCATTTCTTAGCGTGCCTCCATTTTGTAGGTGTGGTGCAGGGGTTAGAGATGTTGGCTTGCATGTGAAAACCCAGGTTCAAATCAAGCTTACTAGGTGCTTTTTTCCAGCTCTTTAACCCAGACAACTTTATGGGGCTGTTAAGATCTAAAATGTTGTATTTTAGAGTTTCTTGAGGGAAACAAGTAACACAGTAACTGCATGTGTAGGAAAAGGGAAAGCAGTTGCATTCCATTTCCTCCTCCCTCAGAAGTAAAGTAGCTTTTCGGGCCGGGGGGGGGGTAAGGGGGGTAGGAACAGATCCCCACAGATCCCCATACTTAGTGGTCACTAAGAAAACCAGGATTTTGTTTTTTGTTTTAATGGAAGAGATGTTTGGATTGGCTGTTTAATATTAGCAATGGGACTGAATATTATGCTAAACAGAAATTATTGATCCTATTTGCAGAATATATGGTGCTTACAAAAATCTAAACTGAATCATGAAATACTGTACAGTGCAATGGGGGCTGCTTTATATTAATACTCTCAAAAATCAATATTATTTTAGTAACAGTTACCAATTCTTTACAGCACCTGCTTAATCTACCAGAAGGTACAGTGTGATGCAGCAGCAAACAAACAAACAAACAAACAAACACACACACACACACACACATACACACAAACCCTAAAGGCTGCATCAACAGAAGTGAAGAGTCATCATCAAGGGAAGTCATAGTACAGCTCTATTCTGCCTTGGTCAGACCACACCAGGAATACTGTGTCCAGTTCTGGGCGCCACAACTTAAGATGGATATCGCACAGTGCTATTTTTCTAAAAAAAAGAGGTGACGGAACTCACCATAAACGCCTCCCTTGTTCTCTTACAACGGCAAGGACGCCCACCTGAGAGGTGCCAGAACTCAAAAAAAGCCCTGGATATTGACAAGCTGGAACATGAGGAGGGTGAACAAGATAATAAAGGGTCTGGAAACCAAGCCTTATGAGGAATGGTTGAGGGGGTTGCGTATGTTTAGCCTGGTAAAAAAGAGGTGATTGAGAGGAGATAACCACCTTCAAATATCTAAAGGGCTGTCATATGGAAGATGGAGCAAGCTTGTTTTCTCCTGCTCTGAAGGCTAGGACCCAAACCAATGTCTTCAAGTTAGAGGATTTTGACTAAACACCAGGAAGAACTTTCTAGCAGTAAGAGCTGCTTGATAGTGGAAAGGACTCCCTTGGGACATGGGGTGGGGCAGGCTTTATGTTGAGGGGGGGGGAAGAACCTCAGTTAGTGAAGTATTTTGTACTGATTTACTTGATTTAGGGCGGCAGCTGCCCCTCCCTGCCCCCTCTTGGCTATGCCCATGCGCCGGGAGGCTGTGGACTCTCCTTCCTTGGAGATTTTTAAGCAGCGGTTGGATGCATAGCTGTGAATCTTCCCCTTTTCTTGCGAGGAAGCCTATTTGGAATAAGGGAATTTCCCTTAAAAAAAGGGAAATGTTGACAGCTAGGGTTGAATGACCAGCTATCAGGCATTATTTATTTGAGATTCCTGCATTACAGGGGTTGGTACCTCGGGGTACCTTTCAACTGTACAATTCTATGATTCTGTGATTCTATAATTCTATGAAACAGTGAAGTTCTAATAGTTATACTCTGTCATGTAAATTCAAGTCTAGACAGCCCAAGCGGAAGTTACTTGCTTTAAATGTGATCTGATTCATAAGCAGAATATAATACTTGTTGCTTTAAAAATAAAAATCCATCTCTAGTATAGTTTAGCTCCATATAACTCAACATGCGGGACAGAAAGTCTGTTATAATGTTAAAGTATGGATATGAATTTTCTGAACACCTTTCTCCCTAGCAACAAGTGACATCACCATGTCTCTATTATCTGATTGGCTTTGGCTGTTTGGTTTGGCAGGAACTGCCTATTGCCAGCGTCGCAGCAGTGTAATTCCCCGAAATGGTCACTGTTGTTAAGAAATCATTATTCGCCATGTATTAATAAAAAGACAAGAAACCTGAAAGCATGACATACAAAATGGAGGCACACTAAGAAAAGTGTGGTGCAAGGGCTAGAAAGGTTGGTTTGCGTGTGGAAACCCAGGCACAAATCCTTACTAAACAATCAAGCTCACACTCTGATATTTTTTACTTTCCATTTCCTCCTCCCTCAAAAGTAGAATAGCCTTTCCCGCAGGATAAAAAGGTAAGAAAGAAAGAACACCCCCCCCACCCCTCAAATGCTTAGTGGTGGCTGGTAAATACAAAAGTTCCAAAGAATTATTATAAAATATAGGGCTGAGACTATATAAAACATACCAATCGCCCCTTATTTGGAGAGGTGCATGCAAGAATAAAAGTTTAAAAGCATCAATTACACCAAACTTTTCCTTTCAGTTATGAAAAACAGCCCAAGTATGAGACAACACTGTGGCAGAACTAACTGTAGCAAAGGTCTGCAATTCAGCATGAGGAGAAATATAAAGTAGCTTTGTTCGAACCTCGCTGGTTTGCAAACAAGCAGGAGTCATTTCTGCAACGCAATCCTATTCCCAAGTCTCACTGTGTACAAAGGGGCTTACTCCCAGGTAAATGCGTACAGGTTTGCAGCTTCAGTTAATTCCACCCCCCCCCCCCAACTTAGGCCACCAAATATTTTTTCTGTTTTAGCCTTTCATTTTAGAGGAATTGAAAGCTGAGTGCCATACCTTACCCTAACTTTCTGTCTGCGTAGTTGGGACCTGCTGGCAGTTACACAGAAAGTAAGCACAGTTACACTATCTCTTGGCCTGATACAACATCATGAGCAACACAAGGTGCCACCCTACCACCATCAAAAAGAAAAGAAAAGATGCAAAATGTCCAAGACCAGTCCAGTTATTTTGGTACCTGAGACAGAAAATCCTGCAAACACCTTCTCACCTCCCCAGCGATAAAAATATAATACACGTTAAATAACTTTCAATATGATGCCTTTCATGATACCTAAAACCTACTGACTGAGGCAGCTGCCGCACTTTGCCTAATGGTGGGGCTGGCACTGCCAGGCTGCCTTTCTAGGGGGCAGACAGTTTACAGTGGGAAACCTTGATGCTTATTTACCCCATACAAATTATTAAAAGTGCAAGGTAGTGGGGGAAAAGAACATACACGCAATCATATGTACCTTTCTGGCACTGGAGCAGAGCCAGTGTATGTATTGGGGAGAAGGTTGTTCCTGTCATCTTCCATGGTGCTGTCTCTTTTGATGTTCTTCTTGGTGGCTGCAAGTTAAGATGTTCTGCCTGGGACCAGCAAGGGCTCTATAAAGGCTGTTGCACTCCTCAGAAGCTTCTAGAAGCACAGAAATGGGAAATGAAAGTTGCAGGACCTAAAGAATTGGAAAAACCCTTCAAGTCCTTCCTCCACCCCCACCAGTACCCACACACAGGTCGTAAGCAAATTATCCCAGCTTTAACTTTTTTAAAAAATCTCATTGGCTACTCAAATGACATCACCGGTTGTCAGGTAGAGTTCTGCAGCTTCTCGTGCTAGCACATAGACTGTGCGTTTTGAGAACACTGTAACGTAGCTCATGGCTCTCTTTATTCAAATAAAGTAACTTTTTGTTCTTTGGAGAGAGATTTTACTTCAGATTGGGCTTTGGAGCGGAGATTTGGAAAGTGCATGTGGTGAATCTTTAACATACTGGTGCATATTTATGAGGCAATACGCCACAATATAGCAAGTTGTGATGAACAATACTGTTTTTATGTGGGGGTGTAAAACCTAGATTAAAATCTTCCCTGAAACAGTGAGACGCAAGGAGTGAAGATCATATACTACCAACCTTTTATTAACTCATTTGCAACCAAACAAAAACCACCAGCTAAATTTAAAACACCACAGCCGAGAACGCCCAGTTCCAACATTCAATAGCAGGACCTGTGTCATCACCCCACGAGAAACAGAGAACAAATGAAAGTCCCCGATTTTTGTTCTCTCATAGGTGGAAAAAGTGAGCAGGCTTCGTAAATGTGCCAGCCAGTCCCAATATAAATGTCAAGTTTAGACTAACACAAAAATACCCAATCTCTGCAGTCTTTTTTCTTTAAACAGCTTCCTAGACAGTGGTGCCATATATTGAATTCAGTATAACCAAATAACAAGGGCATGATAAAGGGTCCAGAGGGGTAAGCAGGTCAGCCTGTTGCAACAAATTCCTTTGGCACATCACACTTTAATGCAATTGGGCCAGCTTCGTCAAATGTGTCCTCAGTCAGCATATTCCAACAAAGAAAAATGGGGGCAGTATTGTAAAGTTGGGCCAGCATTGCAAGAGATGCAATGTCCAATGCTAACAAGGCCTGTTGAAAACATGTTGAGATCCAAACTATTTCCCTTTCCCCCAAGTGATACCAGCACTAGGGAGTACAGACCCTCCAGGTGTCCCTATTTTCTAGGGATATCCTGATTTAGAGAAGCTGTCCCGGTTTCTGATTTGATCCTGGAATGTCCCGCTTTCACTTAGGCTGTCTTTATTTTCATCACATAAATGTTGGAGGTTATGGAGTTATTCAGCCCCTGAGCCATCTGAAGGCAATCCTGTATAGGGAAGTTTTTTTTAACGTTTAATGTTCTATTGTGTTTTTATGTACGTTGGAAGCTGCCCAGAGTGCCTGGGGCAACCCAGTAAGATGTGTGGGGTATAAATAGTAAAATTGTCATTATGGAATGGGACGTCCCTATTTTCATCAGAGAAATGTTGGAGGCTATGGGAGTAAGTGCCATGAACTGGCAGGAGTTCAGGGAGGAGGAAGAGGATCCTGGCCAGGATTGCGGCTGGGACTGGGTCACACGGGGGGGGGGGGCATAAGCTGGGGGTGGGAAAGGAGAGGTTGTGTTAGGAAGTACTCATGGGGTAACAGAGGATGACAAAGGGACGGGGCCCAGTGAACAGGAAGTCAAACAGCAGGACCCCTTGCCAGAGCCAGAGGAGCCCCTGCCCCCATGAACATGGTGGGTCCTGAGGCGTAATGAACAGCAGGCAGGGCACTCCAGGAAGCAGAGGCAGGTCAGGGCCTATAGACCAGCTCACTAGCTGGCCAGGTGGGGCCTGGATCACAAGGAGGCTTGTGATTCCTCAACTGGAACAAGCTGAGAGCAGGTGAGGATGAAGCCCAGATCTACAACCAGCAGGCACATAAGACATCAGAGCTTAGGTGCCGTGTCTGCTCAACTGCCGTGAAGGACCTTGTCTTGTGCTCTCCTGGACCGCCACAGGTTTCTACTTTGGGCTTTGATTGATCCTGAACCTCATTTCCTGACCTTCAACCTTTGACTTTGGATCTGTGGACTTTGCAGATGCTGATTGACCCTTGGATTTTGGACTCAGTCTTGGCACACTGTCTGGCTGCTGGATTGGCCAGGGGATCAGGACAATAAGTCACACTTGCTCAGCTAGAACCTTTCACTGGATTGTGTTTACATTGGACAGTCACTGCACTGAAATGGGGCCTGCCTCTCCCTTGCGGTGCTGGGCCCTAACATATGTCAACCAGATGCCCTCCAGATGTTTTGGACTCCATCTCCCATCAGCCCAGCCAGGTTTGATTGGTGAGGTCTAGTTCAAAACATATTGTGGGTACCGTGCTCATTACCAGTGTTAACTGATTTATTACAAGACCTTTGTAGACTGGAAGTCCACATTAGCAGATAAATCATCTACATTCAGCTAGTGTCTTAACTAGCAGGTTTGAAAGTATGTTGGCAGTGACTAAGGGATCATATCTGAGGACTAGGGGATCATATTAAAGATTTCCAGACACTGAAGGGTATAACTTCAGTGCCTGTATATCAGCTTGCATCATCACATGACCAGCAAAAGCCAAATAATGCAAAATAAGCAAAGATATGCTTGATTTGTACAGCAGATGTAGCTCAGACATTTGAGCTTCTCTTGGTACAGAACAGATTTAGTAAACAAATCCCCAAATACTTTCATCTCTAAAATAACACACTTGTTGCGTGGCTTGTTCTTGCATCCTGTGATGTGCAGCTCTCATCCGTAACAGTGATATTAGTTCACAAGCACTCTTTGACAAGAATATTTGTAGAGCAGTGTTACATGTAGTTTTAATGAAATTGGGTGAGTAGGAAGAGTGGGAGAGGGTGAGTCAACCTTCCACCTACAATACCTTTGGTATTCATCTCCTGCCCCCTCCACCCCCCAGCTTATGAAACTAGACGTGCAAACATTGTGAACACACCCCACAATGGCACACACATGCCTGTATTCTGAAGTGAAGTGGCATCACCACTATAATGGGGGATTGATTGACTGATTGATTGATTGAATGTTTGGTCCCCAAGTAGGAAATGGGAGAAACCATTGTCTGAAGCCCCAGAGAGCCACTGCCAGTCTGTGTGGACAATAAGAACATAAGAGCTTGCTGGATCAGTCCAATGGCCCATCTAGTCCAGCATCCTGTTCTCACAGTGGCCAATGAGATGCCTGTGGGAAACCAGCAAGCAGGATTCGAGCACATGAATCCTTCAAGGTCAAAAGGAAATAGGAGTTCTGCCCTGTAACAATCCTGTGCTGAATGTGTACAAGAATATACATTCTTTTTATTTCTCTTGTCTAGCTACTTCTGGTGGAAGGTTTAGTAGCTCACCTCTTTTTAAAAATGACCTATTTGCTTAGGAAGCCTTGGAACACAACTGCTAAACAAGCTACTGCTCTCTCAGAACAAAGGCAGAAGTACAGCTTGAGCCTTTTATGAAGCACTTTCTACCTAGCAACTCTAAACATCAGGAAGTAGCCAATTTCTGATTGGCTAGAATCATTTCCCCTTTTCTATTTCTTAAGGTTTCCACATAAAACCACAAAAGAAAATGAGGAAGAAAGTATTTATTTCCAAGTTCCTTTTCCACGAAATGATGAACAAAAAGAGATCATTTCAAGAATGAGTTAGCAGTCATTAATCCAGGGACCAGGTGAATAAGGGCTGGTAGGCAGAATGAGGATTTTGGGTTTCATGAAAAAGCTGATTTTGTTGACATCTGTCTATCTCAAGAGACAATGTTGTGTGCTTCGGGGGCAAAGTCAAATTGTTGTATTAGCAGCACCCAAGTGACCTCTCTGGGCTGCAAGCCTGGGCAGTGTGTGTGAGGTTGTGGGCTGCCCAGAAGACCCCTCTCTTGACTTCACTGATGTGGTCCAAAGGAAAGCAGAGCAATACATCTGACACCAGCTTGGCTGCAGTTGTCAGGTGGCAGCGTACAATGTGCCATCCAACCACCTTAGGGGCTCCACTCCATACTTATGTAGGGTTTACTCCAGGCTTCCTCAACCTCGGCCCTCCATGTTTTGAGACTACAATTCCCATCATCCCCAACCACTGGTCCTGCTAGCTAGGCATCATGGGAGTTGTAGGCCAAAAAAACATCTGGAGGGCTGAGGTTGAGGAAGCCTGGTTTACGCCTTAGCCTTTTTTTCTTTCAATGATGTCCCACAAAACGGTGGAGCCATTTATTTATTATTGCATTATTAATACCAAGGAGGATAAGCATTGCTTCAAGTGTCAAAATAACCTGACTGCCCTTAGGTACAGGGCAGCAGCTCAATTTGGAGAGAAGGCGGTGCCATTTGCTGTACTGCCTCAGGCAGTAAAATGTTTTGGGCTTGCTCTGAGAATACGCTTTTGCCCCTTGCATATTCTCATCAGCCTAAATACAGAGCCTAAATACAGAAGTAGACCTCAGCTACATGCAAGGTCCTGTGACATTTTATGTATTGTTTCTCCCGAGTCAGGAAGAAACTAGCCTGCCACCAAAACCGTGCTGCGGAACCAAAACCTGTTTTGAAGAAAACACTTAAAACACTAGAACTGTACAGCCCATAATATAAAAAGGGAAATAACCCAAGGCAGAGGAACAGTCCAAAACGCCAATAGCTCCCTTTCTGCTTTTACATGCCATTTGGTTATCAATACTATTGTTGCCACAACTTGGACACAGTTGGTATCCAGAAAAGGTCCAGCATTCATTTGGCATGATGGAACTAGAGAGACTATTGAACCAGGCATGGCCTGACTGAAATAATAATGTAATAATTTATTATTTATACCCCGTCCATCTGGCTGGGTTTTCCCAGCCACTCTGGGCAGCTCCCAACAGATTAGAAACACGCTAAAACATCAAACGTTAAAAACTTCCCTAAGTAACGCTGCAACAATTTTTAAATATTATTTTCTAAGTTCTTGCTCTGAAAGCCTCCATCTTCAGACACCAAGGGGTAGTAGCCTGAGATACGCCGTATTCTATAGTGGCTCCTGGCCTGTAGAGCACCAATCATAACTTTCAATGTAAAGTTAACTTATTTGTCTGAGATTTTAATTAAGTTTAATTTTAGTACCATGATTTTTTTAAAAAACAAAACCCTGCTGCTTTCTCGTTTCATGCCTGTTTATATTAATGCAATTAGTTTCTGAACAGTTTTGTGCCTGTTTTAGTGGAAGCTATCTTGTGAATTTTTAGCAAAATTAAAAGAGACAGGATATAAATAAGTGCAGTGTTAATAAGAATGTGAGCGATGACAAAGTCCCCATTTTGGCTGGTGCTCATTCCAGCACTATTTAAACCAACCCCGTGGAGAATTTGCACAGATAAACACTTCTCACACAATTGCTTGACAAAAAGACAAAGACTGCAATGCTATCCACTTACATGGGAGTAAATGTCATTGAAAGCAGTGAGTTACTTCTGAGAAAACAAGCTTGGGATTTCTGTGCAGCAATAATGCAATGTAAATGAAAATTCTCAATTCAGATCCACAGCTCTACCATGGTAAATCTGTATTGATGATCTGCATGTGACAATGCACTAGTGAATACAAAATAATGAAAAGCTAAGGTGCATCGAAAAAGGCAGATGGGAAAGAATCGAATTATTCATTTCATACATATTTAAGTGTTTTTCTAAATGGATTCCTGAAAGGTGTATGTGGCAAGTTAAAATGAGTCCAGAATTCTGTTATACAAAATCAAAAGAACACATTGCTAGCCTATTGCATCTAAAACCGAACAGTTCTTTGGGGGAAGTGGCTGACCAGGGTTGTGTGTGGTTTTTTTAATGTTCAATCTATATATGGAATTGAGATGCTTTGTCTCTACTTCAAAACCACCTTCAAAATCGTCCTTAGACTGTAGCAAGATTTTTTATTTTTGCTAAGTAGTATTGAGTAGCTTCATAGAAAAATAACTCAGTGGAAAAGTGATACAACAGAAATCCCGTGGAAGCTGTTAATGCACAGAAAAACTCCCCAAAAGAGACTGCTTTTCATGTAATTAGTGAGAAAAGGTCCACTCAAGGATGCACTTCTAAGGACACCAGCGGTGACTAGAGTTGTATAAGAAAAGAACAAATGAGAGCAGAGGTTTATTGGAAAGCTTTAATGATGAAAGATAACAGCTACTGTTTACAGACGGCGACCGCGGCGACCGCCCTTTCTGCGAGTGCTGTCTGACGGGATAGGGGTGACATCCTCTGTGGAGAGAAATAAGGATTTCGCATTCAGAAGACTTTCTTGCATACACAGGTCCCACAAACATACAAAACCCTCTAAGTCACTTTTCATATGGTAAATGAAACAATTTTCCAATGCCGAAGGCTGGTGGTCAAAATCTAACACTAAGAACCCAATTTACTACAGGATCGCAAGTCAGACTGAGAAGCTGTACTTCCAATTTACAGCAACTGTATTTTAGGATGTGAAAGTCCAAGTTCAGACAAGTCTGCAGAGACTTTAGGACTTCCACTTTACTTAATTAAGAAGGGACGACACAACTACCAGGGGAAAACATTTCATAATACCATGGTAGCTACCAAAATGCAGCTTAGCACCAGTTTCAATTCTTTCTAACTAAAGGTCACAACTACCTGATGTTGGGACATCTCCTTGTCTAATCTGCAACATTTCTGTACTTCATATCTTAAACTCAGCACCTTTAGCATGTACCCCACAATATTGAAAAGCGTTATCACGGGAAACTAAGAGGGTTTGTTTAACACCTGAGTAAGAATGGGACATTAAGAAACAGCCGTTTTCTAAAAGAGATGGTTTCCAAGGAGATGCATTCTTCAAATGCATCTTCGGTTGACAACTCACCAATGCGCCCTATCTTCATGCCAGATCGAGCCAGAGCTCTGAGGGCTGACTGGGCTCCAGGCCCAGGAGTCTTTGTTCTGCAAAGGAAAAAAATGAGGAACTACATGAAGCAGATAAGCATTTACTAATTATCTCTGATGTCCAGTCGGTCTCCACTGCATTTGTTTATATATACTGGATGGTTCTATAATAATTCATATGGAGGGAATAAACTGGTGACACAGACCAATATGGGACAAGCAGGGAGATAAAATGGCAGTTCAACTTCAAGCTTTTGGTCTAGTGGCAAATAGGGCTCTTACTGTATTTTTATAAAAGCCATGTCATGTTCAGCTAACTTCATAGGCTCACCTTTATGCTGGAATCTGAAGGAAAGAGTGTAATGGAGGCATTTTATATTAACCAGCAGGGGGTTTTTTTTGTTTTCAATTCAGACATTTAATCTACTGGGAATGCCAATCAGTTTCTGTGATTCATGAAATTATGTTCTTTTTTTTTGTCTTGGGTGCCTGCTACCCCTTGGGAATTATCCTTGTCATAATCCATGTGGATTCTCAAGATATCTCTGCTGCTTGTCTTTTCTACCCTATGCAGAACTGAGAAGGCTTCCCTCTTTTTTTGCTTCTGACTGCAAGGCCTATGTCTAATGGGCACAGAATATCTCTGTTCTATTAAGGGAAATACATAGAAGCACTCAAAAGAAGTGGCTATATTAGGGTTGTCATATTTCAAAAAGAAAAAACCAGAACACCCCAAGGCTATATTAGATGCAACCTGATCTCACTGACAAATAATGTGGACAATACTTTTTATAACATCATGGTGGTCCAAACTGCAACTTAGTCTATCTAAATGCAAAGCTTATTTAGGAAAGAGGAAAAACAACCAAATATCCACAAAGATATTAAGCCAACCAATATATGCATTCAGTGCCAAGAGGGTATTCTCTCTGTTCCCCGCCCCCACCTTGGTCTACAGAATGCTACAAAATTATATATATGGTAAAGTTTTCATATGGTATTCCTGCATAATGTTGACTGTTAAGAGGTGAATGGTGAATGCCTTAGATACTAATTAGTATCTGATTAATTACATTTTATAAACTCTGTGTGGGAGAGAATGACACACATACCTATTTCCACCTGTAGCCCGCAACTTGATATGAAGGGCAGTGATTCCCAGCTCCTTGCATCTCTGAGCTACATCCTGGGCAGCCAGCATAGCAGCATAAGGAGAAGACTCGTCCCTGTCAGCCTTCACTTTCATGCCACCAGTTACTCGGCAGATTGTTTCCCTGAGAAAGAAGGAACAGAGAGATTATTTGAGGAACCTCAAGTCTAGTCTCACTTTCACAGGAGATACAAAGCTACAGGGTAAGCAGAGAAATTGTATTCTTGGCTTCTTTGCCAAATTGTTTTTAAAATATGGAAGCAACAACTTCCAAGCCTTACTGCCTCTACTGCTGCCCACAAGTCCTAAATCCTAGCAGACAAGACACAGAACCAGCCACATAAAGTTTAGCTGTCCCTTATGTTCCCACTTACTCCCGTATGCCTGAACAGCTTATAGCAGGTCATGGGGAACTGGTGGCCCTCCATTTTGTTGGATTCTAACTCCCACCAGTCCTAGCCAGGCAGCACAACCAATGGGATTTGTAGTTCAGAAACACCTGGAGGCCCACATTGTTTCCTGAGTCCTGACTTATAGGATTTTAAAATAAGAGAAGCTTTCTGTACCAATGTGAGTGTGTCTCTTGACTTCTGCATTTGATCAAGGGTCTGCCTGTGATGTCCAGCACTATATGTCCAGGAGTTGCATTAAGGAGTATTGAGGTGTAAAAATTTACCAAACGTCATAGACCAACATTCCCTGCCCCCATATATCTTTCATTTTAAAAAACATGTTAAAGAAAGCAGTCATAAACAGGTGCCCACTCACTTGCCAGACAGGTCAGTTACATGGACAAAAGTGTCATTGAAGGAAGCGAAGATGTGGCAGACTCCAAACACATTCTCTCCTTCAGCCACCTGTGGTCCCAGACTGATAACTTGTTCTTCCTTCTTTTCCTTGCCCTTACGAGGTGCCATTTCTGTTATAAGAAAACAACAACAAATTATGGAGGATATGGAAGGCCTTAAAGTACTGTCTCTTGGAAGGGATCTACTTATAAACCTTTAAGATTCCAGGGTAAGGAAAGTAAGTAGTTCAGACCCAAGTCACACAAGCAAGCTATTTTAATAAGCAGCTACGTGGGGCTAGTTCACAGCCCTTTTTGCATCTCTGTGCACAGAAAATCCTTTCTGTACTGATGCCAACTTCCAGCTCAGTCAGGCAGTACAGCAGCCTTCACCAACCTAGTGCCCTACAACACCCAGCAGCC
This sequence comes from Podarcis pityusensis, assembly GCF_964106645.2. NCBI lineage: Eukaryota > Metazoa > Chordata > Lepidosauria > Squamata > Lacertidae > Podarcis > Podarcis pityusensis. The sequence goes on from NC_138029.1 coordinate 63,828,223, forward strand.
CCAGCCAGCATGGTTGTGCTGTATGGGGCAGAAGGGAATCTTAGTCCAAAACACCGTGGCAAAGGTTGAACAGAAGCACCTGTGCCTGAAGTTCCAGCTTCTAACTGCACCTCACTCCCAGCAACATCCACTCACCCTTGCAGCAACCCAGCTTTTCCTTGCTTCAGAAAACAAGGAAATCACTCCATCAGGTACTTCTCTCTCACAATATATGAATCCGAGGGGAAGATAAAGGACATCAATATAGCACCATAGTTACTAAGTTCACAGTCTTGATTAAGATATATCCAATATATTAACTGGCAGGAACAGCTTTGTGAGACCAACAACAACCAGAATTGGGAGTTCTTGGAACACAAAACTTGTGCTAATTTACACTGACTTTTAATAATTCTTTTCATAAAACAGGGCATAGAAGCCAAATGACTTAACATAATGGCCTCCACTTTCTGTTAAAAAAAATTTCAGGCCTATTAAATGAACATCCCTTCTGTATGAGTGTGCAACACTCAGCATTTCAGTGAAATGTGTTGCTTCCACACTATACTAGCTAGCAGGTTACAAAAATTAACAACCTCCCTGAATGACTTGCACAGTAAGAATAATGCTAATCAAACAGCACACATTACCACAATCACATCCCTATAGGAAAAATCCTGCACTCCTCAATCAGGTATGCTTATGCCTATAGCATGATACATTTCCCAGCATCATACATGTGGCAAGATCCCCACTGCTCTTATCTGTAATATTTAGCAATATATATTGTACAGATAATGCCATCAAGAAGATGGAGTAGGGGCAAATGGACCCTCAGCACAACAGCACTTGAGTACTTCTAAACAAAAGGGTATGTAAAAAACAGTATTTATCTTACAACAGAGAAACCCTCCAGTCACTACATTCAACATTCAAATAAAGGGGATTATAGGCAGAATGTATGGAAACCTAGATGGCAGTGATTTTGCAGAGACAAGAATACAGCACGGGTAGTCAACACGGTAACCTCCAGATGCTTTGTAGTACAACTCCAATCAACCTCAGCTTGCATGACCATTGATAAGGAGCATTAGGAGTTAGAGAATACAGTGTCTGGATGGCAGCACATTGGCTATCGGTGGAATTTGGCAGCAGCTTTAGCATACTTAAAAAACAAAATAAACCATGTTCCTAGCTCAAATGACTGCAGAAGTAATCCTGAAAACTTTTCCAGGTCTGGCTGAGAATTCTCATGGCCATAGAGAATATATTAACCTATGCCATTACTATGATTTACTATTCTCGTGGTTAGAAAAGAAGGGTTAGCTGTCTCTCCTATGTATAAAGCTCAACCTACCCCCCACCTAGAACACAAAAATTCATTCTATAATTATGAATGGTGGTTACAACCGGTTTAAGCATATAATCTCCAAACAGTGAACAATCCAAAAAGAGCATGCACACACAACAGTGTGTGTGAGGTATTCCAGTTGAAAAGAACCAAGCACGTTTTGCTCTCTAAAGCACAACTGATTTCCAGAAGTCAGTCCTACGGAATTGAAAGCAAACTACTGCTAGGTAAGTGGGCTTTAGGATTGCAGCCTTTGAGGTGAAAACTTTAAAAATACGGCTATTAAGGGCTGCAATCCTGCAAAACTAGGCCGTGTACTATATGTAACCTTGCAGATGCAGACGACTCCGTGATACGTGGATCCCCACCCCCTCCAATATAACAGGACGGCCTGAAAACACAAACGTGATGCCAGATCATCTCTGATCTCACAAGGCCGCAATCAAACCCAGAAAGTTCCCTTCCTAGAGATGAGGGAATTTGTGAGTTGAAGAAACCGGCAGCTACTAAATAAAGAAGCTTCTCCCACGTCAAACCATCTCAAAAGGAAGGGAGCCTGCCTGCCTCCCGGAGAGCAGACTCTGCCACAGGCCCAAGCGGCGGCCCTGGGGGAACCTCTCAGCCTCGTCCACTTTGGCCTTAATGAGAACCACAACGGCCTACATCACGAAAAGCGACTCAAGTTACTGCTTCGCCTCTTAATAAAGCAAGAGGCGCGCAACTGAAACAAAAGGCGGAAAGACGGGCTGCGCTACGAGGCTCCATCCCCGCTTTGCCCAGCCGCGCTCCTTCCCGCTGCGGTGCTGCCTACCCCCGCGGACCCCGGGGGCACCAGGCCCTCCCCTCCGCCGCCCTCCCCGTGCAGCCGGCGGAGGAGAGGCCAGGCAAACCGCGGACAAATTCGGAGACAGCCGGGTCCCCGAGGATGGGGGTGGATGGAAGTTAACCCCCTCTCTCGACACTTACTCGCACGTCTCCGCAGGCAGCAACCAACACCGGAAAGGAAGAGGCGGGCGTCGCGGGGGTCAGAGGTCACCTCGCTTCACCCGGAAGCGATACGGCTGACAAAGGCGGATCACTTCCTCGAAAGACAATCCGGCTTAATGTTTAAATGCAGATACACACACACGCGGAATTTGATCGATTGGGGAAGTGATGGAAGATAGAGAGGAAAAAAAGGGGGGAAGGAAAAATAAGGCCGGAGTCGGAATGACCTATTCCAAAATGGCGAGGGGGGTAGTGATGGAAACCCTCACTAAAGATGGCGGAGCCTAGATAAATTCCTTTCCTCAAGATGTCGGGCGTCGGCTCTGACGTCAGCGCGTTCCACCCCAGCCGCACACATAAAACGGGGGTGCGTTGTCCTCGCCTTTTCCGAGTGTCCGTGGCGAAGATGGAGGCTGCGGGGAAGGAAAGCGGGAACTGGCGCATTTATATAAACTTCAACATATTTGAAAAGGGCAGACGCAAATCGTTCATTGATTCCTCGCTGTGCGCGAGCGCAGCTCATGGTCCTGTTGGGTACCCGCTTCCTCTGCGCCGGCCTTTCTCCGCGAGGAGAGGACCGCGCTTGCTCTCCCTTGGTTCAAAGGGAGCGCGCCTTGCTTTTGACACTCGGATGTGGCTGGCCCCGTTTTCCCAGTGCCGAAATGTGCTGGCTCAGCAAGTGTTTTGTCTGTGCCAAAACCCAGTCCTGAGTTTTTCTGCCCATCGGATGAAGTGCTTCTGCCGAGGGGTGCTTAGGCTCCGAATGCCATGTTTAATTGCATATACAGCATTACTTAGAAAAATGGTTGCGGCAATTACAATCGAAATGGCTACAATCGAAATGGCCCATTTCTGCAATAACCAAAGTGTGGTTTTCCCAGAAGGTGGGAAATCTGCCTCCATTCAGAGATCAGAGCTTATTCCCCCCCCCCAGCTGTTATCAGCATTTATTATTTGCAAAAGTGCTTATATAATGGAGGTCAGAGGGTAGGGTTGCCATATTACATATTTCAAAAAGTGAGTGAAGTTGTTGAACTTGTTTTGGGTTGCGTGCCAAAAAGCTGTAGAACCATTGAGAATATCTTTACCTGGCCCTGCGATCAGTTTCCTTTTCTGAGATGGAGACCATTTGCCATGGGTAGGCAAACTAAGGCCTGGGGGCCGGATCCGGCCCAAACGCCTTCTCAATCCGGCCTGTGGAGGGTCCGGGAATCAGCATGTTTTTACATGAGTAGAATGTGTCCTTTTATTTAAAATGCATCTCTGGGTTATTTGCGGGGCCTGCCTGGTATTTTTACATGAGTAGAATGTGTGCTTTTATTTAAAATGCATCTCGGGGTTATTTGTGGGGCACAGGAATCCGTTCACCCCCCCCAAAAAAATATTGTCTGGCCCACCACATGGTCTGAGGGACAGTGGACCGGCCCCCTGCTGAAAAAGTTTGCTGACCCCTGCCCTTTGCGCTAGTGGTAGATTGACAAAGCAATCCATATCCTTGTTATGTTGGGCTGCTGCTGATGGGGCGGTGTCTCTCTGGTGCAGATCTCCCTTGTCTGCCTACCAAGAAATGGGGCTTTCCAGAGGTGGGGCTGAATGTTCTCTGGATCTTTTGGAATGTGAGTTGACCATGCTGCCATCATGTGGCAGTGCTGAGTGAGCTGGGCCCAGTCTCTGCCTGCACCCTTCACCTGGGATGCTCAGCAGAGCTATGAAAGTGACAGTGACCCTGCTGCTCTGTAAAGCCCCACCATGCTGGGTGGAAGTGTTAGGTTTGCTCCCAAAGAAAGGCCTGTGGTTTTCCCAATATAGTGCTGACACAGTCTATTAATTTACCTCCAGAAAATTGCCAGTTACAGCAGAATCCTTGGCCCTCCAGATGTTGCTGCACATACCACTGGCTATGCTTGTTGGAGCTGATGAAAGTTGTAGTTCAGCAACATCTGGAGGACCAAAGTTCCCCATAGCTGTGTTAAAGGAATGACCTAACCTAAAGCGTGTGGGCTGTATCCAACTAAGCGCTTTTCAGACCTATTGAAATTAATGCATGTGACTTAATTTAGGTATTTAATTTTAAGAGGTCTACCCTGAGTAGAAATGAGTTGGATGCAACCCTGTGATTTTCATAATATCACTGGTTTGACAATTGTGCAGACGCTGAAAGACAGGCAGACAAACAGAAAAATGTTTAATTTTTATTTGTATTCATTGCAGAAGCAAAACATGGTTAAAAAATAGTATTGCCCAAAACTGCACTAGTTTTGATTGATTGCATTTACGCATGTATGGCTTTCATTTTTGATGCATTTTGTCAGATATCCTGTGTACATGGCTTCCATTGCATACAATACAGCTAACTTGCATCGGTCATAGTTTGTCAGCTGTGTACTAGTATAGGATTCATAGGATAGAGTTAGCTGTGTCAATGAAGCAGTGTTTGCTTCTGTACAAAATACATGATGTAAATGCTAATTTGTAGTTGCTGATGAAAAATAATTAATAACTAAGCAGAATTTTAAACAGGTTTATGGTTAACCCCACCTCCTCTGCTTGCAAGCCTGCTCATAGCATTACTGGTTATGAGCTCATGTGGCTTGTTTCCATCATTGTCAGGCGGAAAGTGCTGACTGTGCCTGAATGAAACACAAGGCTGTGGTTATTAAAATATGAGTTAGGTATGTTCTTTTTATCTGTGGGGGGGGGGGTTTCTCTGAGACCCCCAGCAATTTCCCAAGTGGTCTGCTGGTGGTGGGGTGGGGAACTGAGGACTGCTAGTCTGGGCGCTGGGCATACGTAATATTACACAGGTCCTGCCTGGAGGCTCAACAAAATTGGAGAAAGAAAATGTCTCACTTGCTGGGGGAGGCTAAAAGGAATCTTCAAAAGTTGCAGTTAAAAAAACACAACCCACAGTTATATAACAATTAGCCTAAAATTGGAAAAAAGAAGAAAATCAAGTGGAACATCATCAAGAGAGAAACACATGATAAAATAACTATATTTTAAATAATTTCTTAAACAGAGACAAGGAGGGAGCCAACCGCTTCATGTCTCCCTAAACCTCCCACTTGGGACATACAACAGGATTGCAAAAGTGGTGTTTGTGTGTGCAGATCATTTTTTGTTCTACGTGCGTGCACACTTGCAAACATGCACTTTCTTTTGATCTTACTAAACTAATATTCTTAAAGAATCTGGCTTCTAAAAAGCTTCAGTTACATTGAATTATAATTCTGTCCCCATTGTATAGGCTACAACATGGATGGGGAGCGTGAGTCTCTCCCTGTGTTGTTGGACTGCAAGCATGGTCAGTGGTCAGGGATGATGGGAGTTGTGGTGCAACAAAATTTGGATGGCCACAGGCTCTCCACCCTTGTGCTTTGTACAATACACATTTAGTTATGTTGCCTTTGCTCCACCCCCAGCCTGCCACCACTCATGTGCATAAAACATCCCCAGCCAGCAGCCTAAATATACCCGGCTGAAAGCATAGGCCTGGAATCATGATTCCACTGAAGTCAATGAAAGATTTATTAAGCACTTCAGTAGCACCGTGATGGCAAGCAAGGCAATCCATCCATCACTACCGTCCCTCAAAATCATATCCGTCATAGATGAGGCAGCTCATGGAATCTGAAGGTGTTTTGAAATCCCTCAAGTGGAAGAAGCAGAACAAGCAGGACTCCTGGCCAAGAAGTAAATGTGCTGCAGCAGAAATCTGCAACGAGTTCCAATCTCTTTATTACCCTTTTCCTGTAAAGGAACTCAGGCAACATTTTACATCTCATTTATCTTTCAAGGAGGCTTGCCGGATGATTTTTGCAACAGGATGGGCTCTGCCACCTCTCATTCATCTGGAACGAATCTCCATCCGTTTGCATCGATTGAGAGAGAAAGAGAGAGATTTGCCAAATATTTCAAAGGGACCTTTCAAATATCACTCTGGAGCCTGACGTTTCCTTCGCATTAAGGTTGTCACAGCTTGATGGTCCTGGAAGGATTTACACAGGAGAGTGGGAGGCCATGTTGCTGTAAGAAATCATTGATTGGTAATCATGAATGGGCACTCGTCCATTCCCTACTTCTCTGATGATGATGAAGTAGCTCTACTTTCAGCAGCCTGACTGTCATTTCATTTGGGGATCGGGGGGCTGAGAAGAAACCCAGAGTCAGGGAATTAAAACAAACAAAAAACACTGCTGGGAACAAAAGCACATAGCATACATGCAGGGCTGAATCTTCTTGTAAAGTAAGCGTAAGTAGCCACACATTCATTCCTAGCTGAATTGGATTCATTATTTAAATAATTTACTTTAAGTAATTTCTTCTTTGTGTAAGCTTAATTTCAGATCCTGCTCTTCTGTTGGAAAGGATTGCTGCAGATACCTCACCTTTCACACTTTGGGATTGTGGTGGGAGTTTCAGGGCTGGTTCTGATATTGGGAGTGTTGTAACTGGCCTCCTTGCAGCCTGTCCTATTCATGTTTACCCAACAGTAGGCGTGGCTCATGTCACCACCACTACCCAAAAAGTACCATAATTTTGCTCTGGCTCCTAAAGACTCTACTGATTTGGGTGGCAGCAGCAAAAAAGGGAAAGTAAATAAAAGTATACACAAAGCTCTGGCATGGGTGGAGCCCTGTTACCTGTTGGGGCTGTCATCAGATCAATGTCGTATGAGTGGAGAGGGGGTGAGAATCCTTCTTAGATGATCTGCTTGGATTAATTTAGGAAATGGGTCCTGTGCATGTTCTCTGGCATGCAACCCCCAGAGGGTTGACTACAGATCAGGCCCAAAAAGGTCAGCCACTCTTGCTTTATAATAATTGTAGTTGTGTTCACTCAGACTTGCTCCCTGGTAGTTTTGCATACTTAGTCGCCTGCTCACAGAACCTAGGGGGTACACAAAAAGCAGAGGAAGCTGTGTTGGTTAATGGGTGTGGGGAACCAAAACCCATAGTTGAACCTCATGAAGATCAGAGTGCTCAGCATGTCAGAGGTGTTACCTCCCGGATCACAGGCAGCATGCAGGGGAACAACAGCGGCAGGAGAAGGCTATTTTGCCCCTGCCTTGCATGTGGGATTTGCATCAGCATGTGGCTTCCTACCGTGAGAAACAGGATGCTCAGCTAGAAGGGCCCTTGGCTTGATCCAGGTTCTTGATCAGGTGACATTTTGCGATATTTGTGGAATCCTCTGTGTAGCACCCCGAGATGGATTTAAAGTCTGTTTCAAAGAAGCGGGATAGTTTTAGGTGCGCTTCAAAATAAGTGGATCAACCACTTGGAGCATTGGGCCAACCAGCAAGGGAGCCACGGGACAAAACTGACATGCTGGAGGTGGAATGGGGGGGCCTGGCCTGTCCGGCATATGAGAACTTCACTGCATGCCTCAAAGCTGGCACCTTTGTAGCGGTTGATGTCAGCTGGGTGCTGAAAGAGTTGCACATTTAAATAACATGCTAACAAAACAAAAACAGAAAAACCCAACAACCCACATGCTGGTCTTTTCACACTTAAAAGTCGTCTAAGCAATAGTATTTGCTTCTAACCTTTCCCAGTGGTGCATGTCTCTTTGCGTTAGAAGACATTTCTATTAAAGACAGAATAGGAATGTAATGCAATTAATATCAAATGAAGTCCCTGCGAGACGACTCCATAACACAGCAATGGCCTTCTTGTGAAAATTTATCTACAGTGGAGTATAAAGGGGTCTTAAAGAATAATGAAACTGTATGTGGGGATTTTAATGTACGTAATAATTCCCTGAAACATTTTCTCTTAAAAGATCTAATTGGTGGCAATTTTAATCCACATCACTCTCTGTAGGGACATAAGGCTATTGCTGTGAATGGCATAGACTTTGCGGAGAGAATGACAGAACTGGGACTGCCATTTTATGTCTTCCTTAAGCAGGTGACCGTAGGGAAATTTATTTGCATCTTACTCAACAGAGCTTCCATTTGTTAAATGTGAGCCTCAGAGCTTAAGGACTATTTCCTGGCCTGAGATGTCCTTGGTTAAAGGAAGAATGGACGTAGTCAGATTCAGTGCTTGAGAAAGTTCTGGAATTCGAATTGATCCAGTGGTTTTGGAGGTGGACAGAAAGGCAATACTTGAAGGCCCTAACAAAGGCTGACTTTGCTGGGATCTGAGGGAGCTCAGAACTTTATGGAGCTACTTGACAATTTAAGAGTTTGGGAGGGAAAAAAATCATATGTGTTTTGTTCTTATAAGGAACTCCAGTTCCCCCAAAGGCATCAATGAAGATGGCTGTTACCATATTGGCTTTTGTTAGGTTATGAGATTAAATAAAAACCTGAAACTAAAAGGTGGATGGTGCTGTTCTCTTTTCTCCCGCTAGAGGGTGCTTGAGATATTGTTGGATGAAAGCAAGATGACCACACAAACAAACATCTCAAAGTTCCTATGAAGCAAACAACAAAAAGGGAGCAATTGCAATGAGAAGCTACAGATCTGGAATTTGTTAGCAAATGTGACCTTATATATCTCATGGATTCAGTAAGGGATGTGGGTAGTTCTCTCAGCTATGTACAGTAATTGTGTTCCATTTAGTATTCTTGTAATGGGTTTGTTTTGAACTGTAGTTCATGTTTCACATCCCAGCTATTAGAATATAGCTATTAGTGTGAGCTAGGTTTATCCCTAAGTGTACCTCTTGCCTTGCTGGTAAATGTCCATTGAGATGAATTAAAGAAAAAAGCTCTGTCACATAAGCTCATGGGATATTTTAAAGTCTCAGAGGAAGTTTAACTGGAAATGCTGGGAATTTAATATGGGGCTCCCCCCCCCCCCAAGTGTGCTCTGTTGCTGAGCTATGAACAGTCTACCCAAGGATTATTTAAAAATCCCTGGAATAAAATGAAAGTAAATGGTTCCCCTTTGTTGTTGTTGTTTAGTTGTTTAGTCGTGTCCGACTCTTCGTTACCCCATGGACCAGAGCATGCCAGGCACTCCTGTCTTCCACTGCCTCCCACAGTTTGGTCAAACACATGTTCGTAGCTTCGAGAACACTGTCCAACCATCTCGTCCTCTGCCGTCCCCTTCTCCTTGTGCCCTCCATCTTTCCCAACATCAGGGTCTTTTCCAGGGAGTCTTCTTTTCTCATGAGGTCGCCAAAGTGTTGGAGCCTCAGCTTCAGGATCTGTCCTTCCAGTGAGCACTCAGGGCTGATTTCCTTAAGAATGGATACGTTCGATCTTCTTGCAGTGCATGGGACTCTCAAGAGTCTCCTCCAGCACCATAATTCAAAAGCATCAATTCTTCGGCGATCAGCCTAATGATTCCCCTACTTACTGCCAAACAGTATTGTTCAGTCCAGTTGGAGAGGAGCACACAGCCACTCACACTGCCAGCACAGGACTCGGATACAAAAATGAAAGTGTGTAGGGCAAAGGGAAGAATGTGGCTCGTACAGTGAGCTTCACATCCTGTGTTAAAAAACCTTTATAGAGACTGGTCTGTTAAGGTGTTAGACTGGAGCTTGACCTAGGACACTGGTTTCAAACCCCAGATCAACTTTGCAATCTAATGAGAAGGCCTTAGGAAAGTTTCTCCCATTCAATTTCATTTCTCCACTAGCAACATGAGAATAACAGCAGAACATCTGATGGCTGTGATAAGGATAATAAAGGAAGAAAGGACCATTAAAGCAATGAATTAACCAAAAGGTGCTATAGAAGTGAGAGATTAAAAATAAATATTGACACATTTTAGGGCTGACACAATATACTAGCCAATTTGTCCCTATCTTGCTATTTCTGTAGGCTTTTGCTCATGGAGTGGGGAGGGGCCATTGTGCCCATCACTTCAGACAGAAAAATATATGTGGCTAGTCCTGCTAATCAGCAAGCTGGCCTTTGGTATGGTAGACCCCATTCTGTGTAGAGCTCTCTCCAAATTTCTATCTGTGCCTCTGCATTTAAAGGGAACCTAAATAATTACAGTATATTAGCCGGGCATTTATTAGAGGATCCACTGTTGGTTTTCTTGTTCCTTTCCTGTCCTCTTTCATTTCCTTGTGGTACTAGTAGTGGGAAGGTACTATATATAATTACAGGCACCAACTCAATAACAGCTATGAGCCTGTGGCCACCCACCCACCCACCATACTTTTAAAGCACATTCTCCTCCACAAATAATCATGGGAACTATAGTTTGTTAAAGATCCTGGGAATTATTGCTCTGTGAGGTTAAACTACAGTCCCCAGGATTCCTTGGGTGGGTGTGTAAAATATGCTTTCAGTGTCTGGTTTGTAGACGGTCCTTCAGTGTGCAAACGTGCTACAGCTATAAAAATCTGAGTGGTTATGATCCTGTTCTGCAGGGAATCTTATTATTCATTTATTGCATGCATATCTCAAGGAGCTCAAGGTGGCAAACATGGTTCTCCTCTTCCTCATTTAATCCCCACGACAACCCTGTGAGGTAGGTTAGGCCAAGAGGCAGTGACTGGTCCTAGTCCAAAACTCTGACCAACCACTACACCACGCTGGCTCTCATTCCAGTGCTGGAATGTAAAGAGAATACTAGCACTGCTTTTTCCTTAAAGAATAAATAGGCCCAGGGGCGTCTTACCCATAGAGGCCAATGGTGCGGGGCGCCAGGGTGCCAAGTTCTGGAGGGCACCAGGGAAGAGGCGGAGGCTGGACACAGCGCCTCCCGACATCAGCTTGCCACCCTCGCCCACCTCCACCATGCCGCGCCGAAGCAGCGCCGCGCCCGGAGCCTCCGTCTGCCATGGCCACCGCAGCACGAAGCGTCCAGCTAGCTGAGGTGGGAGGCGCCGTGTCCAGCCTTCGCCTCTTCCCCGCCGGAGGAGCCGCCCTCCAGCCACTGCCCGTCTCCTCCAGCCCTGCTGGCAGCACCATCCTCCCTTTAAAAAGGTGGACAACTGGGAAAGGGGGGGGGTGCGCCAGAGGAAGCTTTGCACCACGGCACCAGATATGCTTAAAACGGCCCTCACCATTATGGATGCCGGGAGAAAAGGTGCCTGAAAACGCCTAGTCAAGGCTCAGAAAATAACACAGCTTTGCTATTTGCCCGCACTTCTCTTCACCTATTCAAGCAAGTGTTCCTTTCTCCTGGCAGTAGCTCTTACTATCGGCCGTCTCTAAAAATGAATTTTGCAAGGGAGAACTGTATTCACTTTCTGTTTCTGCTCCTCTGTGTGCAAGGCTTTTCTCTGACCATCTTGTTTCTGTGTCCGTTGCAGGATTCCTCAGGCCCCCAGCCCTCCCCTTTTAAAGACCATAGGAAGCTGTTTTATACCAAGTCAGACCACAAGCCCATTATGTTTTTATTTTTCATTTATTCATTACACTGCTTGATTGTAGGGGGGAGAAAACCTCAAAATACAGAACAGTCAGATTATCACAAGAAAAGTTTTCAATAATATTTTAAAGCATACAGAAAGTGAAAGCAATAGACTAAAACCAATTAAAACTCAGCATCAGCTTTCTAAGCGTCTGGGAAGGCTTGTCTAAACAGGAATGTTTTTAGCAGGCACCCAAAAGTGAAGGTGCCTGCCTGATCTCCATAGTTCAGTATTGTCTTCACTGACTGGCAGCAGCTCTCCATGGTTTCAGGCCCATTAGCTAGAATCTAATGGCCACATAACTACATTTCTTAGTAAATTTGTAAAAAAGAAGAAGAACCTTATTCTAGGGCAAGCATAGGCAAATTCGGCCATCCAGATGTTTTGAGACTACAACTCCCATCATCCCTAGCTAACAGGACCAGTGGTCAGGGATGATGGGAATTGTAGTCCGAAAACATCTGGAGGGCCAAGTTTGCTTATGCCTGTTCTAAGGCAAGTTTCCATGTCTGGTTCCAGGGCCTGCAGCAACTTACACCTGGTCGCTGCATAAGGCTCAACATTTACCTAAGTCAAGTAGGCCCAGCCTACTTAGTCCAACAGCCCCATCGTCACCGTATCCACATCACTGTTGATAAAGGGAGGTTTGTAACTATTTCCCAATTGTTGTTGTCATTTAGTTGTGTCCGACTTTACGTGACCCCAAGGACCAGAGCACTCCAGGCACTCCTGTCTTCCACTGCCTCACGCAGTTTGGTCAGACTCATGCTGGAAGCTTCGTAAACATTGTCCAACCTTCTCGTCCTCTGTCATCCCCTTCTCCTTGTGCCCTCAATCTTTCCCAACATCAGGGTCTCTTCCAGGGAGTCTTCTCTCCTCATGAGGTGGCCAATAAGGCCATACAAAAAACCCTCAAGACCTCAATGTGCCAGACTTCTTTATCCCTTATCTTGCCCCAGAAGGGATTCACAAACTGTTTGGTGTCAGCCTACTCACTTCAACCCCTTAACACCCCTGTGAGAGATGGGATAACCCCCGCCCCCAAACCCAGTGCATTTCCTTCCCACATGAACTTGATTAATTGCAAGCTCATTCGCAATCTTCCAGCTGGCGATAAGCGCCACTAGAGGGTTGGCGGGAGTTCGGATGCCGCTTCATGTGTGTGAGAATCCCCCCGGCTATGCCTGGATCCTCGACGTGGGTGGCCCATCTCAGCCAGCCTGTGCAGGAAAGGTGAATGGAGTGGGATAGAATTTCGTCCCAGAAGTGCTACAGAAGAAAAGGAACCATATGTGCATGGAAGGCTGGGCCGGGCAGACTATAAACAGAATTAGCATCCGAGAGGATATGGCCAATCTAAAGCGTTTTTGGAAACAGATGTGAGATGCGAGGAAACAGCACATTTTTATTTCGCTTTATCAAAGCAAAATAGCCCAGGCTGTCAGATGAGCACCTAGAAAGCACAACTCTGATCACCAGCAATTTCCCATGTAAGGCACTGTCCTGCCTCCTCTTTTTCCTCCCCTTTCTCCCCGCCAAAGGGAAGGATTCGTGGTGAGCTAAGGAAGAGAAGGAGCGCCGCCACCCACCCCTCTCCCTCTATGTTTTGGCTTCTATGGATGAGTTCACAAAACCCAAGGGGCCAGTGTGGTGTAGTGGTTAGTGTCTTGGAATTATATTGGAGAGACCCAGGTTCAAATCTCCTCCTGGCCATGGTGCAGTTCTATGAATGACAGTAATTCTCCCTCAGCTTCAGCTACCTCAGAGGTATACTGCTTTGAACTCCTTGGAGGGAAAATGTGAGATAAATGCAAACAAACAACGGAGTGTTGATGAATGGAAGACTAAAGGCTCATGTTCATCCTCCAGCCATTCCTCTTTCTGGAGTTGCTTTCCTAGGTATTGATCACCTGGTGTGGGCCATCACTCTGCTTTCTGTTTGCCCTTGTGTGATAGGAGTAGGGAGGAGTTTGTAGCAGCAGTATATCTGCCGTCACTACCAGACCACCGATTCCGTCTTAAGTGAGAGATGGCTCCCAATATTTCCAGAGCAAAACCTTGAGGCGCCCCGTGGGCCCAAAGAGCAATGATGCCTCTATGGCAGACGCTGCTAGCTATGAATAGAGGAATATCAGGACGCCTTAGGCCTTGTCCTTTGTCTGAATAATATTTGAGGAGAGACCTTGAAGTTGCCCATCAGCACCTGGACAACAGGCTAACAGGTCACCTGGCCACACCCTCCCCACTGTGCTGAGATGGACTGTTTCTATTTAAATTATAGTAATTACTTCTGCATTTGCCTCTCTATGTATAAATGAGCTTAGGCAATTTGTATACAAATCTGTGCCCTCCTTTTGCCCTCTGCTTGGGTATGTGATGCATTTTCTTTGGTGGGAGGGGCAATCTGTTATGTGGGCGCCCAAAGATGGCTAGAGTGTGCTGCTATTGGGCCAGGCCTAGCTGGCCAGGTAAACTGCAGGGCAGGCCAGGCAGAGAATGGCGAGACAGCCAAAGAAGGCTTCTCCCCCTCTTCCTCTTGCTCTTCAGAGCTCCCACCACAGCAGTTTCAGAAGCTTCAACCAGTGAATGGCAGCCCCCTCTGGAACATAGCTGTCAACTTACAGATTTGAAAATAAGGGACCAGCAGCCTTGAAAATAAGGGACCAGCAGCCAAAATAAGGGACCTGCAGCCTCACCTGTTCCAGGCACTCCAGTCTTCCTGTCCTCCTGCAATCTGATCAAACTCATGCTGGGTAGCTTCGAGAACACTGTCCAACCAACTTTGTAACCAGAGGTTCAACTGAATAGAATCTGAATCACATGCACCACAAGGCCTATGCAGCCTCAACTTAAGATGGCTCCCTGGCCTGGCTTTGTACTGCAAAGTTTGCAGCAGCACGTGCAACAAAATGGCGTCCAGCATTCAAAAACCCCCTCAGCTTGCATTAACTAGCCACACACAAGGCATGCAAGCTCCACCCCCAGTCGTTCTTAGACTTCTTATTGGGTGAGCAACACAGCCAAGCAACACAGTTGGAGCCTCCCTCCTCCCTGGCCGGCAGGGAGGGAGGGAGAGGAGCTGCTTCCTTTGAAATTTAAGGGACATCATTTAAGGGACATTTAAGGGACATTCATCAATAAGGGACATGGTGCTGGAATAAGGGACTGTCCCTTCAAATAAGGGACACTTGACAGCTATGCTCTGGAAGCCCAGTCAAGCCACCCCAGTGCTGAGTCTGCTGATCAGTCTGAAGCTCCCAGTGCGACAGGAAGGAATCCAGAATTATCTTTTAGATACTGTTTTCTCCTTGTATCTTGACAGGAAGAATAATGTCTCTCCGCTTCCTCTCCCAGATCAGAAAAAAAGCCAGGCTATGCGTGCACCAGCAGTACCGCCATGTTATCAACAGCAGAGAGGGGCATTCTCAGACCACTTCCAGAGAACTTGTCAAGGCAATTAACAATTGGCAGAAACATTAATGCTTGGCATTAAAGGCCCTGGTGCTAGTTAGGAAAGATAATTTATTTTCTCAGGATCTCACGCCAGGAAGTAAGCCATAAACTCCAAAGCCACATCTACTTTTCAACTACTGACAGTGGGGAATATTTCAACTTTATCTCCTTAGCTATCTCCCTTCAACTGTTCTGTGGCTACAGCCTCCCATTACTGCTCATCCGGACTGCATATAGGATTGCTGCTGCATTCTTTGGTAATTGCAGCTATCTCTGTGCATTGGATAATTCTAGAATATTCGGCCAAAATACTTCTACTCTTTTTAGTCCTTCTTTGCAGTGATGTGGCTATAAATCTGCTTTAAGTTGTTAGCATGCCTTTGAAAAAAAATCAAGCAATTATTTGGTTCACTGTTGATCCATTCTACTTGTGTGGTCTACCAGTTCCCACCAAGATAAGTTCATGAAGTTGCATAATTTGTTTTGAGATTGATCTGTTTATCTCTTCTCCTAGCTTGGCAGATGCTGGCCAAGCCGGCAAGCCCTTAAGTGAAAGATGCAAATGGACAAATGTGCTTAATCAGAACCCCTTTAACAGTCATGTTGTTACTGTGTGGGCAGATGGGTGTTTGCAAATGCCAGGCCGAATACTTAGCAAATTCCTTTCCCCACAAGAATAATTAATCAGTGGGAACATTTTCGCCACTGGACATTGTGAACTTTAGCTCTGAGACTAGTTATTAGTCATATTTTCTCCCCCTTTCCTGGCACGATAATTTCTGTGCAAGTCCCACTCCGAAAATCTCTCACAAGGGTTCAAGTATTCTAAAATGCATATTTCTTGGAACTGTTGTAGCTGACCTTGCAAATGACCTTTGTTCTTGACAAAATTGCCATGTTTTTTGTAGACAATGTAAGTATCCGGGGGTGTAATGGACGCAGGAATGTGAATATATTACTAAAACTGCCTTAAGTTCCAAATAATAGGAATTTCTGCCTGGTGAGTATAAATTTGTAACCAGTTTTGTGTTTTCACTTTCCTCTGGTATCTCTCCCTCTCTCTATTGTTGGGGGATGGATGTTTTGATTTAAATGGTTCCTTTTCCCATTTGTTAATGGGGAATTATTCCAGAGAACGGTGCCAGAGGCCACATTCCAGAGATCAGACAGTTTACTGCTTCATCCCTATCAGATGTGGTACACCAAATATCACAGCAACGCTTTTTCTCTCCAGCGCTGGATATTCCCACTTGAGTGTGTAGTGAGACGACCACAAAATGTTAGCTAATGAAACACAGACTTAGGGGGGCGGAGGGTGGAGCTGGGACAATGCTGGAAAGGGAGAACGTGTATCCTGACTGATGTTTCTCAAATGGGATGACAAGGGCTTCCTGCAGTCATCTTTTGTGTGTGTCTTGCACTGAGTGCCATGGGAATGCGAAAGCGCTGGGAATTCTTCTGCCCCCACAGACTCTGGTAGCCTTGCAGTGGCACACAAACAGATGACGAAGGGCTGGCCTTTTCATCTCAAAGATCAAGAAAGAACATGAAGCTCTGAAGGCACAATGTGAGCAATAAACATCCTTCGTTAGGTCCTCCGAAGCTGAATTGAAAAGTAGAACTGACACCTTTCTTGTGTGGCCCTTTTCTTGTATATTATAGCATGGAAAATAAACAGGTGCAGTGTTTACAACCACATGTGGAAAACTCTGCCGGTGGAATTTCCAAGTCTCATTAAAATCCCTGGTCATCGCTGGGTGGCTGAACAGACCAAGGAGGTGGGCCTTATTTTGATTGTCTTGACAATGAAGTATTGAGAGCTCCAGGAAGGGAACAGAAAGATAGTTCACTTGCTTGCTCGGTGCAGCTGTCCTGTGCACCTCTCTGCCCAGTGCCACTCAGCATGGAGTCAACCAATCTTTTTTATTATTTTCCCCATTTGTTGCTACACAGGGGGCCAGAGAAATGTGGCTTGCTCACTGAAGCCACCATTCAGCTCTGTAATGAATGCAGCTCACCATCTATGGTGCCCCAGTAAGTCAGGCAGGGCACTGAAAGAGGGTGCCCAGGATCCTCACAAATGTGGTGTCAGCGCTCAGGGGTGCCAACAGGATTTTCTGGGCCCATGGAGATTGCAGAAGAGGACACTTGCAAAAGAGGACACATATTTACATACAATTTGCAAATGGCTTTTTGTCATGTGCATATTTGTGTCGTCCTTCACAAGTGTAGAAGAGGCCACAGGAAAAATAAATCCCTTACTATGACGTAATACAATGTCTGACAGACAGAATGTGAACAGATGAAGCTTTTCTAATAATTATATTTCTATATTATGAAAGGTTTAACCAGTTGAATTTCTGCCTGCCACATAGTTGGTAAAGGTACAAGAACCCTGTTTCCACCAACCCTAAACCAAAGTCTAGGCTGCAATCCTGTACCCACATACCTGGGAGCAAACACCATTAAACACCAAGAGACTTACTTCTGGGTAGACATGCATAGCATTGTACTGTATGTTAGACATACAGTGAATTCTTGATCAGTGCATGGACTTTAACTCATGCACAATAGGCAATATGCCTAAGCCTCTGGTGGAAAGTTTTCACATTTTGCCTTTGCCTTTTGAGGGGTATGCTTTTCCACATGTACTTACTGTACAGTAACATTATCAGAAAATAGCTTAGAGGAAATATGTGATCTCAGATGAACCTACCACAGGAAAGATGGGATGGGAAACTGCAGAGACTCAAGGGACAGAAGACAACAGGAAAGAAAAGTGCATTAATGGGGGAGAGGAAAATGTGGCCAATAATCAGGGGTAATGGGAATTGTAGTTCATCAACATCTGGAGGACCAAAGGTTTTCCCACACCTGCTTTACAGAATTTGCTGCTCCAGACACTCTTGCTGCGTGGCTCAGACTGGCTGTGCCTGGGCATATTTGTGCCATAAATATACATTTTTACTTGGAATGAATCCAGAGGGGATTTTTTTTCACATAAGTGTGCTCATAAAGTTTTGATAGTCATTCTCTCCCTCCCTCCCTGAGGAATTCTACCTCTGCTTAGGGATCTCCTATATCCTCAGAGCAGTCACCCGATCAGAGTTCCTCGGATTCTTTGGGGACAATGAAATGGATATAAGGCTGGTATAAGTTTGAAGATGTACCTTCTACATTGGACTCTTGCTCCCATCTGCCCCAGCGAGCACGGTCAGTGGACAGGTTTGATGGGAGTTGCAGTCCAGTAACATCTGGAGGGCTGGCCACAGGATCCCCATCCCAGATCAGCTTCCTGTCCTGTGACGCAGGATACTAGTTTGTTTTTCTGTTACTTTTGTTCCCATTTGTTTTTATGGTGTGTTTTTATTTTGCTTTTCCCTGTTGGATTTATATCCAATGTAAATTTTCTTTTGCTATTTATCTTCATAGGCACTTATTTGTCAACTTTTCAATTTACCTGCTTTTAAATTTATTAGCATTATAATAATAATTCTTTTAGGGTGCAATTTGATGAATGTTTACTCTTCAGTGAGTCCCAATATGTTAGCAGGGCTTACTTCCAAGTAAGTGTGCATAGGATTGCAGCTGAAGTTTATTTAAGCAACGTGTTCACAAAAACTACACACAGGTTTAGAGATGTGAAAGCTGTTTATTTAAAACGATATATTAAATAACTCTTTTTATTGTGGATGACTGGAAGATCCTGTTTTTATCATTCTCCTGAAAGAACTGTAAAACCTGCTTGCTCACAACATGTTCATGTCGGACTCTTAAGAGTAATGCCTATTGTACTTCGTTTTCACACCCTTGGATTGCTGTTTCTTTTGTTCTTTGCTGCTGGGCGCTGTTTTGGTACAGTTCCACAATATCAAACAATTCGTTGATGGAAAACAAAATGGAACACTACAGGAGACATTTCACCACAAATATGGGCAAGGGGAGACACACTGGAAAGTTTGGAGTATTGGCAACACTGTGTGACATCATATAACCTCAATGCAAACCAATTGGAAAGGTCAATGAGCAGCGACATTGTAGAAGCACCATGAGAATTGTGTACCTGTGTGTAGAAATGCAATGAATGTGCAATTAACTGGTCATCTGGAAGAGCCTTTAATCTCCATAGGCTACCTGCAAGTCTGAGCATATGCCCAGGGCAATCTGATCAGAAGAAAATGTTTATGTTTGTTCATAGGAACCAACTAAAAAGTAAAACTTTCAGTTACTGCAGTGGTTTTGTTTTGTT
Organism: Podarcis pityusensis; assembly: GCF_964106645.2. Lineage (NCBI taxonomy): Eukaryota > Metazoa > Chordata > Lepidosauria > Squamata > Lacertidae > Podarcis > Podarcis pityusensis. Next base: position 63,847,575 of record NC_138029.1, read on the forward strand.
TTGAAACCAATCTGTTTGAACATGAGCTGGAAACAGAGGTTGTTCCATGGGGGTGTGTGGAAGCAATGTATTCTTTGCCACTGATTGCATCGTAGGTGTCATCTGCCCTCAGTGTTTAGAATTTATGCATCCACATGACTGCTACTGTGTGCTGACAATGATTTCAGGTACCATTGCTATTGTTCTAAGTTTGCCTGTACATGACTTAACAATCCTCGGAAGCCTCTAGGCAGGAATAAAGGGGCAGGGAGAAAATGATGAACTAGGACAAATCTGGGCCTCTCTCTTTCTCTCCCCACCTCCAAACTCTCCTCCAGGCCAAGGGAATGGAATTCTTTGCAGGCTAGAGCAGGGATCGTAGCTAGGCAAAGTCCAACATGCAGCTGGCCGTTGGAGCTGATCTGCCCCTCATCTCTCAACTGGAGCGTGAAAAGTGGAAATTATTTGATGAGCCAGCAGCTTCTTCTCAATCCCTGGTTAGGTGGTGGGGGAAACCTCAGAGTTAATTGGCTTCAAAAATCTGACATGCATGAGGACACAGGAAGCGCACCAATTGCCAAAGAAAGGGAGCAGCCTTAGAAGAAGACATCAGCTAGACATACCAATTACTCCAAAAGCAGGCAGCCTCATTCGGCCCTTCAGGGCATTCCACCAAGTTTTGTTGCAGGAATGGTGCAGGGGGAGAAAGGACTTTATGGAAATATAGATCACCGGACAGAGCATCAAACGCATTCTTCTCCCGGCTAATCACAGTGCTGGGGAATCCTTTCACTGAGAGATTATCACATAACTTAGGATATGCCACCCAAGACCAATGTCACCCACATTGAGTCAAAACAAAACCAAACCTCGGTTTCATATGTGTGGGGGCGGTGTGTGGGATTGCTTGCATAGAAGAAATCTCTCCTGAAAAGGTCAGGGTGTCTTTCCAGAGATATTAGGTTTTTTCTTCCATACCCAGGTAATCCACATGGCCCAGCTTCTCTTAGTACTGCCCACAGACAGCTACTGAGCACATCTCTGAACACAAGGGACACAAGAAAGAAGCACAAAGAAAACACATCCAGTCAGTCTAGTCTGAATTTTAACCTCTGGGCTGTTGGCCAGAACTGAAAAGCACAAAGCCTGGCAAAGATCCATCGGGGCTGTTTTTGCTATTAATTAGTATGTGGGTGCTTTCATATAGCAACCCTTTATTTAAAAAGTACACGTGATTAAGGTATCAAGTGGTGGGGTGGCTGCATTTGTAGTGCGGTACAAGTGTGTGCTATGGAAATGTTGTGCTGCGAGTGCAACTACATGAACTCTGTGCTGTTCCATCGAGTTCAACACCATTAATTAGAAAGAACAATGGACTTCGTATGTACTCAGGAGCTCTTTGTCCTTAGCGCTCTTTTTTTAAACACTTCTTTCCCCTGGGGGGCAGAAAGGAACACTGACTCTCAGTGGATACTGCTGCTTTCCTTCTCTCTCCACCTCACTCTATGCCACTCAGTAGGGTTGCATGTGGACAGTATCCTGCTGCGTCTCCTTGTGCAGAACTGGGAGCAGGCTTGGCAATTGTCCTGATTTCCCCAGGAAGTCCAGAACATCACCATGCTGCTGTGAATCAATAAAACATTCTCTTCCTAAGAGGGGAATGTCTTGAATTGTAATGGTAGCATATACAACAAGGAGATACACTCTGTGCTTCTAAAGTGGCACAGCAAATCTCCCATCAGAATTTCCCCTTTTCCCTTAAGCTTTTTGCTTCACCTTCATCGCCAAGTGAAAATAGGGCTGCAAACCTGCATATGGCTCGTATGTTCACATTTGCCAAGGGGGGAGCCATGTCACTTAGCTGCAGCAAAAACAGCAGTGTCTTGTGGCATCGCAAAGACTAACCAATGTGTTGTGGCATAAGAGTTCCTGGGCTGCCATTTACTATCAGAAGCATGAAACAGTCATCTTGAGCTGAAGTATATCTGTACATGGAAAGGAGCAGTAAATGGTAAGGTAAGAAGGAAATGAAATCTAGATAGTGATAATTACATTGTTAATGGTGGCCATTCACACACAGAAAAGCTGTTGATAACACTGGCCACCTGATATTGGTAAGCCAATTGACACATGCAGTGTGACAAAAATCCCTTATCCTGATTCAAACCACAAGCCATAGTATTTAACTTCTTGAAGTAATTTAGTGGTTTCACATTACGGTCTCCCTCTAAAAGTAATATGCAATTGCATGTTACTTGTAAGCTGACTTGATGGGATTTATATCCTGAAAGGTAGGATAAAATAACTGTAATGAATAAATGTATGCATTTACAAAGTGTACATCTTTTTGGATATGGCCGTTTCTGATGTCAGATTTGTGTCCATTATTTTGTGTAGATCTGTTTGCCCTATGCAGAATGCAGAGGGGCCATTGTTGGCAGATAATGCCATAAATCACATTGAAAGAACAGGGGAATAAACGGCTGAAGTTGTGGATGACTTATTAAGTTGTGTGATTGTGTCACCAGACACTTGCAGAGTGAATTAGTGGAATGACAACTAGTTTCTATCACATGTGTTAATTGGCTAACTAATGCCACAATGTCTATGTTATCTACAGTTCTGGATTTTGTGTGTGTTTGTGTATGTGTGAATGACCGCTGTTAGTAATGTAATTTTAACTGTCTATACTTTTCTGCATTTCCTTTCCTTTTGACCTCAATGTTTACATCTCAAGATAAAAGTTAATGTAGCTGATGAAGTGAACTGTAGTCCATTAAAACCTATGCCAGAGTACATTTAGTATTCAGATTGCCACAAGACTCTCCATTATACAGTAATTAGATTTTTGTCTTCTTGGGTATTCTTCTCTCTCCTGGTCTTGCTGTATAGAAATTTAGATTGTAACCTATTTGAGGCAGGGACCTCTCTGTTCTGTTACTTTCTAAAGTGCCAAATACAGAGTAATGCTCTGAGGAGGCCAGGAGCCATTTCATTAAGTTGGTAACAAAGGAGTTATCAACAAACAAATGTTTTTTCAACTGATGTCTGACATCACCACTCACTGTCTGGTTCGCATGTGCATTTTTACATTGTGAAGCTGATTTACTGGCAGATTTTGAAATGACAAATCTCTCATCCCATCTTGGAAACTTTTGAAATGCAGATTCGTTTGGGAGGTGGTGACTCACAGTTTTGAACTATTCACAGAAGAAATCACCATGCCAGAAAGTAATCTTTGGGAGGCGTCCTTATTAAACACTTAAAAAAAAACCCTAATATTGTGACAAACGGCAGCTCTGAAACTCAGTTAACTGACATCCAATTTGATCTCCCACTCTCTACCCAGGCTCACACAACAAAGAGTCCTAAACTGCCTGGATTAAAAATATAGATGGCAGAAGAAGAAACAACAAGTGGAATTCTTCCACCATGCCACCACTGAATATTTTCCACCTTTTTGCTGTTGCCAGTGCCCAATTCTTGGTGGAAAGGTGTACTTTTATCACCAAGTGATATTAGTGAATGTCATAGTTTAATTATGTGATATGTGAACAACTGCTTATTTCTCTAGTGGAGAGGGATCCATTTAGGGCAGGCATGGCCAAACTCGGCCCTCCAGCTGTTTTGGAACTACAACTCCCATCATCCCTAGCTAACAGGACCAATGGTCAGGGATGATGCGAACTGTAGTCCCAAAACAGCTGGAGGGCCGAGTTTGGCCATGCCTGATTTAGGGCAAACCGGGCACTGTCCCGTCTGTTTTGCCCTAATAGAACACTGCCCTCATCACAGGGGTGATGGGGGAAACCTAGAATAAGTTGGCTCCAACTGCTGTTGGCTCTGGCAGTGGGTACACTGCTGACCTCCCTAGATATGTGAAAGTCTGGAATTCTGTCTCAACCTACTTTTGGCCTCTCAAAGTGATGTAAAGGCCGGGGGGGGGGGGGCACCACAGAAGAGTGGAGCTCTGGTTCTAGTATTATGGAACAAGGAAAAAAACACCTCTCTCATTGGCCACTTTCTCCACAATGTAGCTATTCTAAACCAAATATCTACAAATATTATACATTTTCTTCATTGGTGAGTTGCCCCTTTTTCCTGCATCCTTTCCAGATCTACAGCACCCTTTCTAAGGTTCAGTAACCTAAAAAATATATAATCCCCAAATTCCAAGTGTGGCAGTACCTTGGAATTGTGGATAAAAGCACTGAACTCATTGGGTCCAGAACAATGCAGTTTGGCTGCTGAGGCACCATACATTTAAATCCCATCCTGCCAAAGAGTCCTGGGAATTGTAGCTCTTTGATGGGGAACTACAGTTCCCAGGATTCTTTGGGTGTGTGCTTTAAGTGTATGGTGTCTATGAAGCCTAAGCACCTCTTGTCTTGTAAGCTATATGGGTTCCCTATAAACCACCGTGATAACCTCTGTCTTGAGAAGAGCAGGGTAAAAGTGTGACAGATATTCTGAATCACTGTGCTTAAATCAAGCTGCAGGGCTACATCCCTATGTACATTTACCTTGAAATTAAGTTGCATCTAAATTATCTGGTGTACTTCACAGTAAGACATGTTCAAGGTAGGGACAGTATTCCCAGCTGCAAACCTTTTTAAAGAAAATTTACTGCAAACCATTTTAGGAGCCAGCTATGTGCAAACCTATTCTTTTTGATGGCCTTTGAAACAGGATTGCCAACCGACTCTTGGCTGGTCCTTGCAGCTTTTTGATGTCCACATCACCAGTGAGGCATGGGAGATTGTTTCCTTCCTGTTTTGCTTCCCCCAACTCTCATTTAGTTACTTATTAATCTGCGGCTTGTCTGAATGATACCTGGCTGAAAGGAAGTTACAGCAGCTGCTCAGCCACAACCAGCAGGTGCAACAAAGGAGTAGCTTGGATCCAGACCAGGCTCTGGGAGAAGTGTGTGTCTATGAGAGACAGCGAGGCTGAAATGAACCTAGATCGGTGACATATTCATCTCTCTGTATATACGTGTGGGTGACACACAGAGAAAAAGTGTTTGTATTGTCTTCCACATGCCGAGTTCTTTGACCACACAGTGCATATATCTGATCAGAGCCATGCAGCTCAGCTGGGGTCATATTACTGAATTGAATTCTCTGCTCTGCTTGGGTTTAGAGTTTTCTGCGATGGAGTCATCACTTGTCAGTGTTCGCCGTATGTGAAATGGGTTACTGCAGGTGCACAAATGACACTCCCCTCCCACCCCAAAATCTTACTGTTCCACCAAACAAAGCAAAATAAAATAAGGTGGGCTGCCATACTGAGGGCCTCAAAGCCTGCAAACAGCTTAGGAACGCTGCTTGTCTCTTTTGGACTAGGCAAAGACCTGCTGATCTACACAAACGCAGGTGCCTCTTTGCTGTACCTCCCTCCACCCTGGACCAGCACTTTCAGGGAAGTTTTTAACGTGTGATATTTTACTGTATTTTTGGTTTCTATGGAAGCTGCCCAGAGTGGCTGGGGAGGCCCAGCCAGATGTGCGGGGTATAAATAATAAATTATTATTATTATTATTATTATTATTATTATTATTTCCCGGCTACGAATCAGCAAAACCCATCTCGCTCCACCTGTGAGCTGCGGAGCCCAACGCACTTCCCTAGGGCCTAGGCGCCTCGTGTGAACACCACTGAGGTCTACAGCAGAAAGGGGTGCCAGCGCGAATCCTAGTGTAAAGTAATTGATCCCCGTGCATTTCGGGCTAAGGCGCGCGTCGGGGGTGGGGGAACGACCCGGTTCACGCCTATGCTAAGCATGCTCCGAGATGCTGTTCCACACGGCCACGATCAACGGGGCGCGCTGTCTCAAAAGTAAACCCGACTTCGGCGATACAAGTTCAGCATTGGCGGCGAAAGGCAGCCTTGATTTCAGGAGCGCGCCGCCGCTGCCTTCCAACCCAGACCCGCCGCGATCCTCTCTAGAGCAGAGCCGGCGGGCGATTGCAAGGAAAGCCAGGATTCCCAACTCGCAGCCCCGACGACGTCTCGGCAAACAAACCAGAGGCACGGCACACACGCCGCCGCCGCCGGAGGAACCTTCTTGGTGGGTGGAGATACGGAGGAAGGGGGCGGGCCAGATCTGATGGGAGAGCTGGCAGGAGGTCGCTCGGTCCTTCTGCCAGCAGCGGGGCCGGGCTGGGAAGGGTTAACCGCGGCAGCCTCAGCAGCAGCAGCAGCAGCAGCAGCAGCAGCTCCTCTTCTTCGGTGCTCCCCGCAGAGCCTGCTGTGGCCTTTGAGGAGGAGACGCTGCTAATGCACCGCGCACCAGCCCCCTCTCCCTCCGCTGCCGCCACTGTGGGCTGCTGCAGACGCTGCGAAGGAGGACGGCAGCCTTGGCTGAGAGCTGCCTAGCAAGCGGCGCCCGGGAACCCGCGGAGGGAGCGAGGGAGCCTGCCTTCCCAACCACCGCCGCCGCCGCCTCCTCCTCCTGGCTCCTCAGGTGCTGCCCGGGGGCTTGCGGACAACAGGTACGACGCGGCGAGGAGGAGGGAGGAAGGGGCGAGCGGGCGGCCGCCGCCGCTCTCTCTCAGGCTAATGAATGGGCTGCGGGGGCGCCGGGAGCGCGTGCAAGGCCCGGCTGGAGCTCGGGCGCCAGGCGAGGGTCCGACGCGGGCTGCTGCTCCTCCGCCTTCGCGGGTGGAGGAAGGCGAGTCTCCTTCGCCGTGGGGAAGGGCCGAGGGAGAGCGGCAGGGAGGCGGCGGCGGCGGGGCGGAGTGGGGGGTGCAGTGGACAAAGGAGGGAGCGGGGTTAGTTGGCGGGGAAGGAGGGAGAAAGGCCTGCAGAAGCGAAAGCCGCCTCTCCGCCTCCCTCAACCGCGGTTTGGGATGATTCTCTCTTTTCTCCATCCGCCCCCCCCCCCGGCAGTCGGTCTCTTTAACCCCTCCCCCCCAAAAGCTGCAGTTCTAGGCTGGGGAGGGGAAGCGTGTTGTTCCCCATGTGTGAAAGAACGGGAGGGGCGCCTTGGAAGTTGCATCTGTCTACTGTTGCTGGAGATTTCTTTTTCTCTAGTTTCTCTCCCCCCCCCCACCCGGAAAATATATATATTCCTGAGAGCTGACAAAACTTTTGTCCTCTGCAGTATGTTGTGGAGACCCATGTGGTGGTGAAGGGGGGGGTGAGGAGCAGGCGGGACTGGTCCTGGAAAACAGTGCAGCCTCTGGCGGCCCTTGGTGGGTGGAGAACTTGCTTTTCTTTTCCCTTACGATTTTTTAACAATAAAATAGAAATATGTATCTGTGTTGTTTTGGACCTGGGTTTCCCTCTCTCTTGTTTCAGAAGCTGCTGCTGCTTTTATTCCCAGTGAAATTCCCTCTCCCTCCAGGAAATTCCATATATAAATTTTGTTTGTGCCTTCCTAATCTATCTCCTCCGATTGCTCTGGAGACAGTTCCTGATAAAGAGAGCCCTTAGCTTGCCAAGGCACATCTTAAAATACGAAAACGCAGCATACATAAATATCAATTTGAAATAATACTTGGCGCTTGGATTGCTTTTCATCTTCAAAGTGCTTTCACACTCATTAACTGATCCTCTCAGCATCCCTTGGATGGCAGCTTAACCTGGAATGATTTATACAGAATATCAAAGGGGTATGTCTTCCTAATGCTGTCTTGCGTTCATGAGTGTTGCTTTGTTCTTCACTGGTAAGCTCATGCCTCAAGCTGCACTTTCTTTATGCCAAGATATTCTGCACCCCAGTATTGAAGATTAGGGGAGAGAGGGCAAAGTAGACATCCATACAGGTGATGGAAGGTGGCCAGGAATTTTCTATTGAATCTCATGCCTCTTAGATCAAGGATGGCTTTTATACGGAGTGTCAAAAGGAAGAACACTTATTATGAGGGCACGGGGAGGCTAAACTGATTAATAACCAATACAGTAAATCTGCCCTGCTTTTTTTTTTTTTTTTAAGCTACTGTTTGTGACAAAAAATGGAGCTGTCTGTTTGACTTATATGTTGCTGTCATTGATAATTAGTAACACATTAAGTAGTTGGGATTTTGAACAGGATGCTGGTTGTACCTGAGTTCACTGTGACATGTCAGCTACTGGCAAGCAGTGGAGAAAATGTTTTTCCAAGTACTTGAGCTCCTGAATGGTAGAGAGTCACTAAGACAGCCAAACATTTTTGTGACTGATGTGCAAAATATTAGCCTGGTTGAGTACCAGATGCTACCATGAGCTGCTTGGATGAAAAGTAGGATATAAATGTTACAAATAAATAAAACAAAGTGGTTATGTTGGTCCAAAATGTCCAACCTGGTAAGGTTATAGTTGTAGCAGCCCCCTTGATTCAAAGTGGAAGTGGTCACATAGGGTTGGGGGCATGGGTGACACTGGTGAGCAGAATTTAAGGAAATATATATAATGGGAATTTCAGGTAAAGAAATACTGTTGCTCCTATGCATTTTCGAAAACCTCTAAGATACAGTCCCTAAGATACTAAAAAAATGAGTAGATGGCCAGAATTAAAATAACTAACACTGCCAAAAATCTATTGGGATGGACACTATGTATTACTACTATGAAGAATCTGAGAACTAGACCTGTAGAGGCTGTTTCCATTTTTAACAAAATACCTCTCATAAGATTTTCATTATGTTGTACCAGTTCTGTATAACATTTAGAATGTGTTTCGGTTGATTACCATCTGCATTCTGCTAATTTTTGAAACAACTTGCTTTGGTTGATTGGAGGTGGTCAGAAGTTAGCAGCAGCTGTTCTGTGTTCCAGCCCTCTTTTCAAACAGCATAAGCACAACTAGGAGTTTCTTCAAAAGAGGGCATCTGTTGCCTTCTCTCTGTGCTGGCATTTGAGCCTGGGAGCAAGAGCTGTGCCAAGTAACCTCCTGCTGCTGCTCTTGAATTACTCTGGGTATCCCAGAGATTCTTGGCTGGAGATGGAGGTTGATGGCAACTACAAGTTCATTTCTGCTAGAAAGAGATGTTGTTTGTAGAATGTAGGGAGCAAGGATGGCAGGAAAGCTGTATTGTGTGACCTGTAGTCTGCTGATGGTTGTCTGGCTTGTACCAGGAGACACAAAGCCTCAAAATGGATTGAAGCCCTGTAGTTGCACTCTTCCCCTCGCCTTCCTGCCTGCACAGTTTAGCAGGATGAAAAGATCTCTCCTTCCTTAGAGATATCTGCTGGCTTCATAAAGCCCTAATCCCCTTGTGCCTTTCAACTCTTCCTCCTTCAAAAGGTGCTCTCTGAGGATTTATAGGAAGGAAAGTGCTAGCATTAATATAATACATGCAGGCATAAATATGAAACGTATTTAACACTGGAGATTGCTGCATCAGTAAAGCTAGGTCCCTACCCTCCATGGCTGATCAGAGCTTTCGGATAACTGCCATAAAACAAATAGGCTACCTTTCAAGAAACCAGAGGCATGCTGCTCCAGGCAGCAGTACCTGGATGAAAAGAGCTATGGATAAGATGCTCTTCAAATGTCATTACCTAGGAGAGAGAAACAGCATTAATTAAAAATAAAAGATTAGAGAAAAGCATCAAATTGAATGAGTGAGTTGGCTTAACATTCCACACCTTCTGAAGCTGCAAGTCTTTGTGTTGCTGTGGCTTGAGCCTTAAACAAAGCGCTTTATAATCCCAGCTAGAAGGCCTATCCTAGCTTCTGAATTACAACATTAGCTGTGGTCTTTAGCCAACAACAAATGTATGTGTTTGGTGATGCGCGTGCGCACACCCACCCACGTGTGTGTGTGTGTGTGTGTGCATATATATATATATATATATGTATATATATATGTAGAGAGAGAGAGAGGGGGTAATTTTATTCTTTCAGAAAGGAGAATTCTATGGTTATTTTTCCTGTCTTAGTAACTAGTGATAAGTATTGCTTCATTGGGTGGGTATTGAGGTAGACTAAAAGCCATCCTTGCCTAATTCCCCAAATATATTTCAGGGGCCATTGTGTAGTCAGACTTTCTTGCTTGGGTGTGAATAATATATTTTAAATGTCTAAAATCGGAAAGCATAGCATCATAGTTCATCTAAAGGAAAAAGAATGCATACATTTGCATGTGTTTACAATGAGTTCTGATTTGAAACTTAGAAGGGTGTAGGATGGAAAGGAGAAGTTTGGATGGCAGATTCATGAGCATTGCCTCTGGACACTGGAAGACCCATAAAGATCCCTTTTGGGCTGTGATTGATTCACTGCCACTGCCTGCACATTTTCAAGCTTTACTTCACAGCCTTGAGGAGTAGAAAAATGTTACTGTTTTTAAAATGAAAGCTAAGCTTCGCAGGGTCCAGTAATCGGTTTAGAATCATTATTCTTTAGAAAGACAAATGATATGCTTTATTATATTTTCATTGCTAGGCTAGGCAGTTGCCTTGCGCTCTCCCTTAAGCCTGCTGGTCTGCTTTTCTCCAACAGTCTTCTCTAGAAATGTGTAAAGGGAGTGGCAGTGTGGTCTAGTGGTCTTGAAGATCTTAAGGTCTTAACTCCCTCCATGGTCTGTAAAATTGGGGGGGGGGGGGAATAGTCCCACAGCTGTTGTGAATACCTCCTAAGCAATAATTTGCATTGGGAAGTTAAAAGCACTTTAAAAACAAGTTTTGTAATGGGGAATCTTTGTTTTCATTAATGTCATTGCTCTCAAAATACTTCTATAGGGAGGAGCGCTTTTAGGATTACAAGCGTAAAGAGAAACTTCGAAGTGTGACCCAGCTGAAACCTAAAAGACCCAATGTGTCAAACAGCAGTGCACAATAATCATTTGCCTTATCCTGTGATACTTTGAATGCAGCAGTGCTAGAATCAGTGCTGCCAGGCAGGGTAAGGCTTCTCGCCATTGGAATCTCATTTCCACTGGGAGCCGAATGCTGGGCGGGTGCTGTGATGCATGCAATGGGGTTGGGTGGGGAAGGGATGCCTCAGGCAATAATATGATACAGCGATTTGGTCATGGGTTCCTTTGGTTGGATCATAGAGGGTAAGTTTGTGCAGAGGCTATTAAACATCAGACACATACTCTCTTGGGCAGAGAAGGGGGATGGGTGAAAAATGCCTGCTTTTGCCTATTTGGTCAAGGCTGCCTATAGATCAGCTGGAAAATGAATGCAAAAAGGGGTCTGCATCATATAGTCAGTTGAAACATTGGCGAGAATGAGAGAGCAGATGTGAAGGGAGAAGTGGTAGGAGAGAGTTGCTTTGTGCTTTTAAGGGCAGCCATGGGAAGGGCTTGTAACACACTGTACTAGTCCAGTCCAGTTCTTTTCTCAGTTACTTTATTATACTTTATTCTATTTGTGCACTATGCTTCGGCTCACAATAAAAATGCAAACAACAGTAAATACGTACAATACAGCTAAACAAATAGCAGCGACAAAGCAGTTGAATTGGATTAAGGCACAGAGGAGGACAAAAAAGCAATTGCATCACATAAAACAGAATGGGCACCTGGTGAACCTCCTCAGGAATTCTATAACCACTACCAAAAATGGCCCTCTGGTCAGTTGCTACCCACCTAACCTCAATTAGTGAGGGCATCTGAAGGGAGGGCCTTTTCTGATGGCTTGGCACGCAGGCTGGTTGATGTGGAAGCAAGCATTCCTCCAGATATCCCAGTCTCAAAATTATGTAGGGCTTCAAAAGCATGTGCAGAAATGGACCAGAATCCACTGCAATTCTTTTAAGCACCAGTGTGTTAAGGTTTCCATGTCTGGTGCCAGATAGTAGTCTAGTGCTCTTATTTTGAACTTACTTCAGTTTTCAGTAGTCTTCAAAGATAGCTCCATGTAAAGCACATTACAGTAGCTGGTCACAGATGTTACCTAAACATGATTTATAATGGCCAGGCTGTTTCTGTCGAAGATCGGCTGCAGCTGGTGTTCCAGCCTCTGCTAATGAAAGGTGCTATGTACCACACAGTTTATTTATTAAATTTCCATACCGTCCTCCATCCTAGGATCTCAGAGCAGTTTATAATATAAAAACACACAGCATAGTAACAAACAAAAACAACACCTCCCAACAGTTTAAAAGGCCATAGATTGTTTAATTTCAACGTCCAGTGACAGCTGGCTCTAGGAGCAGCTCGAGGTTGCAAAACACGATCCTTTAGGAGAGAAATGCAACTCAATCTAAAACAGCCTGAGCACCAGTTCTCTGAGAAGACAGTCCATTTACCCACAACACCTTTGTCTTGTCAGGATTGAGTTTCAGTTTATTGATTTCATCCAGCCTGTCACTAATTCCAGACACCAGTTCAGTACTTTGACAGTCTCTCACCTGACTTGGATGTAAAGAAGTAGAGCGGTTATTTATATACTTTGAGCAGTTTTATAGCTGAAATAGTTGCATTTTTGTGGAACATTGCATAGTTTATCCAGGTGTGGGGATAGTAACGAGGTAAGAAGGCAGACGGCCAAGTGCTCAAGGACATCGTAGGTAGGAAAGGCGGGTGATAAAAGACGTGAGGGAGAATTAACCATGTATTAAAGACACCTATGGCTCGGAGCCTTCGCTAGAGACTGCTTGCAACTTTTTCTTTTTAACTTTCTTTCAAAACCATGTAAGTAGAAATACTCTTTTTTTATTTTTTCCTCCCTCTCCCTCCAAACAAAACCAAACACAACATTGGAGAGTCTCAGGAATCTAGGATTTGTGGCAGAAATATTATGGGTTATAGATTGAATGTGCGGTGGATTATAAAAATGTGAACAGAAGATAGTGCTGGCATTGAGGGAACTGGTCTGGTATTTAGGAAAGCTGAGTGCTGGGAACATCATTGTGTTAAGCTTCCCCCTTTCACAAAATGTGTTCAGTCTGAGGTCTGTACTCAAGGTTGACATTTTTTTTAAAAAAAAAATACCAGTAGGCCAGCTTGAGAGAAGAACCAATTTATGTACCTTGGATCATAGTGTTTTCCATGGCTCAGATTCAGGTTTTACGAGAAACCAGAGCTTGTTATGAGATGTGCTACTACAGTGACCCATGTATGGTTCCACCTCCCTATGCAAAGGGACAAATATTTGCATCCCCTGCTTGGATTTGGAACAGACTTAATGAACAAATTTGAAACCAATTTCATCCAAATACAAGAAACTGGTTTGTACAAACCATAGCTTATAGTCAGGCTATAAAACCAAGGACCCTAAACTATGGTTTCAACAAACCACACTTGGCCTATACCTATATTTGGATGAAATGAGAAACAGCAGTTTAAATAACCTCTCCTCAAAGGAGATGGGGGGGGGCATGTGAATTTGAGACTTGTGCACGTTTGTTCTTGTGATGACAAACCATGATTTGACATTGTGTCTGAATTCAGTGTTTCTGTAACGAATTTGGATCAGCACTGTAGATGTTACCCTCTATGCCAGAAATACTTGGCAGTAATTATTTTCATCTTGACAGTAATTATTTTATTCTTGTCTCTCAAAATTTAGACAGTACTGGTAAATTTTCATGTACCATAAAAAGTAAACGTTTGAGTGCCCAAAACACGCCTAGTGGCATGACTATCTGGAATGTAATGGCTTCAAACAATTTTTTCCATGATCTGCACTGACTTTACAGAGGCTGTGTAATAAACAAGGAAATCAACAATACCATACTTGTGTATTCAGCAGCTTGGAAAACAAGCCATTGTTTTCCAGATGACTCAGTTCTTTTTTTTCCAAAAAAGAGGGAGTATTCAGCAGCTACAATAAGCTTGTGGCTTCTGAATGAACATTGCAAAGGCTGTACAAGAGGCGAATTAAACTGAAGGAAGTTCGTGTCCTTTTATTCCACAGAAGAAACTAATTCAGTGTACTGAATAACTGCATAATTGTTAGAACTAACCTAGAAACATGGGGATGCTGGCATTCTCTGGCATTTTGGTAACCACCTTATATTCTTTGCCGAATACTAGAATGCATTTGCAGCTTTGTTATTCATTTAATGAGTGTTTTAATGAAGTTAGTCCAATAAAATATTTGCTTTCTGTAATTTCTCTGGGACAATTAATTGCAGTATTCAAAACCCGGCCTTCTAATGGCATATTTTAAATACATTTTTTTCCCAGAACAACTTATAAATAAAAACATAAGTGATTGCAATCTGGGATGCTTGTTGGAACTCCACCTGCTATCAGAGTTGGTCAGACTCATAGTTCACCTAGTTCTGTACTTTTTCTTTCATTGGTCAAGATTATATAATTTAGAAGAATGGAGACACAAAGAGGAGTGCAGATTCACTCCTGGTTCCAGGCAAGCAAAGATTGGAATATTTAAAGCACTGCTTAACTGAAAACCAGTTGAACTGGTGCTTTTGGATATAAGCCAATCCAGCACTATTGACTTCAGAAGCAAGGGTAGCTTAAATCCATGCAAACCTTTTCATCATTTGAATTGCAAAAAGAACAGTGATGAATTCCCAGATCTATTGGCCTGGTAATTCTACAACATTCTAATTTATTTAAGAATATAATCAGCTCCTCCTTTTGTTTCTTGTTTGGTAAGAAGTCTTTCCCCCAGTCTGTTTGTTTACTTCCAATCTCTAGTGCAATGGTTGTCAATGCTATCAAGCCCAGGATCCATATTTAATCCTATATTGCAGTTTAGGACTGTTTGTAACTTTTTTTTTTACTGTATATGTCCACCTTTCTCTTGATCTCTTAAATTTCAGCAAAACAAGAAAGATAATGGTGCTGACTGTGCTTATATGCAATCCAGTTGAGGTTCATAATTCACCATTTGAAGACGAATGCTTAAGTATGGGAATGGGCTGATTGGTTTTGTGTGGCGTACATCTGTATGTGTGTGTATACACTGGAATCTCTGACATGCTTTGAAGAATTTGAAGTTTGTTCTTAGCGTCACTTTAGTTAAGGCATAACTAATCTGTGACAAGTGATCCTGAGAAAATACTCTTATGAGCTTTATAATTATCTGACTAGATCAGACCAAGGTGCTAGTCCAGTATTCTGCCCACAGCCAGATGCTTCAAGAAGCCAACGAGCAGGACATCATGTTAACAGCTGCTCCTTGCAGGTTCTCCCCAGTAATTGGTGACTGGAGATATGCTGCCTCTAAACCAGGGTTTCCCAAACTTAGGTCTCCAGCTGTTTTTGGACTACAATTCCCATCATCCCTGACCACTAGTCCGGCTAGCTAGGGATGATGGGAGTTGTAGTCCACAACTGCTGGAGACCCAGGTTTGAGAAGCCCTGATTTAAAGAGTGAGGGTGCATTCTGGTCTCTTCTGCCTACTGGCCATTGATAAAATGTTAGACCCAGGGGTGTTGGAGCCCAATAATCTCTGGAAGGGCAGCGCGTTGGCAGCCCATGATGTAAATGTGTTTTGTCTTTAATCCAGTATCTCTGCACTGACATACTAGGGAGCTGTCCATGTAACCAGTTGAGCTGTGTTGATGCCACTGTCAGGAGTTTTCAACTTTCTACTCCCAGAGACCATTTGAAAGGCCTGAAAATGGCTGAGGCCCACCAGTTGCAAGCGGTGGCGCTGCAGTGGCAGCAGGTGGAGACAGGCATACATCTTCTCCTTCTTTGACAGCTTCCCTCCCTTGTCCTGTTACTCTCTCTCGTTTTATTGTCATTTACAATAAGAATGTTTTGTCTCCCTTTCTCATTTCCATCAACATCCGCTCAGGTCCTTTTCCCCTCAGAGGAGGGAGGAGGCTTCCTGACTTGGCAGCAGATTGCATAGGAAAGAAGGAGGGCTGGTGTTTGTGTGTGTGTGTGTGTGTGTGTGTGTGTGAGAGAGAGAGAGAGAGAGAGAGAGAAGGCATAGCAGTGCATCTCCTTAGTCCATCTGCCCTGTTTACCTCCCTTCTCCCTCTTCGTTCTCTTCCTTTCCTTTCACTCGGCCAGCCACTCCATCAGTCACATCTGTTTCTTCCTTTATATTTCTCCCCTCACAACTCTGTGTGGTACCAAAAAGGCTATAAAGGAGGTTCAGGAGGGCTGTAACAAGGAGGCTCACCTGAGAGTGAGCTGAGGCCTACTGATAGTGCCTAGCCCACAGTTTGGGAAGCATTGCATTTTACCTCCAGCCTAGTTGGTTGACACTGCATTATTTTTCCAGCAGAAGCTATATTAAATCGTAACAGGAATTGATTAAGTAAATGTATTGGGTACCTGGTTGGCATGCCTGTAACCTACAAGCTGTGGACTGATTTCTAGTTTGTATCTTTTACATTTGCCTTGCGCTTCTCTGCTTATCTCAGTATTTTCACCACTCCCGATTGGTTCTTGCCAGGTGCCAGTCAATTGCCTACTGTCTTACTCCACATCCTTGCAGCAAATTGCTGGGCTTCCTTCCATATCTCTGAGCAGCTATTTGTGCTGGCGCAGCCCTCCAAATCCAGCTAGATTGTCCTTTTAAACATCTCTGATGTCCTGTTCCTGGCTCAGCTCAGTTTCCTGCCTACAACCTTGTTTATTTGTCCTTCAACTTCTCGTGCTGATTTCTTGGCTCAAACCGCTATCCAAAATTGGATACAATTGTGATTTGGATAACGAGCAGTTGCAAAGCTGTATCCTATAGCTCAGTGTTGAAATTCGTGTTCTTATAGCTCATCCAAGTTCGGTTCTTAATGTGTTTCTTACAGTAGCAGCCATTGATCTCCCCTCCCCCCCAATTGAAGCATTTATGTGTTGTTTACCAGTAATGTGCACCAGGTACAAATGTATGTCAGCACAGAGCAAGGTTTCCCCAGGCCTACTGATCGACTTACTTGGTGTCTTTTCTTCTCCCCTCCCAAATATGTGGCTGGCATTGAAATAGTATCTATCTTGGATAGACATTAAAAAGCTAACAGCTTCCTTCAAACTATAAACTTTCCAGTTGGGTGCAGTTATGGAGGCAACATGAGTAGGCCGTAAGCTTTATATAGCATTCACTGCATGTATGAGCCAAGTCCAGGCCGATGAGGTACTTCTTGACACCCCAGATTTCAGCTCGGTACCACTGTTCACAGTCTCACCATGCCATAATGTCAGAAAATGTACCAATGCTGAATCTCTTCTTGAAATCTGTTGCCAAACACAAGCAATTTCTTTAGCCTACTTGCAAGGACAGACATACCCCAAATGTGAAGGTCAGATGATGTCATACCACTGGTTAAAAATCACCATGACTGGTTTACTCAGAGGTTTTGTGAAAGTGGAGAATGTTAAGCATGCGCCATCTTTTAAAATATGGCTGAAATAAATAGGATTATCCTTAAGATTAGTTTTTTCTGACTCTGTTGGTTTTAGTATGTCGCTGGAGTGGGTTTAGATAGAGATAGAGGAAAACCAAATGAGTGCCAATTAAATATATGTAGGACATTTTCAAAAATCAACGAAATGGCAAGATAGTGTTCTACAGATATTAGGCATGATTGAAAACATACATTCTTGTGTACAGAGAAGTTCATTTTTTCTAACCAATATATATGTATTGTCCATTAAAAAGAAACAGTGGAGAAATTCAGTTTTGAGAAAAAACGCTTTATCCTTGGGAGAAAGGAAAACATCTGATTTGTCTCTCAGTCTTCACTGTGCAAAATGTGGTGTGTGCACTTTGTGCTTCTCATTAGTCTGGTTTTGAAGCTCCTTTCTCATGGCAATTTTGGCATTGCTTGCACATTTGCCTGCTTAAGAACCTGTTTTTAAAAAAATCAATGAAAAAATTCAAGATGGGTTAGAAGAACTAGTTGGTGTTTCTCAAAAGGAATGATATTAATTAAACTGTATGGATTACGTATTAACAGAATAGTTGCCTTTCCAGAAAGTTTAAATCCATTTTTGAGCACTGTACTAATCAGGATAATAGTTAAGAGACTTTTTTTTAATGATTTATTTATATATTTCATATATACTGTTTAATGCCGAAATAGTTCCATTCTTTGCTTATATTATTATTTTGTAAACTGCTTAGAGACTTACATGCAACCTGACCGTGTAATACAATGAAATCCTGGAAAGGCAACAACATAGCACACTTTACAAAAACATTGTACGAGTCAGGGAAAGTTTCATGAAACAGATGAGTCTTTGATTGTTTGAAGTTCATCAAGGTTGTTGCCTCCTGTTCTGAAAGAGGAGAGGGTGTTTCAGATGGCTGGTGCTTAACCTTTGTACAAAATAGTGACTGTGCTCCTGTTTCTTAGCAATAACATATTGATAACTTGTAGTTGAGGCTTGCCATCAGACTTTAGGACTAGACTGGACTTCTACAACATGCTTGAACTTTTAGGAAATGTGGCTTTATACAGACTTAAACACCACAGATAGGTTTCTGTGGGTCAAAACACACTGAACATCCCATTAGATTAGCTTCTACTTTGGGGCCCCTATCCTCTAATATGTGTAACGTGGCTGACAGTTGTTCCCCTCATGCTAACTGGAGTCTGGAAGCAGTTAGGGTAATGCATAGATGCAGAAGAACTCTGATTATCAAGGCACTAAAAATTTTCACTGTGTTCTATGATATACATAGAATCTGCTTTGCACTAGTCACTTAGGATCGCTAACATTGCCTTCTGGGTCAGTGCCTGCTGTATCTATTGTCCATGCTCTTTTTGTGGCATAAATCTGTTTTTGTTGCCAGCAAGGCTTCTTTTTTCTGCAAGGTTGACTAAGTTTCTTTTTTTAAAAGAGAGAGATAAACCAACATTTTCCTGCACACACTTTTGTTGTGGTTGTTACAATCGAACAGCCAGGCAACAAAGCATTCAGTGCAAGCTTGCCTTTTCCAAAACACACAGAGGGGGAGGGAAAGGTAAGACCCTGCTTCTGACGTTGACAGAGCACCATAGTCCGTAAGTTTTCATGCACACATGGATCTCCATTTGATCTGCCGGTTGCAGAGTGAGAAGTGAGCTCTTCAGTTTGTTCTAGTCTGTCTGGAAAGTGCAGTGGATGCTCTTGGGGTGTTTTACTTTTGGTTGTAAATTCTGTATGTAGCAATGTTCCTGGGATGCTAAGATATTCTTGCAAGGTTGTGTTTCACTTACTCTGTCAGCTTCTTGCATTGTTCAAGGGATATAACTGACTGACTGCATGCTGCCTTAAACATACCTCCTAACCTGACCCACTCTTCTCAAATTGCACAAGCTCACCTGTGGGCATCCTTATGATCTGTCTAGATTAGAATATGTACATGTGTTTCTTCATAGCAAGAATGGGGGAACATCTGGCTTGCCAGATGCTACTTCACTGCAGCTCCCATAATCTCTGACCATTGGCTACAGCGGCTAGGGCGGATGAGTGTTGGGAATCCCAACAACATCTGGATAGCTGCCCTATCCATACTCCATGCAATTAAAATTGACCTGATCAACAGTTACCTGCCTGCTTAGCTGTGGGACAGGGAGGTTTTTGTGGACTGGAGGAGATTGCCATGAATGGGAAGGGAAGGTCAGCTCCACTGAGAAAACAGAACTTATTCCCAAGTAAATGCACTTTTGTGGCTCATAGGTTAGTAACTATTTTGCATTCTCTTACAATGCTGGCGTAAACTGTACAAAGGTGGGCTACCACACTGCTAATGTTGCTAATATAAAAGTACAATGGTACCTCAGGTTACATACGCTTCAGGTTACAGACTCTGCTAACCCAGAAAGATTACTTCGGGTTAAGAACTTTGCTTCAGGATGAGAACAGAAATCGTGCAGCAGCGGCGCAGCGGCAGCATTAGGCCCCATTAGCTAAAGTGGTGCTTCAGGTTAAGAAAAGTTTCAGGTTAAGAACAGACCTCCAGAACAAATTAAGTACTTAACCCGAGGTACCACTGTAGTAATTTTGCAGTTCTCTTATTTCAAATGTAGCTAGCTTGCAGTGGTGAGGACCAGAAGCCTACATTCTTCCTCCAAAACATTGTACATACCGTATTTTTCGTTCTATAGGACGCACCGGTCCATAGGACGCACCTCGTTTTTTTGGGGGGGGGGAATGAATAAAAAAAATTATTCCCCCCCCCCCGCGGCTGCCGCCCCAAGCATCGCGTGCTTCGGGCTGCAGGCTACCGCCCCAAGCCTTGCGCGCTCGGCGGGACCTCCTGCCGGGCGCGCAAGGCTTGCAGACACTCGCCCGAAGCAAGGGGAGCCCTCCAGAGGGCTCCCCGTGCTTCGGGCGACAAGCTGCAGCCCCAAGCCTTGCGCGCTGGGCGGGACCTCCTGCCGGGCGCGCAAGGCTTGCAGACACTCGCCCGAAGCAAGGGGAGCCCTCCGGAGGGCTCCCCGTGCTTCGGGCGACAAGCTGCAGCCCCAAGCCTTGCGCGCTGGGCGGGACCTCCTGCCGGGCGCGCAAGGCTTGCAGACACTCGTCCGAAGCACGGGGAGCCCTCCGGAGGGCTCCCCGTGCTTCGGGCGACAAGCTGCAGCCCCAAGCCTTGCGCGCTCGGCGGGACCTCCTGCCGGGCGCGCAAGGCTTGCAGACACTCGCCCGAAGCACGGGGAGCCCTCCGGAGGGCTCCCCGTGCTTCGGGCGACAAGCTGCAGCCCCAAGCCTTACGCGCTGGGCGGGACCTCCTGCCGGGCGCGCAAGGCTTGCAGACACTCGCCCGAAGCACGGGGAGCCCTCCGGAGGGCTCCCCGTGCTTCGGGCGACAAGCTGCAGCCCCAAGCCTTGCGCGCTGGGCGGGACCTTCTGCCGGGCGCGCAAGGCTTGCAGACACTCGCCTGAAGCACGGGGAGCCCTCCGGAGGGCTCCCCGTGCTTCGGGCGACAGGCTGCCGCCCCAAGCCTTGCGCGCTGGGCGGGACCTCCTGCCGGGCGCGCAAGGCTTGCAGACACTCGCCCGAAGCATGGGGAGCCCTCCGGAGGGCTCCCCGTGCTTCGGGCGACAGGCTGCTGCCCCAAGCCTCGCGCGCTCGGCGGGACCTCCTGCCGGGCGCGCAAGGCTTGCGGACACTCGCCGGGGCTGCAGGCTGCTGCCTGCAAGCCTTGTGAGCCCGCGGGAACTCCCACCGGGCTTGCAAGGCTTGCGGATAGCTTCCTGAAGCCTGGAGAGCGAGAGGGGTCGGTGCGCACCGATGCCTCTCGCTCTCCAGGCTTCAGCGAAAGCCTGCATTCGCTCCATAGGACGCACACACATTTCCCCTTCATTTTTGGAGGGGAAAAAGTGCGTCCTATGGAGCGAAAAATACGGTATATCATAGCTGAGGAGTTATTGTTTTCCCTTTTGGCAGAAATAGGTTTAC
Organism: Podarcis pityusensis; assembly: GCF_964106645.2. Lineage (NCBI taxonomy): Eukaryota > Metazoa > Chordata > Lepidosauria > Squamata > Lacertidae > Podarcis > Podarcis pityusensis. Next base: position 63,868,743 of record NC_138029.1, read on the forward strand.
TGTAAGTTGAACTGTAAGCTAGTTTTAATCGATACCGTGAAGTGCTCCTATAATTGACACTTACCTCAAACCTGCCATCTTTTTTGCACTTGAAATCTTAATGTTAGCAAGACCTATCCCAACATGGCACCCCCATGAATAGATAATGGCACTTTCCCATCTCTGTTAGCTGGTTTGTGAAATAAAGATTGCTGTTTAAGAGGTTCTTACTCTGAGACAAGAGGGCCGTAAGATCCAAGCCCCACCCCCCTTCTCTTTGCATATCTGCAAACTCAAGATGGAGAGCAGGCTGTGAGGGAAATGTGTCTTGCCTGTCAAGATCTCTTCATGTGAACTCTGGTCCCAAAGGAGTTAAGTGGCTGTTCTTCAGAGGGTAATGAGGCTGGTGCCAATGAGAGGCAGTCATGTGAAGGAAAGGGGGGTGGGGAGAGGGCTGGAAAGCTCTGGAGGCAATAAGGCTTCCCTCATCCCATCCCACTCCACCCCAGACCCCCTTTTCCAGCCTTCTCTTGGCTGTTTCCTATTATGTTTTCCAAATGGTAGTTCGTAGTAGCTGGAAAGTGTCTGTGAGTTGCCCACGACACCAAAGCGGGGAGGACTTGTGAGACAAGGACACAGGAGTTCTTCTGTATCGTATTGTTCTGCTGTAAAAAGCCACAGACGGTCATGGCGGGGTCTGCAGGGGATGAATCAATAGCAGTGATGCATCTAGCGCATGACTGCTGGCTGACTGGATTTGGAGGGGGTTACTTGCTGTCGGCAGCAGAGCGCAGTCGAGGCTTCCCTTTCCCTTTGGGGAAGGCAGGTGAGCCAAGAAAGGCACCAGAGATTTCCTGCACCCTAATAATCTGATTCATTCCTCTACCACCACAGGTGTGTGTGGAATGATCCTTTCTTTCCACTGTGCTCTCTGGCAGCTTCAGCTGCTTGGAGCTTTGCAGACCGACTTGCCCTGTGTTTTGGGTGCCCTGCTTTTAACAACCCAGTGCTGCAACCTCTGGCCTTTATTGTGTATATTCACATGCCCTATATCCATCAAACCAGATCAAATTTTGTAGTGAATGTTCTAATTGAACCCTCCTCACTGTTTTCTTTATCCAGCCTCTCGCCCAGACCTTTCCAAGGTTTATATCCTGTGTGGAGTTCCCTCCGTGTTGGTAATTGTTCTTTAAAATCTTAGGTCTTGGGGCAGAGCAGTAACACAATATAAACCTCAGCCTTTTCACCCTCTTTTCTCTGCTGCCAAACAAATGTAAGACTCTGAATTTTAAAATCATGTGAACTCTGCGCTGTTTTATAATTTTGAAGCAGTGAATTTTAATTTGTACCTGGTTTGCTTCTGTTGGTGGCAGTTATTTCCTTTTTAAAGGCATTTCTATGTTTGATGACCAATATGCTCCCTTATCTTGTTTTTTCATCAGTAAGCAAAATGCGGCCACAGCCAGACAGACACTGCCTTTTCGTCAAAAATTATTTTAATTCTCCGGCGGGGGGTGGGGGTGGGTGGGCAGCCATGTCTGTTGGTGTGAAGCATATTGCAGTTCTGTAGTGTCTGCTTTTTTAAAAAGAACAACAACAACAAATATAGGAATTTCATTTGTGTCAGAATATAAATGTGGTTGCATATATTTTGTGGGGGGGGGCTGTGATATCTCTCCCCCCACAAATATATTATGCCCTTTGCATTAGCATAGCCTTATATGGAGTTGTACCCGCTCAATTTTTCTAGCTCCCTCCCTGCTGATAAAGCCTGCTTGGAAAAGCCACGAAAGAGGAAAATTAAGCTAATAAGGAATATTGAGATTTGTACTGCCTGGCTTTTTTAAATATATAAAGAAAGGAGGTGGAACGATTTTATATTTTAAGCTCCATATGGAGGGTATAAATTTATCTTAAAACAGTGTTCTAATTATTACTTTGTTTTTAATTTCCTTGGGGTTTGTAATTAGCAGAGGGAGCCAACCAAAGTGGTATTTATTGTTTTTAATGGTTAGTGGTTTTTCCCATTTAAATCTGGGGAAATATTCCACAGAATGTAAACTGGCATATAAATTGATGAACATTCAGGTGCCACATTTACATGGTGTAGCACTGAACCCCCCGCTCCATCTTTCCCAGAATAAATGCAGCCCGTGGCTAATTAACATTAAAGCCAGCACCAACGTACAGACAAAAAGGGCAACCAGTTCTGTTTTCTAAAACATATTGCATAATGTTACACGAGACATAGTTTGTTATGCAATAGAAAAAAAATAAGTGGGGCCCAGCAAGAATTTCTAGCATGCATGTGTTACTGGAGCCTGCATGCAACTTAGTGCTGGCTTTTGGTCTGAGAGGGCAATTGAAATAGATTGCCCCTTGGTGCAGCCTGATACGTATGGGGGATTTTTGACTGGGGGATTTTTGACTGGCGATCTAAACGAGCCTCATCTCAACCTCTGATCTGTAATACAGTAAAAGCAACAAACTATTGTGCAGGGCTGCTGTAAGATACTTAGCTCACACACCTCAACCTGTAATAGGGTCACAACAGCGAACTGCAGTGAAGGTTTGCTGTATCCTTTCTCAGCCCAGGCTGTGTTTGCATAAAAGCAATAGATAACTGCAGGGTTGTTGCAAGCTACTCAGTCTCTCCTCCCACTCCCCACAGCAGCAATAGGGGCCAAATTCCTCTATACAACGCTGCAGAGTTGTAAATCACTTTCCCAGTCACAGCTGCTGCAATATGAGGAAAATGAACTGTATTTGCTTCAGAATTTGTTTTAGCAGAGGCATTAAAAAAAAAAAAGTTTCACACTAAATAAGAATGCTGTTAGAACTTTCCCCTTTTTATTACCGCTTGGAAGGCCACACAAATTGGTGGCTACTTCTTACTATATTAAAACCTTGGATTGCTCAATTTTTTTCTTTGGTCAGCTGTCATTTTTGTCTTTGGGAATGCTTAAAGGCAGTGAGCTGTCCAGACAGTGTATCTCTGCGTGTCTTCCTCCATTGTTTCTTGATAACCTCTCTTTGAGGGGGAAGAAAGGGAGCTCTTCCATGCTTCTCCTCATTGCACTCTTTGCCTTCTCTTACAGCTACCCTCCCCTGACCACCCGCCAATTGATCAGTGATGTTTTCAAGCCTTGCCTGCTGTCCCAGAGGCACCCTCCTCTTCAGCAGTCATTTCAGCTGATTCCCTTCCGTCCTCTGGTTTACCTTTCCAGGATACTCAGTTTTCTGTGGCTGCTGAACATGCTCAGTCCTAACTGGAATGTTCTTTCTTTCTTTCTTTCTTTCTTTCTTTCTTTCTTTCATGTTTGCAAACCTTAGGGTTCCCCCATGCTTGTCGAGACCTTCCTCTTGTGCTTAAGTGGTGCTATTCTGCTCAGTAAGGGCTGCTGACAGTCACCCCTGCACTTTCCAAATGAGGAAATGATAAGGCTGCTAAGAGTTGTTGTCTTTATGATGCCTCAAATGGTCCTTCAAACAATTTGTTAGCCTTCTCTATATGTTTTGGTAATTGTTGCGTACCTGCTGCTTTTCTATTTGTCCAATAATGAAAAATCTCGGTTCTTGTTGCAATCAGTGTATTAGTTCTCCTTTGTGTGAAAGGACAGAATCTGTTTTCCAATAAGTAATAATAAAACTATAGTTTGTTTTAGGGCTAATCATGTAAGGTTTGCTGCCCAATTGAATAAATCTCAGTATTATTTTAAGTTAATTGATCAATTATCTACACAAGCACATGAAGAAATAGAATAGTTTTGAAAAATAGCTTGTTTTTTAATGACGCATGTCACAGCAGGTACTATTTTAAAGGAGTCATTAGTTCTATTAGGGCATCGCCCCAAATACATGAGCTGTGCCCACTGGCCCTGCTCCAGATCTCCTAGCACTTCCACCCCCTTGTAGTAATGATAGTTTTGAAACTACTGAAATAAGTATGGGTTCTTGCCATCAATGTTTTCTGATGCTGTGATAAGCTATGTTGGAAAATGGGGAAATGTATTTCTCCATATCTTATGCCAAATTTCCCCACTTACTCAACATGGTTTAAATAGAATTTCTTGTCAAATACGGATGCAAGATTTATTTTTCCAGATGCAACACACCAGGCACAGACCCAGAGAGTTGTGGGTGGATGCAAGCACTTCTGTGTATATAGTAGGTTGTCTCTGATTCTCCCCCCCCCTCCACCTTTCCACTTACAGCTTTTTGCGTTGTGTTTAAAGGCTGCTCTGGAGAATCCCCAGAGTTTTGGAAATGGCTTCTCTGGCAGCAGAGGGGCCTTTAGTTGGAAAAGAATCTCTGAAGCCTCATTGCATATGCAAAAGCCTTCTTCATGGTCCATTGGACGCCAGCCATTGTGTGTATTTTACCCTGCTCTAAACTTTAAAAGGGAGAATGACAGCCTGATTGTGTGACTATTTACTTGGAAGCAAGTCCCATAGAGTTCAAAGGGGCATACTCAAGTATGCATGCATAGGACTTTAGCCTGAAGATGTGTACATTTTGCTTGCCAAATCCGTTCTCTGCTTGCAGTAGCCCCAAGCAGCAATCTTTAGCCATTTAGAAGCTTTACAGATGAAGCTTTCTTCTTTTATATTCTCTGTATCGGTCTTCAACATCTGAGCATCCCTGTGAGATGGAAGGGAAATGTAATATGTATTCACAGGGAACCTGTGACTTATCTTCAGATAGGGATCACTTAGTTGCCTTTCCCCCCAAAGGGAAAGAGGGGAAGTAGTTACAGAGGGGAAGAGCACCTCTCAGGCTTCAGGCTTGGGGGCCTGTGAAAGAGCAGTGCCCGTTGACTGATCTCTTCCCTCTGCTCACATCCAGTTACTGGTTTGTGTCAAGCTGGTGATGGAGCATGCAGTCAAAGGCAAAGGTTGGCTCGAACCTGCCAGGGAAAGAACCCGCCATGGGGAAACAGTGAGTCATGCTCAGAAAAGACCCTGAACAAGGGACAATAACTGCCATGCATAACAGACTTGGAAGTAAATGGTCAGCATGCAGGTGACAAGTTGGACCTGCAACAGAATGCTGCAGTTATTCTTATTTCAGAATAGGAGTGGTCCAGTTCAGGATGCCAGCCCTTACCTTCCTTTGACACACTATGAGCCAGGATGGTTTCTCTGGTTATCGCCTGGAGAGATGGCAGTGGGTGGGGAGCCTTAGGAAAACAGAGAGAAACTGTGCTACTGCTAATGGCCCCACCCCTGAGAAACTGTTGGAGAAATGACCCCCCAATTTCTCTTCCTGTAATGAAGGTGGAGGATTTGTGATGTTACCTGGATACAGTTCTAGTCCATACAGTGGCTTCGTTTACACTTAGCCAAACTAGGGGCTCAGTGTGAACAAGTGTGCTGATGCTTATTTAGAAAACCATGGCCACTTGGCTCCTCTCCTGTTTCTGCTGCTGCCATACTACCAGGACCGAAGCAATGGTTTATTTCACTCCAAACGCATCAAGCATAGTAGGCCAAAACCAGTTTGTGGTTTGTTCAGAGAGAAGCAAGTCATCAGCCCTGGTTCACATATAACACTAAGCCAAACCATTGCTTAGCACAGCAGCAAAAAGTCCAAGGGAATAGTGCAGCAGGCACAATTTTCACAGCAGCAGCATATCGCCCTTAAACCAAAGATTTCAGGGTGGTTCACAAAATAAAAATACAGGATAAAAATCACAAAATAGGTAAAATGAAACAAAAATTATTTTAAAAAACCACTCCCACAAACTAGCATGCTTGCTGGTTCATGCTGAGCCATAGTTGTGCTTCACATGTCATGCAAACCAAGCAGCTGCCTTGCATGGGGCTCAGAGACTTAGAATGTGCAATCGTTTTCTATGCATTCCCCATGTGCGCACACACAAAATCTGTTCCAGAGGATTGGGGTTTTGGCAGAGGAGGGACTAAGAGTTGTAATTCTATGCTGGGCGCAGAGGAGCAATGGAGCGCTCTCTTCCTTCTCTACCAGGCACTAGCCTTCTCACTCACCTGCACGGAATTCCTGGTCGCCAGTGATCTCCCAGGCTACTTCTTAAATGCAAGGTTGGGCTAGCTTGCTTATATTCCCATTACTTAATATTTAACTTATTATTAAGAAAAAAAACCTTAATATTTACAATTAAATAATTTTTTTTCTTAAAAAAATTTCAATTGAATAAATAGCTATTTAGAAATGGAAAAAACCATTTTTTAAACACTCTGGTAATAATAGCAGCAGATCCAGTGGGACACATTAGTAGGGACAGAGGAAAACTACTTTCTTTTCCCTTGCAGGGATTCAAACACTAACATGATGTGGAAGTGAAAATTTGCATTGTAATTCATTTATATATATTTTGAATGGTTTTCCTTTCCAGTTTTCGAAAGCTTGTTTTGCAAGCACTTAGTTTTGGGTCAAATTAGCCTCCCCACATCCTCTTACAAAAGAATTAATGATGTCCCATTGCCTAATGGATAGTGATAAATTGCTGGCTAAAGCTAAGCCTGCTCCAATGTCGATTTGATATTATTCTAATCTATGAAATTGTTCAGAATGATGTAGGAGAGAATACTCTGTTTATTCTTTGACGTGATTAACTGAGACTTCCAATGTGACTCTCTTGTGCGCGCACACATACAGATACGCAACACAATCCCTTTTAATGAGAAACTGTCAGGGAAAATGAAGTACAGAAAAACAGTTAGTGAATCCCCTGTGCACTGTGCCTCTTGTCATGGTGTCTGCAAGTCAAGTACTGTGAGCGGTATTCTGCATTGTTGTAATAACCTTAATGCTGCTTGTATTGCTCATAATGTTCCACCACTCAAGGTTGTTGAGCTGATTTGGAAAATTTTGATAAATGAAGCACCGCAGCAAGGGGACCCAGCTTTATTATCTGTGTATTACTGATGGGTTTTCCCCTCTCTGAGACTGCATTTGTTTCCCCATTATGTCTGCTTGCACTCATGAAGGAAGTCCAAGCTGTCTTAAAAATGCAAGCTGTGTCTACCTTGCAAAAATGTGGGCAAGCAGTTATAAAATGAGACTAAAATCCAAGTTTATTAAGAAGCCAAATAGTAATTGCATTTGAATTAATTGTCTAACAGCTTTCAGTCATTCTTCAGATAAAAATGTTATAATAATGGTATGTGTTGAGTCTCACTTTTCTTGAGTATAGAGACCCAAACACCAAATACATGAGTGTTGAATTAGTTGTGACTGACGCAAGCATGTGTTAAAAGAGTAATTTTCCTTGCAAGCTAGGGGTCCCTAGCCTTTCCTGATTGCTCTTTCTATGTAGCTGGCGGCTGGAAGTGACCATTTAAAGGGCTTGCATGAAATCCACAACAAGCTTAGATCACTCACAGGCAGGAAGGTGTGCCTCTGATTTGGCTAAGAAATTGTTCAAGAAGAAGAAAAGAGACAAAATTTGACACAACTGATGCTTCTGATGGAGAGAATAAATAAAAAACATATAGTAAAAATGAGACATACACAAAATCAGGATGCATTTCAAATGGACAACTTTTTTGGGAAGGAGAGAGTTCCTGTTCAAGTTACTGGGCAATGCGAAGCGTGAAGCTTCCTGAATTGTATGAGATACAGAAATGATTTGAATTCCTGCTTACATTTTAAAGAAGATTATGTCTGAGACCCCTTTATCCACAAAGATAAACATTTATCAATAATTTGCCAAGCTCACTGAGTAATTGATACAAGGAACAATAACTGATTGTATCTGTGACTTATTCTGACTCCAGACGATTTAAGTGGCAACCAACCGTGTGTAGGCACAGGTCCATACACACAAGAGTTCTGCTTATCTCCTTGTAGACCCCTGTGTGCTCCAAAAATCTGCTCAGGGGTGTCCCCCAGCCCTCTGAAGCAGATTCTCTTGTGTGGTGAATACAGAATACTGCCTGTTGGCCCTCATAGTTTTATATTTTAAAGCTCTAAATGGCCTCGGCCCAGTATACCTGAAGGAGCATCTCCACCCCCATTGTTCTGCCCAGACACTGAGGTCCAGCTCTGAGGGCCTTCTGGCAGTTCCCTCACTGCAAGAAGCGAAGTTACAGGGAACCAGGCAGAGGGCCTTCTCGGTAGTGGCACCCGCCCTGTGGAACGCCCTCCCATCAGATGTCAAAGAAATAAACAACTATATGACATTTAGAAGACATCTGAAGGCAGCCCTGTTTAGGCAGCCCTGGTGTTTTAATGTATTTTTAATCTTTTGTTGGAAGCCGCCCAGAGTGGCTGGGGAAAGCCAGTTGGGTGGGGTAGAAATAATAAATTATTATTACTATTATTATTATTAATTATATTTTGTACCATTACAGGCATCTTTTTTCATCCTCTTCTCTTATCTCATCACTTTTTATTTTGCTCTGCTTTGTTTATTTCTACACCTACATGTGTATGGTGGTAGCAGCAGCACACAAGGCTTTCACTCTACCAGCAGTTCATACCAGTATTGGAGTCTTTGAGTCAGGCAGATTATGCAGTTTGGCTAGATGCCCCCCCCCCCGAAAAACTGGGCCACTATCACCATGCACCTCTAAATCCTGAAAAGAAGCAATGCAGATGGAATGCTGTGAAGGCATTCCGTCTCCCCTTTTGGATGAGCCTGTTCATAGATGTTCCTACAAAGGGCTACAACAACAGCTCTTTGGAAGTCGTGTGTGTGTGTGTGTTGCGTGTGTGTGTGTGTGTGTGTGTTGCAGCTGCAAGCAGATGGGGAGTGTGTGTGTGGGGGGGGCTTCTATTTTGCAGGCCTGTGTTGTTCTCATATGGATTGCCAGGTGACTAGGAAGGAGGCAAGGTCTAACATGTATCTACACCTAGCACAAAGAATTTGTCTCAGGGCCACAGACAGGTGAAGGGTGGGATTTTCCCCAGCAGCAGCTGAGAGGAGTCTGAAGAATCAGAATGTTAATTATTCTAAAGTAATTGTTGTCCTTCTTTATTCTAAAAGCTTTGGAGAGGGTCTTCTCTACATACCTAAATTTGAGTTTGACTTTGCTGCACGGCATCTTGTCCTCCATTCTGCTGCTTTCATGTGGATTTCAGAAAATGAGGGAGGAAGCAGGAAAGCGAATAATAACTACCATGCCACAGTTGCTCATTATTTTTTTTGGCTTTGGCTGTGGTTGGGAGTGACTGTGAATGCTATAGATCTCAAATTCTCTAACAAGAGTAGAATGGTCAGATTTGTATCACATAACGTGCTGCTTTGCATGCTCATTTTATTTGAAGCATTTGGCTTTTCCCCCCCCTTAAAGAAAAAAATTCTAATTTTAGTGGGCATTTGTGGGAGGGAGGAATAATGTAGGAAGTCATTCATTGGAAAGGATGTGGTAAATTTCTAATAGTTGTACTACATTGTGGGATAGCGTATTAGAATTGCGTAACTAAAATTCCTGGTGATTTCAGGATACAGGTAAAAAAGGGGAATTACAGTGGTACCTCGCAAGACGAAAGAGTTTTTTATTTTTTGAGTTGCTTCGCAAGACAAATTTCCCTATGGGCTTGCTTCGCAAGACGAAAAATGAAAAAAACGAAAACGTCTTGCAAGTTTGTTTCCTTTTTCTTAAAACCGTTAATACCCAGGGTGACTTCGAGGAGCAACTCATAGCACGCGGTGTGGTAGCCTTTTTTGAGGTTTTTGAAGACTTTGGTGATTTTGAAGACTTTGGGAAACCGTGCTTCGCAAGACGAAAAATTCGCAAGACGAAAAAACTCGCAGAACGAATTAATTTCGTCTTGCGAGGCACCACTGTACTGTGATATCTTTTAAAGAATAAGTTTTAGTCAAATGCATCATGTGAATTAAGGAGTGAAAATCAAAAGATTTACTCTTTGTTTTTCTTTATTTGAGAACATTTTCAAAATTGCTGGAATAACCTTTCATCACTATTTACTGAAAGGAGTGGAATGATAATGTGTGAGACCATGCCCTTTTCTGAGGGAGATTTTATTATTATTTTTCTTTTTGTCTCCTCCATTAAAACAACAAAGTTATTTGGAAGGTTGGGGGCTAGATCTGTTATGGAAATAATTAAGCTAAAAATGCAGAGCACGAGGCAAGCCAAAACGACCATCTGCTGCAAAATGCTTTTCTACGGTTGTGTAGACTGTGGCATTTTGATAAGATTCGATGCAACAGCACTATCAAGTCACATGTGTAATCTTATTACAGTAGTAATAAATACTTCCTGGGTACGATATTTAATAAATGAGATTTGGCATTAGAATGTGTAGAGGCAAAGGTCAATTGCAGATTTAAAGTACTCAAGATGTATCCAGTTTGAAATCACCCACTGGTGACACTCAAAAATCTGGAATACACACTCAACAAGATTATGTAGGAATTCACATCATGTTTTTCTGCCTGGAATTCACAACTGTAAAGGGGCGTGGTATATAGCTTGTAGATAACTTGTTGGCAAAGATGTTTCTTACAGTTGGCTTGGAATTAGAAGTCATGGTATTTAACATTTCTGTATGGGTTTTTAGTCTGAAGCATTTCACACACATTAAGGTAAAAAGATAAAGGACCCCTGGACAGTTACCAGTAAGTCCAGTCAAAGGTGACTATGGGGTTGCAGTGCTTATCTTGCTTCAGGCCGAGGGAGCTGGCGTTTGTCCACAGACAGCTTTCCAGGTCATGTGGCTAGCATGACTAAACCGCTTCTGGTGCAACAGAACACCATGACGGAAGCCAGAGCACACGGAAACACCATTTACCTTCCTGCCGCAGCGGTACCTTTTTATCTACTCGCACTGGTGTGCTTTCCAACTGCTAGGTTGGCAGGAGCTGGGACAGAGCAACGGGAGCTCACCTTGTTGCAGGGATTCGAACTGCCAACCTTCTGATCAGCAAGCCCAAGAGGCTCAGTGGTTTAGATAACAAACACCTTGTCTGGGGCTAGTGCTACCTCTATTTATTGACGCTGAATTCAGGATGAGTGTCTTGCATAAGACCACCTGAAGAGTTTGTAGCTGGAAGAGATTTAAACTGTATATATGTGGGATGAGCAGATCATACTTTCAGCTCCTCTTTTAGAGGCTCTAAAAGTCTCTTTCCCCAAGTTCCTTTAGTGATGATGCATTGCAGACAATTCCGCAGAATCGTTGCCACCGCTGGAGGCAGTATGCCTTAAAATACCAGTTGTTGGGGGAACAGGAGTGCTGTTGCGCTCAGGTCCTGATTGCATGCTTCCCATGGGCATCTGTGAGAACAGGATTGTTTATTTACTTAGTAAAATTTATATACCACCTTATTGCAGAAAAACTCAAACTGGTTTACTGGCCTAGGTGGGCCATTGGTCTGAGTTGGAAGGGCTTTACTTAAGTCCTTATTCTGTGCCTGAATCCTGGTTAGCAACCTTTGCTGGATTTACATATTTGTCCAGGAGCTAAATGGGGTGGGGTAAATTGCCAACCCATAGCGAGATTAGCCTTAATATTTAAGCGCTTGCTCTGTGCTTGTCTGGCTGCCTTGCAATCTTCTAAATGTGCTTTCCAAATGTTAATCCTTAAATAGGCTGTCTTGTAAGGAATTCCTCGGCTTCCCATTAAGCAGTTAGGAAAACCCGTGTTTTTCTAAACTGATAGATTCAGAAACTACCTATGTTTCTTGTGTACGGAAAGATTTGCAAGAATCTATCAAGACTACGTAAGTTGGTGTAGTTAGTGCTTTCTGAATGGGAGTAATCATGTTTACTAGTTAAAATATTTGAAAACCAAGGCCAGCGTTCAAATTGACTCCATTGTTGTTTATGAACATACAGTACTACCCTGTATTTTTTGCTTCAGTACAGTGTGTTCCATTTTAGTGTTGCTGTTTGCCCTTCCTACATCTTCATTAGACCAATGAGATTGAGGGTAGTGGGAAAAGAAGAGAGGGAGAGAGACAGGGAACCGGAAAGTCACTTGGATGTCTTTGTTAAAACACAAGCATTTCTCCCCTGCCCTTTCCTGGCTGGATGTTGTTTGTTTTATCCCCTGAACCCTGTAACTACTGTTTGCTAAGCACTTAAGCGGGCTGTGTAATCTATTGCTAAGATGTTCCTTATCTGCCTTTTATAAAACTCCTCTGACAGACTGCCGGAAGCCTTCTTATTGCTGTGGGAAGAGTTAGGGTGCTGGAAAAGATGGTTCTGTTTGCCTGCCAAGTATTTTCAGAAATGACAAGCCTGGTGACCCTAGCTGCTGTCTTTAGAAATGGTAGGATTACACATGCAATTAACAAGGCTTTGCAAATATTGGCCACCTCATATAGTATTTACAAGCATCAGCATGAATGAATGTTTTACGGCAGCAGCTGACTTTACCTGCCATAGGCTACTGTTTTTATGTATCAAAATGTAACGATGGTGAGATTTAGTGGTAGGTGGGCCAGAACTTTAATTGAGTAGCTTTTTCCCTTGACCTTGCAGATCAGTTCCTAAGATTAAATGTTTACCTGAAAGTGGCTGGCGAGAATGCCCATAAGCTCTTAAATTCATGTCTCTGAAACACGAGTCTCTCATTCAAAGCCCAACTGGATGAAAGAAAATATGGCAGCAGAGTAACAGAACATTAGCTATATGCAGCACCTAAAGAGGTGATTTCTGTAAGAAGAAAGCTCCATCTCTTTTCCTCTCCCGCTGTTCATACAGAGGATATGCCTCTGTTGGGCAGTATACATTGATCAAAGAAATGTGTTTTATTAATGAAGCCAAACAAACCTTCCTTGCCTTGAAGGGATGGGTACCAGTGAGAGAGGTGCTGCTCGTGTCTCATCCAGCAGCTTCTGCGCTCTCCACAAAGGCTGAACGCACCTTGGCTATAGGGATCCTATTAGTGTGCCTTCTTGTTATGTCTCTACAGTGGCCTAATTCTAGGAAGGCACCTTGATCCTTTGCATATCCAAAAGATATCTCCCCTGCCTTTTCCTGCCACCTGCAGCTCTGTTCTGTAAAAGGAAATCGCACTACCTGTGAAAATCCGCCAGTACCACACCTGTCCCTTTTATGCCTCTGTGAGAAAGGGGAATAGCTCGAGAATCTTGGAGGCTGATGGTTTTGAGGCACCCAAACTGATTTAACATAACGATGGCAAATGATCTATGTGGCCTAGCTTAGGAGGAAGGATAAATTCTGAAGCCTCACGTGGAGTTTTATCTTCACAGTGCCCCCAAATCCCCAGGTTTTTGTTATCCAGATCTGGAAAAAAACACCCCAAAAAACTTTCTTCTTTATTGGCTTCCCTGGTTGTCTTGAGGCTGTGTAATTTCGCTTTCTATTGATGCCTGACTGCTGGATTCAGCTGCAGCCCAGGATGTGAAATGCAGCCAGCAGCCGGGGAAGGAGGGGGAACACCTGAATTATTTATTAAGAACAACTTACAGGCTTGTGGCCTAGCTGTTAATGATCAGCAGAGAGAGCGCAGAACAGGGATGGGTTGCGGGGTCTCTATCTCTCATTCTGTCTGGGAGGATGTTATTGTCTTGTCTGCATCAGTGTCAGTCCGGGCCTTGTGAAATGCTCACTCAGAATTTGCAGAAACTGTAACATTCTAGGGCCAAGGGGGCTTCGTTCTCAGGGGTGTAACACCAGCTATTCAAACTCCTTCCCATCCCACCCCCCACCCCCCGCCCTGGATTTGCTTTCACTCCCCAGTGGCCTGCCTGGAACATAATTCTCAACGTCTGCATTTTCAAAACGAGAGGTAAATCCCCAGTATGGTGTGTTTAAAGGGATCTATGCAGATGTCAACAACAAGCAGGAAAACACCCTGCCATCGTGCAGAGAACAGCCAGTTAGAAGCTGAGCGTGTGGCACAACAAATGCTTCTCTTTTGTTCCATTTGGGAACATTTAGGAGCTGGGTAGCAATTAGTTTTTCAGCAAAGGGGGCAGCTGACTTCCTGAGGCTCAGATGCTCTGCTCCTAAAAGTTATTTTCCATGTCATACTGATTTCAGCAGAGCTTGCTTTCAGGTAAGAGCTCAGGAATGGAATTCCAGCAACCGTCATCTGGCTTGCTGTGTGTGGACGGACATCTTGACGGTGATCCAGTGTGAATGCAAGCAATAACACACTGGGGTTAAGGGAGACATTGATCACACACCTTTCTGCTTAATTAGAAATGACAAAACTGGTTAAATACTGACTCAGAGTCTTTTTATGCATTTTGATTGGCATTGGCTTTCACCCTAAAGGGCTTTCTTCTTCTGCTCACCTTATCTGATCTTTGTGAGGTCTACCAATCAAGGGTGTTAGTAACTAGATCTCCCTATCTGCCATTAGCTCTTGAAGATGGAAGTGCTCTGATTGTATTATCCTTAAAGGTAAAGCTACAGGACCCCTGACAGTTAAGCCCAGCTGCAGATGACTCTGGGGTTGTGGTGCCGCTTTACAGGCCGAGGGAGCCGGCGTTTGTCCGCAGACAGTTTTTCCGGGTCATGTGGCCAGCATGATTAAGTCACTTCTGGTGCAACGGAACACCGAAACCAGAGCAGCGCACAGAAACACCGTTTACCTTTCCTTCGGAGCAGTACCTATTTATCTGTTTGCACTTTTTGGCATGCTTTTGAACTGCTAGGTTGGCAGGAGCTGGGACCGAGCAATGGGAGCTCACCCCGTCACGGGGATTCGAAATATATTATCCTTACCCAGTTGATATGCATAATATCTTCAGGCTCCTGGATTATGCTTGGATAATAATCCTGTACCATTTGTGCAACACTTCAAAAGTGCATTAGAAATTCACACCACACGTAAGAAGCAACATTTTTTTTTATGAGGGCAAAAAGAGGTCTTGAACATCTGGGGCCAGGAGTGGATCCTATACTCCCTCCACACATCTGTATAGCATTTGCACTTTGTAATGGTTTTTCTTCTTAAAATGCTCATGTTTTTCAATTTCTTACAATGTGTTTCCAAGTTGCTGATTTAACTCCCTTTTTTCCTAGGCCAGTTTCACACACCATTTGCTGTCTCCTCCTTACTAAGTAGAAACTCTGCACACTTTGTTTCTTTTTCTATAGTTTCAATTCATGCTTTCTTGGGTTTGAGCCCATGGCATCATTGAATAGATCCCCTCTCCAGCCCTAAGGATGCTTGCTACATTTTTCAATCATGTTGTCAATCCTCTGTAGCTTGTTGGGGAACATGAATCCTCTTTCTACATGGTGTTATCTCCTGAGGCTCTGAGTTGTTGACTTCCTCTCTCTTCTATACCTTATCAGTGTACTCTTTTATTTTTGTCTGAGAAGCATCATGGAAAATCTTTGAAATCCCTGGCAATGGAATAGGTCCCCCCCTTTAAAGAATTGTATGCTATTTCATCTCCCAGACTTTCCTTATCCCACCCACTGTTCCATTTTTAAAATGATGCAGCAAGTTAGTTTCAGAGTTAGGAGGTATTATTCAATGTGGAAGGGAATACAGACGTTTTGAAGTATGTTTCAGTGGAGTGCTCAACACTATACTCCCCACAATAAGCATTCATAAGGAAAATATGTGCTTGCAGGTTGGTAATTGTGGCATCAGAAGAGAAATAAAAGATGGAGAGGTATATTATTTATACATTGCTTCCTGGTGAAGCATCTTGAAGTGACTTCACAATACAATAAAATACATTAAAAATTGCATCATCGTCATTTTTAAATTGCACATATATTTTTAAAGTTCAAATCCAATGCAGGTAGCTGGTAGGAGAAAGCTCTCCACCTTTAAGGCTTGTCCCCCCCCCTCAATTCTATACTGCTTAAGCAGTTTAAAACAAATTAAAACATTAAATAAAACAATCCAGAATAGAATCATAGAATTGTAGAGTTGGAAGGAACCCTACATTTAATCCAACCCACTGCAATCCAGGAATCTCAACACTCAATCACACATGATGGCCCATCCAGTTTGAAACCATACCCAACCCTGCTTAACTTTTCAAATGTTCTAGGAGTTTTATTGTTGCGCCACTAGGAGGGAGTTCCAAAGGGTAGGTACAGTCACCGTAAAGGCTGATTCCATCATTGGGTGAAACAGTCTTCCTGATAAGATAGTATCAATCTCAGCCCTCCAGCTGTTTTGGGACTACATCTCCCAGCATCCCTAGCTTACAGGACTAGTGATCAGGGATGATGGGAAATGTAGTCCCAAAAACAGCTGGAGGGCCGAGTTTGGCCACCACTGGACTAGGAGATCTGTGCACAGTGGAAATTAAAAGGAGGAACTTTGAAAGCAAACCATGGCTTCTCTCCTCTTCTCCTTGTAGGGCGCCTGGGTCTCCAAGGTTGTTAGACGTACAAGAGGAGTAGCATTAGGTTGGTTCCTCCGCCACAATGTCAAAAGCCTTTTCTGCTTCATGAAAGTTCATGTGTGCTGCTGCTCTCCCTATCAGTTGTTGTGCTAATTTTAGATTGGGAATAGTTGAGGCGCGTTCACACTTGCCTTGGAGCTGCTGAGAGAGAGACAGAGTCGGCTAACCCAAAGGATGGAGAGATGGCAAATGCATTAAGTACCGTATTTTTCGCTCTATAACACGCACCCGACCATAACACGCACGTAGTTTTTAGAGGAGGAAAATCCGTAGGCATGCCACCCGTAGGCATTTCCTCCATAACACGCACAGACATTTCCCCTTACTTTCTAGGAGGAAAAAAGTGAGTGTTATGGTGCAAAAAATACGGTAATTTATAATATATTTTATTTATTCTTGGCATTGCTATACCTCTTATTCAACAAAGAAGACACACCCTCAAAAACAGTAGTTTCAGAAAAGGCATATCACACTGGCTTTAAAAGGAGATTGTCCAGTCCGGGAGGATGAGTATCAATGGCTCACTGGTCATGATGGAACCTTTATGGGACCTTCCTGTTCAGGGTAATATGCCTCTGAATACCAATTGTGGAGGAATAACAACAGGAGAAGGTTTACTGCCTCCCTGGCACACCTGGCTGGCCACTGTAGGAAACTGGATACTTGACTAAATGGCTGTTTGGCACAAGAGGCGGCCTTGCGAAAGATGTTTTTGAATGTTTTTGCCAGGGATATGTCTGCGGAGGAGAAAAACAATAAATTCTGCACCCTGTTTAAATTAGGGAAGCTGGTGCACGTTTCCTTATTTTGTCTATGTTCTTGTACTTGTTCTGGAAAAACGCTTGGAACTATGCAGTGTGCCGAAGCCACCCTTTCTAGCTTCTGAGGCTTCCAGGCATTTGGCAGTCATTACTAATGGGTGTAGAATTCTGGTGTTAAAAACAAGGCCGAAGCTGTAAGGATAAATGTGACTGTGTCTTTAAGGGCATCGCTCAGGCCTAGTTTAGCAGGTTACGCCCAAGCAGGAGGCAAGGCAAGAAGCCAGAGTGAGAAAGTAGCTAAAGGAGAGAAGACCTGTTGCATGTAATTCTTGTTCAACTCCTCTGACCTGCTCGACATTAATCAGAGAACATTATAGAGGCTGACAAGTTCCAGAATCCTGAAACCCCAAAATACATTTGTGCAGAAATCTAAAATACACACAACCTTGGTGAAATTTTTGCAGACTTTTATACAAGCAGACTTTTCCTTTTGTATCAGAGAAGCTGCTTTGCCGTTTTTAGGAAGGTGGTTCTGTATGCTACGTTCTTTTCCGAATTTATATTCATTATGTTTTTTAAAAAAACTGGTTCAATGAAAATAAATGAAAATAAATGGTCTCAAGGTACCACAGCACGCTTAGTTTCTTTGATAGCTGGATATCACTCTGTGGGAAGAGACATTAAGTCAAACTCAAGAGTACACCTGCTGGAATTAATATTTATTTTATTTTTATTAAATTTGTAAACTGCCCTTCGTTGAAGATCACAGGGTGGTTCACAACATAAAAATACAAAATGAGAATGCAAAAGGCATAATAAAACCAATAACGAAAGGAAACCAATAACCCCCTCCCACAAGCATATTTAAAAGGACATAGTATCATTTATTTATTACATTTTGTATAATAGAATTGAGTCTATGGCTAGCAATAATATTTGGGTGCCATATGCTTCTGCTGTGCAGGATTCATCTGCCAGAAATGGTGGGTACTTATGTTCATCCACTCAAAAAAAGAAGAATCTATTCTAGCCTAGTTTAATACCTCCTTTACTCCTTCCTAAAACTGTTATGAACTGCAGATGTTATGGGCTTGAACATCTCTCCACCCTACTTTCTGTTGCTTGCTTAATGTCCAGCCTAAAAGAGTTCTTAAAAACCTCAGTGGCTTGCTCAATGCCACGATGTTTTACCTTATCGTAATAAAGGTATTGCCCTACTGTAGATTTTGAATTTTGTCAGCCATTGCTGAAAGCCAAATCATTACGCACTGTGGCATTGTGCACCTAGCTTGTCAGGGTCTGGGGGAGCAACATGTGCACATTTTTCAAGAGGCCGCCAGACAGAGGCCCTAAATTGCAATTTCTACCAAATAAAGAATGCCGAAGCTCTCTGTGCACTGCTATATAAATATCAAGCTTTTGGGTTGTTGCTACCACAATTGCCAGGTGAGATTCATTGACCTTTCCCCTCAAAACTTTTGCTTTGCTTGTTAAATTCTTCAGGGAAGTAACCCGGCTATAAAACGCAATGGATTTGTGGAAAGAAGAAGCATAAACGGAAGGTGGGGAGGGGAAGGGTTATGCACCCCTTTTTTTATTTGTTCTCTTTCTTTAAAACGACAACAACAACAGCATACTTTTGAGAATCTGAAGTTAGCTTAACAGTAGTCTTATTGGAAGCTCTGCGTTGGGGAAACTAGCAATATGTCACCTTTTCTCTGCAGTGGACCCCCTTCAGTCATGTTATGTGTGAGAAACCAATCCCAGGTGCCCAATTAACTGTTGAGCATCCTTTTCTGGCACAGCTGTTTGGATAAGCTACCTGAATGTGCAGAAGAAGTCCAGGCTACCTGCTTGATGGCTGCCTTTGGGATTTAGCTGAAGTGGAGTAAACTGCGCTAGGTAAAAATGGTGCTGCTTCTGGTGGCTTCCCTTGACAAATGGTGACTAATGGACTGGGGCAAGGGGGTTATTTGGCTGTTGTAGACAGTGGTGTTATCAAGCTATTTTTAGTGCAACCTCTCTCTTATTGTGTGTGGGGGAATGATGGATCTTACAAGGTGTGATGGGGAGGGAGGGAATAAAGCAGCACTGTGGCGTTGTAGGGCGAAACTACCTTGGCAGGCAAACAAGCTGATAGAGGAAGCCAAAGGCTGAATTTGACAGTGTTATTTAGCGGTAGCCGAAAAACGTGTTCTATCTTTTCCTCCCTTGCAAGATTTCAAGCAGGTAAGCACCACTGCTAAATAAGCAAAAAGCACATGTTCTGCTGGCCTGAATCTTTCTGAGCACAGCATCCAATTCTGCCATTGGGGCCAAGTAGCTATTTGTGGGTGACCATAGAGACATGGCACAATGTGCATCATTTGATGTTCACATGGACCCCATTTTGTAGCTTGTTCTCCTGTGTAACCTTGCTGGGATTTTTATTTTATTTGTCTGTGTGCCATCTCAAACAAACAGTATAGTTTCATAAAGCGGGGTATGTCATCTCTCACCAGACCTCAGATGGAAAATAGCTAGTATAACACCTATTTGCCCTTTTCTTTCTTATTTAGAAAAAAGGCACAGGCTTCAGACCCTGGAGTTGCTACCGACAGCAGGCCAAACTAGATGTGAGGCTGAGCAAATCTTTCAATAGAACGTGCATACTTTTAAAAATAAGAATTGGGGCCGAGGCCTGTGCTGTTTAACACCATTGTAAACAAATAACCTGCGATAAGAGGTTGAAAAGGCAGAGGTTCTGGATGATGGAAAGTACAATAGATTTTAGATAGGATAGCTAAATATAACCTGTACTGAAAGGTAGCCTAATGCTGGGAGAATGGGTGTCAAATTGACCAGGGAAATGAACAAACAAGAGTGTGCTTTTATGAGAAATTCCAGAATATGTACAATTAGCCACTTCCCCCCGAGAGGGGCTTCGGGGTGCTATGAGATACTCCTCATTAACATGTTTTCTCCTACAGTTTTTTCTTTGTGTAAAAAAAATTAGTGTGGCTGTGGAGAGGAATTTCCGAATCCATGTGGTTGAATTATTTGGTGGAGTCTTGCTTATTTTCAGCCACCTGTAGTCATCTTGAGATACTGCATAGCTGTTATCTCCAGTTATTAAAACTGATGCACAAAAGGAAGTGTAGAGCAGCCTTCCCCAACCCAGTGTCCTCTCACTGTTCTGGACTACATTTCCCTTCAGCTGCAGTGTGGTTGTCCTGGCTCGGATTCATGGGAGTTGTAGTCCAAAACTTTGGGAGGGCAGCAAGTTAAGAGAATTGTTAGGGTGGATTGACTGAAATCCTTTGACTGAAATTTCCCATGTTGAAATTCATAGGTTTCCTGTGTACTTAAATATTTGCTATAGCAATTTAGACATATCGGGTGGTATTATGTTAAGCTGTACTCAGAGTAGACCCACTGAAATTAATGACCATGACTAAGATAGGTCCCTTGGTTTCAGCCGATTACCGTATTTTTCGCTCTATAAGACGCACTAGACCATAAGACGCACCTAGTTTTTGGAGGAGGAAAACAAGAAAAAAAAATTCTGAATCCCAGAAGCCAGAACAGCAAGAGGGATCGCTGCCCAGCGAAAGCAGGGATCCCTCTTGCTGTTCTGACTTTTGGGATAGCTGCGCAGCCTGCACTCGCTCCATAAGACGCACACACATTTCCCCTTACTTTTTAGGATGGAAAAAGTGAGTCTTATAGAGCGAAAAATACGGTACTTCCCAACAATTTGCAGATAAATAAAGGAGCATAATCAAAAACCTTTGGTCCTACAGCCTTTTGCATTGGAGATAAATATCTGCTTAGTCAGGGAATGAATTTTTCTGTTCATATGCAAGCATGCTATGCAGAGGCAGTTGTTTATAAGGCCACAGTATTATCCATATACAGTGGTACCTCAGGTTACATACGCTTCAGGTTACAGACTCCGCTAACCCAGAAATGGTGCTTCAGGTTAAGAACTTTGCTTCAGGATAAGAACAGAAATTGTGCTCTGGCGGCACGGCGGCAGCAGGAGGCCCCATTAGCTAAAGTGGTGCTTCAGGTTAAGAACAGTTTCAGCTTAAGAACAGACCTCCGGAACGAATTAAGTACTTAACCCGAGGTACCACTGTATTTGGAAATAAGTCCCATTTAACAAAATGAGGCTTCTGAGCTGATATGATTAATTGATATGCTTAGTGATGTGCTGAAGTGTCAACAATTTTCTACAAGCAAAGTCTGGTAGCAATTTGACAAAATATTGCTCTCCTCTGCTCCCAGGAAATGTCTGTGCTGTCTGTTTGGTAAGAATCATAAATATTTGGAATCTGAGAACTGAACACATTGCTGAGGTAGCAGGAGAGCATAAAACAGGTGTACCTAGCCTTCCATTTGACTTCTGTGGATGATTCTTTATAAAGGATATCATTGCCTTAATTCTAGCAATTGTGGTGACTTGCTGCTTCCTGGGTCCGGTTCAAAAACCCACAGTACTAAACAAAATAAATTATGTATTGGATCACTTATCTGGCTTCTGAAGTTAAGCATTATATTCCTGGTGCTGCCTCTCTTTAACATGGAAAACCTGACTTTTGGTTCAGTCTATTTGATAGATGCTCTCAGCATTAAGTTTTAATAGACTGGTTGACATTGTGTTACGTTCTTTACGTTTCATTTTAAAACAAGCCGTGTTTATAAACACTCTTGAAAATGTAAACTGCTTTTATTTCTTTTAATTAAGGAGCTGGAAAGAACAAGCAGTCTCATATATATTAATGCTGAGGGCATATGCATGCATTCATTTGGCTTAAACTTTAAAAGATGATGGACCCTTTTTGCTGTGTCAGTTGCAAAGGGTAGGCTGCCCATTGGCCGTGCTCAGTCTTCCTGACCTTAATATGGCACGTTAGTCACTCCCTTTGCCCCAAAACTTTCAAGGATGTGCTGCTTTCGTTCCCCTCTGAAAAGCTGGTGGCCTAGATTTGTGAGGAGAGGGGAGAGGAACTGAGTTTGGAACAAATGCTTCATGATGCCTAGCAAGCTGGAACTGGGGTGTGTGTGTGTGTGTGTGTGTGTGTGTGGAGGTTGTGGAGAGTTTGCCTAGAAAGCTGGGTTGATTGTAATGCTGTTTGTCAGGGATCTCAGATTAGAAGAGGCTGCATTAAGTACAGAGGAGAGCTTGCCTTCAGGGGACTGAGCTGGGACATTGTTAGAAGGTGAGCCTCTTTCGTCTGCATGCCAAGCACGGGGCGGGGGGGCGGAGGATAAAGTCTCCCCCTCTTCCCACCAGCATTTTGCTTTAGTGTTTTGGAGGCAAAACACACTTGACTGAATGCTTGAAGGAGTTATATCCGCTGTCTTTGAAGCTACAAAGATGAGAGATTTCCTGCACTCTCATGTTGTAATGTAGGTGGATTTTGTAAACCTATGACAGGTTCCACACCAAGCATGAGCTTGGCAGAGGATAAAGGGATGGGGGCAGAAGGGGGGGGGAGTGGATATCAAAAGAACATTTGGACTCATCTGTTGGATAATGAAAGGCAGGCTAGAGATGGAAGGCAAATAGCCTTAATGGGTATTTCTGTCGCAGGCCACAAATATGCATCAAATCTGTGTTATGATTGAAGCTGGCCTGCCAGTTTTTTGTGAAACCTTGCTTCTTTTGGGTGGCGCTTCTTGTACAGAATGAAAACCTGAATTCTTGTTTTTATTGACTTAATAAAGGAATGGCTCCATAGGGATTTTGAAATGGAAACATACATTGTTTTAAGATTAGTGTTTTAAATTAGGATTGCCTAGTATTTTGCTTTCTGATATTGCTGCTTATGATAGCCTTGTTTACAGCCTTGTTTGTGACTTTATGACTTTATAGGAGCAGGTGGCGCTGTGGTCTAAACCACTGAGCATCTTGGGCTTGCCGATCAGAAGGTTGGCAGTTCGAATCCGCACGATGGGGTGAGCTCCTGTTGCTCTGTCTCAGCTTCTGCCAACCTAGCAGTTCAAAAGCATGCCAGTGCAAGTACCGTATTTTTCGTTCTATAGGGTGCACCGGCCCATAGGACGCACCTCGTTTTTTGGGGGGGGAAATGAATAAAAAAAATTATTCCCCCCCGCCGCAGATGCCGCCCCAAGCCTTGTGCACACCTGCAAGAAGCACGGGGCACCCTCCGGAGGGCTCCCCGTGCTTCGGGCTGCAGGCTGCCGCCCCAAGCCTCGCGCGCTCGGCGGGACCTCCTGCCGGGCGCGCAAGGCTTGCAGACACTCGCCCGAAGCACGGGGAGCCCTCCGGAGGGCTCCCCGTGCTTTGGGCGACAGGCTGCCGCCCCAAGCCTCGCGCGCTCGGCGGGACCTCCTACCGGGCGCGCAAGGCTTGCAGACACTCGCCCGAAGCACGGGGAGCCCTCTGGAGGGCTCCCCGTGCTTCGGGCGACAGGCTACCGTCCCAAGCCTCGCGCGCTCGGCGGGACCTCCTGCCGGGCGTGCAAGGCTTGCAGACACTCGCCCGAAGCACGGGGAGCCCTCCGGAGGGCTCCCCGTGCTTCGGGCGACAGGCTGCCGCCCCAAGCCTCGCGCGCTCGGCGGGACCTCCTGCCGGGCGCGCAAGGCTTGCAGACACTCGCCCGAAGCACGGGGAGCCCTCCGGAGGGCTCCCCGTGCTTCGGGCGACAAGCTGCCGCCCCAAGCCTCGCGCGCTCGGCGGGACCTCCTGCCGGGTGCGCATGGCTTGCGGACACTCGCCGGGGCTGCAGGCTGCTGCCTGCAAGCCTTGTGAGCCCGCGGGAACTCCCACCGGGCTTGCAAGGCTTGCGGATAGCTTCCTGAAGCCTGGAGAGCGAGAGGGGTCGGTGCGCACCGATGCCTCTCGCTCTCCAGGCTTCAGCGAAAGCCTGCATTCGCCCCATAGGACGCACACACATTTCCCCTTCATTTTTGGAGGGGAAAAAGTGCGTCCTATGGAGCGAAAAATACGGTAGATAAACAGGTACCGCTGTGGTGGGAAGGTAAATGGCATTTCCGTGCGCTCTGGCACTTGTCACGGTGTGCTGTTCCCCCAGAAGCGGTTTAGTCCTGCTGGCCACATGACCCGGAAAGCTGTCTGTGGACAAATGCCGGCTCTCTCGGCCTGAAAGCAAGATGAGTGCCGCAACTCCATAGTCACCTAGGGCTGGACTTCACCGTCCAGGGATCCTTTACCTTTCTTTCTTTGTGACTTTAGGAGTGAAATTGTAAGTGATAAAGAATCTGGATTGTGTCGCTACTTTCATTGCAAATAAACATGCTCTAACACCACAAGGAAATTTGTAATCCAATGTCTTCCAGTTTGCGCAATAGATACTCTGAATGCTTCTAATAGCCAAGTAATGAGTCCTTTTGAATGCCATTGCAGAGTTTGGTCCTCCCAAACGTTTAAAAGGGGGAGCTGTGGAATCATTTGGATAGGAGTCTTATATATTGCAGAAAGTTCATGATACACCTCTAACCAAAATTCTTGTTCAGGCAGGCACTCCTACAATAAATGGAAGAATGTACCTTGCACCCTACAGCCTCTCCAACCACATGATCTCATCTGTGAAGTTATATGTGAAAGCTGAACTGGTTTACGATGCCACCTGTGGGAGATTTTTTGATGAACAGTTCCCATATAAAGGGAGATTCAGATTGGTGTGACATAAGAGTTCCATAGTTTCTTCCACTTACTTTCTGGTGTAATTGTACCCATATCTGTGTTCCAAAGCAACTTAATTCCTTTTAGGAATGCAGTAGACAGATCCAGAATGCTATAGTGGTGAATAGGTGTCCTGTGGCTTAACTGTTCTACAGAACAGAGAAGGAGGCTTCTGGGAAGGTGGTGGGCTTGCTTTTCTTTGATAGTCTGGTTCTCTTTTTGCAAGAAGCTTGAAACCAAAACTGAAACAGATGCAAGGAATAGCAAAAATCATTGAAGGGATGATTTCACTTCAGAGGTACTATTTCTAGCTTGGTATGTTTCTCTTGGGAATCACGGTACAGTTCTTTCCCCAAAGTTCTTTCCCCTACATGCTTAGAAAGCATGTAGAAGGCTGCTTGTTAATTTTAAAAGGAAAACCTCTGCAGAATTAAAAATCTGAAAAACGTATTTCCGAAATACACTCCCTTCCCATGTGCATTCTGAAGGACTCTACTCCCATCTGCTAATGTTCAAGTGAAGCATCTCACGGTTAGGAGGAGCACAACTAAAGAGAATTTGGCCTGTTTCTGTGTGTTAAGTTAAGCAGATCTTTGGAAAGGGACAGGATTATCCTCCACATAAACAGAGAGTGTAATCTGGTAGATTGGAAGCGGAAGTTAGGTAAAGGAAGACATAGCATGGAAGATAAAGGCAATAAAATTGACTATTTAACACATGGCTGGATTTGAGAACAGAAAGCTTCTGTTTACCAGAGGCATACAATCCTAGATTAGTCTCCCTACATGGTTATGGTATTAAAGAGGCTTTCTGCCCCTGAGTTAAGGCCCAGTCCCAAGGAATGGTGGGATGGAGTTGTAGTGTATTAACACTCTTTCTGTCTCTTTGTACATAGTCTGATTTCTTTTTTTAAAAAATATTTCATCCTTGGAATAGAACTGCCATATTGTTCTGGTGTCTGACTAGTGATCTTGTTCACTGCTTAAGTCCTCTGGATTTTGCCAACCTTGTCTGGTGCGGTTGGTCATATCTTCTTCCCCTGTGGCATGGCCTGCTGCCATTTGGTTTCCGTGCATTGCCTGCAACCTTTCAGACTCCTTGAAAACGATTACGAGATGGTTGTCAGTGCCCAAGCCATGCTTTGGAATGTGGAGTGTAAGCAGATAACGAAAGGTGCTGTGGTCGCTCATTCTGAGTGTGTGTGTTTTAGTCCATTGCTTTTCGTACAGTTTGCATGCAGTAGAATTTGTTCTACAGGACTCCATGGGATGGAATTGCCTTGGTCTCGAGGAAAAGGGGCATCGAGCAATAGTGGTGTCTCGGCAGAAGGAAAACCACGCGTTTCTGTTTGTCATGCTGAGCTAAATTCCATTCTGTACAGTATGCTGAACTAGAGTGTGCGTGTTGGGCAGTGACACGAGACGGCCAAAAGGTAAATTTGAGCTGCTACTTCAGCAAGCATCTAAAGTTGTAAGTGATCCCCCCCCCCCCCCCCGGTTTTCTTTTTGTGCCAGAGCCAATCCTGTACACTGGAATATTTCTTCTCCACGTTTTCTTTTTCTTTCTTATTTTTGCTGTTTGTTGAGAGCGGGTGGGTGAAAGGAGGAAGGGGAATTCCTGTAGCTGTTACTAAGTTAATGGACCTCAGATCTAACTCTGCCACCTCTAGCAGTTTCCCCTTAATATTCATCTGTTCCGTTTGAATGCTTCACTGTCTGATACTTCATTTCAGCACTGCTCCGAACTTGGGAATAAAGCAGTCATAATGTTCCAGTGCCTGTGAACATGGGATTGGAGGAGCAACTATAATTCTGCCTTGCTGTGATTAGGGTACTTTTGCATACTTGTGCTGACAGGGCAGAATTCTGCTGCCTTGTTTAGAGGATTATATGCATGGTTCCATAAAATAATTATTAAAGAGTTGGAAACTAGAAGGTGATTGGGCTTTTGTGATGGTTGGATGTATTCTGCACCAAACCAAACTCCATGGCTCAGTTTGCACCTCACAGAAAACCAGAGTTAATGATTTACCATGAAGATGCAGATTGCTCCCGCTTTGTTCAACTCGTAGTGTGAATGCAAACAACAAATCACAACCCCTGGCCCAGCCCCATGTCCAAACTGGGGTTATTTGTTTGTTTTGCTCTAAAATTGCTAAGCCAAGGACAAACCTTTGCTTCACACTGTGTGGAGCAAAACAAACCATGATTTCTTGTTGGGAAGGAGTGAAGTAGTACGCATTCACAGCAAGTGATTTACCATGAAATGCGAACACAGCCTGAGTAGAAAATTCTGTAAAACCCATAGAGCCAGGTATTGAACACAGGTTTTGTTATGTTTCCTAGTTTGTGCTTGCATGCCCAGATCAGCAATTCATGCCAGGCAATTCTTGCTCTTTCACGGTCTAGCCATGAAGCCTTCCCCCACTTAGTGATTAAAAATGCCCATTGCTTATGAAAAGTTTAGGAAACACTGTCCTAATAGCTTTATTTCCTTTATAAGCTGTTTAGATCTTGTTAGCAACCTCTTTATTTCCCTTCCCCTGACTCTGGGAAGTAAGTACAAATTATATGAAGTGAAGGAAATGCATTATTTCCATATATTCTTCGAAGTCCTGTTGCTGCTTCTTCATCCTTGCATCCCTTTTCCCTCTGGATTGGCAACTGGGAGCTGTTTGGAACTGGGTTTAGATTGGGGAATCAGCACATGGAGGTCCCAAACATCAGCTCTGAATTGCACAGAACTTTTTTACTAGGGTGGACCCTATTAACCTTGCTGTATAAGTAGCAGGAACAGCAGGATCGCTCACTGTTATTATTACTATGAACAAAACCAGCACAATATGATGAGAGCACCTTATTAGAGCAAAAGTTGATTTGCGGGTTGTGCACCGTCACCCAAGCCCCTTTCTTGTTGGTGATTAAAGATGAATGCCTAATCTTTTCCTGTCAGTAACTATTGCCTATCCTGCCTCTCCATGCATTGACATTAAATCTGTTGGCTGTCAGTTCTCTGTGTGTAGCCATGGGAACTCTGATGTCACTAACGAGAGCTTGTGACTTTCCTTCCATGCAGGAAAGATGACTAGTGAAGGCAGCAGGCGGCAGGTTGGCGGGATGTTAATTATTGTAAATGGTAGAAACGGAGTTAAAAAAACCCATCTGGTGGTTCCAAGGTGGGATTCTTGATTAGTTTTATCTCTTCCCCCCACCTCACACCCGCCTTTTATATTATAAATGCTAATTTTTCCTGCGGAGGAAGAAATGCTGGGGGTGTGCTCTCTTTGTGGGGAGGGGAAAGGGAGCTTAATGGTTAATGTCTAGTAAGCACTTTGGGAGATTAAAAGGGCTATTTATTCTTGCAGTTCCAGCAGAGGAACTTGTTGAAACGTGGCAGTGCTCCTGTCACTCAAAAGCAACTGCCTTTGGGGAAAACTTCTGATTGACAAACGAAGGTGCTGAGCTGGGTTTAGGAGAACAAAATGCTGTTCTGGGGGAGAATCTGCCGGAAAAACATCTTTCTTAGGAAACTTTGAAATGATTTCTCTTGCTGATTTTTAATACAAAAAACGCACTCCTCCGGAGATTGGAGCCTTGCCTGCGAAGGTGTGTCTTACAGAGACAGGTTGCAGTTGAAACCAATGCTTAATTAACCCTTTGCAAAATAATTGATCAGTTCTTTCATTCTATATTTCTTACACAACAACCATATTCTTTTTTGAACTTTCATTTGAATTGAACATATACTCCCTGCCTCTGTCCCCCAAATATACATTAAATAGCATGCTTGCAGTACTGGGTTTCTTTGTGGGGCAGTGGGGGTGGGTTTCAGAGAATTTGCAATACTGATTCACTGCGCAAAAAGTCACCTTCTTGCCTAGCTATATTGTGTCTTAATTACAAAACCTAGGATGATCCATTCACACCATGCATTTCTAGATCTTTAAAATCCCATATGGTTTGGGCCTATGCTTTTCTTTGGACTGCCTATACTCTTCTCTATTGTTGTTTCCTATGGTGGCCCCACAGCAATGCAGTTGGGGCCATTTCTACACTGGAGGCCTTTGCGGAAACCCCTGAAGAATGTTTTCCCTTCTTTCCCCAAATGGCCTTTGTGATGTTTGTTAGCTGGGCGGTGGTCCGGCTGAATTGTGTGCTTTTCTGTTCTGCTTTTAAAAACCTTTCTTTACGTGGTGCGTTGAGTGCTAGTGTTAAGTATTTATTTTTAAATACGTATTACTTTTCTTTTATCCTTTTTGATGGGCACTTGCCCCAGAAAAGCGGCCTAATAATCACCATCATAATACTAAATAATAATTAAAAAATCATAGGAATGCTGTGTGGCGGGGAGCATAATCTGTGACATATTGTGGAATTTCATTCATTTTCGTGGTAGTTTTGCCCTTTTGAGGGCCAAACGGCACGTTACACTGAACAAATTATGTGCAGCAATCTCTCCTTTTTTTACTTTGATGAATTACAGGTACAAACAGGGTGATCCTTACTTGGAAGGCCACATGCAGAGAGGGGAAATTTATCTCTTCTCCCCAGCATTGTCAGAACTGAAACTGAACATGATCACCCACCCCTCATGCTACTATAATGTTTGGGGTGTGTGTGTGTGTGTGTATATGTGTGTGTGTGGGGTCTTTCCTGTTGCGGCAGTGAGAAGTTACTTCCTAAGTGTTCTAGCTGTGGGGAAGGGCAAGAGATGTTAGTTCCGATTGTGCTGTGGAGGGAAGAAAGAAGTCTTCCCACACCCACACAACATATGCCGCATTTCCAAGTTAAGGATTGCCTCCTGTGTGCATGCAATTAATAAAAATAAAAGGGGAAAGGAACCTACACGCTACACACTATGTGTAGTTTCGCCCCTAGATCCATTGATTTGTAGGGCAGGCGGGGTGGGGGAAGAAAATAAACATCCAAAAGCAACCTTCAAATACAAATTTGGTTCAGTTTCCACAGTCTCTTCCAGCTCGTTGCCCACAGAATTTCAAGTAGTAGTACATTGGTTTTATTTGGCTGTAAGAATGTAACCAAGTTTCAAGTTGTGGGCTCACTTACTCTTTTTGCCGTTTCATGAGCTCAGAAATAAAGTCTTTGCATTCAAAACATACATACACAGTATCTGGAATTCAGCTAACTTTCACTCAGAGCAGACGCACGGAAATTAACAGACCTAAGTTGGTCATGGCCATTAATTTCAATGGGACTACTCTGAGTAAAGCTCACTCACCAATAAGTGCTAGTTTATCAAGGGAAAACTTCTCATTTAATAACCTACTTTACTGTATGACGTATCTGTTTATGTGATATAAATGTTCATCTGTGATGTCTTTTTTTAAAAGCATTTATTAATTTTCCAATAAGAACATCCAATTAACATATCAAATCAAATCCAATAAAAATAAAAAACTAAAATAAAAAAAAGTCCAATTGTCTTCCAAATTGTAATAATTTTTTGTTTTGGCTTCCCACTGTCTGAATTCCAAAGCGTTTTCAACATCATAGTCCTGCCTCTCATCATCATCAGTGCTTTTCATAATTCCATATCGTGATTTTGTGATGTCTTGTCTACATCCAGTTGGCTAATGTAGTTGTGCCAGGCAGCTCAGATTTGGTCTATAGCTGAGGGTCCTTTTAAAGTTGCCCAGATAGTATCATACAGATAATAAATTATTGTTAATAATCGCATGTAAAGCACCTAATGCTTACTAAGTGCTGTGCAGACATTAAAAACCAAGGTGGTTTGATTTATGAACGATCAGTAAGGAACATGGGCTGCTTTATCTCAGCATTATGGGTAGTATTATGAAATATAGCTAGAAATCCTAGTACTGTAAATGGATGACGTATAGTTAGAGATTCTAGTAATTATGGTGGTTCTGGGACAGTATTATAGTCAGGAAATTCCTTTGGACAATAGGCAAATGCTATGCTTCATGCTAGGAAATAATAATAATAATAATAATAATAATAATAACAACAACAACAACAACAACAACAACAACAACAATAACAACAACAACAGCAACTATCGTCATCATCACTGTTACTACTACTGCCACCATTTGCAGTAGGGAGTTGCCAGTGCCTCTTTATTCCAGTGGTTTGATGTGATGCCACAGAGAGAGTATTGGCAGAGAGGTCATGGCCTTTCTGACTGCCATGGATGGGCTTAGCTGCTCTGATGTCACCCTCAGTGCTTAGAAGGATTGTTGGAAATGTTAGTCTGAATTCTGAAGATCCAAACATTATTGAAATTAAATCCTTTCATATGGCACTACTTCAGTGGGTTTTGAATGAGCTCTTTGTAGAAAAAGTGGCATATAAATGTAGTAATAAATTTAATGAATCATTGATTCTGTGATCTCATGGCATTTTACTAGAAGAGCATGATTCTGCTTACCTTCTATGGCAGGATAGTTAGCATAATGCAAAGAGTTGTGTCAAATGCTGTAATTTGTGTAAACTGTGTGTCTGGAGCTATGCAAAACTTCCTAAATCCTCAGGAATATCACACCTTGGCCTGCCTGAGACACAGAAACCCCACCTTACGCGTGATGCGATTTCCTCCTTCCCCACACCAAAATCCAAACTCTTCAAAGAGATGTTTCTTCTTGTTTCTGGGTCTCTCTTGCCTCCTTGCTAGGAAGGGAGGGAACTCTGTTGCAACAGAAGAAATAAAGACCTGTCTTGCTTTCACTGCCGCCTGCCTCCATCCATTCATCTCTGACCGATCATGGACTTAGGGGACTCAGTCCCTTGGGGAGTTGGGCAGCAAAAGCCAACCATCCCTATTTTTTCTATATCAGATGGATTCTGTCCAGGATCTTAGTCATGGCTGAGCTAGAGATCTAGCTATACAGTATGGGGGTTACCTGTGTCATATTGGCATAGCTGCTTTGCCCTGGCTTTCTAGTAGTATGGACATTTTTCTGTGATTTCTAGGGTGATAATTGTGATCTTTTCAAATATTGAGATGGTTCTATTTCGCTCTCTCTCTGCCTTGCATAAACATAAAAAAAACCTTGATTTTGATGTTTTACACCCACTTGAGACAGATCAGGCATTTCTAAGGAACAGAAAAGGAGTGAAGGTAAGAAATCGATAGTCTAGGAGATCTGGCTTCAGGCCTTTTTTGTGACACTTCAGAGGCCTGGTGGGCAGATCTTTCCTACTTTTGGAATTAAACCTGTCCCCAGTTCCATTATCTCCTCGCTTCAGGCAGGAGGGGAAATGACTGGATTAAGCCTGGCATTAATCCAAACTACTTTTCAACCAGCTTCCTTTTTAATCGCACTGTTGTTGATTTTACTTGATACTTTCCCCCCCTTTTAAAGTCATCTCCATCCTTTTGCTCGCAGCGTCTCACACCACATCCACTTTAGGGGTTGGCTGCTTGCTTCTTCCACTGCAACAAGACTGCAACTGTCCTCTTGCATGATGCACAAATGTGTTAAAGTTCTGAAAGGGGGCAGACAAAATTGGAAACAGCCCTGGCCAGAAGCTTCCAAGCTACGATTCAGTAGGGCACCCGAGAGATGGGAGGTTCTCTGTGGTGGCCTTTAGAAAAGCCTCCCCTGGATTGCTGGTTGATTCATGCTGGAGTTTATTAATAGCTTTGCTCCACCTGCTAAGGTGCGAAAGTCCAAGGCAGCAGGCCATTGGCTGCTACTCCCCTTCAGTCCAGAGGGTGCTGCCGGTGGTGACCTTCCAGCTGTCCCTGGGCAACTCTTCGAACACAGCAGAGCTGGGCTTAAAAGGAGGAGAGCAGAAGAACAATTGGGAGGAGAGGCTGGCAAGTAACAAGAGATCAGTGTAACCAAACACAGCAACTAAACCAGGACGTGCAGGCTCTGTGTTTCCAGATTTTGCAGATGTTAAACATTGGTGGGATACTTACTGGACTGCTTATTGTACATGTGCCTCGCTGTTAAGCCTGTTGCATAGAAAACTAGGAGGCTGGGTTTCAAACGATAGGAGAACTTGAGTGGAATACCAAAGGTCAGTATCTGAATCACTCATCCAAAGGTCACTGCGTTTCAGGCTGTTTTGTCTTCGGAACAGACAGATGGCCCTTGCTCTCTTCCTGTGCTGCGTGGCTGTTTACAGCTCACCATGCTCTTTCCCTCGGTGGAGTGGAAGGCTTACCCTCATGATGTTTAGATAAGGGTTTCCTCTTTGCTGTTGTGTCAAACACCCGCAGCCAGTTGGCTTGAGCACCGCTTGTGTTGCATGTTAGAGTTGTTTTTCCGGGATGCACTTGAACACTTGATGCCCTTGAAAGGTGGCTTCAGGAGGCCACATGTTTGGATTTTGGTGGCCAGCCATGGTGTCTGGTAGAGCTGTCTTTGCTGTACAGGGACAGGCAGATGCACCCCTTTTTGAACCTGCTGTGCTTAGGGGGCAGTGGTGATGAGGAGCGGTATTTGTAAAAACCCTTTCTCTCATACCTGTGGCATTGATGGGGGTGCATCCCAATGTGCTGGGCACCATTTTCCAAAGAGCCACTCTGCTTCCTTGTGCTTCTGAATACTTTAAAAAGAAGGTTTCTGCTTCTTCTGGTTGATGGAACTGAACGTTTCTGGTAGTTGGTGGCAACCATATCGGTGGACCATGAGTATTGCTGTTCTGCAAAGAGGTTGTTAACATATAATGATGCTGTAGAGTCTGAATGAGTGTGTGTGTGAGTGTGTAGGAAGATCTGTTGCACAACACAACAAAAAGGGTCCTAGTATTTGAAGGAGTGTGTATCCCATGACCTATCAGCCATCTGACTTGTGAACTTTAGCTGAAAGAATAAGGAATCCTCGTCACTTTTTTGTTTTGTTTTATTTGCTTCTACTAACCCTTTTGTAAGTAGGGAAGCAGAAGAAAAATGGTATTGAATTGTCAGCGCAAGTCTAAACATGCCTGGATCAGGTATTGGAAGCTTTGCCAGATGCTTAGCTCTGACTTGCACCTGATGTGCATCTTTGAAAGTTTCAGGTGCTTATTCACAGATGACTTTTAAGGGGAGTAGCATAATCGTGTTGTAGAACCCTGGGGGCCAAATGAAATGTGACCCGTTGAATGTGCCTTTCCATTAAACTGGAGGTTTTCGTAGAATTGGAAGGGACCACAAGGATCATTTAACAATGCAAATTGTAACAGCTACTCTAAACTGAGGTTGTCCAGACTGCAACAAGCGCGGAGGGAGATTTTAATCATTTTTTCGCTGTGGAAAGTCCCTCCTCTGATGCTGGCAATTGTATTGGGAAGAAATCCCCATGGCTGCCAGTGTAGGATATTTCCTTCTCCCAATGCAAGTGTCAGCTTCAGATGTGTCCTGAGTGCTAAATATGCCACTGGCCTTAAAAAAACCCCACACCACCCCAAACCATTACCATATACAGTGGTACCTCGGGTTACATACACTTCAGGTTACATACGCTTCAGGTTACAGACTGCGATAAACCAGAAATATTGCTTCAGGTTAAGAACTTTGCTTCAGGATGAGAACAGAAATTGAGCTCCGGCGGCGTGGCAGCAGCAGGAGGCCCCATTAGCTAAAGTGGTGCTTCAGGTTAAGAACAGTTTCAGGTTAAGTACGGACCTCTGGAACGAATTAAGTACTTAACCTGAGGTACCACTGTATCTTATAAGATACAAAACTTCCTTGCCCTGTACTGCAAATTTGTTATATAGAAGTAGATGGCCGGGTTTGCTCTTTTTAGGGGAAAACGTAAATCTGGAAAAGAATCAAATGGGAAGTTTTGCCTCTGTGTGGATTGTTGAGGCTGTTTCTTGACAGCAGGACATCTTGTAGGTGTTTAGGAGTTGCAGGTGAAACATGGCTTGAATCTGTGGTCTTTCCCTGGGTGCTGGCCTTGGAATGGCTGTTCCAAACTCTGTGAGCGAAATCAGAATTGTTTCACTTTTTGTTTTGTTTTTTTTGTGGGTTAAAGCTGGGCAACGGGCCCCCGCTCTGGCTTTTCTTAAGCGTACAAAGAAACAGCAGTATTCTTACGGTTCTCTGCACTGTTGAACTATTAAGTATTAAAGGCTTCTTGTGGTGTGTTGGCAAGTGATTGACACTAAGCTGAAGCAGGTGCAGAGTGTGTGGCGGCTTCCTCAAAGCTATGTGGGGGTGAACAGCTACGCTGGGAAAGCAAACTGCGGGCTCTCCCTGTGCCCACTGGGTGTTTAGGCCTCTGGATTGTATGGCAGCTGGCCCTTTGACTGGTACACCAAGAATAAGCTAGCGGGAGGAGGGGCTGTAGACCTACATATCTAGCCTAATAATGAAAGCTGAGCTTGAGGGCTGAAGCTGGCCTGTAATGCACTATCTGCCTTATGCAGACTAAAGGCCCCGGGAGGACCCAGCAAGCTACATTTGCATTTAAACACCACACATGCAAAACACCTATCTTGAATTTCCTTAGCTTTTTCTTCCAAGAAGCTTCTGTGAGATAGAAAAGCCCTAGAAGCCTAGAGACACCCCCCTCCCATAAAAATAGTTTTAGTTAAAAGGGAGGTAGGATTCATATAGGGGTGCAGGCAGGGAGAACGCTGCTGCTTACAATAATCAATTTGACACAATCCAACTCTTGTCATGCCTGGAGATAAAAACAAGTGCACTCTCTTGGATAAGTGGCATAGCGCCTGAACGTGTGCAAAGTTTATTTCCCTACCCTTTTATAGGTCCAGGCCAACTTCAGCTGTGGCAACTTCTTTCATCAAAGGCATGGACCACTGAGGGGTCCATAAATAAAGGTTTCTCTGTGGGAATATGCCGTGTTTGGGAGGCGGCTTGAGTTTGTGGGATCTTCCAGGTTGTGAGACGATGTTCTTCCCAGAGGGAATTTGCTAATACCTTGTTTGCCCTTTTTCTTTTTCTTTTAAACGCAGAACAACGCTTCTGGTACACGCCCAAGGATTCGCCATGCGTCTCCACCTGTTGAGAGATGTTCCGGAACCCCAAGACTGCCCAATTTCCGTCCTGATGATGCGTCAGTGATGATGCGAAGCTCTTGGTTTTTCTGCCTCAGAAAGGAACTCTGAATGGATTTGCCATGGTGACATGAAAAAAGACCAGGAGGGATAACGGACTTCCACAGGGGCGATTGTGCACACACACACGCTGCCTCTTAGGGAAATTGTCCTTTCCTGCATCAAGATCTGGAGGGAGGGAGGGGGGCTGGGTGGGGTGGGGTGGGGAAGGAACCTGAACACACTCTATCAAAGCAAGGATGACTTTGGTAAGGATTCGGAGGAGCTTCCGGCAGGTGTCTCCTCAGGTGGTGCTGTTCTTGCTGTTTGCCTTCTGCCTCCTCAGCGTTTTTGTCTCGGCCTATTATTTATATGGGTGGAAGAGGGGACTGGAGCCCTCTGGGGACATCCCAAGCCCGGACTGTGATGAACCGAAGGTCGCCCCTTCTCGCCTGCTTCCGCTGAAGCCCATCAAAGTGGTGGATTCTTCTCGCACAGACCCTTTGGTCCTTGTGTTTGTGGAAAGTCTCTACTCCCAGTTGGGCCAGGAGATAGTGGCCATCTTGGAGTCCAGTCGCTTCAAATACCTGACGGAAATTGCTCCAGGGAAGGGGGACATGCCCACACTGACCGACAAGGACCGAGGGCGCTTTGCACTGATCATCTATGAGAACATCCTGAAGTATGTGAACCTGGACGCCTGGAACCGCGAGCTCTTGGACAAGTATTGTGTTGAGTACGGTGTAGGAATCATTGGCTTCTTCAAGGTATTGGCTTTGGTTTGGGCAAGGCTTTTGTGGGAGCAGGTGGGGAAGAATCAGGCCACCTCCAGTGATGGGGTGTGAACTTCCTGCAGGAAATTTTTCAAGTGCTTTATTTTTCTGTGTGTGGGGGGGGGCGCGAAACAGTTTCATATACGGTTCTTGAATGGATGCCAATGGCAAGTAGAGTATTAGGCAGACCTGGGCAGTTTCAAAGAATGTAGCTGTGTTTATTTAATACAAGTAAAATAAACATACTGAATTAAATCACATTTTCCGACGCAAGCTTAAAAAACACGTTTTGGGGGGGGGTAAAGTGTTTTCTTATTGTTTCGTTTTATAATGTATATAAAACGGGGAACAATTATAGCAACAGATGAAAATTAAAAGATGAAAATCAACTATAGGCAACCTCCCATTTACACGTGTTCAGTATGTGTACAATCACGCGCACACACACTGCGCCAAACCCAGAAGTGACCTGAAATGTCACAAAAATGTTTTGAAAAGGGGTGGGTGGGATGGAATAGGGTGTTTGCAGGCTTTTTCAATGGTGTTTCAGATAGTCACAATTTCACTGATGTGTGCAAATGGTGGGTTGCCTGTATAAAATAGACATGTAGAATGAGTAGTTGCACTGTAGTTACAATTACATGAGCTGAATTTTTTTGATGCTAATTTTCAAAGGAATCTTATTTATTTTTTAAAAAATATGTGTATGCTGCTGTATCATAAAAAAATCAAAGCAGTTTACAGCAATAAAAGCATCAAAATTCTCCCCCAGACCAACACCCCTGATCAGCTCATTTCATGGGGACAAGGTTAGTCCAACTATGGAGCACAGATCAATCTCTCTGCATGAACACATGGCCTAGTCCTACAGCAAGGTTAGGATCGTCTTTGTTAAACTCCCTACAAATAGAAAATCAACACAAGAGTCACAAGGGTGGCCTAGCATCTCTCCCCCCCCGCCAAATATTGCACTAGTTATGCCCTCAGATTTTGCTGCTCCAATGCCACCTTATTTTGTTGCAGTGTAAATCCAGTCTGTTTTAAAGAGGATGGATGAAGAGCTTCAAAGAGTGACATAAACCTTGGACTCAGGTCCAAGACCTAAGGGGGAAGGCCAGAAGCTTGCATCATAATGTTATAATCGAACACGTGTAACTGCGAACACTCGCGCACTTAGTTTTCAGATTGCTGTATTAGGTTCTTCCATGTATGTGGTGGGAGGAATGCATAATTATATTTGTATATAATTATGCCCATACCTTTCTATATACACCACAGATTCAGATACTCAAACAGCTGGAGTTTGCCCCCTTCCTTCCTTCCTTCCTTCCTTCCTTCCTTCCTTCCTTCCTTCCTTGTGCTTTGCTGGTTGGTGGCAGCCATTTTCGGGCAGACACATCAGAGAGCAGGAGAAATCGGACAAATCAGGGAGCAGGAGAGACTGGAGAAATCAGTTTTTCCTTTCTCTCTCTTTTGCTGGTTGGCTGCAGCCATTTCAATAAGAAACCATAAGTGGGGAGAAAGATTGGAAAAATCCCAGATTAGAAATGTTCCCTTGGGAATCCACGTAAATCGTGGACTCGTTATGTGAATGCTCGCCACACGAACGATTTTCAGGGAACACATTGTGTTTGGTAAGCAGGACCTGTGTGCACTGCTGAACCAGTTCTAAATAAAAATAATTTTAACAATGAGACAGTCCTTAGCTGGTGAAGAGGGTTGTAAAGTAGATTCTTAGTTGTGTACTTCTCAGGACAGAAGTCTGCTTTACTCTTTAAAAAAAAAGCACTTCAGTTTCCTCCCCTTTTTTCCTTGGACCCAATACTGTGCACACACTGTACATTTAAAGTACTCTCCCTGAAGAATATTGGGAACTGTAGTTTACTTCTCACAGAGCTGCAGTTCCCAGCACCCTTAACAAACTATAGGTCCCAAGATTCTTTGGTGGGGAAAGTTCTTAAAATGTATGGTATGTACACAGGCCTTCCTGAGGGAACATTCTTCCATCTCGTTCCTTCTGCAGTTAGTGGACAACAGTGCTGAGAGTGAATGCAGCTTTGAGGGCTTGGCTTGACAGCATGCTTCTCTGAAATTCATTACTCTTGGCTATTGCTGATGCGATAGATTGCCTAGACCCCTAAGCAATAGCCCACCCATATTACAGTGGCACAGGTGCTTTCTGAAGGCATCCGTATCTGCCACATGCTGGCTCATGCGTGAACAGTAGGGCCCTGGAAGAGCTTCAGCTTGCAAAATGTCAGCCTTTCTTGGACACCTTCTCACAGTCACTACTCGCTATTGAATGGCTTGATGTCTTGCCAGCGTCGAGCCTGATAAGTAAAAGGGCTGTGTATTTTAACTGATGCCAAGAGCGGATTTACAAATCTCTGCCTTTTGAGATGAGGCTGCAGCGCCTTTAGTTCTGCTGGTGACAGTAAAAAAGATAACAGTAATGGTCCTCTTGGGAACTGGTTAATGTGTGAAGAGAACAGATTGTAACAGGGATTTGGGGGCCATCCGGGCGTCCCTGCCTAGCATTATGACTTGACAAGGCCACCCCACCCTGTGTCCCTGCTTCCCATAGTGATTCTTGGATTTGATTTCCAAGAAGTCAAGTAGGAGGGGATGCAGGCTAACGCAACCCGCATGGCATTTGCCACAGGTCTATTGCATTTCCCCCTGCTTGAATGGGTAAGCCAAGAAGGTTAAGAATCCAGGGCAGAAATGAAGCGTGTAAATGAGGCTTTATCCTGAGACCAAGAGCTGTCCTGCTGCTTTTGACAGACATTTTTTACACAGCAGTCTGTTTCCTCTTCCATTCCGATTTCTCTTGCTTCCTTGCCTCGAACCCATGAAAGCAGTACTATATTAAATTGGTTTAAATTTTCAGAGTGGCAAAGAAGAGTCAGTCTCCCTCCCTCCCTTGCTTCCTAACCCTCTGGCTTTCTGTCCACTTACATAGTTATATCTTTGAAAGATAATTTGATTGGGTGCTAAGTAGTATGGCTACACTGCATGTTGATCCCTTTCCAGACATAGTTGGATAAAGCATGTCCTTGAAAAATCCTTAGATCATCGCACAAAGTATATTCTGTGTGTATTTCAGTGAACTTTACTGGTGGAAAGTACACAGACCACACAACATGCACGTTGCAATAATAAAACAGTGACTTTTCTTTCTTTTGACATAAATGCGAGAAGCAGAAGGGTCCAGTATATATGACGGGAAGAGCCCATCACAGTACTAAAACATATAGCCTAAAATAAGACTACAACCAAAATATAAGAGCCCAACCACAAAGGCTGCTGACCTAACCATTTCTTTGCAGCTGTTTCAGAGAGGCACTCTGGTCCAGAGAGGCTCTCTAAGCCACAGAATTCAACTTGGCTTGGTTTGTATATAAAAAGGCTGTATCTGATCTCTTCACCTCCGCGCCCTTCCCCAAGCAGCAGCCTCTTCATCCTAGTCAAAGTTTCCTCCCTCCAATCTAATACAGTGGAACCTCTGTTGTTGAACATAGTCCGTTCCGGAAGACTGTTCAACTTCTGAGGAGCGTCCGACAACCGAGGCTCAATGGGTGGTCGGCAAATCCCATTGAGAAAATTGAGAAACGCGCCTCAGAAGCTGTTTGACTTCTGAGGCGCGTTCGAAAACTGAAGCAATTACCTTTGGGTTTTTGGCGTTTGAAAACTGAAACGTTTGGCTTCCGAGACGCTCGAAAACCGAGGTTCCACTGTAATCCTATAGGGCTTCCTTTGTGAACCATCCACGCCCATCACATTTAAGCAAAGTTTTCTAGCAGCTGTGTATACCACTTTCCAACCCTCTCTGGCTTAGGACCGTCCCCCTCACTTTCCTCCTCTTACATCTTCTTTGGTATGAGTGGAGATTTCAAAAATTAAATGAATAGCCTTAAATGAAGATTAGACAAATTCATGAAGAATAAGCTATCAGGGTTAGTGGCCACATGTAACCTATGTTCTACCTCCGCTCTTGGAGTCAGTATGTTTCTGAATACCAGTTGCTGGAAGCCACAAGAGGACAGAGTGCTGTTGCACTTGGGTCCTGTTTGCAGGCTCCCCAAAAGCATCTTCTGATTGGCCACTGTGAGGATGGGGATGCTGGACTGGATGGCGCAGCAGCCTTAACTTACGTTCTTAACCACCAGAGCAGCTCTTGGAGCCAACAGAACATCCATGTTTAGTAGTTTATAGTAGCAAGGAAACGGTTGAATTCCATAGATTGCTCCCCTGCTCTTGCAAGCCTGAAGTGACACACTCAGTACCACGTGCGCTTTCAGGAATTCAGTTAACCTGTACACCAATCACATTGTGCCATTATATTGCCTCTTAAGAATTGTTAATAAATAAATCTGAGACAAATAGGGCTCTAGTTCTTCACCCACTTTCATACTCTGCTTCCCCTCTGTTCTTTTCCTTATTGTTGGCAGCTACAAGAAATATTTCTTATGTGACACAACTTGCAAATAAATACTTCACACAGCAGAACCAAAGAGGTAACCCCTCAAATTCTCTGTTCCTTCCTCCTATATGGAAAATCATAAAGCCTCGCAAATGATGTCATCCTGTATACACGCAACACAAATGGGGTATAAATTCAGTTCATGTGATCTCCCTACAGGCCAATGAGAACAGCTTGCTGAGTGCTCAGCTGAAAGGCTTCCCCCTTTTTCTCCACTCCAACCTTGCGCTGAAGGACTGCAGCATCAACCCCAAATCACCACTCCTGTACATCACACGGCCCAGTGAAGTAGAGAAGGGGCTCCTTCCAGGCGAGGACTGGACAGTCTTCCAGTCAAACCATTCCACCTACGAACCCATCCTCCTGGCCAAAACCAAGTCGGCAGAATCCATCCCACACATGAGCATTGATGCAGCACTCCATACCACTGTGGTTCAGGATCTGGGCCTCCACGATGGCATCCAGAGAGTCCTCTTTGGCAACAACCTCAACTTTTGGCTGCACAAACTAGTCTTTGTCGACGCTGTTTCTTTCCTCACTGGCAAGAGGCTTTCCCTCCCCCTGGACCGCTACATCTTGGTGGACATTGATGATATTTTTGTTGGCAAGGAAGGCACACGGATGAAAGTGGATGATGTAAAGGTAATGACACACAGCCAGGTTTTGCTCTTGAGGTTGGGATTTGGGGGAGATGTGGGGCTAGCTGTCCTGTGGATCCATTTCTTTGGGCTGAAAGCTACATGATGCTAGGAGCTGTGCCCTGGATCCCTGGATCCCTGAATCCTTATTGCTGTTCTGCTGTTCTTCTACCTCTACCACACTGGATCTAGTGTGGTGTTTGTGCTTCTGTCATTCCCAGAATGTGTGAGACTGGGATGGTGACATTTGAAATGCAGGAAGCGTAATCAGGTGTCCCAGCCGCATGGAATTTTAATGTAGACTCAGAAACCATTTCTTTTTTTAAAAAACCTGTTGTTCACAGCCAACATATTATTGCTTTAGTTGAAATCCCTTTAAATCAGGATTGCTATGAATAGTAACACAAGTGCAAAAATGTAGAGATGGATTTCCTTGCGATTAAATTGAGAAGCACTAAAATTAAAAATCTTAACTTAGCCCAACATCGCTTGTTTTTCAACATCTGATAAAGAGAACTGTAGGCTGTGAAAGTTTGTCTTTAAGGTGCTACAAAAGCTATTTTTAATAAGATCAAAGAAACAAGAACAAACTAAGAAAGCTCAGAACTTGGGAACAAACTTTTGTTGTCTAGGGATAAAATGAACCTTTTACTACATAATGGTATACAGTGGTACCTCGCAAGACGAATGCCTCGCAAGACGAATTTCCCTATGGGCTTGCTTCGCAAGATGAAAAACGAAAAAAATGAAAACGTCTTGCAAGTTTGTTTCCTTTTTCTTACAACCGTTAATACCCAGGGTGACTTCGAGGAGCAACTCATAGCACGCGGTGTGGTAGCCTTTTTTGAGGTTTTTGAAGACTTTGGTGATTTTGAAGACTTTGGGAAACCGTGCTTCGCAAGACGAAAAAACTCGCAAGACGAAAAAACTCGCAGAACGAATTAATTTCGTCTTGCGAGGCACCACTGTATTACCAAAAATAGGTGAGAACAATGTGTGTGTGTAGGAATCCGTTAATGACCACTCTTCCTAATATTTCTATATCTTAGGGAGAGGGATCATTAACTGATTCCTTTGAGAAGAGCAAGAAGAAAGTTAGCCTGATGTTAACAACCACGATTTATTTTGTTTGGCTTTGGGAAATGATGGTTTAAGGCTTGAACACTTTCCTTTTTTTAAAAAAAGCACAATGTGCAACAGATTTATCACTAGGTCTCTTAAGCACATGTCTGTCTCAGCTTTGTTTCCCATAGAATTATTGTTAAACCTTTGCCTTTTCTCTGCTTTCTTAACAAAAATAGAGAGTGTAGCTCTCCAAACAAAGTCCCAGAAGAGTAATTAAGCAGGATTTATTTGTGCCTGATGAGGAACATCTGAACGCTTACTTGCCCCCACTTCTACTCCAGACACCTCCACTTCTAAATAACTAGTATTTATCTAACAAAGGCTAATCTAGTCACTATACTATTCACTCACGTGAACTATCAAGTGCTTGCTTATGGTGGCAAAGGTGTTGTGGGAGTCCCAAAACTGGGTTATTAGCAGATGGTGACCTTTGAGGTCTAGGAGGCTGCAGAAAATGTAAGCTGCACCTTCCTGGTAAGAGTGATATTGCAGCTTGCATGTTAATCACTGAAATGTGTATATATAAGGGCATGTGAGGAAAACCGATGTTTTGAACTGGTACTAAGGCCTCCTTGCATTTATGCTGGTGGGATGGAAGCTTATGCACTGTGCTCCCTCCCCCACCACTGCTGGGATAATGTAAAAAAAGGCCTATGCCATGTGACAAGACACCATGCTGCAGCTCCTTCTCTTCCTCTTCCTCCAGAACCTGGGACTTCTATTCCCCCAGCTTTCTAAAGTGAATAGGCTATGGTTTTAAATGTTGCTTTTTATCCCACTCTGTAGGCTCTCTTTGACACCCAGAATGAACTGCGCACCCATATCCCCAACTTCACCTTCAATCTGGGTTACTCAGGGAAATTCTTCCACACAGGTAAGAAGGATTTGTGGGGTGTGTGCGTTACCTTATTTGGGCTCTCAGGTCTTTCACATTGTGTTGAGGGCTAGGCTAGAGGATCTGCCTGGTAGGTGATGATAGCTTTGTGGATCAGATTCACCAGGAAAGCTTCCCTTCCCTTCCCTTTCTTATTTTTGCCCCTGGAGGTCCAAGGCTTGATCAGTCTGTGTGTTGTGTTCAGGG
This sequence comes from Podarcis pityusensis, assembly GCF_964106645.2. NCBI lineage: Eukaryota > Metazoa > Chordata > Lepidosauria > Squamata > Lacertidae > Podarcis > Podarcis pityusensis. Next base: position 63,912,513 of record NC_138029.1, read on the forward strand.
TGGTTAATGATGTCTTCGTGTTCTACTGGGCAAAGAACATGGTTGGTTTGAGCCTGTGGGAGGAATGGCATTCCATTGCATGTCTTCGGTTTTTAGTCGTGACACTAGTGGTTTGGGTCTGCCAGGTACGGATGCGGAAGACGAAGGAGATGACCTGCTGCTCTCGTACGTGAAGGAGTTTTGGTGGTTCCCCCACATGTGGAGTCACATGCAGCCTCACCTCTTCCATAACCAATCTGTGCTGGCTGACCAAATGACCATGAACAAGAAATTTGCAGTTGTAAGTAAGACACTTTCTGGGGACAGAAGCAGAAGGCTGGGGCAAAACAAAAGGCGGGTTGTACCTCAAAAGACGGAAGGAAGGCACAAGTCGATCATTTGGTTATTGTTCAGAATGATGAGTTTGCAATTGCAAAAGGAAAAACCTAGCACTGCTAGGACATTGTCACAATGCGTTGCATCAGCACAGCATTCTTAAAAATGTCTCGTTGGCTGCTGCAGAAAACAGAACAACCATTTTTGGGCCCCTATCTACTATTTATGCAAGGAGTGTGGTGTGTGTAAAAACATCCCAACATTCAAGTCTCCCCAGGGGTCTAATAGAACCAGCTTCTCCTACTGTATTGTCGGTCTGAGGTGTTGCACCCTTCATAGCATGATAATGAATTGGACCTCCAGGAAGAAGGCATGGCCTGCTTTCCTCCTCTCCTCTCTTGTTGTCTTCTTATGTTCAACCACTGATCTGTAATCCCACCATTTCCTAACTATTTCTGGAAGGGGGATCTTGGTTCCTGTGATCCCTTCCTACAGAAATGTACTCCGCCTGTGATCCTAGTCTTTCACAACTAGTGCCCATGAGCCTCTTTTCTTAAACCTAAAATCCACCTTCAGATTTTGTTATCAAATAGCTATTCAAAATGAAAATGTCCAGGAGAGCAAACCGATGGTTATGCTGAGTGTGGAATCTCAGCCTCTCTAACCTTGAGTGCATACCATTCTCTGGCACAAGGACAAATAGTGTCCCTGGTAATCCTCCTTTGCTCCAGGCTACCAGTTTTCAAGAATGGCATAAACTTTGCTTATTTCCTTTCTACCCAACTTTTCTGTTGATGTGCTAACTTCTTTTGTCTGAGGAATTCTTGAAAATTCCTTCATTTCACCCAACCCCACAGCTTAGTTACAAGCCGGTTCTTCATCCTGTTGCAAATAGGTTTTTATTTATTCATTCACCCTCTTGGTTCCAGGTGTCAGATAGCACCCAACACCTTTCGGTCCAGTTCTTTATCTGACCTTTTCAAAAGATGGGTGCTGCCAAGTAACCAGTTCTTGAGAGTGCCGTCTGTGGGGTGCACAGCTCACTTCTCTTTCTTACTCTTTCAGCACAGCAGAGAGTCGGCTTGAACAAGCCCACTCGAGGGAGAAGAGAACTAAAAGATTAAATCATTAATCCTTTTTTTAAGGAGTTTTGCCAAAGATGCCCTTTGGTGCGTCATACACACAAAAAAAGAATTTGCAGGTTGCTCCTTTGTGATTATGTGAACAAATGAAAAGAACCTGAGAAAAGGGGAGAAACTTAAACATAGCCATAAAATCTCGCAGAAGATCTTTCTTAAAACAATGAAGCATGAAAGCTGTGCTGGATAACTCTTGGGCGGCAGTCTGTATTCTCTAGTGTTGTGTAAGCTGTGACTTCATAAAATGTGCTACTATAGGCTTCTCCGTGTCCCCATGGGAGAGTTGCTCAGACTTAACACGGAATGCCTGTTGCCTGTAAAGCAGGGCTGAAATGTAATGTTCCAGGTTTTGTTCTTCAGTTATCTTTCTTGCATCTGCTGGAGAGCACCCAGTCTTGTCCTAGGGTCACTGGAGCACGTAAAAGCCTTGCTGTCAAAACTTGCTATAAGGCTACACATGTTGGCCATATCATCTGTGTGATAAGTTGAGTAGGGGCTTGGTGTTAACAGTTGTAGGACCCATTCACTACTCTCTCCTGTATCTCACAGAATTTACACCTTGAACCGTCTTTCCCAGTTCCCCGAAATAGGATGCTGACTTCTCCGCTACTTTGGGATGATATAGACTGCAGTGGGGAGGGGAGGTAATAAGATCTTATTTAAAAAAAGCCCTTAAAGGCTGGATTCCATTCACTTGCGGTGGGAGCCTTTCATTAAAAGTCCACTGGTTACTCTGGCTGATACTGTTATGACCTCTCTCTCTCTCTCCTCTCAGGAGCATGGCATCCCCACTGATATGGGCTATGCAGTGGCTCCTCATCATTCAGGGGTGTACCCAGTCCATGTGCAATTGTATGAGGCCTGGAAACAAGTGTGGGGGATCCGAGTCACCAGCACGGAAGAGTACCCTCACCTCAAACCAGCCCGCTTCAGACGAGGCTTCATCCACAATGGAATCATGGTAAGCTTATCTTTCTTGCTTCACCCTTTCTCCACTACGTGAATAAGCTCAAACTCTCCATATTGTTTAAGGGGGATCCACTAACTTAAGTGCAGGCAATTTGTGTGTTTATTTCCTGGAGGGACGGCTAGTACATCTTCCACCATCTGCTCAGAATTTATAAGGAGCACTGGAACGGGCTGATTCTCTTTCTCCTTTTCAAAAACACCTGTAACTTGCTATATGTTTTCTTTCTGCTTCTTTCCAGGTTCTCCCACGGCAAACATGCGGCTTGTTCACACATACCATATTCTATAATGAATATCCTGGTGGGTCCAATGAACTGGATAAGATCATCAACGGAGGCGAGCTTTTTCTGACCGTGCTACTTAACCCTGTAAGTGTTGCTTTGATGAAGAATGGAAGGTCTAACTGCAGTGTGTAGAACGCCTTCTTCTTCTTCTTCTTCTTCTTCTTCTTCTTCTTCTTCTTCTTCTTCTATGGCATTTTGAAATAAAGTCTAAAACCACAAGCACCAAATAGAAGGAAAGCAACAAGATCACTGAGAAAAAGGGGAAAAGGTAACTCCCTGAGTGACAGACCTTGGTGCGTTATGGGTGAGTTTGGGTGGTGGTAAAGCAGTCTGAGAAGAAGCTCCTGACCAGGATGAAAGAACTTTTAAGGCAGACTGGAAAAGATTTGCAGAATATTAGAAAAATCACTGTGAACAGATTAAAATGTTAGCAAGGTTTGAAAAGGTTGACAATAGGACCCATGGAAGGGAAGGTGGGAAGCCTAGAGATTCGGAGTAATCTCTAAATATGGATATGTATTTGGTATTGTTGTAATTTTATACTTGCAAAATCAAATAAAAATATTACACCCCCCCAAAAAAAAACATGTTAGCAGGGTAAGAATAAATTCAGCAGTATGAAGTTTACTGAAATAAAACTGAAAAAGAGAGAGTACGGAATTATTAGAATATGCAGTGGTAAAGGGTTAATAAATGAACCATAAAAGTGGGAGAAGGGAAGTTGTTGATAAAATATTAAATTATTATTATGTACAGTTTGTATTTTGGTAAAATGTCATTGTGCAAATTTTTAAAATTCAAAATGATAAATAAAATTTAAAAGAAGAAGAAGAAGCTGCTGAGAGAGTTTGGATTTTTAAGCTATGTAGCCAAAATCATAGTGACAGAGAAATGCATTTGTATTTGTTTGGAGCATTGTTTGGTAAGTGGAAACCACATCCTGGGCCCCATAGCATCTCTTTAAAAGCTGAGATTCGTTGCTTGCTTCACTTGCTAAGTAGGCTTGTGCATAAGCATGGTGTCCCAGATTTTAGAAGATTGCATGGGAGATTTCTATAGTTACGTGAGACACAATTTCTCTGCTGTATAAAATTGCTTAAGAAGGTCTTGATGCAGGAATCCAGGGTCATTGGATTTGAAGTGATGAAATTGCATAGCTTTAGGAGTTTGCCTGCAGTTTGAAATGAATGTAAATGAATGTCTTTTTGCCTTTTATGATTCTAGAAAATGCATGTGATCCAACATTTTGAAGTAGTCTGGAAGTCTACTAAAGCTGCTATCTCTTCCAGGCTATCTGTTCAGAGAGGGGAAATGTCTCAAATCTGGTTTCCTCTCCAGGTTTTTAGGGCTGCTTCTGTTCTCACTGACCCTTGCTCCCTTTGTATTTGCTTAGTTATCTTGTTGTTAATTTCTGTATTGTCATGAGATAGGATGTTTTGTTGGGGAAGGTCTGTGGGTTAGGCTGGGTCATATGCTGAGTTATCTGGGCGATGAATAAATTTGGTGGATGAATTTGTTTCTGTTGATCTGTGGGTCAGAGATAAGTTTATTTCTGGTTGATTGACCAGTGACTAGGAAAGAAGACACTTAAGTTGCTGAACAATTAATTCAGAGTGTCCTGCTAAGCAAGTCCTCAAATTTATGTATGCGCAAATGGTGCACAATTTTTCACTATTCCTCTTTCTTTGTGGCACAATATGGCCTGCTTTGCATGTCACACTAAGGACTTTCCGCACTTCCTCTTGTCCTCCTGGGGAAACCCGCTCTTTAGCACTCAATCAGAGCCAACAGCAATTCAGGTTTCCCCAGGATTGCCATTTGTTACGATCTATCCCTAAAGAGCAGGCTTTCCCTTGGAAAGAAGCAGGGCAAGGGGAAAGCCGCCTAGATATGTGCCTAGAAAGTGTGGGTAAGGCAAAAAACTGCTTGGACCTGCGCTTTCTAAGTGCAGCAGAAGTGGAAGTTGTGTATGAGCCCTAAAACATTATGGTTTATTGTGAACAAGCCCTGCCAGTGCGCTGGTGCACATTGCTGAAATGGCGAGTGCTTCTGATTGCTGAGAATCACAGGTGGGGAGAGCACAGGTCTTGCTTGTGGGCTTCCTATAGGCATCTGGTTGGCCACTGTGAAAACAGGATGAAGGACTAGAAGGGCCTTTGGCCTGATCCAGCAGGGTTCTTCCTGTGTTCTTACCTTCAATCTCTCTCCCCACCCCCTTTTGCTGCTTCTGGTGAACACCATGTTCTGGCTGCTCATGCCAGCCACATTGTTTCTCTCCAAAACAAACCATGGGTTGAAAGCCAAGGTGGCACAATATCATTTTGACTAACCACGCCAATTAATTTCCTTGTCTCCTGTGCTATCCTTTCTCCCCTCCCCACCCCCCCCGCCCCAAAGATCAGTATCTTCATGACTCACCTCTCCAATTATGGAAACGACCGCCTGGGTTTATACACCTTTAGACACCTGGTCCGCTTCCTCAACTCCTGGACTAACTTGAAGTTGCAGACACTGCCACCTGTGCAGCTGGCACAGAAGTATTTCCAGATATTCTCAGAGGAGAAAGACCCTCTATGGCAGGTATGGGTCAGCTGACTTTCCAGGCCTGCATAGCCAAAGGCATTCAAGTAAACGCGCTCAGTGTTCTTTCTGTTTGATTGGCTTGTTTCTTTTGAAACCAGAGCTCCGTAGAGACACTCTATCTGAATCAACAGCCGGTCCAACAATTATGAACACTAAACATCTTTGGAATAGATAGTAGTTGTGCACGTGCAGCAATATTCGAACGACGTGCCTGTTTGCTGCTGGATTCTTCTCTCTCTCTCTAGAAACAGTGCACATCACACCAATCTGGTCCCAGATCTGAAAACTGCAAGTGTGATATGATCTCTTTCTCATGGTTTGCTTTTACCCATCATTATGCTGCCTTTAGAGGTGAGCAGAGCACTGTGTGAAAGTTTTCTTCCACTTGTAAGATGCGAATCCACGATACTTAGACGTGACCTTGGAGTGCCAGGTATGAAGCAGGCCTAGCATGCTTGCTGAGAAGACAGTGCATCCTTTCCCCGCTGGCTGCAATGGACACAACTCATTGCTGGCTTTTGAGGGACCCCCTCCAGTAAGAACAGATTATTTTGATTTGCGGCATGCAAGCCTCAATTTCCCACCTGTTTGATCCCAACACGTTCCCATGTTTCAGGATCCCTGTGAGGACAAACGCCACAAGGACATTTGGTCCAAAGAGAAGACCTGTGACCGGTTCCCCAAGCTGCTAATAATTGGTCCTCAGAAGACAGGTGAGCTCTAACCCAGGGATTCTGAACCTCAGCATCTCTATTCTGCCATTGGTACTCTCGCTCAGGCTATTCTTTTTTTGCCAGCTCTGCTCCACACCCTCCCTGAGCTCTTTTCCCTGCCAGTGGGAGGTTCCCCCAAGACGTAATGTAGTTTGGGGGTTGAAGAAGTCCCTCCTGCTGCTGTAGCACATTGATCTACATCTACCATGTGCTTTGAACACACCTGCCACTAACATGGTGCGTGCGTGCGTGCGCGCGCACGCACACACACACACACACACACACACACTATTAAAAAGCTTGGTGGAATCCCAAAGTTTGCTGAAGTCTTATAGCAGTGTTTCTCAGCTGTTGTTGGACTCCCATCATCCTTAGCTAGTAGGACCAATGATGAAGTGTTTCTGGTAAGGCAAAACAGAAAAGTGGGAGAAGGGGATTGGAGTGGAGTGGCTAGACTCCTGAGTAGAGAGCAATCCACAGGGCATCATTTTGTTGCAGCTCCAGCTTATATTAACTGCACAGCATTTAGACCAGCCCATCATACGACGGGCTCATCATTTGTTTGCTTTTCTTCACAAACTTGGTGCAGATGCCGCATTTTTGTTTTGCTGCAATCTGAGGCTAATGTAAGATTCCCCTTCCTGCACACCAGTACTTTCCCCCAGTGCCTTTTCAACCACTCATAGCTGAGGCAAAACCCCTCGGTATGCAGCAATAGCTAGGGTTTTCCAACACAGGGTTTTTGAAGGGCTTCTTGGGTGTAAAAATGCATTGCATGCCCTGAAGTAAGCTCAGGACTATACCTTGACAGGGGATGGCTGTAGCTCTGTGGCAGAGCATCCGTTTTACATACAGAAGACCCCAGGTTTGATCCTTGGTGTCTTCCAATAGAGCTGAGAGGCTTCCTATGTTTCTAACATCACATTGAACTGGTTCAAATGCAGTGCTAAACTGTGGTTTATTAAGTCATAGTTCATTTGATCACGTGAACCCACCCCCAGTGGCTTAACCGTGATTTATGAACAACAAACAAATTGCACCCATTAGCAGTGGAATTTTGTTTTCTTTAAAATAAAACTTGTTTTGCATTAACCATGGCTTAGCGATGCTTGCAAGCCTGCCATTGTCTCGTCTTTAGCTATTCTCTGGTGTGAGAAACAACATATGTGTATTGAGAGATAGGAGATAGAAAGGATTTATGAGCACCTGGTGAACTTGCATCACCCGTCCTGGGGAATAAATATATTAAACCTGCCGGTGCTTGGAGATCCAAGAAGGTCACACAAGCTGGAGAACAAACATCTGGCAGATGCTTGATGGGAAAACAAGTTTTCAGCTCTGTTTTCTTTCCACTTCTGTGAAAAGGTACCACAGCTCTCTACCTGTTCCTGGGGATGCATCCTGACCTGAGCAGTAATTATCCGAGCTCGGAGACCTTTGAGGAGATCCAGTTCTTCAATGGGCATAATTACCACAAAGGCATTGACTGGTAGGTTACAGCCCCAGTGCTGGGAGGGTGGTGAGCTGCATTTTGGGCTTACAAGGGTGGCTTGCAACATCAGCAATATGGAAGCGGAAGCCTTTTGGGGAGAGCCCATAGCTCTGTGGCGGAGCATCTCCTTTCATGCAGGCGATTTGAGGTTCAATCCATGGTTCAGTATCCAGGTAGGGCTGGCGCGCTGCTGCTACCAGTCTGTGTAGACCAGTCTTTCTCAACCTTGGGTCCCCTGACATTCATGAACTACAACGCCCATGATCTCTGGCCACTGGCCATGCTGGCTAGGAATGATGGGACTTGTAGTCCAACAACATCAAGGAACTCAAGGTTGAGAAAGGCTGGTGTAGACAATACTGAGCTAAATGAACCAATAGGCTGATGAGGTGTATGTGTGTGTAATTCCCCCCCCCCCAAAGTTTCAAAAAGAAAAAACAAATTTTTAGATACACACACACTTGTTTACATTAAACCATAGTCCTTATCAGTACCTTTATGGGGTTCACTGAACCCCTGGACTTCCCCCCATCCCTTCCACGGCTTCTAAAAGTTATCTTCCTTTTTTAACTGCATCTAATTGAATTTATCCAAATTACTATACTTCAATTTTATCCTTTGTCATGTTAAATTACAAGTGCTATGTCAATCCTGCTAACGTTTTTAGATTTCTGCAGTGTTCTTTAATATATTCTATAAAGTTATGCCATTTTCTATTAAATTTGTTATCTTGGTGCCTGATCTTCCCGGTCAGCCTTGCCATCTCCGCATAGTCCATCATCTTCAGTATCCATTCTTCTTTCGAAGGGACACTTTCTTCTTTCCATCCCTGCGCAAATAACATTCTTGCCGCTGTCGCCGCATACATAAACAGTAATTTCTACTGTAGGCAGCTTCTTAAGCGGGATTGCTGGGGTGCTGACCACCTGCTGTTTGCCCACCCAAAAACAAAGTCCCAGTGGTCTTACTCAGTGTAGGGAAACTTCCTAGGCTCACGTTGGCAGTCTGCTCAGCTGACGGGGGCTCCGAAAGGACAGGTGCCTAGCATGTGTGGAAGAAGCAGGCAGTTTTTAAAAACTACCGTATTTTTCGCCCCATAGGACGCACTTTTTCCCCTCCAAAAATGAAGGGGAAATGTGTGTGCGTCCTATGGGGCGAATGCAGGCTTTCGCTGAAGCCTGGAGAGCGAGAGGCATCGGTGCGCACCGACCCCTCTTGCTCTCCAGGCTTCAGGAAGCTATCCGCAAGCCTTGCAAGCCCGGTGGGAGTTCCCGCGGGCTCACAAGGCTTGCGGGCAGCAGCCTGCAGCCCCGGAAAGTGTCCGCAAGCCTTGCGCGCCCGGCAGAAGGTCCCGCCGGGTGCGCGAGGCTTGGGGCGGCAGCCTGTCGCCCGAAGCTCAGGGAGCCCTCCGGAGGGCTCCCCGTGCTTCGGGCGAGTGTCTGCAAGCCTTGCGCGCCCGGCAGGAGGTCCCGCCGAGCGCGCGAGGCTTGGGGCGGCAGCCTGTCGCCCGAAGCACAGGGAGCCCTCCGGAGGGCTCCCCGTGCTTCGGGCAGGTGTGCGCAAGGCTTGGGGCGGTAGCCGCGGCGGGGGGGGGAATAATTTTTTTTTATTCATTCCCCCCCCAAAAAAACAAGGTGCGTCCTATGGGCCGGTGCGCCCTATAGGACGAAAAATACGGTATTACCGTATTTTTTGCTCTATAGGACGCACCAGACGATAAGACGCACCTAATTTTGGGGGGAGGAAAACAAGAAAAAAAAATTCTGAATCCCAGAAGCCAGAACAGTAAGGGCGATGTGGCTTCTGCGATAGCCTCTTGCTATTCTGGCTTCTGGGATAGCCGCTGAAGCCTCTCCTGGGCAGCGGGATGATGGCTCCCCCTGCCCGGAAGAGGCTGCGCGCGGATAAGCTGCCCTCTGTACCTTTCCCCATCTCCTGCAAGAGCTGCGTGCTCTTTAAAGGGAGCACGGCTCTTGGGGGGTTTTCTGGGAGGTGGGGGAAGGGACAGAGCATCCCACCTCCCTATGGAGGCTTTGTGGGGGCTATCCAAAAGCCAGAATAGCTAGAGGGAGCGCTGCGCAGCGCTCCCTCTAGCTGGTCTAGCTTCGCGTGAAGCCTCCACAGGGCACGGGGAGCCTTCATCCCCATGCCCTGCGGAGGCTTTGCGGGGCTATCCCAGAAGTCAGAACAGCTAGAGGGAGGGCTGCGCAGTGCTCCGTCTCACTGTTCTGGCTTCTGGGACAGCCCGCATTCACTCCATAAGACACACACACATTTTCCCTTACTTTTTAGGAGGGAAAAAGTGCATCTTATAGAGCGAAAAATACGGTACTTTGTGGCAGCAAGAATACGCTAAGCTCAGGAGGCTGCCTACACTGCTTTGTTTGCAGATCATCCAAGTAAGCATGAAATGCGGAACTGGGTGTGCATGTTTGATGCACTCTCCACACTGAGAACAAGCATCAGTGATTTCTGCTCTGTAAGCATGTTTTATTCGGCTGGGTTACGCTGTGAGAAACCACAAAAGAAAAGTACACTGTGTCTAATGTGTTTTGCACACACCTCGCAACCCCTCTTCTTTGCTGTCTGTTGCATGACCGGGACGGTAGTCAACAATTGACAACCCCCACCCTGTCCTGGCAATCTGTGGTAGTTAAAACTGCAGTTGACTGAGTGTTAGTCTTCTCTATAAATGTATTAAATCTCAGTCTGATAATCCTTTGATCTAGAAGAGCACATCTCTAATTGTACAATAATTGTTCGCACAAACAGTAATGAGCCAGATGTTTTAAAACGGATGAGATTCCACATGTGCATTAGTTTGGCTTGATAGATTTGTTCTTGGTCTGGAATATCTCTGAAAACAGGGAACCTTTCGGTATGTCCTAGTACTTCCTCTATTTTTTTTAAAGGACCTTGTAGAACAGTTAACAATGTCAGGCTTGCCAATCAGAAGGTTGGCGGTTTAAATCCCTGCGACGGGGTGAGCTCCTGTTGCTCTGTCCTACTCCTGCCAACCTAGCAGTTCAAAAGCAAATGCAAATAGATAAATAGGTGCCATGGAAGTAGGAAGGTAAACGGCACTTGTCATGGTGTCCCATTGTGCCAGAAGCTGTTTAGTCATGCTGGGCACATGAGCCAGAAATCTGTCTGTGGACAAACACCAGCTCCCTCAGCCTAAAAGCGAGATGAGCGCCGCAACTCCATAGTTCTTTGCCTTTTACCTTTAGAACAGTTGGCTGAAACCATTTCTGTCCTGCCTTCATCAAATGCCATCTATCTCTCCCTTTCTGCCACTGACATTTTTTTTAAAGGTATATGGAGTTTTTCCCCATCCCTTCCAACACCACTTCTGACTTCTACTTTGAGAAGAGTGCCAATTACTTTGACTCAGAGGTAGCACCCAGGCGGGCAGCTGCACTGCTTTCGAAGGCTAAAATAATCACCATCCTCATTAATCCAGCAGATCGGGCCTACTCTTGGTACCAGGTAAGCTGCTCTGTCCCGTCCCCTCTGTCCTATATTTTTGAGTTTGGCTAGGGTATTGAATAGTTGGGCTGGAGTTAAGTTGTACATAAATTTCTAACTGGCAGGAAAAATATCTGCCGTATCCTGTTCAGGACAGAACAGTGTTTTGCATTGATTTAGATTGTTGACATTAGGTTGTTTTTTTATGAAACTTGTGCACACAAGCTGTCCTGCATATAGATGCCCATGGATGCACTCTTAAAAGTGTGTGTATCTGGTTGCCAATCCAAAACAGCATTTTAAAACAACTTCATAAAATTACCAATGGCAGATTTGTATGGGAAGTTCAGGTGAATTATTAGAGTTATTTTGATTTATATCGGTTTGTAGATTTTTTCGGTCCTCACTGAAATTTATTTTTTGGGAGTAACTCATCTATTAGGTAGAGTGCTGGGCTTTTGCTATTTTGGGGTTGGATTCCATCACATACCAGAAAATTCGGGTTGAACAAATAAAGTTGATTTTGAGCTGTTTTACAACGATCCCCCTCCCCATCCCTTTGACATTTTTGCAATAAGGAAAGTGTTTGGGAGATGCACTGGATAACACTTGCTTGGTGCAACATTGTCTTATCTCCCCACAAACAAATCAAGATAAATGTTCAATAAACAGATCACCTGGAAGGGACTTTAGACTTCACAGATGCTCCTCCCAATAACCCCAAAACTTTATTGTGTCCATCAACATTGTGAAGATTAGTGCTTCTCATTTCAGAGACAAATTAAGAAGTTACAGTAACTGAACCCAGTACTCAGTTTTCCTTGTCTTCTTCATCTACTGCACCCTACAGGCAATATTGGATCAAAGATACCCTCTTGTGTCTTAAAGATTCCCCTTGCAAGAAGCCCCCTCATGGAGAGTATGATATCTTCTCTTACCCTAGCACTGCTTATTCCTCTGGCACTGGAGTGTGACGGGGCTGTTAAAGGATTTATTTGAAATTATTATTTGAAATGAGGTGTTCTGACTAGAGCCTCTGTGGCTTTTTCTTCTTTTTTTTCTTTTGGTAAAACTAAAATGCTGTCTGCTTAAAAAACAAAACAAAAGCATCAGCGAGCACATGATGACCCAGTTGCCCTGAAGTATACCTTTCACGAGGTGATCACAGCTGGGCTTGAGGCCTCTCAGAAGCTCCGGACGTTGCAGAATCGTTGCCTAGTACCAGGCTGGTATGCTACCCACATTGAACGGTGGTTGAATAATTTCCATGCTAACCAGGTAGGAAAGACTCTAAATCTCTATATTATTAAAATATAGTGTCTGTGGTTGCTGTAACACACATAGGGATTCTCCTTGGCTTTCATGACAAGAACGTATGAAACTGGAGTGTTTCAGAAACCACTTCTGCATAGACTGTCATGGAGTGTTTGGATGGAAGGGAATGGTGGGAGAAACCAGCTGTGGAACCACCAAGGGGAGAAGGCTCAGAGCCCAGGGAGTGGTGGTGGGAGAACAATGAGTGGGCAGAGGGAGAAGACTGGGAAGAGGAGGTGTCAGAAGCTGAAGGGGAAAAGGGCTCAGTGAGCTAGGACAGTCTGTGGCAGAGAGAAGTCAAGAGAGAAGTCAGTTGGGCAGAAGCTGAAGCAGGCGAGTGGGAGGAGGGAGGCCAAGAGGCAGAGATAAATCAGACTGGTGAAGAGTCACAGGTGTCTCCCCTCTCCCCCTCCTGCTACGACAAGCTCCCCTCTCCCTGCCCCTCTCCCAGAACCAGAAGAGGGCTGAAACGGGTGGAGCAGTGACAGACTGCATGCAGACACAGTCTCTGAATGCTTGGGAAAAGCTCTGGAGAAGAGGGAACTCCATGGTTGTGGAGAGGCAGGGACTGGAGCAAGACCATCGGGAATTAGCTGCTGTGCTCATTAGTCCTGACACTCAGCCAAGTCTGTGGAGATCATGTTTTTGCTAATAAAAAGTTAACTCCAACTTTGAACTGCGCGATTACTGACCGGCAAGCTCTGTAGCATAGGCTGACTTCCATGCTGTCCCGGTTAAAAAACTGTAATGAGGAGCCAGTTGAACTCAGATATGTGGCTCCATCCTGCACCAGTCCTTCCTCCCTCTGAGGTCAGCTGGGGGAAGGAAAGAGTTATCACCCACCCAGGTTGCTCTGCTGATCGTAAAAGAGCAAAAGATGGAAGTTCTGCAGAAGCACTTCCTGTGCTGATCTGGCCCATTATACTTACGCCATTAAAAATGTAAGAGGGTGTGTAGGAAATTCTAGTTGCCTGCCCTCAAATCCCCTCCATGCATTTCCTTGGACAATAAAAAGAAATCCATTTAACAGGAATGTGTTGAGAACTCGTCCAAAAATCCTTCTGCAGATGATAAAATGAGAAGACCTCTTTGGCTTGGTATGCCAAGCACTTAAGAAGAAGAAAAGAAACGGCAGACTTGGGATTTTGTATACCGACTAGTTTAAGTTTGCATCTTGTTGGCAACTTATATATGTGCGCATAAGCATATGCTTATAGTTATGAGTATGCTGCTCTTGACTGTGAGGAAGGTCCTCCAGGCCCCCTCAAGGCAATGTTGTAGTCATTAAAGATTTCATGCCAAAGAAAAAGCCATGCAAATGAGCCACAGAGACGCTTATATTGAAAAGCCTGTGCTGTGGTCTGCATTTGAAAGCTCTTTTCCGTAGGCAGAGGTTCTTGTGCAGACTTAATGTGCTGGGAGAAAAAGTGGTGATTCCGTGCTCACCCTCTTCGTAGCAATCTTATGCTCATTTACACTGAAAGTAAGCCTCGCCAAACTCCAAGGCAATGCAGATTTAGAAGCAGGCTTAAGGCTGTTGAAATCAGTGTTGGGTTTAGGCCAGATGGGTTTGCTTTTGTGTAAATATATTTAGGAATGGGCCATAGGCCCAAAGGCAGGATATCGACTCTTCCTGTTTTGAGTGCATTAGGGTGTTAACCACCTAACACTTCTCCTTTCAAGCTCCCTAATGTTTGGCGCTGGAAACCACCAATCACATCACTATTGACATATTGTTGCTGCCTGGTATATTGCAGTAACTGGCTCTCGCTCTATGGAATGTGAGGCCTAGGTCTTCAAATCAACCTGGTACTGCTAGGAACACTGGCATATTTTATACTACTATTATATTTATATTGCATTTATAATTTCCCTATTAAATTATTTCCCTTTTGGCATTCAGCAGCCAGGGTTGAGGAAAAATGTGCGAGTCTTTAATATTTGTGTGTGCAGATGTGCAAAATATGTGTGCCTACTTATGATTACTGTGGTTTTCCACTACTACTACTACTACTACTTTATTTATACCCCACCCTTCTGGCTGGGTTACCTGCCCTGTGCCCTTGGGAAGGAGTAGAACAGAAATAGTAGTCAATAACATGTATTTGCATATTACCCATGCACAGCTTCCATCAGTCTCCAACGAAGAGAGAAGCTAGGTCACTCCAGTCTTCCACTTTGCTTCCCTTACCAGTGCTTGGGGGACAAACCACTTCTGGTTGCTCTGAGGCTCTGCACCTTGGAGTGGATTTGATTGTGCTTTGAAACAGAGTTGAACTCAAGGAGCCAAATTTACAGGGCTCGTTTTCCTTTCAGATTCTTGTTCTGGATGGCAAGCTGCTACGCACAGAACCAGCCAAAGTGATGGAAACAGTCCAGAAATTTCTCGGAGTGACAAACATCATAGACTACCACAAAACTCTAGCGTGAGTCCTTCGCATTTCTTCCCCTTGAGCCCATCTGGGTCCTTAGTATTCTTTTCTACCTGTTGGGATTGATTTCTTTGCACAGACTTTGTTGCATAGATCCTGGCTATTGAGGAATTGATTTGAGAGGCCACTTTAGGAGAACTGGTTTGTTGACCACATTCCCTTTACAGATGTAGAGGACTCTGGAACATTGCAAGCCTGCCTTTCTAAGGAATACAGGGGCCTGCAGTGGCTACAGATAGGAGAGAGAGAAATAAATTAATTCTGCGCTTGTTTCAGTAACAATAAGGTTTGTATTCTGCCTGAATCTTCATTGCAGTACATTCAGAAGATGCAGCATCTTCCTGTGCTGCTCAGATTTTTCTGGCGCTCCGTGGCAGAGCTTTGTGTTAATTTATTTCTCTTTCCTTAATCTGAGACCCAGCGCTTAATACACAAATGTGTGTAGTTGTAGCTTGAAAAGCACATTGGATGAAGGGATTTCGTGAAGGGTCCTAGCTCAGCAGTATTTTGCATTGCCCAATATATATATAGCATTGTCATTTGAAATAATAGCTGAAATGAAAAGAAAAATAAGCAAAACTTGTAAACGCAAGTGGCAGCAAATGCTTTAAAAAAATAACAACTGCTTCTAGTTTGTTTTTCAGTTTAGGGAACGGAAATTATCTAAATTAAGGAAGAGAGACAATTTAAGCAGAACTACAACTCCTGCACCATTGCTTAAACCCACCCCCCCAAAAAAACCTTGATACTGTATCATTAATATTTACTTTGTCTATTAAAGTACAGAAACCTCTCTGTGTTGTCCCCTGGCTATTGAGGCCTCCTTGGAGGTTTTCTCAAGTCAGAAATACTACTTTGTCAAAAGTGATAATGGGATAATTTCACATAATCATTGCCTTGCAAAATGGGGCTTATATTGGACTTGGAAGATATTGTTTCCATATGTTAAAATAAGTGATAACTAGATTGGCGCACTTGTAAAAATGGCTAAATAAATTCAGCCTGCAGTGCAAGAAGCTGAGGGCAGTTTGGGTAACGTTGTTCAGTCTTTGTGGTTTG
The DNA here is from genome assembly GCF_964106645.2 of Podarcis pityusensis. Classification (NCBI taxonomy): domain Eukaryota; kingdom Metazoa; phylum Chordata; class Lepidosauria; order Squamata; family Lacertidae; genus Podarcis; species Podarcis pityusensis. The sequence continues at coordinate 63,928,281 of NC_138029.1, forward strand.
CCTTTGCAGGTTTGATCCTAAAAAAGGATTCTGGTGCCAACTACTGGAAGGAGGGAAAACCAAGTGCTTGGGGAAAAGCAAAGGAAGGAAATATCCGGAGATGGATTTAGATGTAAGTATTTGAAATCCTCTCAAGGTTTCTGGACCTGCAGGCATCTTGATGGTGCAACTGTTGATCTTCAGAGTTCTACACAGCTTGCAGGCCCCACCCACACTTGCCACTAGCGGTGTGAAAACCTATATGCCACTATTCTTCTTCTTCTTTGGCGATCACTCGTAGCCGAGTAAGATTGTCTTCTATAAACACGGTTCTAACAATGAGTCCCTAAGTTACTGTGGAGGCCAATTCTGGATCCACACGTCCTTCCACAGTGTGGACATTGGTTTCCGGGTGGGAGTTGATCACGGTGTGGATTTACCAAGCGTGCCTTCCTCTTAGCACGTTTCTCCCTTGCATCCTGAGTTCAAGTGTCTTCAAAGCCCATGACACCTTTGGTAAAGGCTGTTCTGCAATTGGAGTGCTTGCAGGCAAGTGTTTCCCAATTGTTGGTGTTTCTACAACATCTTTTAAAATTTGCCTTGAGACATATATGCCACTATAGTGAGCATCTAAATATGGGAAATGTGGGCAGGGCCTGATCATCGCTGGATAAAGAGAGACGGATTTGCCCATGGATTTCCCAGTCACACTTTCAGGTCTGGAAATACCTATGTGATCAGCCCTGTGCCAAAGTGGTTCCTCCACACCCAGGCCTTCACTGCAGAAGTGTGGGATTCTCACCATGGGGAAGTCAGCATGCTTGCTGGGAGGAGCTGGGTCGACATGACATGCTGCTGCCACCCTTCTGTGTCCTCTTATCTGTCAGCAGTGCAGTTTGCTCCATGGGATTTAACTGTTGTTTCAGGGGGCCCTTTGCACAACTTTTTGTTAAAGGTCTAACCTTTTAAATGTAAACATGTAAACCATCTTTACAGGTAGCTGTAAAGATTAATGGCACCTGTTCTGTGAACACTTGATGGTAAATCTAGGCTGACCTCTGTGTGGTACCCTTGTGTCCCAGGGCATGGTCTGCAGACCCATGGGGCCACCATTTTGTTTAAGCTGGTCTCTTTGTGATTTGTGCCTGGATGAGTGGGTGGTTGGTGGGTGGCGTGGGGGGGGGTGCTTAGAAAGGCAGACAGCCCCACAGAATAGGAGTGGGAAAGTATGGCTCTGCCTGAGTGAACCACCCACCCTGCTGCCACCTTAAATATCCCCCATCTGCCAGCCCTGCCTGGTCCCAGAAGCTTTCCTTAGGTGGCAACTCCATCAGTGGTATTTGCCTTGAATGGGGATGAACTTGCCCGTGGTTTCTCCCTTCTTCCCCACCACTGCTTTGAAAGCCTCAGAAGATTCTTGCAGTGCATTGATCCTGTCTTCCTCCTGGCATATCCTCCCTCCTGGGTTGAACTGCAGTTCCTAGCACCCCCAATCCATTGGCATCTTTTTGCTGGGAGTTTTAGTTCAGCCTCCATGAGTCCCTGGCAGAAGAAGGCACTGCCGCATGCTGGCAGTAGAGAGGCAGCTTCTGTTGTGTGGCCCAGTCAAGCACAGAAGCCGCACCCCTCTTTCAAGGGGTTTATATATTTGATGGGAGCCACCTGAGCAGGCTGCTTCTCAGATGTCCCCTCTGATGCAGCACGTCCATCGTGTATTAACACAGTTTTTACACAGTGGCACCTTAGTCATTATTCTTTGCTTTCCTCCTCTTTCAGTCGAGAGCGTTCCTGAGGGACTATTACAGGGACCACAACATAGAGCTATCCAAGCTACTGTACAAAATGGGCCAGACTCTGCCGACGTGGCTGAGGGAGGAACTCCAGAACACAAGATAGCCACTTCTTATCTCCTGTATTGAGCAATAGTAGAATGAGTCCGTGCGGAGGATCTCGGAACCTGTATGCCGAGCCAAAAGGATGTGATAATGGTGTGGGATGATATATACAACCAGGGAAGAAGCATTTTGAGCAATATCCATTCAAGATCATCTGGGGGAAATGGGGCAGCGGGGGGAAATAGCAGGCCCATTCAGTTAAATGCTGTAGCTTGGAAGAAGACGACCGCCTGAGACCAACCTCCTGAGATGAATGACTTCGCTACACACCTTGGCCGAAGCCAGCTCTACAGCGACCTCTTCCATCTTTCCCAGGAGTGCTGTGCTTTACCGCTAGTGTCGAGGTTGCCCCCTGTAGTCTGTGATGCCACTTCCTGGCGAAAAGGATCTGCTCTTTCTCCGCATCTGAGTCCCATCACCTAAAATAGTATTACAGCAAGCCAGCTCCTTCTCAACAGATGATGGAGAAGGAAGAAACGAAGGACTGGCCGGCAGCCAGGGGGCTTTGCTTAGTAACAGCTCCCGCCCCCATGGAAGTTTGGAGAAGGGACCGTGAGGGCAGTATGACCTTGGAGCTGGATTGGGGAGTGCCCCTGCTGCAAACATGGACCTACTTTATGCAATTTGGGATAAAGCCCAGACCGGACTGGGATGGTGTTACTCAGTAGAGTTCTTAGCTGAAAGAGGTGTTTTTTTTATATATACACATGGTGACTTTGAAAAAGACTATGGTGCTGGCAATACTTAGGTTATACAAGATGGATTTCCCACTCCCCTCTCTCCTCCGGTCTTCTTATTTGGGGATTTTTGAGAAGGGTGTGCACAGGGGATGGGAGGGGGATAAGGATGAGGAAGACGCACACATCTGACCAAGCGAAATCACTCCAGAGGGTTATCTTAACACGCCCTCATCCTGCACCCCTGCCTGCAGCCACAAAGTTTTTGTGTGAGTGGTGGTTCCTGTGGTTAAAAGACTGACGCCATTCAGTATCCTAGCTGCTCTTCACGCACATGGCCCCCCCTCCCAGATCATGGAAAGGAGGCCTGGGGTGTACACGACAGCCTTGGACTGGCAGCTGCCAAAAAGGTTACTTAAGAACATTGAACCGCTTGAGCACTAAGATAAAACAGTATTTTAGTAACTTTCCTTTCCCAGCCAGAACTATGGATGCCAGAGTTTGCATTCCAGATTAGGTTCTTTATTATTATTATTATTATTATTTTGTCCCTTTTGTCGCTGCAGAGAAAGGCCATGGCTTTGGCTGAACAGCCTGCTGTCCATGTTTTTCTATTGCTGCCCCAGCTCCGTGGCCAGTGTTGATGGGAGTCCCAACAGGAGTTTGGAGGGTACTGGGGTGGGGAAGGTTGCTGCGGAGGCTGGAGACATTAACGGCATCATTTCCCTCAGCTTCCCTTTCACTGGTTTCCCCAGCCAGGTGCTTCTCCATCCTGCACACGGCCCACCTAGTGACTCCCAGTCACACAGGGCCTATTCTTCCCCTGACACTGTGCCTGAGCCCCATCTAGCGGATGAGTCGAGAAACAGCAGATGCCTTTCAGCTCTACCTTTTTATTCAGTGTCTTTATTTAAACAACTGTAACCAGTAAGGAATATGCAACTGCTCGAGAAGAAAAAATGGAATTGGAGATGGTGACAGTAGAGGGTTACTCATGTTGAGATGATGCCTCTTCTTCTTCCTGATTAAATCGTTTCTCATGTGGCCTTCTACACTACGGAACTTTTGACAATGGACCCAAATTACGCTGACATTGAAGAGACACCCTTCCTGCCCAGGAACACCTACCCCCCTTTCAAATAGGAAGAGCAGAGTAGTCAGTACGAAGGCAGCGCTTCATACTTTCAGAAGTGGCCCTCTTGGATCTGCTTGTTTCTCTCCCCCACCTCCCTGTTCAAGGAAGCTCCTTCATCCGTGAAGCCATGTGCTAGGATATAAGCAAGAGAGCACTTTCTGTTTGTAGCAATATGGGCTGTGCCACGTGAAGGTTGCGACCTCTGCCAGGTTATGCCACGAGCGATGGAGCCAAAGCAAGACACCTCTGCGTTCTAAATACTGATGACATAGAAAAAAGGGAGAGGATAAGAGAGTTCTTGCGAAAGGGGCACATGAACAAGGAATGCAGAACCCCGCCTGCTGCAGGTTTTTGTCTCCTCAGCTGAGCCCTGATATCAAAAGTGTGCTTACCTGGGAGAAAAGTGCTTTCAGTGAGAGGGACTGAAAGGAAGTGAACCGTGGCTGGGAAAGGGCGCTGTGCTCTTTTAAAACGCACACGCCCCTCTTCCTCAACTATTTCTTGCATGGTAGGAGCGGACCTGCATTCAAATAGCATATGCTATAGTCCTGTCTAGTCTAGCCCTGTGTCACCTGCATGTATCCTATGTTGAAGGGTTTTGAAACCTGGAATTTGACCAAAAAATCCCCCCTCCCCTTAATCTGTGGATTTCTAGCTATTGGGCACTTTGTCGTTTTAAAGGGGAGCCTTCATGTTAGCAATAGATCTGGCAACAGGAGTTAGTATTTGGACAAGTAACCTTTATAAGCGTCGCCCCCCCCCCCTTTGCCACTACTGGTAGCAGTCTGAAAACCTGAAGCTCAGGGCCATCTTTCCTGCTCAATTAAATCTAGTGGTGGTGTGCTTTGTGAGTACTACAGGTAAGAAGCCATAAATAAGCTTAGGAGTGCAGTTGAACTGGGGAAGTAGGCCTGTCACGGGAACGGTACTTTTAAACAACCAAACGAGTAAAGTAATCTGCATGTGGGACATCTGCTCCTGCTGCTGCTGCTGCAATTCAAGGCCCTGGTGAGTTAATTTTGGGCAGATGTCGGAGTGAATGAAAGTGACAAGACACACAGAATGCTGTCGTAGCCTTTCCCAGTGTTTGCAGCCTAAGGCACAGGGCCAGAAACTGCTATCCTCTACAAATTTAATTGCTACTCAGATTGAAAAAGGACAAATCTATAAAGCAGCAGAAGCAAGGAAGGCTTGGCTGCAAAAATGTGGCAGTGGACAGGGGTGGGCAGTTGCTGGGGTCTATAGTCGTACCTTGGTTTTCAAACAGAATGCGTTCCGGAAGTCCATTCGACTTCCAAAACGTTCGGAAACCAAGGTGCAGCTTCCGATTGGTTCCAGGAGCGTCCTGCAGCCAATCAGAAGCCACGCCAGATGTTCAGCTTCCGAGGCAAAGCTCGCAAACCGGAACACCTACTTCCGGGTTTGCGGCATTCAAGTTCCAAGTTGCTCATGAACTAAGCTGTTCAAAAACCAAGGTATGACTACTTGGTTGGTTTTTCCACAACATGCACTGAACATTCGCAAAGTGGTTCAGTGGGGCTTTTAGAATTGGTTAAAAGGGGTGAGTACATGCTCAGCCCAGGAGTTTTTCCATTACCATAACTGATCTCTCAGCCTTTTCAGTAAACACACAGGGAGACAGAGACATAAAAGTTGTTACTATTACTATGTTAGAAGTTGGATACCCTCACTGCAAGTCGCTCAGAGATCTGCCCTTGCATCCTGATCTACCTTTTGCTCACCCCTGCTCTAGGAGACTTGCTTTATGACAAGATAGCATCCTGGGCCTTTCTTTCTCTCCTAGTTTCCACATAGTGTATTGACCTTGCTGCAGCTTTGCTGCTTGTTTAAAATCAATCCTGTTAAAGGCAAAAACAAACAAACCTGTTTTAGTGTAAAAGTTTCTGCAAAAAAGTACCCTTCCCTTTATAGGGGGAATATTCTTTACAGCTGAAGCCCAAGAGGCTGTGAAGTCTCCTGTCCGGTTCTTGACCCATGCCCATCTCTCTAATGTCCAGAAAGGTCAAGCCACAGGTTTAGATGCTAAGTAACATGATAACCATTGCCTCATTTATCTGTATGAAGGATTCGTATGGTGGCCCTCACTAGATCTTCAGGAAATTGCTTTAACAGGTAATCTGCAGAGGCAATGGTAGCTGCAGCCCAAAAGTTTGTCCCCGTTGTGAATTTTGTGAGCACTGTGCACACAAAAAGCAGCAAAATGATGCAGAAGTTTTGCTTTTGTTTTTTTACAAATGGATTTTGAATTTAGCTCCTGAAGGTGGCCGTTGTGTCAGGTTCAGGCATCACATGGCCAAAGCGGTAAATGCAAAAAAAGATGAAACCTTTATACATCATCATTGTTCAAAAGTATTAATTTGTCCTGCTCCCAAAAGCTGGTGTGGTTTAGCCTATACAGTGCGAGGAAAAAATCTGCCTTTCCACTGGTCAGCAACATTCATAAGGCTGAGCAAATGTCAGGCATCTTGTCAATATCTGGGTTTTTAAGGAGGACAATTGTTTTGTTACTGGGTTTGTTTGGTTTGTTCTTTATAAAAGGACGAGCGCTCTGAAGATTTTTATGTTTTGCATGAGATTCTGTATGGCTTCCCATGGGAAGGGGGTATTTTCTTGGTGGGAAGGGAGGAAAGGGGAGGGAATACATTTAAGAGTCTTTCTCCCTTATTTTTAATCTGTACTTGAACTCATTTTGGGTTCAGAAAACTGTGTCACTAATGTAAGGTCCTGTTGAACTAACTGCTAATAAAATGGGGTTGTCTGTTTTTAGATCATTTGTGTGGGGTCTCTTCATGTGTATCTCCTCTCTCTGCTTTTGTGAAATGGAAATGAGGAACATAACTTTATTTTTTAAAGTCTCAGCAAATCAATGTGTTGGTTTTTTGTTTTTTGTTTTTTACAAGGACTAGGACTCTCAGTTTCTGTTCTGCAAGTAACTTTCTGTGTTCACAAACAGGAACTTGAGCAAAGTCCTGGCTAATGGCACTGCAAAACTACAGAAAGTATTACCACAGAGGCTTTCTAAAATAGCATCAAATCCTTTTCAGCGATGTGCAGGCTACACAGCATACTGCAAATCAGAGAGATAATACAACACAGTTCCGCAGCTTCCCCCAACCTGGTGCCTTCCAGATATTTTGGACTACACGAACCATCATCCCTAACAATTGTCCATGCTGGCTGTGAATAATGGGATTTGTGGTCCAAAACTTCTGGAAGGCACTAGCTTGGGAAAGGCTGCTGTAGAGGAACAGTCTAGTTCATTCATTGGACCTGGTTTGTTGAGTGAAGTACCATATATATATATATATATATATATATATATATATATATATATGAAGATTGGTGCTTCCCAGTTCTGACATACTTTCATGGGTACTCTGATTAATATATCATGATCCAATGCAAAAACTGCTAAAACCAGTGTTAACATAATGGCATAATAAACAACAGTTAAATAATTACCATCAATGAAATAGCCAAATAAATAAATCAGAGGTTTATTCTTTCAATTTTTAAAAAAACTTTTTTAAAAGTTTCATTCCAACCCTTTAATCTTTAGTTTTCAGCTGAGAATATGAACACCCATCAAGGTTTTCAGCATGTGATCTTTGGATTACCTTGCAATGGATTTTGAAGGTTTTTTGTGGGTTTTTTAAAAGTGAATTATTAGAATAGCTGAGGTTTTGTGAGCTGTTAATGGATGCATTCTGCCAGAAGGTGGCAGTATCAGCTTTGAAACTGGGATCCAGGTGGCAGGTAAAATAAAGCCTGTAGACAAGTTATTCTTGCCGTGGATTCATGATAGATGCTAGCTGAAATATGACTGCAAGGGTGCAGCTGTGTCGCCATCAGTTTGTGCAAAGTGGTTCTCTACATACTTGCAGCAATGTCAACTGCACCTTTAACACCCTGGTGATTATATTAGTCTGGTGGAAGTTTCCCCAACAAGAGACAGCACTGCACGTATGCTCCCTCACTATTACATTCCACACAGTTGCATTTCAACCAGCAATTCATATGACTGGTTGTGCAGGTGCAACTCCCTTGTACAGTGGTACCTTGGTTCTCAAACGCCTCGGTACTCAAACAACTTGGAACCCAAACACTGCAAACCCAGAAGTAAGTGTTCCGGGTTGCGAACTTCTTTCGGAAGCCAAATGTGCTCCGTTTTGAGTGTTATGCTGAGGTCTGTCTGTCTTTGCTATTCATTTTGCGTTTTTGTGGCTCTTTTGTTTTGTTTTTGTGACACCGTGGAACCTAGTTCAGCTACTGATTGATTGACTGTGTGACTGCAGTAGATTATTTATTGCTTTCATTTTATGGATCAGTGGTCTTGTTAGATAGTAAAATTCGTGTTAAATTGCTGTTTTAGGGGTTGTTTTTAAAAGTCTGGAATGGATTAATCCATCTTGCATTACTTTCTATGGGAAAGCGCGCCTTGGTTTTGGAACGGACTTCTGGAATGGATTAAGAACCAAGGTACCACTGTACTGTATGTTTTACATTTCGGCTGCATTTAGTTCTGAGCTGATGCTGCCATCTTGTGGGGACACTTTCATGAACGCACATAAGCACCATGCAATTCCCATTGTGCAGAAGTGCCCCCGTGGCACAGTTCTGCTAACAAGAGGTGGCGGAAGTAAAAAGGATATTGCTACCTGATCCGTGTTACCTGATCCAGCACAGAAGCATCTACAGATGCAAAGGAATTGAGGGCACCCTGTTGCCAGGGGTGGGGAAGCTGTAAGCCCTTTGGCTGTGTCCTCTTGTGGACAACCTTCCAAGGGCCACATGCTGCTGCTGCTGGTGGGCAGGGCCAGAGACAGAGGTGGCCGGAGCAATGGATGTGAATTTCAACCTTTATCCAGTAGGCTACTTTCTAAACACACACACTCACACAGAGCCTCTCTTCTCCAGACAAGTCAGTGGCATTATCAGAGTTCAAAAACACATACCAGACAGGCAAAAACACTCAAGCTTGTGGAGCAATGTCAGTGAGGGATGTGACCTAGGAACAGCCCCAAGGGTGGTTTGGAGGTCCATTGCTATTGCAGTGTTGTGCCTTACATACTGTATCCAGTGGAATACAGTATTCTTTCTTTGTCCTCTGCAGAAATCTCTGCCGCCTCTGGGCAATGGCTGCTGTTCCACAGGGGACAATACCTCTGTGTTTGCTCATCGAGCATCTAGTCCTTGAGAATTAAGGGCTTCCTATGAAACTGAGGTGGGGCGGGGAAGGAGTCTCTCGTGTTTACAGAAGCAATGAGTGCCTCCAAAACCGATAACATTTCCCCATGGAGTCACACAGTGCGGTAAGCAAAGAATTCCACAACAGGCGCTGAAGCTTTCCTGCTCAGAGGAAGGAAGTCCTTGCTTTGTGGGCTTTTGGGGCTGGTAATTACTACTTAAAGGATGAATGGTCTCCTAGTTATTGCCGCTATAAGGGCTAGACCCCAGGGTACCATCAAGTCACCATACTTCAAGAAAGAATAGCATATGTGGGAGATTGTTTCCTTTTCAAAACTTTAGAATGGATGTTATGCTCCTGAATAGCTAACGGGTGCCTTGGGCAGGGATAGAATTGAAAAGACAGATGCATCTTTCCCAGTCAACCAGTATATCACTCAACTGACCACACCATCCTTTCTTGAGGACGTCTCAGCACGAAGGTTGTGTCAAACCTGTGAGTGTACAATGGAGACATCTTGTACACAACTCCAGTATACAAATTCTTTTTAAAAATGAGAGGTATTGTGGCTTACTTTTGCTTGTAAGTTAACCCACTGCTGGCGGGGAAATGGGCAACAGTGTTTAGCATGTGTTGCCCACTTAAAAATGTACTACTGGCTGAGATGGTTGTCCGTGCTCTGCTACTCACTGGGTAGATCATTATCATTCCCGATTTGAATAAAATCTAGAGCTAGGAGAGAGACCAGGGGCTGACGGATAATGCAGAGGTGAGCAGATGACAATCTTGACATGCTGTTAGAGCTCCATCTGGGAAGACTTCCCCATGGAATAAATAAAGGACTTCCACATGCAATAGAGGCTGAACCCTTGGGGTCCCAGGTACATGGGCTTTATCATCATGATCACTGTCTATAGTTAGCAAGCTGTAAAATAATTTAATGGGAGAGAGCACTGACTTACAAAACAGATCCTTGGTCAAACACCCACACATAAAGCCCCTGAGATGTCTCGAAAGGTCACAGAGCTACCGTATTTTTCGCCCTACAGGACGCACTTTTTCCCCTCCAAAAATGAAGGGGAAATGTGTGTGCGTCCTATGGGGCGAATGCAGGCTTTCGCTGAAGCCTGGAGAGCGAGAGGGGTCGGTGCGCACCAACCCCTCTCGCTCTCCAGGCTTCAGGAGAGCCCCTCTGCCAGCCCCGCAAGCTCGGGGGACAGTGGGGAGGCGTAGCGCGCCATCCCGCTGTCTCCCGACGTGGTTTGGAGGCTGGCGGCGGGCTTCCCCCGCCCCCAGCCCCGCATGCTCCCAGAGCGGGCTTCGCGCAGCTCTCTGCAAGCTGTGGGAGCCCGGCGCGACTTCGCGCTGGGCTCCCACGGCTTGCGGAGAGCTGCCTGTTCTGGGGGCTGGGGACGGGGGAAGCTCCGCCCCCGCCCCGCGCCTGGGGGGAAAATAAAAATGTTTTCCTTTATCCCCCCCCCCCCAAATCTAGGTGCGTCCTCTGGGCCGGTGCGTCCTATTGGGCGAAAAATACGGTAGTTAGAAAATTATGCTTCTTAGCTTGGGTGGGGCCAACCGGTTCTTATGGTCTAATATATCCTTGTAGAATAGGAGCTGAGAGTTTTCCCTCCCCACATAAGGCATACTACTAAGCAATATATATCCCAGTTCATGCCTTTTGAAGCCATGAGCTCTGGCTCAAATAAAACAACTCCAGGTGAATTTTGGCGAATTCACCCTGATGCAAAACAGAAGAATTATTGCAAACTGCCCAGCAATAAAGGGTAACTCATGCATTCTCCACTGCATAAAGAGATTGGTTCTGTCAGTCAGTCAAAAATTATTATTGTGCTACTTTTTTTAACATGGATCACAAGCTGCTGAGTTCCATGGTCTTGGAGATATCCTAAACTACAAAATTCAATCCAAAATTAAAAATCTATTCCACTTTCAGTAGAACCAGGAGAAACCAGTACAGAGCAATTTCTACATTGCCTAACGTGATCATGTTGCCAGTGTGCCACCCAACATCTGGTAGGAATTCCCCATGCTGACTGGAGCTTGGGTTTGGTTTCTACTTGTTCTGGTGAATAAGGAACGGGCATACACAGAAACAGGATGCTAAGTGTTTTCTGACTACCCCCTTGGGATCAATGGGCTTTGCTTACTGTCAGAATTTGCTTGTAGTGACTGCCACTGTAAAGACAGTTGCTGGGCCCCTGGAAGAGCACACTGCCCAGACCTTGAGGTGGCTTTTAATCCGTTCTCCTTGCTGGTCTCTGTGCTTTGAGAGGGAAGCAAAGTGGGTGGGTAAGGGCTAGGACAGACAGGGAAATGAAGCACACAGTTCACCACAGTGCAAAGGTCTCATTGCCTGAGCACAGTGGAATGTTGTATCCCGGCAGAGACAAAAGGGGCTATGCTTATTTCCACAGTTCACGACTTGGCTCATCTGCAGGGGCCCCTCGAGCTGCTCCTCTGACTATGACGCACGTGGCCTAAATAGCAGCATTTGGGGTCTGGGGTGGGTGTGCGATCCTCTTGGCTGACATCAGTGTGTCAACCGCAGGGTTCTTCAATTTATTTCGTCTCAACCAGGAAGCCAAACTTAGCATTAGTGTGATGTAATTGCAGCTGAGTCCCACGTATAACGCTTTACTTGCCTGGAGTATTAATTTACCCCCTCCCTCTTTGACAACACAACAAAGATCCTCTGGATGTCTTCCCTTGCTCATCCTGGCAAGAATGCTATTGTCCCCTCACTCTCCTTGAAAAGGTGTTGGCTTGAAATATTATTTTCAGTATTTTTCTCCCTGTCACAGCTCAACCCAATAAAAATAAGAAAGAGTGCATGCTTTCTACACAGCCCTTGGAATTAGGGGTATGAAACGAAACTTATTGCTTGATGCAAACCTTTTAGAAATTAAGCACTGTGATAGAGGCAGGGGGAAAGTCAACACAAACAGGTGCCATTCTGGATTCCACCTTCCATCAGCTTCAGCCAGCATAGGCAATAGTCAGGGATACTGAGAGTTTTACTCCAAAAATTCTGGAGAGCATCAGGTTGGGAAAAGCTCATGTATACTAGCAGCAAACTTAGGGATCCGTCTTGCTAAAGAGCTTCACCTATATACAAGTTGGAAGATATCAGTGTGCTTGGTTCACGGGGTGGGGTCAAGGTTTGCAGAAGTACCCATTTTTATTTTTTAAGGGGGAGGAGAAAAACACAAAAATACCTTCATAAGGCTTGGCGTGCTCAGAACACACAGAATGCTGACTTATTGCTGGAGGGCGGGGCAGGGGAAAAGAAAATGAAAAGAAGGAAGAGGGGAATGGATTAGGGCAGGGAGAGCCAATGTTGGGTGCTCCAGACATTGTTGGACAGGGTTCCCATGACTCCTGGCCATTTCTGAGGCTAATGGAGTCCCACAACCTCTAGAAGACCCTGGAATGAGGCATTCTGAATAGAAGGCTCCGTGCTACAATATTTTGTTGCAGGTCCCACATGTATTCTGTAAATGAACACCAGCTTTTGAAACCACTTCTAGGGAAAGAAAGAAAGAAACCCTGGTGCAGCAAAGAAGACCAGAGAGAGGGGAATGAGGTAGCCAAATTGCTCATTTGTACCGCTGTCTTGTTGACAAAACTCTGCGAGTTTATTAGAGGAAGCAGAAACATTACACAACAAGCAAGGCCAGAAAGCCCCAAAACACATTAGCTGAAACCACATCCCCCTCACAGGGTCTGGGAAATGTATTTGGCCTCTTGTCATCTGACCTCTTTGAGACAGCATTCCAGCAGGGAAACAACACAACCCACAAGCCCCAAAGCATTTTCAGAGCACCAGCGGCTTCCTCAGTGTCTGGTCTGAGGCTGGGAAAATAGGCCAAAGAACTGAGGGTGGCAATGGCTTAGAGTCGGGGGACACTAGGGGCTCCTTGGGAACACTGAAGACATTTGCCACCCAAAACCTGAATGCAGTGTGTTCTGTTTCCCCTATGAATATGCTGCTCACAGTGCCAAGCTAGTAAAAAGAAGGTAAGAAAGTCTATTTGTGGTGAGCTTTTCAAACAGCTCATAGCTCTACCTTACACTGTAGTAGCTTAGCATGAAGGCTGAAGGTTAGTGAGCGGAAGGCAGACTATTTTCAGGAGCATGTCAGAATTCTGATACAATGAAAACAACCTTTCGATGAGGTCTAGGACAACCTTTTTCTCATACCTGGTTTGGCCAGGCATAATCCTTCAGAGTTTGTCTGCACTGCATTTCCTTCTGCACAATCGTCCTGCAAGTCCCTCCATTCTGCTACATCCAGTACCCAAATCATAGAATTGCAGATTTTATGGAAGGGATCCTGAGGATCATCTAGTCCAAGCCTTGCAATGCGGGAATATACAGCTGTCCCATGCAAGGATTGAACCTGCAACCTTGGCATCAACAGCACCATGCTCTAAACAGCAAAGCCATGGAAAGGAGATATTTGTATTAATGCTGTGAGGGTTAATTTCATGGAGGAGGAAGATGAAATTGGCATGCCTCTGCCAATGTGAAGAGCTGCTGTGTGCATGAACTTCAGATTCCAGCAGTGTATTTCTGGCTGCCAACATTCTCAGTGGCTCTTGCTTTGTTGGCTAAGAGTTGCTTTTCACCCAGCAGCACCTTCCTGTCACCCTTGCTGTGTGGGGTGGCTGCCCAGAATAAAAAGAGAGCACTGACCACAAAATATGTAACATTTATGCTCTGCTTTCCCTTCAGTTATGCCATTAAGAAATCAGTAGTGGAAGGGATGCAAAGAAGGAGAAGAACCCCCCCAAGCCCCCTGGGGCTGCATATTTTGCACTTTCTATAGGGAACTGTGTTTTGCTCCCAGACACAGGCCCCTGGGCATCCTCTAACATTTCTGAAGTTGGACCTGTCCTTCCAAAAAAGGGCCCAGGGTTTAAAGAGCTTCAGGTGAGGCGTTTCCTAGTTTGTGCATGGAGGGCTCTAAATTGCTTAGGGCCCAGATTAGACTTTGCCTTCCCAAGGCAGTCTGGCATCCTAGTAAACACATTTTAAATTTAACCGCACTAAACGCAGCACTTTATATGCAATCAATCATTCTCTTAAGTGCTCTACAGAGTATTTAATTACAGGTCGCCCATGGCCTTCAAACCTCTGCCTCCTGCCTCCCTCTCCCATCTCCAGCCACGGCACACTCACTGCCATTGCTGGCTGGAACAACATAGCTCTGCCCTGGGATCAGAGCCTAGATACATTTCCCTACTAGTGGTAACAGTAGAAAAAAGAGAAGCAGGACGCCTGGCTGTGTAGCCCAACCTTTTCTGCTATACTGAAGCCTATAGATTTCAGAGGTGGGTGGAAATCAGATTGGACATCTCCTAGCCATGTAGGTGCTAGATAATATCTTCTGAAATCATACAGTGGTACCTCGGTTTAAGAACAGCCCTGTTTACAAACTATTCTGTTTAGGAACTCCGCAAAACTGGAAGTAGTGTCCCGGTTTGCGAACTTTACCTCGGTCTAAGAACGGAAGCCGAACGGTGGAAGGGAACTGGTGGTGGGAGACCTCCTTAGGGAAAACGCACCTCGGTTTAAGAACGTTTTTGGTTTAAGAATGGACTTCCGGAATGGATTAAGTTCGTAAACCGAAGTACCACTGTATTGTGAAAGAGAGATAATCAAGGTTTCATAAATCCTAGAAGTGTGCACTAGTCACAAGATTCAACTTTTATCTGTAGCTTTGGGAAGCAGGACTCTATTTTATAGTATTCTGTGTCTTTCCAAATCATCTCAATATTTAGGACCAAATGAGATCTGGTAAAAATGATTCTCTCCCCTCCCCCCTCCATTTACTCTAATTGGGAATCGAAAAACGACTATAACTTTTCCTCTTCACAAAAGTGGATGGCATTTGTAGATGCAGGAGCCACTTGTAGATGCAGGTAGATAAGCCTGACAAATTGGAGGCAGCTACATCCAGGGATTTCCATGCAGGGCACCTTTAAAGTTTGATTTTAAACAACAAAGTACAGTCCATAACTTCTCCATTTTCTGTAAGGAAGAATAACGTGTGTGAGAGATTACAAAACAACCCAGCACTTTGCTATGTGTTTGCAGTTCCCATTTAATTTGCTTGGTACACATGAAGTTACCCTCAAACAACACCAATCCTGATGCTTTCTCCCTGTAAATTTGAGTTTATTCAATATGGGGGTAATCCAATAATTTGGGGCAAACTGGGCTGGGGCTGATGGATTTGAAATCCAATAACATCTGGAGAGGTAAAAGGTAAAGGACCCCTGGATGGTTAAGTCCAGTCAAAGGTGACTATGGGGTTGCGGCGCTCATCTTGCTTTCAGGCCAAGGGAGCCGGCGTTTGTCCACAGACAACTTTCTGGATCATGGAGCCAGCATGACTAAACTGCTTCTGGTGCAACAGAAAACGATGATGGAAGCCAGAGTGCATGGAAATGCCGTTTACCTTCCCGGCACCTATTTATCTACTTGCACCATTTCCCTATCCCTATCCCTGCCTTATACTGTCATGCAGTGGCATAGCGTGGGTTGTCAGCACCCGGGGCAAGGCAAGTAATTTGCGCCCCCTAACCCGTGGATTTTAGTAGGGGCAGAGAGCTGCGAGCGCGAGCGCACCCCCCCCAGATGTTGCGCCCGGTGCGGCCGGCCCCCCCTGCACCCCCCACGCTACGCCACTGCTGTCATGGCTTCACCCGCTCAAACACCTCCTCTCCTAGTGATGAGAAACAAAGTTAGAGGATATTGCCAGACCTGTGCTGTGATTCCTTACAGTACTATAATTCCTAGAGATGGTTCTCAAAACCTGTTTATATCAGGAGTGCAAATACTGTTCTGGCTACAGATACAAGAGCTTCATTCAAACCTTTGACTTTGGATGGTTCAACCCTATTTTTCTTACACTTTTTTTTATTGCATTTACGATACTGTTTTTGGAACTAGTTGACGTTTGCCATTGACCTTATGCGCGACCAGCCAATGGACATTCCTGAGTGGATCCCTGAGCACCTGGACGAAGGCCCACCAGGCTCTCCTCCCATACTGATTTAATTGCAGGGATGAGTTGTGCATACCTCCTTATATAAATTAGTCCTGACTCCTTTAATCTCCCCCTGCTGTGGCAGGAGCCGATAGGAGATGGCTGGAGATTAGCAATATCTCCAATTAACAGTGGAAGGAGCAGTCTCCTTTTTAGTGGCAGATGTCTGAGATCCTGCAACAAGTTTCTGTTTGGAAAAGAATGCTGCCAGCATGGTCATAAGTGTGTAAATTGCGCAAACACACACTCCACCAAACATACTGTTTATAATGGATCCTATGGAAGCCTAAGGGACGCGGGTGGCGCTGTGGTCTAAACCACAGAGCCTAGGGCTTGCTGATCAGAAGGTTGGTGGTTCAAATCCCTACAACGGGGTGAGCTCCCGTTGTTCGGTCCCTGCTCCTGCCAACCTAGCAGTTCGAAAACACACCAGTGCAAGTAGATAAATAGGTACCGCTCCGGTGGGAAGGTAAATGGCCTTTCCATGCGCTGCTCTGGTTCTCCAGAAGTGGCTTAGTCATGCTGGCCACATGACCTGTAGGCTGTCTGTGGACAAATGCCGGCTCCCTCGGCCTATAGAGCGAGATGAGTGCGCAACCCCAGAGTCGTCTGCGACTGGACCTAACGGTCAGGGGTCCCTTTACCTTTATGGAAGCCTAGGGAAACTAGCATCTGTTTTCTTAACATGCTTTGGAGAGAATGATCGGTGGACTTGTTCCTAATAGTGGCATGTGCTATCCCCCCCCCCATTTTGTGACAATGGCAGGGTCACAGAGGTGCATTTCAAATGGAATAAAAGCAAATGCTTCAAGGGAAGGAGCTCTTAAGGTGGTGCATGGCTATTGCAAAGAGAACTGAGCAGCTCTCAAACTCCCCCACTTGAAAATTGTGGGGCGCGGAGACGGCGCTGCGGTTGGTGGACCACTTAATAAAACCTTGCTTTTCTAATATCATGGATGTGCTTATGGGTTAAAGATGAGGATAAACAACATTTCCCCTTCTATACTGGTATCTTCATCAAAAAATAGTGCTGTATTATGAAAATCTTAGGCCCCAGGCCAGAGCTTCTTACTCTGTTTGATCTCCTCTGACTGAAATGGTCTTGATCGCTGTTATCTGAAAAGTAATAATTCAATTTTATCTGTTTGTTTATTGTTTCTTCTATTTATGGAGCACTTTCCATCCATCCATCAGGATTGCAGGAGCAAGTTCATAATACATTAATAGAACTGCAAAGAAAAAGAAAAAAACACACACCAGGAGATTAACATCACAAAAAACAACACATCAATTATGGCAAAACCCAGGAATTTAAAGCACAGGTCCAAGTGCAGATATTCTAAACCAACTGTTCCCAATTAGCTAAGTACTTCAGACCCCCAGTTTTTCAAAAGCCAGGCCATGGACCCCCTACTTTTGATATCTCTATGGTAGTTCTCTATGCCATGGACTCCCTGGGTAGGTTATGCAGACCCCCTTGGGTCTGCGGACCACCAGTTGGGAACCACTGCTCTTGTCAACAACCAGGGGGGTCCATGGACCACAGTTTGAGAACCTCTGTCTTGGATAAATTGGCACTGAGATTCCCATTTTGACCACCTGGCTTAGGGTCAAAACTGACACATAATGCTTTTGTTTTATTTTTTTAAAGGTGTGTGCATGCCTAAGATGTTGGTGAATGAAATACAGTGGTACCTTGCAAGACGAATGCCTCGCAAGACGGAAAACTCGCAAAACGAAAGGGTTTTTGGTTTTTTGAATTGCTTCGCAAGACGATTTTCCCTATGGGCTTGCTTCGCAAGACGGAAACGTCTTGCAAGTTTGTTTCCTTTTTCTTAAAACCGTTAATACAGTTGCGACTTGACTTCGAGGAGCAACTCATAGCACGCAGTGTGGTAGCCTTTTTTGAGGTTTTTGAAGACTTTGGTGATTTTTGAAGCTTTTCCAAAGCTTTTCCGACACCGTGCTTCACAAGACGGAAAAAACCGCAAGACGAAAAAACTCGCGGAACGAATTAATTTCGTCTTGCGAGGCACCACTGTAAAACACATGTTTGCAAATGTATCGTGGGGGGGGGGCTGCCCTTGGCCCTTGGCTGCAACTCCATTGCTTGCATATCTGATGGTAAACCAGCTCAGCTGAGCAGGCTTTGCCAACCTGGTGCCCTCCAGGTGTTTTGGACTACAACTCCCATCAGCTCTGGCCTAGCCAGCCAGCACAGCCTGGATTTGAGTTGTTGGGCGCTAGGTTGACAAAGCCGCTCTAGGGATTTAGAGTTGCTGGGTGGATCCTCCGATGGATTTTGCCATAGAATTGGTGTAAGGGGAAGTTATGTCTGCCTCTCTTTGCTGACTGGCTGCTGGGTTTTCCATCAGGCGCCAGGGCTTGCACCGATTCCCTTGTGATGTGGCCTGCAGGCCACTGAAGTGTAAACTGAATCCAGGGGCTGTGGAATGTTGCCGTGTTGTCTTCAGACAGGGTCCCCTTCAGATGAAAAGATAGAAGCTGGTCTTTTCCACCTCACCCCCACCAGACTTGGGCTGATGGAAAATGCTTGAGGAAATTAAGAATAAGCCTAATGAATACCAGACTGGGAACCAGAAGAGGTTTATTTTAACCTGTCGAAGTGAAAAATGACGTGCAGTTTAGTTAGAGCTCCAAATGCGGTGTCTGAAGGGGGGCAGAGAGGAGGGGATCAGGGTAGAACTGAAGTTTTCATATCCTGCTGTATGTGAAAGAGGAGAGTTTAATATCCCCAGAAAGCCCAGCTAATGCACCATTCCAATGCACACTTACTTTGAAGCAGGTTGCATGGATCACAGTGGGATTTACCTCTGAGTAATCATGTATAGGAACGTGGGTGGAGCTGTGGGTTAAACCACAGAGTCTAGGACTTGCCGATCAGAAGGTCGGCAGTTCGAATCCCTGCGACGGGGTGAGCTCCTGTTGCTCAGTCCCTGCTCCTGCCAACCGAGCAGTTTGAAAGCACATCAAAGTGCAAGTAGATAAATAGGTACCACTCTGGTGGGAAGGTAAACGGCGTTTCCATGCGCTGCTCTGGTTCGCCAGAAGCGGCTTAGTCATGCTGGCCTCATGACCTGGAAGCTGTACGCCGGCTTCCTCGGCCAAAAAAGCGAGATGAGCACCGCAACCCCAGAGTCTGCCACGACTGGACCTAATGGTCAGGGGTCCCTTTACCTTTACTTTTAATCATGTATAGGAGAGCATGGTGAACTTACCAGTGGTTGATGAACGTGAGCAAGGCAGACTGTTTGGCATGGTTGGCCTAACGATGTAGAAATTGCAAGGGAGACCAGCAAGGTCCCGGTTCCTTGAAATACAGGAGAGGCGAGGGAGGTGTCTAAAATTAAATTCAGAATAGCTGCTAGGAGCCCTTTGAGAAAGACATGGGTGAGAGAGGAAGCCCAGAAACGCGGAATCCCAGTGATGATGGCTAAAAATACCAAGGCAGGGTCTACACTCTTTGGGGTTGGAAGTGGGTGCTCCCAGACAGACAGCCTGCCATGCGTTTCTCTGTCAATGGAGTGTGGCGGGTGCCCCAGCCGTCTGCCAAATACATTTTCTTAATTTCTGCCTCTGTTGCAAATTTGCAGGCTAGGCAAAACCCAGCTGGCCAAGGGCCAGGGGTTGCTGGAACAAATGCGGAGGAGAGACAGCCTTCTGGCTTGTTGCTGGAGAAGGCAAAGTGCAGGATGCTTCCTAGTACCACCCAGCTGCGACCCCTCCCTATCTGCCAGACTCTTCTTCTGCACCAGTTACACAGCTTTTCCAGCACTATGAAGGGGCCGCTCCAATCTCTGGTTAAGAATCCACAGAGGAGCAGGCACATCAAGATTCAACAGGGAAAAGAACCAGCAAGGTGAAGCCCCCAACTTGTCTGAGCAGGAACCGAATATGGGAATTTCAGGCATTTTATCCTAGGAGTCCATCACTCAAAACACAGCAACTCTTGCTTCTTTTAGGACACAAGTCTGCTTTCCAAAGCCGCGGTTACCAGGCACTTGATGGGATGAACAAACAAGGTAGAAGGTTTTGGCCACTCATATAAAAAGGAGCATATTTTCAAGCAGGATGAGGCAGAAACAGACCACTAAAAAGCACTTGACTTCAGTGATAGAATTCTTCTACACTGAATACGTTGGTGATCTCTGGATGAACTCATTAGCTAGAGCGTTAGGATCCATTTCCTGAGAGGCTTGTTGATATCCATGCAGAAAAGCCATGTGATAGAGCCTCATCTGCGTGATGCCTTGGTGTAAAAAGGCCTTTGTTATCTGAAGGCGTGAGAATGGACCTCCTGACATACAGAATGAAGTGGGCACTGCAAGGTCTATTTTAATCATCTTTGTTAATTCTGGAAGCCGCTGTCAATGACGTTTCCCTTGTTTCTTGCTCAAGGCCAAACTAGATGTCTGTTCAATTACAGGCACAGGAGCCGGATTTTGCCTAGGAAGGCAGCACCTGGGAGGGAGGGGAGGCTTCTTGATCTACTCCCCACCACCCATGTTTAGAAAGGGGATTGTCCTTGCCCCTTTCCTGCATGGCTCTTTATGGGGGCAGTCCCCCATTGGTGCCCATGGGGATTCCTCATCCCTAAGGCACAGGGTTTCCTTTGGATTAATGAAAGCAAACGTGAGGGAATTGTATTGGCTCTGGCCCTCTGCCACACATTTGGTGGCTAGGGAAGTAGTTCAAAGCACATACTGATATATGCTCCTAGGTCTCCACATGAATTGTTGGCCAATCTGAATTTCCCCTCAGAAACCCTATGTGCCTACACGAGACACCAAACAGATGCACGTGGGGACAGAGCTATCCAGCATGGCCTCATACCCCTCTCACATGTGCTTTCATTGCACAAGGAAGAGTATGCCTTGCCCCCAGTGTGTGCGTTTCTCCCTCTTACACACACACACACACACACACACACACAGCCCTACCAGTAGGCAGAATGAAGCAGCAGCCTCAGGTGGCTGATTTCGGGTGTCATTAAAAGGCAGTGTTGTTACTTAATTTATTATTACTGTATTTTTATTACCAGAGACAGGGATAGGCACTGAATGTGGGGCTCGTTGTCTTGGAGCCAGTGTTGGGGCTATTTGCTGTTCTCCCTCAGGCGGCAAAATGTCCTGGGCCAGCCCAGCACACAGAGTAAAGATGGCAGCTGTGATGTCCTATTCCTCTCATTCTTGCTCCATTTTGCATTTTCACCTCCTCCTTGACTCATAATGGCTGTTGGGATCCTGTCAGCTACTTCACGATTTCATACCTGACAGCAGCCTCAGCGGAAAACTCAGGAGGATGTTAAGGTACTTTTAATACTTTTTTATAAGAAGAAAACTCTAAAAGGGAAAAGATATGTAGCTTCAAACCACCAGGGGGAGTTAAACTGTATGCTTCATTTTTAAATCCCTTGTTTTTAACCTGTCTAGATTGCAGTTAATTTAATTTAGCAGTCTCCAGAAGAAAGCAATTATGTTCCCCTTATAGAAATTAAGGAAAGGGTTCCTAGCAACACAGCAAGCTGCCTTATACTGAGACAGACCACTGGTTGATCTAGCCCAACATTGTCCACACTGACTGGCAGCAGTTCTCCAGGGGTTCAGATGGGGTACCTGGAGATGCCAGAGGACCAGGGACCACCCCCCAACAGATGCCCAGCCACAGAGCTACAGCCCTTCTCTGTGTGACATACAGGTACTGTTACTTTATCATCACTAAACCCTAATATGAAGCTCTGTTTCCTGTGCAAGCCCACATTGAAGTAAGTCCCATCAAGTTCAATGGGATTTAGCTTCCTGCTAAGTGCATACAGGATTCCTGGCTTCACCTCTCGAGCATTGAATTCAACCCAGGGCTTGGTCTGAGCATGAGAACCTTAGGAGATCAGGCCCCAAGTCCCTGACAGGAGCCCAGAGGAAGACCAGATTGGGTCTGGGAATGTGCTAGTGGCGGAGCCTGCAAAGTGATTTTAATCCAAGCCAAGGCCTGGGATGTCCAGAGTGCAGTGGGGAAACCAAAGCTCCGACAAGCTTTGCAGACAGATTCCAGACGTGGCCCCAAGTGGGAGTCCTGACCCACAGTGGTTTTTGAAGGGAGTCGGCTGGAACTGGGACTGATGCCGAGAATAACACTGGTACATTTCAAAGTCTGGGGGAAGGGAGCAAGCCTCACCTCCCAACGCCTCTCAGTGGTCCTGTGCTTGGCTCAGACGCAGGGTCAGGTCCTATTATTCCGGATTAATTAATGCCGCCTTGCTCCAGTTCCTTCTCCCAGCAGAAGCTGCTCCCTCCAGTCACAATGTTTACGTAGCCAGCCTTCCAAAGAAAGCCCCTCTTGCTGACGATGAAAAGCTGCTCTCAGCCCAGTGTTTGTTTTTCCGCACGCCCCTTCCCTGTGGCATCCTCGGCCAGAGAATAGCGGTTTCTTTGACTGCACGAGGGCCAGTATGCCTCCTTCCCTCCTGTCCCATCCTGTGCACAGTACAAGGCCCTTCTGTTAGCACTCCACGGCAGGCAGGCAAGAGATCAGCCAAACAGAACACAGATCTGCCCTTCTTCTCCCAGCGGCCCCCACAGAGGGCACTGTCAAATTGCCATTTCCTTTCCAGGTCTGGGAAAAGTTTGTGCATCCCTCCCTTCTTTTCCCTCCTGCCCCTGCAGAACAAAGCAAACTGGAGGATTTGCTTGCTTCTTCTTTTTAACCTGTCCCAATATTACGCTCAGAACTGGACTGGTCCAAAGGCAAGGAGGTAATTGGAGAGGCCTCGCGATCCTGAGGGTGTTGTTGGACTCCAACTCCCATCAGCCCCGGCCAGCATGGACAAAGGGAGTTGTGGATAGCCACAGGTTTCCCCACCTTCGTTTTAAATGAAAAGCACATGGAAACCTCAAGAAACCGAGCACACGAGAGGCGCTGGCAAGGAGAAAGAGGAAGACATGAATTATACCTGAGGCTGGGATTACCAGAAAGAGAGAAGCAGTCAAAGCTGGGGCCCAGGAACAGAATCAAGCAGAGACCGTCCTTGGACCTCGTAGGCAGCCTGCAGGTAGCAAGAAGAGTTTAAAAAGTGTAGAAGTTTTATCCAAGGGTTTGATATCTGAGCATCCATGTTTGCCTACAGAATGGGCTGGACCTAGGAGGTTGTACATACAAGGCACGGAAGGACTGAACGGAAGTGTAGGTGGGTTCCCACAAGGCAAGAAACAGTGATAACCGCAAGAACCTTTATTGAATTAACAGAACTTGACAACGGGGGCAAAGCAACTGCTTATATACATTTCTGAAGGCCTGGGCCACTCCTACTCCCAATGTGATTGGCTGTCTAAATTTCCAAGCTGCGAATCATGACTCAGAGTTTAAAGGCCAATGGCAGAGGCCCAAATCCTGAAATGTTCTGTGATTGGATATCATGTATCGAATCAGAACACAGGGGCTTAGAATCCTTAGTCCTGACTCAAGCTCAGGCAAACACAGACCACGGAATATGTAACATGAACCTCACAACAACTGTGCAGCATCAAAACACTACTAAATATTTAGTATTAATAATGCACTCGTTGACTGCTTGCTTGTTGTATCTGCCCCACACATCATACAAAAATAGCATGCAGGTGTTGCTGTTGTTTTCCTTTGCAGAGTGACATCTTTCCTTTGCAATGTGATATCTAAGGCCATTGCACAGAAGCAAACCCGTGTTTGCCACCAAAGCTGTGCTCCACTAGGTTCTGTAATCAGTTGGGACTCCCTATCTCCATCAGAATTATAGGTTCAGTTGCAAACATGTTTGTTGCGGTCATGCTTTACATTTGTAAGCAACAGAAGCAAGTGTCCTGGTTCCTGCATTTATGAGAGGCCTTGCTCCATAGCATGCTTCCTTTTCATCCCCTGAAGTTCTTAAAAACTCAGGTGGAGATGTGGCAATGGCAGCACCTACACCTGAACTGGTATGCTTCACAAAGCAAAGGCCTAGGTCTTCATAGAAAATAGGTTGACAAAAGGTCTGGCTATAATGGAGTGCATTGTCTAGCAAATGGTCTTCATGCACACAGCGTGGTAAGAAACCACATGGGGATGAATTAATAATATACAGCTTAAGTGCTGATAATATTGGGGGGGAATGAAGACAGGGTCTAAAGAACATAATCTAGGAGTCACTGAAGCAACAGCAACAACAAAAGAATCAATGGGGGGGGGGGACACCCACAGCCACCTCACAATGATAAGGTAAGCTCAGCTGAACCACGCCCACCAGAATCATAAAGTTCTCTGAGAATGAGGCAGGAAATAAAAGGAAAGCCTTCTGCAGGGGACGGAAACGTTCGAGAAATTGGAGGACAGGTTTCAGTGTTACGACCCAGTCTTGAGGATCAACAAAAAACAGCAACCTTGCTCTGTTTGCCAGGGTGATCAGGCCTGAGACATGCAGCCTGGGATCTTTCTATACAAGGATGTAAGGATAAGCCACCAGCAACAGTGGAAGTTTATAAGCCTTCTCTCCTAACCCAACTTTTACACAGCTTGGTTGTCCTCTCCTTTATGGAGAGTTACCCTGGAAAAAGTGGCATAGAAATTGAATAGGAGTTATCCTACCTAAGCAGCCTAACCCTAATCCACACACATGTCCAGGGTGGGGTGGTACTCTCACACACAAAGGGTCCATTGTGGCAAGCAAAAATATGGAAGGGAGAGGTGTGAGCGAAGGAGCCTCTTTGTGTTTGCTTTCTCTTTCTTGGCATGGAGAGAGAACTGCTTTTAGAGGGAGGGACATGGGATGGAGAGCAAAGTCCTATCTTGCAGAATCCAGAATGCCTTCACTATCATCCAGCTCAGCTGGGGCAGAATTTGGCGGCCAGGTTCCTCACTGGGGCAAGACTGTTTGAGGGTATTCCTCTGATCCTGGCACAACCTCGCTGGCTGCCAATTAGTTTCCGGGCCCAATTCAGAGTGCTAGTTTTGTCCTATAAAGCCTTAAATGGCTCAGGACGGCAGTACCACAAGGACCACCTCTTTCCATAGGAGCCTACCCGGACTCTAAGGTCATCTTCTGAGGCCCTTCTTTGTGTGTCTCCTCCACAAGAGGTCTGGAGGGTAGCAAAATGAGACCAGGCCTTCTCTGGAGCGGCTTCCCATCTATGGAATTCTCTTCCCAGGTAGGTTCAGCTGGCGCCTTAATTATGTACCTTTAAGCACCAGGCAAAACATTCATCTTCAACCAGGCCTTTGGCTGATTGACATCCAGTGCCCTTTAAAATGTGTTGTTAGGGGAAGGGGGATTATTGGTTTGTTTTGGTTCTTATTTTTATTATGCATTTTGTGTTTTTTATATTGTAATTTTATGTTGTGAACCGCCTTGAGATCTACATACTTAAGGTGATATACAAATTCTAACAACAACTAATTGCTAGACTAATATCATGTCTCTAATATTGTCCTCTTAACATGAATGGCAACTTAATCCACTGAGTAGCAAAGCTCAGGATGCTTGCATCACTGTTCCCCTTCATCTTCATACCTCACAGCTAGTAGTTCCACCCAGCTTTTTTGCTCTCTGGCAAAAGCCATCCACACCCCCACACCCCAACTATATCCTTTCTACTATGCCATCACTAAGCAGTTGCTAAGGGACCTTATCTTTTTTTTAATCCTCAAGGTTGGAACAAACAGCTAGTGAACTTCAAAGCTTCATCTATTATGCTTAAGTTTTCATTTTTTTCTGGGTTGCAGACGCTAGCTTTATAATGAAAGGATAGGACAGAATTAAGAGGTTTTGTATATTCTAAAAGTATTACAGTGGTACCTCGGGTTAAGTACTTAATTCATTCCAGAGGTCCGTACTTAACCTGTAACTGTTCTTAACCTGAAGCACCACTTTAGCTAATGGGGCCTCCTGCTGCTGCCACGCTGCCGGAGCACAATTTCTGTTCTCATCCTGAAGCAAAGTTCTTAACCTGAAGCACTATTTCTGGGTTAGCAGAGTCTGTAACCTGAAGCGTATGTAACCTGAAGCGTATGTAACCTGAAGCGTATGTAACCTGAGGTACCACTGTATATGTAACAAATAATGAGCATAAATGTCTCAAACAAGCATTGGCAAAGGTTGCCAAATACACAAGTTGACACTGGTGCTTCTGTTTATTAGGGTTGCCAACTTACTAGAACCATGTCTAAATAACAAAAGATGCATTTTCACTGTGCTAAGTAATACTATCTAACTTTCTAAGTTGAAAGAATCATTCCATACTAAAATTAAGCTGCAGTGAACACAATATTCTTCCTAGTTTGCCTCCATCTTCCTTCTCTCCCATCTGTGTGAGAAGAAACACAGACCCCGCCTCCCAGCAGTGTCCACTCAGATGTAAGCTCCGTTGACTTCTTTTAAAACTGAGTTACACACAGGCAAGTATGTGTAGGATGGCTTAATGGTGTTAGCTAATTTATGGATAATGTATATAGCCAGTCTTTCCACTGTTCAATGTTTAAGGCATTTCAATATGAATATGTCTGAAGCAGTCTGAATGCTCTAAAGCACTTTAGGAATGTGAAGTATCATTATCATCAATTACTACTTTTATTATTATATAAACTCACAGTTAACATGATCTTTCTTATGTTTCCCTTGAAAGATGATTTGTCTGGCACTGCCAACCTTTACCTGCCAGACATTACCTGTGGGCGGGGGGGAGAGAGAGCCACTGTTTTAGGTTTAGATCTACTGAGTGCTGACTACATTGGAGATTCCTGCAAACAAGAGATTACACATCACCAAAAATTATCTTGGGGTCCTTTTTGGTGACCAAGGATTAATTAAAGTTCAGAACAATAATGAAATGATGAAAATTACAAATTTAATCTTACTGAACACTTGCAATTGGCAGGTGATTTATTAAAATTTAGGAAATGTCCCAATCCAACACCTTAGAGTGAATAATTTTTTTTTTTTCTCCTGGTGGGGTCCTGTGACTTTCTCAGCTAACATGGTGAGTGACAGGGAAAGCTTCACTTTCAAATTTTCCACTTACTACATGTTCACAAGAGGCGCTGGGGCTCAGTCAACAAAACAGCTGACAGCCCTAATCCAGTGAAAATGAAACATGGAGACAGGTTTCTCTGTGTGGACCTGATCTCTTAAGGATCCATATGCTGCTGGGTGGTTGGGGTGGGGTGCCTTATTTTAAGTAAGCTGCAAGTTGAGCCAAAGATGTTCTCTGTTTCCCCTCTTATAGCAACCTGTGTTTCTTTGCTTTAGGGTTGCAGACTGACACGGGATAAAGGACAGGTTGGTGGTACCAGTCCAGTATTAACATTTCTTTTGGATCATGCTCAGGAAAAACAACAACAGGTTGCAGACTATCAGGGATGGATTTCTTTTCGGTACTACCTTCGTCCATTGCAAGTTCAGTAGACTAGTTTCACCCCCTCATCAGATAATAATAATATAATAATTTATTATTTATACCCCACCCATCTGACTGGGTTTCCTCAGCGACTTTGGGCAGCTCCCAACAAAACATTAAAAGCACAATAAAACATCAAACATTAAAAACTTCCCTAAACAGGGCAGCCTTCAGATGTCTTCTAAAAGTCAGATAGTTTTTTATTTCCTTGATATCTGTTGGGAGGGCGTTCCACAAGGTGGGCGCCACTACTGAGAAGGTTCCCTGTAACCTCTGGTTCCCTGTAACCTTACTTCTCACAGTGAGGGAACGGCCAGAAGGCCCTCAGAGCTGGACCTCAGTGTCTGGGCTGAACGGTGGGAGTGGAGATGCTCCTTCAGGTCTACTGAGCCGAGGCTGTTTAGGGCTTTAAAGGTCAGCACCAACACTTTGAATTGTGCTCAGAAACATACTGGGAGCCAATATAGGTCTTTCAAGACCAGCGTTATGTGATCTCGGTGGCTGCTCCCAGTCACCAGTCTAGCTGCTGCATTCTGGATTAGTTGCAGTTTCTGTGTCACCTTCAAAGGTAGCCCCACATAGAGTGCATTGCAGTAGTCCAAGTGGGAGATAACTAGAGCATGCACCACTCTGGTGAGACAGTCCGCGAGTGGGTAGAGTCTCAGCCTGCGTACCTGGTGGAGCTGCTACACTGCTGCCCTGGACACAGAACTGACCTGAGCCTCCATGGACTGTTCCTTTAGGCAGTGTGGAAGCAGGGGGCGCACCTTGGACATAAAAATCCTTTTCCCCCACCTTTGCCTGAAAGGTCAGTAGGAAGCGTAATTCAGAGGTGGGAAGTGGAGGGCAGAGGAAGGGTGGTCACACTGAGACCCAACAGGCTGAACTGTTCTTTGGAATACCAGAACCATCAGGCACCCACTGGGGCTGGCAGGGCGGAAGGCAGGGAGACCAACATCATGGGAAGGCGGAGCCAATGAGTGGCAGAGCCACTCCCTGGATCAGTTGTACATAAGAAGACAGGCAGGTGGGGTCTGGCTGGGGACAGACATAAGTTGGTAGGGCAGTGCCCCATTTGCTCTAACAGAGCCAACAATGAATGCATCAGTAAGTACTTTCATAGCACTAGGGTCATTTGCTTAAACTGAGACTAGGCTAAAATTAAATTGAGCTGGGCAAGCAGAGAACTTGGCAAGTGATTCGTTGGAAATAAATGGGCAGGTTCCAGCAACGCACTCGTTTTTAATTATACTGGTTGGGTATGTAAACAGGAATAAATGAGGCCCTTGTATTGACTGAAAAATACATTTGTGCATATAAACCCTGGGAGTGTTAACTTTTCTCCCTGTGTAGAAGATGAGTCCATTGGACCATAAAGTGTAATTGAGCTCCTGCTGTTCCAGGAGTGCGCCTGATTCAGTTTCCTCCTGTGTAAAATCCTGAGGACCGGAATGCTAATGGGCTTATGCAGCATCCGCATCCCTCCGTTGCTATTTCTGTTTCTTCTTCCCAGCCCATTTTCCCTTGCTGGTCTCATTTAGCCTTGCGGTCTGCAGTGCACACTCTTCCAGAGCTTCGAGCTGGAATAGAACGGAATGATTAATCCGCTTCCAAGGCAGTTCCAGAAAGAACTCAGGAAACAGAGATCTAGGGAGGAACCCTGAGATGGATGCCTCAGCTCAATTGTCCGAAAGCATTTGCAGATGGTTATAATGCTGGCTGTCCGCATATGAGAAGGTATCCCACTGCAGGATCCGTGGCTGTAATCAGCCCTCTTCTACTTCCCATTTTAGCTCTGCATCTGTCCTCCCTGCACTGAAAACTTTAACAACCACCAGGACATAAATGGTCCTCTTTTGCGGGTCCAGGCATAGTGAAGCTGCGGGCAGTGGAGCCAAGGCATGGGACATTGCAGTGAGCACAGCACAACCATTTTGGGATTGAACAGGCCACAACTTTATCAATTACAGATGTCAGCAGGTTTTGGCGTAGGTATCCTGTATCAACCCTGCCTGCCTGCTGGCTGATTATTTGGCAGGGTTAACCAAGGTCAAGGATTGCCCTATGACATACATCAAATTTGGGCAACCCTTCCAAGACCACCATTTTGGGAGTGCTATGGCCCATCAGCCCCCATCTGGGCATCTAGTAACAGGGGCCACTGGAGAGCTTGCCATACACTCTCCAACCCCATAGTCCCCCAAGATGACAGAGAGTAGACCACACAAAATGCAAGAAAATGCTACGATTGGAAACATATTCTTTAAGGGTAATGATCTGGCTTGGTGTGTGTGTGTGTATGTATACGTATATTCTTGGAGCTAATTAAGCTCAGGGGTTTGTTTTTGTTTTACCAAGCATTGTTCAGTCAGCTCAGCTGCCTTATTCCAATTCCCCACCCCCTCCGAGCCTAATGAATCTTTCATCTGAAGTTGCCAGCTTTCCATGATCTTGCCTACTGAGCCCCTTTAAGCTGTGCCAAAAATGAAAGCACTCTGCTTTGCCAATAGCAATACAAAATGTGCTGTGTTCCAAACAGCATCTTCCAGCTGAGCTTCCCAGAGCACTTTGCAAACCGCACCCTTGCGAAGGTTTCTGCCCATTTGTCGGCTCTGGAGCACAAAGATTTTAACCTCCGAAGCCACTTGACAGCAGTTGGGATTCCAGCACAGATCTGAGCAGTTTTATTTGGATCGCCTTGTCGCTTTCCCAAAATATTTTCCCTCCCACGTGCCTAACTTTCTGTGCTCTTCCTAGTAGCGTAAAGTAAAACAACAAGCCAAAGGGTAAACACACTGAAGTTCCATTGATATCCATGGAGAGACTGAAGGATGCATTTTAATTTTTGTGTTGAGGCTGAAAAGTGCTAAACCTGGACTACTATAGTTTCTGCAGTCCTGTTCCTCTGCTTGCATATGCAGAGGTATGAGAAGGACCTGTTTGTGGGTCAAGCCAGCAAAGGCCAAACGCTGTTGGAAGTGCAACAGCAGAGATTATTCAGGTTGTAATTTAAGCGTTAACTATGGGCTCATCCACATTTCTGCTCCTCCTATGACTGGAAATCATGGGTCGAAGGGGTTTTGCCTTTGTTCTGCCACTTTCCCCTGGAAAACCCATTATTAAGCATTAAATTGGAACAAGTGGCAATCCACAGAAAACCCTATTGCCATTTGTTCCAGTTCAACACTAAACTGTGGGTTTCCCTAGGGGAAAGTGGCAAGGCAAACGGAAGTGTGGATCAGCCCTCTGTTAGTGCAGTTCTGAGAGAGTTTTACTCTGTGTCTTTAGCTGAATGTCTTCCTGCTGTGTACAAGGTCTGACTTAAGAAAGACAACAACAACAACAACAACAACAACAACAACAACAACAACCCCTCTCTGTTCCTTCCTCCTCAAATGATATAAGATTTCCTTCAGTTTCCTTGTCCAAGTGTTATCAAAGACTTCTCTCTGGACTCCATCAGTACAGCTTTGTTATCAAATTTTGCAGGTGGATGCACATCAGCACTGCTTTGGATGGCACAGCCTTGCTGGAATGTATATTCTGGTTCCACCTTCCCCTATCCCTCTTCAGCTGGCCCCCGGCCCCCCTTTCCCTGGGATATCAGTACACGATTAGCCAGTTGCCATTTTGGGCTGAGTAGGGATTTTATTTTGCTCTAATCCTCAGTTAGCTTGTGGTATGGTCCAAGCTGAGGTTTTTCAGGTGTGGATGCACCACCACCTCTTGAAAGGTCGCAGGCCTCTTGATTGTTTTGATTTGTGTTAGAAACTCTGAGTGGGCAAGAAACACTGGCCACTTCCTGAGCTGCTGCTTCTCGGCCTTTAGTTGCTGCCTTTAGTGTTTGGCAGGATTAAGCAGCTCTTTTTGGCAGAGTGCTCTGGAGGACTGAGGTCCAAGTCCACCTATTAAGAGAGCTCGGAATAAAGGCAGAACTGTGGCAGAAGAGGGAGGCCAAGAGATTCCAACATTCCTTCTGGGATGGCTTCTGTGGAAAGTTCAGTGCTGAAAAAAGAGATTTATGGTTTCATCTGCTGTTAGAAAACTCTGTTCACTTGTGTCTTGAGCAGCTCTTACAAAAGAAGAGAGAGAACTAAATTTCTTGCTTTGAAACCTTCGTGGCAATAAAACTGCTAGCACATTTGCAAAGCTAAGCAGGGTCCGTTATGGTTTCAGATTGGATGGGGAACCTCCTGTTGAGATTTCTGCATTGCAGGGTGTTGGACTAGAATATGTTGTTGATCTACAACTCCCATCACCCCTAGCTAGCAAGACCAGAGCTCAGGGATGATGGGAGTTGTGGTCCAACAACATCTGGGGACCCACAGGTTGAGAACCACTGGACTAGATGATCCTTGGGGTCTCTTCCAAGTCTAGAATTCCAGACCCTCCAAGTGTCCTTGTTTTCCAGGAATGTCCCTGATTTAGAGAAGCCTTCCCAGTTTCTGATTTGATCCTGGAATGTCCCACTTTTCCTTATGATGTCCCTATTTTCTTAGGAGAAATGTTGGAGGGTATGGAATTATCCGACCCCCAAGCCACCTGAAGGCAATCCTGTATAATGTATAATGTTTTATTACGCTAATATATATGTTCAAAGCTGCCCAGAGTGGCTGGGGCAACCCAGTAAGATATGTGGGGTATAAATAGTAAAATTATCATTATGGAATGGGATGTCCCTATTTTCATCGGAGGAATGTTGGAGGGTATGCAATTCTATTATTCTGTGTGCATTATCTGTCCAACACTAAATATCCTTTACTTTTACAGATGGTGAAAGAAGAGCTGACTGAAGAATTTCCTTGTCATGGAGTGACAGTCAACAGATGAGGGAAGAAAAGGCCTCATTTGCCCATTTCCACCTGGACCTGTTGGGAAATGACCATACCTAGAGATCATCCTGAGACCATCCACTGGAGAGGAAGTATGTTAAGAAAATTAGCTCCAGAAGACTAAGGGTGCCCTCAGACTTCACTATTTTGTGGGAGAGATTCCGCTCATACCAGAACTTTAGGCCTGGGCAATTAAACTGGATCATAGTGTTCTGGCACCCTAGTGCAACAAATCTACTTTAAAAATTCAGCCCACACAGACCTTTTGCAGTTAGAAAAGTGATAGGGAAATACACTGAAAAGTGTGGGATGAATGAATGATGAATGGGAAGTTGTATAAACTGTTAGAATTCCAGCTCCATGATTGCAGTCATGGGATTGTTGTTTTTCACATGACGGTATATGTTTTGACTCCACACAGTGGGAAGTGACGGAGACAGGATGTTTGTGTTACTGTGTTCTGTGAAGTGGGACTATTGTCCTTTGTTCTTTTTCTCTTTGCTGTCTGACGCTAGAGAGAGAGGGAGCCATGTTGCAGTGCTCCGTGTGTGTTTATATGTAAATAAAGTAGATTAGCCAAAATGCTGAGTTGCTGAGGTCTGTTACGCAAGCTGTGCAAACTCTGTGGATCCCTAAGTGTGCCGATGTCTGTTGGCATCGGTTGCTGTGATGTTTGGGCTGAAGAAAGCTTTTGAATCTCCTGAACAAAAGACCAGGAGGGAGAGAACATGCCAGTTGGGCATATGTCTCTGCCAGGGTCCTACTCAAGAGTAGGCTGAGCTCCCAACATAAATACCCTGTAATCAAAATGAAAGCTCATTGATATATAAATGCCCTGAATCAGAATGAATGCTCAGTAATGACCAGGTACAGTCTAAACTTTGTGCAAGCAAATACGAATGAGCGCTCAATAAACAGGCTGTCAGGAGGAGCATTGAATAAAGTCAAGAAATGTGTAAATTAAGCAATAATGATTTCTGTTGCACTGGCACATGTACATCAATACTTGGAAAGGACATATAAAATGTGTTGCTCAAAAAGACCAGAGTGAAGATTGTAACTGAACATTATTCAAAGAGAAATGCCACCAGTTGCCATAAGGATCATTTTCTATACCTGTTCATAAATGGTTTGGATAAACATGATAAAGTTTAAATATATATATGTGCAAGTAACACTGTCACATACTGTATTTTTCGCTGCATAAGATGCACCTGACCATAAGATGCACCTAGTTTTTAGAGGAGAAAAACAAGGGGGGGGGGAATACTCTAAACGAAACAGTGGATGTATGATTTTTGTGGCTCATGCTGTGGCCACAGACATGTGATCTGATGGTGAATTTGGGGTGACCCAATGCAAAAATCCTGAGGATCCATGTGGATCCGTGCTTTGTAACCATGTTTTTTGTGCCATTGTGGTCCCACACAACAGTGGGTGCATGATTTTTTTGGTGCAAGCTGTAGCCATAGACATGCTATGTGATCTGATGATGAATTTGGGGTGAATTTGAGTTGACCCGATGTAAAAATCCTGAAGATCCATGGGCTTTTACCTCCCCCCTCCCAGGCAGCCTCCGCTAGAGTCCCTTATCTCTCTTTTGATCCCACCGATCAGCTGTTTCCTTTCAACACTCTCTTCCCTCTTGTTTGCTTTAGTGTCTTTTCCTTAGCTGGACCAGTTTTTTTGCTCCTCCTTTTCTTCTAATTTCTCTCCTTATTGCTTTAGTCTTCCTGTTTTCCCCCTTTGCAAGTTTGCTGTCTTTACCTCCCCCCTCCCAGGCAGCCTCCTTTTTCTCTAGTGTCCCTTATCACTCTCCCCGATTGGCAAATGATCAGCGGCTTTGTTTCAACACTCACTTCCCTCTTTCAAAAAAAGAGAGCATGATTTGCTTTTTGCCCCTTGGCAATTCAGCTCCAGGGACCACGCATTCACTCCATAAGACGCACAGACATTTCCCCATACTTTTTAGGAAGAAAAAAGTGTGTCATATGGAGCGAAAAATACGGCATATCACGCAATTAGTTACTAAAATCTTTGCTTTTTCTACCCACTTCTATTCTATTCTCATTAATATTTGTGATCTTTCCTGATTTGGGCAGAGGTGATATATAAATGCCCTGAATCAGAATGAATGCTCAGTAATGACCAGGTACAGTCTAAACTTTGTGCAAGCAAATACGAATGAGCGCTCAATAAACAGGCTGTCAGGAGGAGCATTGAATAAAGTCAAGAAATGTGTAAATTAAGCAATAATGATTTCTGTTGCACTGGCACATGTACATCAATACTTGGAAAGGACATATAAAATGTGTTGCTCAAAAAGACCAGAGTGAAGATTGTAACTGAACATTATTCAAAGAGAAATGCCACCAGTTGCCATAAGGATCATTTTCTATACCTGTTCATAAATGGTTTGGATAAACATGATAAAGTTTAAATATATATATGTGCAAGTAACACTGTCACATACTGTATTTTTCGCTGCATAAGATGCACCTGACCATAAGATGCACCTAGTTTTTAGAGGAGAAAAACAAGGGGGGGGGGAATACTCTAAACGAAACAGTGGATGTATGATTTTTGTGGCTCATGCTGTGGCCACAGACATGTGATCTGATGGTGAATTTGGGGTGACCCAATGCAAAAATCCTGAGGATCCATGTGGATCCGTGCTTTGTAACCATGTTTTTTGTGCCATTGTGGTCCCACACAACAGTGGGTGCATGATTTTTTTGGTGCAAGCTGTAGCCATAGACATGCTATGTGATCTGATGATGAATTTGGGGTGAATTTGAGTTGACCCGATGTAAAAATCCTGAAGATCCATGGGCTTTTACCTCCCGCCTCCCAGGCAGCCTCCGCTAGAGTCCCTTATCTCTCTTTTGATCCCACCGATCAGCTGTTTCCTTTCAACACTCTCTTCCCTCTTGTTTGCTTTAGTGTCTTTTCCTTAGCTGGACCAGTTTTTTTGCTCCTCCTTTTCTTCTAATTTCTCTCCTTATTGCTTTAGTCTTCCTGTTTTCCCCCTTTGCAAGTTTGCTGTCTTTACCTCCCCCCTCCCAGGCAGCCTCCTTTTTCTCTAGTGTCCCTTATCACTCTCCCCGATTGGCAAATGATCAGCGGCTTTGTTTCAACACTCACTTCCCTCTTTCAAAAAAAGAGAGCATGGTTTGCTTTTTGCCCCTTGGCAATTCAGCTCCAGGGACCACGCATTCACTCCATAAGACGCACAGACATTTCCCCATACTTTTTAGGAAGAAAAAAGTGTGTCATATGGAGCGAAAAATACGGCATATCACGCAATTAGTTACTAAAATCTTTGCTTTTTCTACCCACTTCTATTCTATTCTCATTAATATTTGTGATCTTTCCTGATTTGGGCAGAGGTGATATATAAATGCCCTGAATCAGAATGAATGCTCAGTAATGACCAGGTACAGTCTAAACTTTGTGCAAGCAAATACGAATGAGCGCTCAATAAACAGGCTGTCAGGAGGAGCATTGAATAAAGTCAAGAAATGTGTAAATTAAGCAATAATGATTTCTGTTGCACTGGCACATGTACATCAATACTTGGAAAGGACATATAAAATGTGTTGCTCAAAAAGACCAGAGTGAAGATTGTAACTGAACATTATTCAAAGAGAAATGCCACCAGTTGCCATAAGGATCATTTTCTATACCTGTTCATAAATGGTTTGGATAAACATGATAA
This sequence comes from Podarcis pityusensis, assembly GCF_964106645.2. NCBI lineage: Eukaryota > Metazoa > Chordata > Lepidosauria > Squamata > Lacertidae > Podarcis > Podarcis pityusensis. Next base: position 63,964,218 of record NC_138029.1, read on the forward strand.
AGTTTAAATATATATATGTGCAAGTAACACTGTCACATACTGTATTTTTCGCTGCATAAGATGCACCTGACCATAAGATGCACCTAGTTTTTAGAGGAGAAAAACAAGGGGGGGGGGAATACTCTAAACGAAACAGTGGATGTATGATTTTTGTGGCTCATGCTGTGGCCACAGACATGTGATCTGATGGTGAATTTGGGGTGACCCAATGCAAAAATCCTGAGGATCCATGTGGATCCGTGCTTTGTAACCATGTTTTTTGTGCCATTGTGGTCCCACACAACAGTGGGTGCATGATTTTTTTGGTGCAAGCTGTAGCCATAGACATGCTATGTGATCTGATGATGAATTTGGGGTGAATTTGAGTTGACCCGATGTAAAAATCCTGAAGATCCATGGGCTTTTACCTCCCGCCTCCCAGGCAGCCTCCGCTAGAGTCCCTTATCTCTCTTTTGATCCCACCGATCAGCTGTTTCCTTTCAACACTCTCTTCCCTCTTGTTTGCTTTAGTGTCTTTTCCTTAGCTGGACCAGTTTTTTTGCTCCTCCTTTTCTTCTAATTTCTCTCCTTATTGCTTTAGTCTTCCTGTTTTCCCCCTTTGCAAGTTTGCTGTCTTTACCTCCCCCCTCCCAGGCAGCCTCCTTTTTCTCTAGTGTCCCTTATCACTCTCCCCGATTGGCAAATGATCAGCGGCTTTGTTTCAACACTCACTTCCCTCTTTCAAAAAAAGAGAGCATGATTTGCTTTTTGCCCCTTGGCAATTCAGCTCCAGGGACCACGCATTCACTCCATAAGACGCACAGACATTTCCCCATACTTTTTAGGAAGAAAAAAGTGTGTCATATGGAGCGAAAAATACGGCATATCACGCAATTAGTTACTAAAATCTTTGCTTTTCTACCCACTTCTATTCTATTCTCATTAATATTTGTGATCTTTCCTGATTTGGGCAGAGGTGGATATAAGGATGTATAGAAATGTTTTAGATAAATGCAAATCAATAAGCGTTGTGGGACACAGTGGCTGCCTGGAATGCATTCCAGTTATTGACCAAACATTCTATCCTGTTCCTTGGAATAAAGCAGGAAGTCTTGTTTACTTCAGTAAAAGTTACTGAGATTTGTTTATTTAATGTATGAGATTGACAACCTACAAATTTAAAAATCACGTGTTCATGAATCATGAACATCACGGTAAAAAAATAACTCTTTCACAACTGAATTCATCACCAACCTAAAAACTACAAATTCAGCCCCTTGACAATTTATAGTTTACTATTTCTCACTGATAGCCAAGGAGAAGTCTCACTCTTTGGGATCATAGAATCATAGAATCATAGAGTTGGAAGAGACCACAAGGGCCATCGAGTCCAACCCCCTGGCAAGCAGGAAACACCATCAGAGCACTCCTGACATATGGTTGTCAAGCCTCTGCTTAAAGACCTCCAAAGAAGGAGACTCCACCACACTCCTTGGCAGCAAATTCCACTGTCGAACAGCTCTTATTGTCAGGAAGTTCTTCCTAATGTTTAGGTGGAATCTTCTTTCTTGTAGTTTGGATCCATTGCTCCGTGTCCGCTTGTCTGGAGCAGCAGAAAACAACCTTTCTCCCTCCTCTATGTGACATCCTTTTATATATTTGAACATGGCTATCATATCACCCCTTAACCTCCTCTTCTCCAGGCTAAACATGCCCAGCTCCCTTAGCCGTTCCTCATAAGGCATCGTTTCCAGGCCTTTGACCATTTTGGTTGCCCTCCTCTGGACACGTTCCAGTTTGTCAGTGTCCTTCTTGAACTGTGGTGCCCAGAACTGGACACAGTACTCCAGGTGAGGTCTGACCAGAGCAGAATACAGTGGCACTATTACTTCCCTTGATCTAGATGCTATACTTCTATTGATGCAGCCCAGAATTGCATTGGCTTTTTTAGCTGCCGCGTCACACCGTTGGCTCATGTCAAGTTTGTGGTCAACCAAGACCTTTGCTTTGTTTGTGGTCAACCAAGACCTTTGAGTCCTTTGCTTCTGAGAACACTGCCATTGCAAGCACTAGATGTTTCCACCTCACTCCCTAGAATAATTATTTACTCAGCACAAAGAAGCACTGTACAGTGGTACCTTGGGTTAAGTACTTAATTCGTTCTGGAGGTCCATACTTAACCTGAAACTGTTCTTAACCTGAAGCACCACTTTAGCTAATGGGGCCTCCTGCTGCTGCCGCGCCGCCGGAGCACGATTTCTGTTCTCAACCTGAAGCAAAGTTCTTAACCTGAAGCACTATTTCTGGGTTAGCGGGGTATGTAACCTGAAGCGTATGTAACCTGAAGGGTATGTAACCTGAGGTACCACTGTATAGGAAGTGGTACCAAGTTCTAGGTATAATCACCAAGCTGTTAATCTTTCAAGACCCTTACAAAAAGCAGGTATCATGCCTTGGTAAAAACAAACAAACAAAACCCCATCCAGTTGCTTTTTGAGTTAGTCTGGATCACAAGCTTCTGACAGGCATCTGGTCGGCCACTGTGAGAACAGGGTTCTGGGCTAGATGGGCCATTGGCTTGATAAGCAGGGCTCTTCGGATGTTCTTAATCAGCTGTCTGTGTATAAGAGACATGTCATTGACCTTCTATTGCTTGGTGACGTCCATAAATTACACTAAAGCCCATGTATACTTGAGCCCACACCAGCCAGTATTCCTGTGTTTATGATGGCGTAATTGTCTTTTTATCTATTTATTGCATTTCTGTTGTGGGAAGAAAGAAGCTGGACAATTTGAAGGAAACAATGTCTAGACAATGTGGTGAGACAATAAAAAGTCAACAAGGAGGGAGAAGAATGTTGACATTGTTGAGATTCTTGGGAGTCATAAGTTATTCTCTGGGATTTATGATTGCAATAGTCTAGGAAGACCCCACTTGAAGCATTGAATTACATCCTGGACACCACATGAAACGGTGCTCAGGTAGCAAACCAAACACATTCCACTAGATCAGGCTTCCTCAAACTCTGGCCCTCCAGATGTTTTTGGTCTACAACTCCCGTGACCCCTAGCTAGCAGGACCAGTGGTCAGGGATGATGGGAACTGTAGTCTCAAAACATCTGGAGGGCCGAGGTTGAGGAAGCCTGCGCTAGATAAACTACACTAGGGAAAATGTCACCCAGGTTTGTTTGACTAAAGCAACATGGTCTAGTCAACATGGTTTCTGATCATTATTCAGAATTACAGATATGAGGGTAGGGGGATTTAAAAAATATATATATTGCAGGGCCTACTTCTGAAAATCGTTCAAGAAAAACTTAGCTTCATTTAAAAGCATTTCATTATGGACTGTGCTCTTCAATAGCAACTATTCAAAATATTTCCATCAATTCCTCAACCTTGAAAGTGAAATAATTCATTCTTTATGATGGAAGACATTTCTGTTTGTAGGACACCAGAGCTATTATCAAACTTGCGTATATGCTATGCGAGCAACACTAGACCTTGCAAGAATGTCAAACATCACGATTTTCTTCTTATAAAATCCTATCCCTATTGGTTTTGAATAAAGGGTTGGAAAAATATGTACCGTTTGAGCAATAAAAAAGTATAGCTTGAGTTGGTCGTGTCATTTTGGGGGTCAGTAACTTTATCTAGACACTTTAAAATAGTACGGTAAGTTGGGGCCATTCACATAGAACAGGCTGCCAACAGGGGGAAAGTGTAGCACAAGACATTAATATCAGAGACGGAAGTTAGCAGATGGGCAATTTTACAGTAGATCTAGACATTCCACCATTGGAATCTGTTTCAATAAACTGGTGACTACTGCCTGCCTGTCATTGTAATATCAGCCATTGTATTGATTTGGGGACTGGAAGCACTTTTGAAGAGGCTACAAGATGACTCTTCTATGGAAACCTGTACTCAGTTGTCCAGGAAATGGGAAATAAAGGTCTCTTTTGTCATCTCTTACCCATTTTGGTTGGGCTCTCCAGTTACTATTTCGTGGCAAAATGTACTTTGCAGTTCTTAGAACACGAAATCACTACAGCCTAGCAAATATGGTTTGTTTCTCAATCAAAACTCGAAGGCGATTCAACACTCAGACTCAGTGTTTGGAGACACCATTTAGGAGTAACAAATTTTCTCCAAATGTATCTCTCCTAGACATCAACCTCTCCAAGATTAGCTTCCTGTTGCAACAGGGCAGAAGGTTGCTTCCTCTTGCGTGTTTTCCATTATTTATTGTTGCTTCAGAAACAAGCTATAAAGTGTGATTAATTGGTTCTGGCTAAGTCTCTCCACAATGCCTCTCACAGGGCGACATATTTTCTGGGGTTCATTGTTCTTACTCTTTCCTTCTGAGCTACGTATATCTATTTGATATGAATCCTCTGCCCCACATACTTATTTCTACTAATTAAAATTAGTGGGGTCCTTTCCCACCAGCATTTACATACTTAATATGCATTTTTCCATAGCACTGTTAAAAAAATATGGGCTGGGAGGGGGACCCTTTCTATTTGTTACCTCCCTCCTTCTGTAAACTTCAGCATCTCCCTCCCACCCTTACCACCTGCCATTTCCTTGTGGTTGAAGTGAACCATATGCTTCTTTCACAAGAAGCTATTGTATCCCTCCCAGTGCCGCTTATTGAAACCACGTGTTGAAATGGGCTCTGGGCCTGGAGACTTGCTCGCTCATTAACTCTGCGAAGCCTACAAAGAACGAGGGAGCAATTTCCTTCTTAGCATGTTGCTTCACTTGTAAAAACACACCCTATGCAGAAGACCCAAGGCCATAGCCAATATGTCACCTCCAGTCAGAGAACCATAGTTCTGTTTAGTAATGGGCCATGTTCCTAAGAACTCAGAATACTGGCTACAGCATCACAGAAACAAGGTCATGCTTTTGTACTCTATGCTAATTCATGTGGGAAGCCTCTTGACCCCTACGCACAGGCTGGATTCTCGGGCATAGGAGGAGATACAGCTAGTGTACCATCTCAGTGGTTCCCAGCCTTCCTGGAATGGTAACCCCTCCAAGTCCAAATTTATTTATTTATCTGTTAATTGTTACACAAATTTTGGACCTCAGGTCTTTGGGAGCCATCAGTTTTGTGCATCTTAACTGCACGTTTCCTTGTACCTAACCATCACTTCAGGCACCCAAGCAAAAATTTGCTTAATGTCCCTATTAATGTGGAAGTTGTTGAAATAGAACTTACAAAGTTATTCACAGTTTTGCTCATGGGAATGTAAGCACGCCATGTGATATTTGGGTTCACTTATAAAGCCTGTGACCCTCCTGGGCAGGCTTTGCAACCCATTCGTGAGACAACACCCACAGGTTAGTAAATGTTTGGGCTTGGGTTGGAGTATCGTTTAGGCAGGGAGCTTGTTGCTGTTATTGATATTGATATTTTTTTTGTATCTTTATTTTGAGATCTTATGATTTATGTGGAAATTGGCTGATTGGGTTGTGTACTTTTTGATGTGTTTTATATATTGTTTAGGACTACTTTTGTTATATTTGTAATTACGTAATTTTTTTCTGTGTTGTAAGCCACCTTGAGCATGGTTTCAACTATGGAAAGGTGGCATACTAACCATATGAGGTATGCTGTACTATCCTAAATTGGCCAAAAACACTTCTGGCCACAGCCGGGAGGCCCTATGTACAACTTGGTCACATATTCAAAGTGTTGGTGTTGACCTTTAAAGCCCTAAACACCCTAGGCCCAGTATACCTGAAGGTCCAGCACTGAGGTCCAGCGCCGAGGACCTTCTGGTGGTTCCCTCACTGCGAGAAGTAAGGTTACAGGGGACCAGGCAGAGGGCCTTTTTGGTAGTGGCGCCTGCCCTGTGGAACGCCCTCCCATCAGATGTGAAGGAAATAAACAACTACAGTGGAACTTTGGTTTTTGAGCGTCTCTGAAGCCGAATGTTTTGGTTTTCGAACGCTGAAAACCCAGAAGTAATTGCTTCTGTTTTCGAACATGCCTCAGAAGTCGAACAGCTTCCGCTGAGGTTTTTCTAATTTTCTCCATTGAAATTGCAGACAGCCCTTTGCGCCTCGTTTTTTGAACGTTTTGGAATTCAAACTGTCTTCCGGAATGGATTACATTTGAAAACTGAGGTTCCACTGTATCTGACTTTTAGAAGACATCCGAAGGCAGTCCTGTTTAGGGAAGTTTTTAATGTTTGATGTTTTATCGCTTCTTCTTTTTCTTCTTCTTCCTCTTCTTCTTCTTCTTCTGTTGGGAGCCGCCCAGAGTGGCTTGGGAAACCCAGTCAGATGGATGGGGTACAAATAATAAATTGTTATTATTATTATAATATGACAACAGGTTCACCTGGCAGGGTGGGCCACAGTGATGCATGGTTCCTTCTAAAAAAAACCAACCCTCTGGTACCTGATCAAGAAGGCAACATATCTAAAGTTGATATGAGGCAACCAACACATTATATCACAATGTTTCTCACTGTGGGTCATCATTTTAACCTTAACCTGTGGGTCATCATTTTAACCAGGCCAAAAAAAACAATAACAAGAAATATCAGCTGTGCTGCAGCCTCCTGTAATGTAATGGCAGAGGTACCAGTTAGTGAGGGCGGTGGGGGGGGGGAATGTTGTGTGTGTGACACCAGGATGTCGGGAGGATCTGGGGCACAGCAGAATATGGCAACCACGTGGCTCCAATGGCCGGCTGCTCCTCCTCACACCCCCCTCCAGTGCGGGACTGCTTTGACCCTCTTCCCTTCTGTGGCAGGAGGAGGAGAAGAAGAAGCTGGTCACTGCAGCCATGCCACGCTCAGCTCTGTGCTTCACCTCCATGCTTTTTGGACATTGGGGGGCTGGCCCCCACCCCAAAATATTTGGCGGCCCAAAAGGGCTCAGCTCCCAGGAGCTGGCTCCCCTGTCTAATGGTGTGTGTACATCTGCCTATAAATATTTTTTTGATTAAAGTAAAATAAAAAACCTTAATGTTCTAAATATTTTTATTGTTTTCTGTTAGCCAAGAAGAATTTACAAGGTTAAATGCTGAGACCCTCAAGGCAATAATAATTAGGTAGGCTGGGAACTGGTACCCACCCGCTGCCCTGAATTCCACCCCTGCTGGCCTCTCATCCACTTTGCTGAATGCGTCATTTGCCCCATACCAGACTCTGTTACACACCATTTGTAGCTGATCCATATGCAGAGAAATCTGTTTGTACATGCAGATTGCAGGCTTTATTTACTGGGTAGTCCCTAGAAATGAGATGGGGAAACTTCCTCCAAGGCAAGTGTTGCTTTTCTGCTACAATTTACTCTCGCCCCTCCTTTTTATTTTTTTGAGGTGGGCAGTGATTTCAAGCTGCTCTTCTTAAAATCTCAGCCTTCCTTTCTTCCTGGAAACCAGGAGGAGTGTGGCTTATTCACTGTGCAAAAATAGTTTTAGTTCTATAAATTCTTCTTTTGAATGCTGCAAAGGTTTACAGTATTCTTTTCTTGCATTTTATGTAAGGAAATATGAGTCTCAGAGGTAAACTGGAGTGGTTTTAGAAAGTTACTTAGAGACACTTTAAAAAAAGGGTGGGGGAAAATGTGTCCATATATTCCAGTTCCTTTGATGTGTTGGAGCACCAGATTCCTGCCCACATTTATGAACATTCCAGGCAATGTCTAGCCACCAAGTCTTTTCATTGCATTCTTCTTTGCAAAACCACAGGCAGGTAGAACTTTGGTTGGGTTGCTTGATGGGTAGCTGACAGCAAAGTCTGCTGTTTTCTCGCCCCTCCCCCTTCATATAATTTTCACATGGCAAAGAACTGAAACTCTTGATCCAAACAGCTCTGAACTCTGGGGAAGCTCTGGTCTGTCAACAAGGCTTGCAGCTGTCTTCTGATTCTGTAATGGGAAATGGAATGACCTGTGCGCTGTGTTATTTTAATACCGCACTCCATTGTACAAGCTGCAACAAGTATGTTTCAACCCTCCCAACACCTTTGCCACGAGAGGAGGCTGTGTAGGTAGAAGCAGGTGAAATGTAAGAAGTCAGGAAGGAAAAATAGATTTCCTATCCTGTTCTCCTTGCTTCGTGAATCTGATTGCCCAATCATTTAATCCAGGCAAACCAGGGGGGATCTAAAAACATACCGTAAGTGATTACAAGACCCTCCTGGCACACTGGGTACATTATTTAGCAAGATATTTAGGTGAGCAGGACAAGATTCTATTTATCAGCGAAGCTTCTTAGTGATGAGTCCATGGGTCAAGAATGCAGTTTGATTTCTTGATGTCTGACTGGGAGAGCTAAAATTAGGAATGACATGAGTCAGGGAGTTCTTCCAAAGCACTCTGGGATACAAACTCAGCTTGCTCACAAACTGGTGAGCAGAACCTGAACTCCGTTAACCTGGGGAAAAACTTGACTGTTCAGAATTCCAAACTGAAGTGTTACGTGTTCCAGAGAGCATGCGGCTTGGCTTGGCTTGAACTCTCATTTCTGGGCTGCATACAACTGCAAATTTGTCCTGAGAGCATGGTAGGGGAAACAGATAACACACCTAGATAGTAACAGCAAAGAATTACGAATTCCAGATATTAACTATTGGCAGTGCTTTCCCCCCTGGGAGTACGCAGGGGTACACATGCCCCTAAACATTTTGTGAATCTTTGTACTTTTGTCCATTTACTGTATTTATTTCCCCCAATTTGAACTATAAAATGGTGATTTTATTGAGTCAAAATGAAAGTACCCCTAAACTTTTTTTTTTTATAAAGAAAAAAAGCACTGATGATTTAGATGATGAATAAAACTAGCGGTCTGACCATCAATCATTTTTAAAATTCTCCAAACATCCCAATTCAATAGTGTTTTGGAGCTTACCAGGGACATACCCAATCAACTTTGGAGCTGCAAAATATGTTAATGTAGCAGCCCCCTTGAAGGGTTAAAATCTCAGCTTTAGGTCACATCTACAGCATACATCTGAAATGCACACCAGCACTCCAAGCCTTCTTACAGATGGGAAAAGCAGCCCATAATGCAGTGCAGAGCACAGCATTGGGCTACGGTGCACATTCTAACTCCATCTGTAAAAACAGTGAGAATCTACACACCCCCCACCCCATTACCTGGCATTGTTCAACCCAAGCACTCCAGCTGTTGAGTTGGCAGGAACACCTACCCCAGTTACCTAGTTCAGGGGTTTCAGAGAGGAGAGCAATCACTTTTTGGGAGTGGGTGGGTAGGGAAGTGGCAACTTTGAAGGAAAGGAAGCTGCTAGGACAAGCAAGACTTAGACAGCCAGATACATTTCTTTTTCAAAGGCTTTTGGCATAACAAGGATGCTTCAGGAAGATGCAATAAGTCATTGGCTAACTGCTTAGCAGATGTGCTGGTGAGAACATGTCTTCTAAAAGCAGTGTTAGAATACATATGGAAACAGCAAATAATCGAGATTAACACTTTTTACCTCATGGGTGTAGCCATTCCTTGTTTTCTTCCCTGACCCAATTCATAAAGGTGCTGGATTTTCAGAATTGGTATGATGAGCACACAGATTTCCTTTACTCAGTTAGTGAAATGATGAAGTGGTTTCACTATTTTAAATCCTGGCTCCTGTCTATAAACATAAAGCATTTCAAGGTTGCAGCCATGACACTGCTGCTCTCTGTTAGGTCATTGACAGGTCATTGTGTTTTTGTGGAAAACTCTACGCTGCAGCATATTGAAGAATACTACTACTCTTTTTTGCAATAGTTTTTCATCCTGAAATGAAGGAGCAGTGAATTAAGTGACCCTACGTGCGTAGATTAATCTCACTATGAAGTGAATTACATGTAAAACTCAATATGCTACTGAAAATGTTTCTGTGTGCCTTTTCAGAGAATTGATTTAATTCAGCGTTGGTCATTTGTTCCACATATTTTATTTTATGATGTTTTAATTATTTTATTGTGGACCACCATGATCTTTTTTAGTTGACGGTTTATAAATATGCTTTTAAAATGAATGAATGAATGAATGATTTTTAATTTTTTTATCCTATGATGATCAATGGATGTAGTCAAACCTCCATGTTGCTAATACTCATTCAGACTCAAGTGCTTTCTCAGCTATTGGAATACATAGTAAGTGTTACGTGTTCTAATTTTAACTTTTTGCAAGCTGCCTTTGGGAACCTGTGAGGTTCTTGCAATAACAGGTGGAGGGTGATAGACAGAAAGGCAACCTATTCTTCCCTTGCTGATTCCTAGTGGTTTCTCAAGCTTTACTTCCTTCCTGCTCCTTCTTATTTGCTAAATATTAGGCACTAGCTGATAAGAGGCACTGAATGATAGGCACTATCGGAAGTGGGGAGGGTCTAGGAGGAATTGTAGGTAAACAGGCTGAGGGTCCGCCCCCCATTTCATGGTTCCAGGCTTCTCCCTATAGACCTCCATTTCCTTTCTTTATATATTAGCCACAGAATGTGGCTACGGACTTTCACTGAGGCTGAATGATGTTTATGTATCATATGACTGATTTGTTTAAATACTGAGCACGTTTTGTAATTTGCATAATTTATTTCTGGCTGCAAGAAGAGTGGGAGAATTCTGGGTTATCTCACAACAGTCCTGTTACACCCAAGTGCTCTGTGAGGAATGAAGAATGAGTCAGAGCCAGAGCTGCTTATGCAGCCTTATCAGCCACAATTTAGGGAACAACATTGGCGCTTCAGAAACCATTGATGGTGGCCCTAGGCCACAGCTGGTTTTCCAAGACAGAATCCAAAATGCTGTGGGTTTGGATGTGCAAAGCAACTTCTGGTGGGTGGGTTGTGGTTTTTGTGTGCCTGACTGTGTGATTCAAATAAAATGCAAAGCTAGATTTATTTAAGCTCTGCGTCTGCTAATGAGCTACTGCCAAAGCAAAATCGTACACAGTTTTGTTCTACAACCCTTCATAATATTCCAGTCACAGAGATACAGTTCTACCTATCCTTGAACATTCATTGATCGAGCTTCAGTTTGTTGCTGGGAAACAAAAGGTCTCCAAAGTGCTGTTTTGCTCATGTCCAGCATGCAGGCTTTCCACAGGCATCTGGTCGGCTACTGTGAGACCAGGATGGACTTAGATGGACCCTTGCTCTGACCCAGCAGACTTGTCTTAGGCTCATATGGAAGAGGAGAGACTAATCTAGCTTGGGATTCATCAGATCCCAAGTCAGATTCACTGCTGTCATGTGACGGCGTCAGGCCCGATCTGGATCTGATCACTGCACAGATTTCAGGATGGTGCTGCGATCTTGCTCCCTTTCACCTTCTGCCCCAATTGCCATTCATGATGGCAGAGCTGCAGATGCAGTCATGACCCCATTGCTCTGCAAAGGCCAGGCAGTTAACTTGACTTGTGCTTTAAAAGCAATGAGCATGAACTTGGAAATGTTTGGAATCTTCAAAGTTTGCAAGGATTTGAAAACCAATAGTAATTTGTTAAATAACAAACAAACAAACAAACAAACAAACAAACAAACAAACACATGCCAAATTCAAGCCATGGACACAAAGGAAGAATCTTCTTCATATTCCCTGCAGGCAGGTTACACAATTTCGGTGGTTTCTTATTAAAAAAAAGCTCAACAACTTTCGGGGTATCCTGGTTTTTACTTTTTGAAATATGGCAACCCTACATATAGGGAGCAAATTATATACAGATTTGGCAAAGTGAACTGGTGATTTTAATAAGTTTCTCATAAAACACAGCGTATGAAATAGAAGAGGATACTTCTGGGCCACTAATACCCATGAAACCTCTCATTGCTCAGTCTCCTCTAGCCAAATGGAAGATATTAAACGGACAAGGGACGGTCACATTAAAGGAGCAGAGTCCTCAGCTTTCTCAATGCAAACCACAAGCATGAAAATCTGTGTGCCTGTTTAAAGCAACACCACAAGGGCGATGATCTAATGGCTATTTCATTTCTCCCTTTGATATCAGCGAGCTTTGGATGATTTCCTAAGAGAACACCCTGCCTTGCTTTCAGTATTTTTCTTTTCTTACAGATATGCCTTTTGGAAGGATTTTTTATTTTTGTTTTTAAATGAGCACATTTTGCCTCCCACATAGCTCCAACATGAACGCCCCAGACCACTTGAGTACATTTCTCTATAGGCATTTTTGTGCCTTATTTGATTGCCGTGTTCTGCACAGTCATCTTTCAGTTTACCTAAGCAGTGCAGGCATGTGCTTTTGGATAGAGACCAGTTCCCCATTTCTAGCCCATTGCAGAAATCTGTATATATCCAGGTCAGAACAGAGGACCCCATTCTTGCTAATGGTGTCAATGCCAACCCTACTTACTAAGGAATCTTGAGGATTGCAACCTACGTTGTTTTTATACCGTATTTGCTGTCAAGACCATCCTGTCCACCTGCTGTGGAAAGAGATTTGAGATGTGGCACCATATGACACAATCAAGAATCTTTGCAAAGCTGAGGATGCCCAGCCAGTTCACGACAAGACCACCCATGAGATCCTCCCGGAGCCAGCAGCATATTGACTATATGCAAGCTGATCTGGTTAGTATTTCTAGGCCAGTGGACAATGGCAAACATATGTTTCGCATTTTCCCTGGATGTGTGCAGATTCTGCTGGCTCTTTCCATAAATACTGTATGAGAAGCACAGAAGCAAAGGCCATTCCTCGCACCCAGCCTGACAACAATTGCAATGCTACAATTACCACGGTGTAGTCGCATCTTCTCCAAGCCACGGTATGCTGCTGTGCTGCTGCTTCAAGCAGGGTGATGCTGGGCCAAGGACAAGGCAGGAGTCTGAGAAGTGGTGCTGAGTAATCGGTGCTCACAATAAAAGCTCACCCAAAAACGATTCCAGTTGGGCTGAGAAATTTAGCTAACACAGAGAGGATGACTGGTATTTGCAAGGGTGTCTCCAGCTAAGAGAACCGCCTTAGAGTTCTCTCACAATTCTTAAAGCAAAATCCTTGAGCAGAATGAAGTTGGAAAGGAGACACAAATTGCGCTGACATAGGCTGGACAGCAGTAGCAGGTGTACAGCATATGAGGAATGAAGTGCTTTGTGGTTCACAGTGACTTGGCTACTCTCTGAATCCAAACAGAATTAGCGGCTTGTATTCTCTTACTTAGGGGGTTTCCACCACCCCCTTTCTTAATTTGCTGAAGTGTTCTTTCAGAGGTTTAGGGCCCCAATGAGTCCGCCCTGTGTTACATCATTTGTTCTTGAATCTGAGCTTTAGGCTTTTGGCCGAAGCAGCTCACTGATCCGAGGGTTATGAAACCTCTGATGCTAAAAAAACCAGGCTGCTGTGCACAGCTGAAAGTGTGTCATTAAAACTGACACCCAACGCTAGCTCAGCAGGTAAACATGATCCCACAGCTGGCTCCCAATTGCCTAGCGAGAGTCCAAAGTCTTACTCAGTCTCAGCTCCAAAACATTCTGTAGTGTGTCTCAAATCAACACGGTCAGTGTGTGGATTTTAAAATATTGCGGTGTTTTTCGAGGCAAATGAAGAAAGCTCATGTTTCAGGAATCAAGAAGTAAATGTAAGCCCTGTGTCGCTCAGAATGTGGGACGACTTAACACGCTCCGCTGCTGTGGAGCATGTGAGTTACACCAGTCTATGACAGCCCTTTGTGGTCCACACAGTGGATGGGGACCAGTACAGCTCATGCACTCTGGCACCAATTCCCTGCAATGAGTTTGGCAGTGCATTTGCCTCTATTTGTTTACAATATGTATAAACCACCTCTCCAAACCAAAGCATGGAGAACTGTGGTCTAGATGTACTCTGGGTATAGAAAGATACCACAAGAAGGAGGGACCAGGGTTTTGTGCTATAGCCATTGTTTTCAACTGTGGCACGTGAGCCAGTTCTGCTAGGGCACCCTTAAGATGACCTCTTAATTAACCATCAATCTTGACTTGTTTGAAGGCAGGTTAGGCAATGTTGCTTATTCATTGCAGACACTGTAATTCAAGATGGTGGTGTGCTGATGGATTTGGGAAGGCTTGAAATTTTAAGATCCTTCACCCTGAGTCGACTGAGATCTCAGTAGAGGGTCTCTAAAGGATCAATGGTACTAGCTGGTCTCATCTTCCCAAAAGTCTAAGGAGAAGAGCCTGGAACTTTCAGTGGTGTGGAGCGGGGAAGAGGAGGTGGCTCACAGAGGGTGGGCAGTTTAACTGAGAACTCTTCCATCACAAGAATGCAACCAACAGAGACGGAAACCGAATGCCAATTGATTTCCCCCATCTCAAGCAGAAAAGCAAAATCCATTTTCTTAGTCTTGCTTAACGGAGCGCAGTCTGCTGGCCCCTTCCAGAGACAGGAAGTTTGGACAGATGTCTTGTTTGATGTTTCCCTATCATACATCTTGGAGCAGCAAAATCTATGGTATGACACTAAATGGACAGGAAAAGATACTTGGGTGCCCTGGAATGTCTAGAGCTGTCCACGCACCATGCACACTTACTCCAGCAGGGCTCTGAGTCGTGATTGATGAGTTTGCTGCAGCAGCAGAGGGTTGAAGGACTCGGCACTAGCCATAACAGTTAGGTCTGGAAGCATTCCAGTATCCAGATGTTCAGTTTCTCAAAGAGTCAGTGGAGTGAGCAGGCTGAAAAAGATGGGAGTTAGCTGGGCTCGCCTGTTCACAGCTGCCTGGGTTTTCTAAAAGACATTTGAAAACTGAAGGGTGAAGGAGCAGCTGCAGTTCACAGCAGGGGGGGCGGGAATGCCTACATTTGAGCTTAGATCCTTTGGATCCATAGTCATAAAGCAGCAAACCTTGCAGTCCCCATGGACAGCCTGGTAAGAGCTTGTATCGCAAAGAGGTGGCTGGAACCCTGAGCATAGCCAAGGGGCATCAGGGAGGCTGCTGCCCCCCCAATCAAATAAACAAACAAACAAACAAATAAATAAATAAATAAATAAATTAGTGACCAATCATGTCGCAGATAGCTCGGTTCTTCCCCTCCTAACATAAATGCTGGCTACGTCCATGGCTGGGACACCAATGGACTGAACAAGATCAATGCTGTTGTCTCTGCATTTTCATTTGGCAACCATGAGCAATGAATTGCTGCCTCTCTTTCCTTCTGCAACATGAACACACAGCCATTGTTCCAGGTTTTACTTTGTGGGTTGTTTGGAGATGCAGATGAAACAGTTCTTAAAAAAAAAAAAAGTGCATCAGATGCCACTTGCAAACCAACTCAACCTTCACTTAAAGCCTGTACAAATAGAAAAGTTGTTAATATCCAACAAAATTCTGGAGGCAGTGACTTCCACAAGACTGATGCACCAGTCTAGTAAAAAGCACTCCTAGGCACTGAGACCACCTGAGATTCCAGTGATGATGGATCAAGGATTGTTCCTTCGGAGGGAGTGCAACAGGTAATTGACCAGTATCCCAGACAAGAAAACCATAGAGCCTCTGTCTTCCCAGGATTCAGCTTGGATTTATTGGACCTCATCCATCCCACTACTGCATCCAGACACCGGCTCTGGGCTTGCACAGCCACACTTGATTTAGGTGTCACTGAGAAGTGGAACTGTTGCACCACAACTCCCACAATCTTTGACTGTTGGCTGTGCTGGCTAGAGCTGATGAGACATGGAGTCCAACAATGTATGGAAGCCTCCCCACAGATACCCCACCCCCAATCTATAGCACACTGCTTCCCTCTTATATGTGTGCATATTTCAGAATAACATACAATTTGTGAAGCATGGTCTCACTGTGTGTTTGCCTTTATGAATTAGTATTCCTTTCTTTGAATTTATTACTTCTAATGCTTTTTCATTCTCTGAAGATATTCAGTAAAGTTTGGTGGTCCTACCTGATGTCTGTTTATTTCCTGAATCTTCACTTCTGAATTTAAGCAGAAAATAGATTTTTTTAAATAGATAGATAGATAGATAGATAGATAGATAGATAGATAGATAGACAGACAGACAGATGTTCTCTGTGTAGAAGGAGGACTAAATTCTAGAAAATAAAACCCTGGCAACACAGTCAGATCAGCATCCAGGTATATAAACACATGAAGGTACATTGATTCCTGTATATAAAGGGTTTCTCTCCACTCTACCACCACCACTATTGAGTCGGGAGACTTTCATGAACTGAATCTCTCAAAGCTAGCCAGAATAAATACAGCATGCTAGATTACCAGACCTAAACATTATAAAAATCTGCACTTATGACCCAAAGCCATGGAAAGATTTCCAAGCAGCTGGTGAACACATGAACTATTGTCCCCCTGCAAAACCTAAATTGGCATGCTTTTCCCAGTGGTGATCCAGTGGGAGCTCTGTGTCCTGAAGTCAGAAGAAACTTTTGAGACACAAGGTTATTAGGCGAAAGTTCAGAGACCCAGCTCTAGGACTGCTTTCCGGAGTGATGCTAAGAATGTAAGAAGAAGCCATTTTAAGTATGAGTGGTAGAGGCCCCATTCCATATGTGCATTAAGACCTTTAACCAGAGGGAGGTGAGGCTCCTGAGGTGATAGGATTAGAAGACAGACATCTCCACCCAATCTACTCCCCCCACCCCGGCCAGCTCAGTGCAAATGGGTTTTCGATTGCTCTGCCGATCTTTAGAAATCAAATTATGTTTACCTTGAGCTTGTCCAGACACAAGGTGTGGAAATGTGACTGTGCCTTCACATCTGTCCCATGGGCATGTCTGTCCTGCCTCGAAGACCCTAGTAACCAACACATGGGAGATTATTTTGAACAGGGCATCCAGACACAAATCCAATGCACTTCGTTCTGAACTGTACACTCAATATCCTACTTACAATCCTGAAATAGTGCTCTTTTGGAGACTTCTATCTTTTTTTAAAATGTATTTTTATTAATGATTTCTTGGTTTATAAAAGTATGTGCAATCTCTCTTTTTTCAAGTTACATTTTCTACAGATCAGTTTCATTTGTTGAGACATTAGTGTTACATTAGGAAGGAAAGGGGGAAAGAGGTGGAGGGGGCATGGTGAGTGGGGGTGGGGGTCGGGTGGGGGTGTTTCTATTCTACTTAGTGTATGTGTGGGGTTTTGTGTCAGCATTGCTTGTGCGGGTTCTCTTTACTATTCAGTTGTGTTCATTTGGTGGTGAGAGAGGTTGGGGTTGGCCTAGGATGTGTTTGTTTGTTTGTGATTGGCTATGGTGATCTTTGTTTTCGTGTGTGAGTGGGGTGGGTGGGTGTTTTGGATCAGGTTAACCAGATTGATTCATATGCTGTTGGCGGATTCTTGTCATTGTCTTGTTGGGCTGTCTATGTGATAAAGGGGAGCTGTACCGGGGTGAAGGTGTCTTCTTCTGTTTGTCCCCGTGTCAGTTTCAGTTTATAGGTTAATTTTTCTAGTAGAGCTGTTTCCCGTATTATTTGGTACCATTGGTCCATGCTTATTCCTGACAGGTTGGAGACTTCTATCTGAAGGACTGTCTGGTCCAAGTTCAAAGGTGAGATGATACCCATCAACAATTAGCCATTGGATGGGACTTGGTTGCAGTCTTCCCCACTATGGTGAGATGTATTTCGGCTTAAATTATGATGATTATTTCTGAAATGTGTGTCTCTCCGTATAAATTAGCATATGCAACAAACCCGCTTCCCCACCCAAATTGGACTTTTCGTGGTAAGAAAAGTGTTGAGACGATGCAATGGAAAATGTGGGATAGTGACAGCTTGACACAATATTCCATAGCCCAAAGCAAAATGTCATCTAACCAGCCCACAACCTAGTGCAAACAAATCAGGATGGATGTTCAATAAGCAGGTTGCCTGGAAATGACCCAAAAGAGATGAGCTATTCCACCTACCCTTCCCCACCCCCTTCCCCCAGATCTAGGGGAAGTAAGGCAGTTTCCAGCATTGCTTTGGTTCCCTGCGGTGAGGAGAGTCGGTGATGAGTCAGGGAGAAACCAGGAGCTGCATCCAGCACTGTACAGCATAGCTGGCTGAGCTCCACACCTCAGAGAATGTAGCAACAATCTAGCCCAGCCGTGAGTGGGATTGAATGCAGGAAACGTATGGGGTTTACTAGATGTCAGCTATCTCTGAAGTGGTTTTTTAAAAAATCTGACAGATGGCTCGATAAAAAGAAAGGGACAAAAGCATGAATAACAGGTGACTAAAGAACGATATGCATCTGTGCCTCTCAGATGGGAATTAGGTCACATTAAAGTCAACCATGATAAGTATTGTTTTCTTGTTTTTCTTTTTAAAGACAATGAAGCATTGTGCAATATTGCTCACACAGTCTCAATTCCTAATTTCTTGATTGTATTGGTGTCTTTCCTGATTGCATCTCTGTCAGAACATAAAGTCCTCAAATTCAGAGAAAACCAAGTGACATTGCACTGCTGCACACAAGTGGTAAAAGGTAAAAAGGTAAAGGACCCCTGGATGGTTAAGTCCAGTCAAAGGCAACTATGGGGTTGCTGCACTCATCTCGCTTTCAGGCCGAGGGAGCCAGCGTTTGTCCACAGACAGCTTTCCGGGTCATGTGGACAGCATGACTAAACCGCTTCTGGTGCATCAGAACACCATGACTGAAGCCAGAGCGCATGGAAATGCCATTTACCTTCCTGCTGCAGCGGTACCTATTTATCAACTTGCACTGGTTTGCCTTTGAACTGCTAGGTTGGCAGAAGCTGGGACAGAGCAACAGGAGCTCACCCCATTGTGCGGATTTGAACCACCAACCTTCTGATTGGCAAGCCCAAGAGGCTCAGTGGTTTAGACCACAGCACCACCCATAGGAAGGTATGAACCGAAGGTGGGAAACACAGTTTCCGCATTATCTGAAACCAAGACTGGTAATGTTAGGGTTTTGTGGTGGATACAAATCCCACCACTGCCCAGCAATTTGTGAAGGCCCTTGGCTGATTAATATTCCACAGCCTTTTAAATGTGTCTGTGGGAAGAGTGTTTTGCTGTTTTGTTTTAATTATTTATCCTGTATTTTATTCTGTGGACTGCCCTGAGATCTTATGATGAAGGGCGATATATAAATCTAATAAACATCCACAAAAGCAATCCTGTGGCTACTACCAGTTTGTCATGGATCCCTTCCATATACACCATAGATTAAAAGTTCCTGCTTCCCTTATCCTATTTAAATCATAACTAGGTATAGGCATGAGATGAAAAGCCCAAGATACTAGTGTCTGAAAGTCAAACAAACATATTACAATCTATTAAATCTTGCCATAACATAAAATAACAAGTTTATGTGTGGGTAGGTTATATAACAATACTTAGTTCAATAGCTGCTTGAAGATATTGCCACTGCTTTAAGGATGCTTCATTTACTTTAATGGTGTTACTGATGCTTTAGAGGGGTGTCCATAGATTTGCTCTAGTTACTATCTCTACATTGTACAATAATCATGTGTTGTCCAAACCAGGACCCCTAGTTAAGCTGTGTCCTCACCAGCCACAAGCTGTAACCAGGGTTTGTTTGAGTGGATCTGGTGAAAGCTGTGTTACTTGCATTTGGTGCAAAATTTAAGCAATGCTGAATGCAAGCAGTGCTGTCGTGGAACAATTCAGAGTGCAGAGTTTGGAGAAATTCATTTTCACTTCTGATTGTTAGGGATGTGTGTGCCTGGATCACATATAGTAATAGTAATGCTCTTTCACATAAAAACTCCTTGCTCTTTTTTTTTTTAAAAGCTAGTATAGCAGATAGATGAGTCTAGATGTGTTTTCTTTTACCTAAAATGTTAATTTTCTATGTACAGGAAGGAATATATTTGGGAGCATTCAGAAAGGGTACCACAAGTTATCCTGAATGAGAAGCATCAGGATCACACATCTGACATGCCATAGACACAAATGCATGCATGGCCCTATATACTCATTCCCAGAGCACCTCTTCTGTCTGTGTGATGATGCTTGAACTCAGGATGAAAGAGAGAAACATGCTAAGAGGAAGGCACGTTTGGCAAACCTTCACCATGATCAACTCCTGCCCGAAAACCTATGTCCCCACTGTGGAAGGACGTGTGGATCCAGAACTGGCCTCCACTGTCACTTACAGACTCACTGTTAAGACCTTGTTCATGGAAGACAATATTACTTGGCTATGAGTGATCACCAAAGAAGAAGAATAAGAAGAAAGCATGCATGCACACATACTTGAAGCTAGAGAACCTCTAGTCCAACATTTGACAAATATAAACATTTTACAAGTTTGATATAATGCAATTTTGTGTGTTATTTTTTTACTAATATTAGTCCTTACCCTAAGACATGTGTTTTTGTACACATTACTTGGCTGGAGAACTGCACTGCAAAATTCAGAAAAAGTGTGAATTAGGGAGGATGGCTGTACTGTGGTTTGCATATTGCTTTGCAAAGCACTAATGTGACAAGTTTGCCTTTAAATGTAAACTGAATCCTAATCCAGGAGTGTGTCCTTTCCCTCTCCCTTGCTCACTCTTACCCTGTTCTCTGATCTGCTCTAACGGCACCTGTGCCTCTGCACTACATGTGGGGCAAGGAGCTGCTGCTGGCAACAGCCCCTCCGAAAGGCGACGGTGCAGCCAGTGGGTGGGCTGCAGTGTCAGGGCCCACTGCCCATCCCTGGCTCACAGCTTGTGAAATCCTGGTTTAAAACATGAGAATTCAGATCATTATGATTATTATTTTTAAACCCAACCTAATCTGAAAGCAGTCCCTTCTCCCATTCCCAGTTCCTGTGACTGATGCCAATAAAAGTCACTTTTTAAAACTCTCTTTTACTAAATAAAAATTAGGAAATACATTTGCTTGATTTATAAATGCTTTGTGTTCATCTGTCTCTGTTCAACATTTGGCTTTGTACAATGAACAGGAAATGGAAGATGTATTTCTTGGTAGACTTAAGTTTTTCTGTAAACAGATTGAACTGCTTGCCTGCCTGACCCAGCCTGAGTGGTAGCAAAGAGCAACAGCCTGGGATGTTTACATGTGCACAGAATAATTTCCCCCCTATTCATGTTTCCTTTATTTGGTGCCTTCCTGATTAGATTTCTCCTTTGCCAAGAAAGTGACATTTGAGATTCAGATGCATTTTTCTTGTGCATCCAACTCCAGATGTGCATCTGATCCTAACAAGACACACACCCTAAACTCAGCCCAGACTGGTCCCCAGATTGGTCCCCCGTCAATGCCAACGGATGTGGTCTGTAGGTAGGTCATTACGCTAATTAATGTTTGTGTCTGAGGCTCTCCTACATATGAGTCTATTTCTTGAAATCTTCAGTAAAAACAAGGCCTCAAGAAATGGCACATGTTCTGTCACTCTTTCTTCCAGCATGCTGGTATCTGATGCTACTAATAAAAGCAAAACAACAAAAATTACACACACACACACACACACACACACACACACACACTCTTTCATATAAACTGCAGGAAGTTCTTCTCTGCAGCCTGATGAAAAGCAAAACAACTTGTGTTCAGCAACTCACTCAGGGCACTTCCAAACTATCACTATTTTGAGGTAGGATTCAGTACCCACCAGGAAATTCAGGTTGCACAATAGTTGACCATTATCATCATCACCACCCTTCCACAAAATGTTAGGCATACAACAGTGCGGACAATACACAAAATCAACAATCGCAAGAACAATTTAATGTTAAAAACAGTAGTAAAAGAGTGGCATATATCACATGTGACGGTATACAAAAATATATGTTTACATTTCAGTACTATAAATGTAACAACCTTGATAGCAGAAGGAACAATGCAGAACTCTGAACAGTTTCACCCCAGTCCCGGATGGTCTAGCTGCTACTTCTGTATCTACTAAAAGTTAGCCAAGACTCAAGTTAATCTGATCCAATTTAGTTTGACCAAAATGGTGGAAGACCCAAACATGTTCATCACTGCTTGGACGTGGAGCTTTTAAGTGTGCATTCATGCCTGGAAAGAATGGGGCAAACAGTAAGTGTGGACTGGCCCTTAGTTTTCCCAGATGAGGACCACCTCTTTGGCGTAGCAATCAGGCAGCAGTTCTTCTTTTGTTTTCTTAGCTCTTCTCTTTTTTGAATCTGCAAGTAGAGATATCGAGGTTTGAACTTGAGGCCATATGGATGGGAAGTATGTCTTCTACAGCTGTGGTGCAAGGAGTTGTGCCTCAATGATCCAAAGTGTGGAGTCCCAGTAGACACATAGGAAAAAGAGCTTTGGGCCCTGTCCAAATGGTCCAACAACATGTCTAGATTTTGAGAATTGCTCACAACCTCCTCCTATTCAGTGTCCCATAATCTGTCTAGCTGCTTTTAGCAATGCACACAGTCGTATATTTCATGTGCTGTAAATATGCCATGCCAGCTTCCATGCCAGCTTTGTGACCCTGCAGCACGAGATGCGTAAATTATAAAGCCAAAGCCCCTTCTTTGTTCTCTTCGAAATCCCCCCATACAAATCACCACGACTGTGATGCTTGCAAAGATATAGCTGCTGACATCAGTTGGATTGCTGTACATAATACTTATCTTGCTGACCAGAGCCATTCCCTTGTTGACCCTTAGTCAGTCTTCCATGGGAACCCTTTTCCTCTTATCCTGTCTGCCCTGCCTAGATTTTGAAGGCTAGCATCCTCTTCTGTGGGTGAAAATCTGAAAATCACAGGGCTGCGTCTCATGATCTCGTTTGCATTTTTACATTAATAATGTTCTTGAGTTTGAAGAACTTGCATTAGTTGTGAACGGTAACCACATATAGTTTGTCACCATTGAAAATACCCGCAGGCCTTCCTGGGAATTGTTGCTAAGGGATGTTTGAACCATTTCATTGCCCCTCTGGTTTTAAGGAAGCAGGGGTGTGTATACTTGTGTAGCTATGACTTCTCCTAGGCTCCTTTTCACATTTCATGTTAAAGGAATACGGGTATTTTCTTACAAATCTTACCTTTGTCTGAAGAATAGGGTAGATAGAGCATGAGGTTTGATAATGGATGTGACAAGTTCAGAGAGAGACACCTCATGAACAGGAAGAGAACAGAAGCCAAGTGTCCCAGACTTGTTCCATGAAAACGGCAATTGCTGGGCAAGGGTGTGTGAGGGGGGGGAGCTTCCCAGTCCAAGTTATAATTAAAAACAATGGGATTTGTACACTTACAAATCCCCCAGTCATCTTGTTCTTGTCTCAGCAAACAAAAACCTACACTTCCCGTCTCCATTTGATGCTTCCCCATATATTTTGATAAAGAAGGACTTAAAAGCCACAGCAGTTACAGGTTGCTATGGGGAGGGGGGCATTTTGAGTGGAAACGTGGAGTGGAAATTATTATTGTTGTGCTGGGGTACCTTTGGAAGCTAGGACAGATAGCTGAACGTCACAAGGAAGGAAGAGGCTGCTGTGTTTCTCTGGTACAAACATTTCTGTTTTTCAGGGAGAGTTATGGCTCACAAAGTTCCTTTAATTAGCCAGCCTTCCTTCTGACACACATTTCACCCAGTGTAAGCATTCCTCTGTCTCTGAGCTGCCCTTCGATTTTTACAGAACAGCAGCCATTCCAAAGGCCTTCTGTCTTTCTGCTTCTGACTTTGCAGAGAAGGGAAAAACTGAGGTAATAATTGTTATTTCAGAGACCAAATCCCTTTGGAAAAATTCCTGCTGCTTTTTCGCAGATGGCGCTGGCTGGTTTGTTTGTGGTAGCTGTGGAAAGGCTCTCCCTGCCAAGAAACACATCCATGCATTGGGGCTAGCAAGCAGAAATCCAGCAGGTACAGCTATTCCTAGCAAGGGGGAAGCAACCGTGCACCACGGCTACCACCTGCATCATTTGACAACCACATAAAACTGAGGTGGTACAAGAGGCCACCAACTTGAATAGCTTTAAAAAGAGGATTAGACAAATTCATGGAGGATAAGTCTAATAATGGCTATTAGCCACAATGACTATTTTCTAAGGTAAAGGTAAAGGGACCCCTGACCATTAGGTCCAGTCGTGGCCGACTCTGGGGTTGCAGCGCTCATCTCGCTTTATTGGCCGAGGGAGCCAGCTTACAGCTTCCGGGTCATGTGGCCAGCATGACTAAGCCGCTTCTGGCGAACCAGAGCGGCGCACGGAAACACCGTTTACCTTCCCGCCGGAGCAGTACCTATTTATCTACTTGCACTTTGACTTGCTTTCGAACTGCTAGGTTGGCAGGAGCAGGGACCGAACAACGGGAGCTCACCCTGTCGCGGGGATTCAAACTGCCAACCTTCTGATCGGCAAGTCCTAGGCTCTGTGGTTTAACCCACAGTGCCACCCACGTCCGGGAAGAGTATAGTCAGATCCTGCTTGCAGGCTTCCCACAGACATTTGGTTGGCCACTATGGGAATAGTATGCTGGACTAGATGGGCCTGATCCAGCAAGCTCTTTTTTATGTTCTTATAAGTTCTCTACCCTGTGGCTCCTTCCTATATCAGCCCAACTCAGAAGCACCTACCTTTTTGGGCTTGTGGGCACAGGAGAAACTGCTATGCCTCCTAACCTCATTGCAATCTATTCTATTTGCTATGATACAACACTTATTTCAAGCCTAATGTTGGGGAGGGGGGCACCCTGTGGACACCAGGGATGGCCTCTGAGACCCCATGTGTGCTTGTGGGTGCCAAAATGGAGACTCCTTGCCTAATCTTTCTTGAAAACCAGAGTGCCACCAGTAACACAGGCAGTCGTGGCATGGACTCCTGACATGCGACCACAGGCATTCAGCATTGTAGTCAATTAAGCATAGAGCTATTGAAATTAATGGGCCTTATAATAGTCATGTTCATTAGCTTCAATGGATCTACTCTGAATAGGACTAACATTGAATACTAGCCTCAGTGTGGCCAAGTGGAATGGAAATGAAGACTTTGGTAGGTCTTCATGAGAAGATATGGACAGTTTCCAAGATAGGCAAGGGCTTTTTCTTTATGTCCACCCATCTCCACACCAGTTTCAAGAGGGCAGAAAGTATACTTGAGCAACTTTTTGCTTTGTCTGCTGAATTTGTGTTGTCAGCCAGCTTTCCAGGATGGGGGAGGGGAAACCTGGCAACCCTAAAAAGAGAGAGAACATTTTTCATCTCATACAACAATTCAAAATGTGATGCTTCCCCAGCACCTGACAGATACCCAAGAGGCACTGCTTGTTACATCTCCAGAGTCCCAGCCTCATTTATATTTGCTTGTTTGACAAGGTTACTTAAGATGTTTTGGCAACCTCCACTCCTCCCAAAGATGCTTATGAAAAGGATTTGGGGCCCCCCAAATATTTAGTGACAAGTAGCCTAAAAGGTGGCAGCAGTCATAAAAGAACAGCTGTATCACGGCTCCTTTTGGAGCCGAGGTTTCTTTGCGCAAGTCTTATCTGGGCAAATTTCTCAGAAGCAGGTGATTCCAAGCAGGAAATCATCTCTCTCGCTCTTGCTTTTTTCCTCCAGAAATCTGAGCAAAGGAATGGCAGGCGAATGGTCACAATCTGTTTCTACTCTCTCGCACATTTAAACATCACTTTTCACCTCATCAGGACAGAAGGTGCAGTGTTTATCCCTCCTTGACAGCGCTTGGAAGACAACTCTTGATGCCTTCTCCTTTAGCAACAGGTTTCACCGTGGCTAATGAGCTGCCCATGTTGCAGAGTTCTGCCATTCCTCCTCAGAGGAATCTTATCTGATTAGGAGAGAGGGGGACTCTCCTCCCTATAGTGTCATCTTTGCTCTTCATGGCTTTGTATTTGTGTTAAGGTTAAATGCCACTCAGCACTGGCATAGAGAGGGAGAGAACGCTCCACTCATATTGCTCCCTACTGTTATTCTTTCATCTCAGGGTTACCTTTTTCAGTTGGTTGAGTCACCAGTTGCACCAGTGGAGGGGGCAGGGGGCCACATCTCCAACCTGGAGAAAGTCCTGGGCACCCCACACGGCTGCAACCAAACATGCATGCATGTCCAGCAATCCCATTCACACCTGCCAGGAGTGAAAGAATGGTTTTCACTTATATCAGGTCTAACTTGTGCGTGATTTTCCTACACAGAGCAGAGGAGGAGGCTGCGATCTCAAGGAAGCTCCCTGGCAACCATTAGTCCTCTGTTGGAGCTAATGCAAGGCTTTCCCCTCAAGCCTCATTGCAGTGGGGGAGGCAATGAGGAATAAGGGTATTGCAGCTATGGAGGGAAGCTTTATCTCTTATTGGTTCTGCTCCAAACTCTTCCATGGTGTTTTTGCCTGGCTGGAATGTGCCATTGAACTCTGATAATGCTTGCCGGGATGCAGAGGAGTGTGTGTAGAAACGATCCCAAGGTACAAAGTGTGGGATGTAAAACGCAGGAGCAGTCAATGACAACATTCCTAGAGTGTACATCTTAGAACATGGGGAGGGATGTCTGTCTAGCAAGCAGGTAAACTTCCTGGGGACGGACTTCCTCCGCATGTGACCAGAGGTGGGTGTGGCCTCACCTGTGCAGGTAAATGATAAAAGCACAGGGCAGGCAGCCATATCTCTCTCTCTCATCTTCATCTTCTGAAGGAGCAACATGCCCTCTTGGCTCTCAGCCAAGAGAGGACAGTACTATCTTCCTATAAGATAGATTTTGAGTGTATTTTACCTTTTTTAAGCTGTCTGCCTTCTGGGATCACATTGTGAACAGAATGTGAGTAAACTCTTTTATACTTTTATAAAGACTGTGTCGTGTCTTGTATTTTAAGAGGGAACAAAAGGGGAAATTACCAGAGTAATTATTATAGAGGTTCTAGCGAACCTGTGCACACGTTACCGTTGCGAACTTAAAGGGGAATGTCTATAAACTCTGCTGATATTTTGGGAACTTGTTAGCACAAGTTGGATTAGGATATAATCTCACAATATATCCTCTCCTGCACCCCTGAACATTCCCACACAAAGGTAACATTTACATTCATTGCTCTGCCCACTTTTGCCACCGGCGTGTGGCCTTTGGATCTCTGCTCAGAGGGGAATGTGTCTTTTGGGCTGAAATGAGTCCCCCATGCCTGCAGTACATAAAGGCCCTTTTCCAGATGAAGTGCAGGAAGGGGCAACTGAGGACCAGGTTTCCTAAGTGGCGTCGCTCTGCATGTGGAATGTTTACTCCAGGGAGACTTGCTTGGTGCCGACTCATCTTTTCTGCTGCAATGGCTTATTATGTTGATTTTATTGTGCAATCTTAATCAGATGTAGGCCCCACTAAGTTCAATAGGACTTAGTCCCCCAGCTAAGTTGCTGTGGGTTTGCAGGCTTGATGTCTTCTCCATTATTAGCTCTCCATATGGGTATACCTGTATTTAGCAATGATTCTTTAACATAAACTTCGTTGGGCTGATCATGTTGTTTGGATGCCTGATTATCATCTTCCAAAACAACTACTCTATTCTGAACTTAAAAATGGAAAGTGTAATGCCAGTGGTCAACAAAAGAGGTTTAAAGACTCTCTCAAGGCAAATCTAGAAAAATGTAGTATAAACACCAACAACTGGGAAGCACTGGCCTGCGAGCGCTCCAGTTGGAGAACAGCCTTTACCAAAGGTGTCATGGGTTTTGAAGACACTCAAACTCAGGATGAAAGGGAGAAATGTGCTAAGAGGAAGGCACGTTTGGCAAACCCTCACCATGATCAACTCCTGCCTGGAAACCTATGTCCCCACTGTGGAAGGGTGTGTGGGTCCAGAATTGGCCTCCACAATCACTTATGGACTCACTGTCAAAACCATGTTTATGGAAGACAGGTAGGTAGCTGTGTTGGTCTGCCATAGTCGGGGGGGGGGGGATTCCTTCCAATAGCACTTTAGAGACCAACTAAGTTTGTTATTGGTATGAGCTTTCATGTGCATGCACACCACAATCTTACTCGGGAATGAGTGATCACCAAAGAAGAAGAAGACAACCTATATTTAACAGTGGGTGGACAGATATAGGGCCAGCTCTATTTTTAGGCAGGGTGAGGTGGCTGCCTCAGGAGGAAGATGCTGGGGGCAGTGGTGAGGTACTGGAGAAGAGAGCTGTCTGTACCATGCACCTTGCCCCTCACCACCTAAGCTAGACATCTTGTTGCCCTGGATGGCTAGAACATTTGCTTTGAATATTAGGATGTGTTTTGTTCCTATGAATACTCCTCTTCATTCTGTCCCTCCACATGTGTGAATATTCATTCTATAACACACATCTTTCCATGTTAATTGTGGGTAAGAACTGTTCTGTTGCAATGTTATGATTATTTCCCCCAAAGTTAGCTGACTTGAGCATCCAGTCACATACACCAATACGCCGACAGATGTATCGAAGATGTGCCACAGAGTGCTTTGTTGAATTTCCAAAAACATAGAGGCTGTGTGCACACTCCTGTTTACCTGGCATCCAGTGCTCTCTCATCACTGGTTTGGGAAGTGGTGTACGTACAAATTTAGCCACAATCCATATCTATCCTGTCCTTTCCTGGAAATACTGCATTCTGGCGCATTTCTCCCCAAACCCGCTTCAATCCAAATTGAGAAAAAGATGCATTTTACCCTGGCAATGTGTACACATCCCTGGTGTTAAAAGATCCAGGGAATGACATTCAAAAACAAATTCCTCGCATCTCATGCCATTCAGTGTAACGTTCAAAGAAGTTTCTGTCTTCTGTAGGCTTTGAAACAAAGCACCTATATGAGAGAGAGAGAGAGAGAGAGAGAGAGAGAGAGAGAGAGTCCTGAGCCAAACTTCACTCACTTAGACACATAAAAACCATGCATGAAATGTAGCCTCCACATGGGAAGCACATGTGTCTAGGCTCCATATGTTTTCTCAGTAAGGAGAAACCAGGGGAGTCCCTGAGGTTTTGCCTTGCAGCTGTTCAGCTATTCTATATGGTCACAGAAAGTGTTCCCCCAACCCTGGTCTCTCTCTCTCTCTCTCTCTCTCTCCCAAATCTTAAAACTTTAGTGGAACTCCTAGGATGGCATTTGTAATACAGTTCCTCATATTTCAATGCACGCTGCCTCAGGCCTCCCATTAACAAGTCAGACCTTGAGCGGAACACAAGCCTCCAATTTCTCGGCAATCAGGATTCAAAAAAATGTGAACTGACCCAAAGGGCAAATGGAGGAGGAGGAGGAGGAGGGCTGGGAGCAGATCTTCAGCTGTTTCTTGTTACTGGACATCATTTCTTTTAGGAATGAGCCTTTCCATCCTCTACTCCTCCTGCTCATGTTAGCTCTTGCATCTGGTTTATTGCATTAAAAAAGAAAAAATGAAATACCTTTGCATGAACATTTTTTGGTGTTTGTTCAAACAATTACATTTAAAGGGAAATGCATTTTGTGTGTGTTTTCTGGACATTTTATTGCAGTATCTGGCATTTCTGCTGTTTTTCTGGTACTCTCTTCAAAGGGAAAATGAAAGCCTAAAATGAAAAGTATGTGTTTATGCAAGAAATTTCCTCTGCTCTCTGCCTAGAAAACTCCACTGCAGATGGTCAAATGCCTATCAAAGAATTTCTAGTTGTATAGGACCAGTTAGCTAAGACCATGGTAGTCTCCAACCTAGATGGTTTTTGAACTTCATAACCTACCAGCAACTCCTTATGCATAACAGCTTTCAATCTTTTCTCCTTCCAGCTCTCTGTTGTATCCCTTCCTCTTGGAGATCTAGGTGAAGAACATGGAAGGTATAGAGCCTGAAGGTCATAATGCAAGCATTAAGTAGGGAGTTTTCCTAGAAAATGCATGTAAGCATGTTCTTTCTTTCTTTCTTTCTTTCTTTCTTTCTTTCTTTCTTTCTTCACCTCTCTCCTCCCCCCAATATGCAAGCTGGATTGTATTAAACTACCTTGTACTTAGAGTAGATCTATTGAAATGAAAGGCCATGACTAACCTAAGTCATGGGTCTACTCATTGGTCAACCCACTATATACAACTCTCTAGAACATACAGATTCCTGCATAGGTGGTCATGAGCATTATTTCCCAGACTTGTGCATATACACAATGCACACCACACCACAACACTGGCACACGCTAGCACACAAGCAAACAAGTACTCTCTCTCTCCGTCCCCCATACTCTGGCATAAGTCCACCTTCAACAGATAGTAGTAGTTGTGGAGGCGGAAAGGAACTTTGATTCCTTTCTGCCAGGCAGCCAAAAACAGCATGGGAAATGGAATATCCACCCCCCCTTCTCTACCTACCCACAGCCTAAGTTGCTTCCTTCCTTGAAGCTTATTGCCTTAGGAAAGCACTAATCAGTTGCTGAGACAACTAAATCCTACAGGACCAAAGGAGGCTTGACAAATTTATAGTGAGATGTACTTTGGTAGGATCATGCCAAGTTCATCAGCTGCTGGGACGAGCTCTGCAGTTCAGTGGGCTTCAGCTCAACAGCTCTGAAGCCCACCCAGCTTCTTCTACGTTGGCTGTAGCCACATTTGTACAGCTCCCACACCCCTCTCCGAAGGAATCTATTGATTAGACACATTCCCATTGTGCTTTCAAGGGCATACCTTAGACACAGACCATAGAGATGAGTTGTGGATCAGGTTTGGGGCAAGATGGGCCTAATTCGCAAGGCCTGGTAGAGACAGCAAGACAGATTTGTCTTCTATAACCTTGTCATACTCCGCTCTTCATACAGATAAACTTAACAGATCAATCTTAACTGATTCATTTAGGGTTTGTGCCAGAATCAGAATAAACAAAAATGACTATGTAGTCATGCCAGACATCTGTAGTTTATATCACTCAGAATTTTTGTAACCAATCTGCCTAGCCACCCACGTGCCCATTAATGTATCTTGCTTCTAAGATGTTGCAGGAATACAAATCTTTATATAGTTCTAATCTATGAATAGTCGACTGTGGATTTCCAATCCTTGCTGTAAGCAGCTTTCACAACATCAGACACATACTTGTTTTTATATTTTGCTTGGTAGGGCCATGTGATCAACTAATACAGAGTCTAAATGCATTTTTGCTGTGCCCTCTGGTCTATATTACTAGTACTTGGATGGATGAGCCTGGTGGGCCTGACCTAAGTCACCTGTTCCTATCTGGGTCCTAGGTACATCACCAGGGTAGACCTAAGGGTTGAGGCATGTGTTTGTGTTTGCAATTGTCCATAGAAGACATTGCTGGACCAGGAAAGGCTGGTAACATGCACTGCTTACTTCAAGGCTGGATTCCTGCCATGAACTCACTGTGGGGCCCAGAAAGTGCAGGAGCTGCAGCCCAGTTGCTGACAGGAGTGAGACCAGGGGCAAAACAAGGGTTTCTTTCACCCAGATCAAAGACCCAGTTTGGCACCTCCCCATGCGTATTTGCATCCACACACAGAGAGAGACTGGGAGCCTCAGTGGCACCTTTCTGGAGGCTTCACCCAGGGCAAAAAACCCAGTTAGCCCACCCATAGCTATGGAACTGCACTGCACTGTGGGGTGGGTAATTGAAGACACAAAAGGCTTATAATAGCTCAGTTTGTTTGATAATGGGAGCCATAAGCCAGGCAGAATATGATGGTGGCCTGGAGGGGGAGGTTGCTGAGGTAACAGAGGGAGTGATGTCCCCAAATGAAAAAAGGTGTCCCTTTTAAACTGAGGTTTTGAGCAAGGGTTTTTGGGGAGGAGAAAGGAGGTGCCAGAAGGCCATATGTGCTGGAGGCTGCACCAAGAGATCAGGAGGCATGGCCGGCAGCCGCTTTGGACCCAAGCTTGCAGAAGCTACGAGAGGAGCAATGAGAGACACGCTTGAGGTGTAAAATTCTGCACTGCCTCCATCAAAGCTCAGGTTGTATGTGTAAAATAAAATATATTGCTCAAAGACACTTGATTCCACTGTGCCTCCTTCCAAAGGAACACAAACCTTGGTTAAGTGCCGTGACCCCTGGAATCATGCTACCGCTGTAACAATATCTTTGCCTGTGACCTTCACTTCTCCATCTCCAGCCCCCTCAGTCATTTGAAAGTCTCTTGCTCTGTGGACTTCCGGTTGTGAGCGACGCCATCGCAAGCGGGGATTGCTTCCAGGTGGAGAATCCCGGGTTTTTCGGAGGATTTAGGGGGGTCTTTGGGCGCAGTGACCCCCTGAAGTAGTGTCTGGAGGGTGTTCAGACACTCAGGTTCCCGCGGAGAGCCATAACGCAGACCACCCGGCCGCCAGGTAACTCCAACGGAGCGAAGAGAGCGGCGGGGAGGAGAAGCGGGCTGAGGGGAAGCCATAGCTAACTCCGGGAAACGAAGCCCCGAGCTTGCCGGGGGAGCTCACAACTCTCGAAACCAAGGAATTCGGGCTCAAATTAATATAAAACAAATCAGAACTTTAAAGAAAAGCACCGGAGGACAAGTAAGCAATTGCGAGACCGGCGCTATCTCCAGTCAATTTATGCGCACTGGGGAAGCAAAGTTGCTAAAAGTGAAAGTGTGTTGCCACTAGCGGCTATTGTTTTTTTTCCCCTTCAAGCTGCTACAAACTATCTGAAAAATTAATCCTTCGACTGTGTAAGAATTCAAGCTAGAAGGGGGAAACAGAGGGACAAGATTTGTTACTTCAAGGTCCTCTTTGGAATTTTGAAAGAGGAAGCTGAAAGCAGGACTGCAATTCTTTTTCTTTAAAAAAGTCTGCGTAGCAGAGGATGTACTGTCGACTCCATTATACGGTTAGTTTTTTGGGTTTCCTCTTTTCCTGCCTTTGCCTTGTTTTGTAAAAATTTTTTTTCTGGTGCCCTACAGATAGTTTTTTTTTGGACTCAATTTACAATATTGGCTCTCTAACTAGCATAAGAGAGTTGAAGAAAGGGCTTGGCAGTTTGAAATACCCCTCATTTTTACTGTACCACGTCTCATTTTTCCCCTCCTCCATACTTTGCCCAGTCAGTTTTCAGGGGCTTTAGCCACTCAGTGGTCAGGAGGATAATTACAACTTGTTTTCTATCTCTTCTCTTCAATTGGCCTTGCACCTGTTATTTGTGCTCCACTGGATCCCTCTGCTTGGAGGTTGGACTAAACAAGATTTTACAACTAATCTACAAGATCTTATAAGGATTAGCCCAATTGGGGGCAGAAGGTTTTTTTTTCCTTGCTCTTCTTTTTTCTGTGACTGGAACTCTGAACTTTGAATTTCTTTTCTTTTTTTACTCTTTTTTTGTTACATATATTAGCTGGCACTCCCTGGCAATACAACTGATTATAATTGGGGAACTGCGATATCTAAAGGGAGTAGCCTAATTTGTGGCAAGAAGAATATTCTCCTTCTTTACTTTTTATTTTCCCCTTTCCCTTTTTTTCCTTCTCTTTTTTGGAGGCCTTCCGGATGTCATCAACCACCCTCCCTCGATTCTAAAGAGGGGAGGAATCTGAAACTTCTGGTAAAAAGGTTCATTATTGAACTTTTGGTAAAAGGTTTAATATTGATACTCCCAAGCCAAACTTATAGGGACTAGGGATACTGAATTGGATTTTGAATATTGTAACTGAGTAAGGTGGGAACCTATAAAAAGCTGAGTAACATTAGGGTTGTGTCAACCCCTACTAAAGGTTATTAAAGGTTATATTGGAAGGATGTCCCACATACCTAAGAAAGGCGGGGAGGGTGGAACACCAGGAGATAGGAGAGGGTCTAAACCAGATGCAGACTTCAAGACAGAAATTTTGAAAATGTTTGCTGAAATTAGACAGAGCGAAAAGAATATGGAGGATAAACTGGAGCATGTGAATACAAGAATAGAACAGGTGGATACGAGAATTGGGAAAATGGACCAAAAGATTGATGAAACTGTAAGAGAGCTAAGAGGTCAAATTAAAGATGTTTCCAAAAGAACACAATCTCTGGAAGAAGGAATGAAAAAAACAAGAGCAGAAATGAAGGAAGTGAAACGGGAAGAAGAGAAATTAAAAACAGGATTATTCGAAGTTAATAAAACACAAGAAGAAGTATGGGACGCAATCGCGATGAATGAATTGAGGCAACGGGAGGTGAACCTCAGGCTGAGAGCAGTCCCAGAAACACAAGGTGAAAACATCAGAGAAAAATTGACAATAGAAATAGCACAATGGTTGGCGATACAAAAAGAAGAAGTGGAAAGATCAGTTCAAAATGCGTATAGAATAAGAACAAGAACAACTAGAACAAAGAAAATGCCTGGAGACTGTCTGATTACCTTCAAAGATAAAGATATGAGAAACTTAATTCTGCAAAAAAATAGAGAAAGAAGACTAAATATTGATGGGAACTATATAATCATTTTTAAAGATATTCCAGTGAGATTGTTGAAACGAAGAGACCCATATAAGCCATTGGTCCAAATTCTCAAGAAGAACAAGATTGAATTTAAATGGGAATTCCCTCAAGGGATCTCATTTACCTATAAAAGCAAGAAACATAGACTGATTAGTCCGGAGGAAATAAGTAAATTTCAGAGGCGCTATAGGGAGTTGACGGTAGAAGAAGAAGAAGAAAGAGGAGCAGTAGGAGGAGTCGGTCTATTGGAGAGGAAGTACTCAGAAGGAAAGGGAAAGGAAAATGGAGAATCGGAAGATGAAGAGGAAGAGGAAGAAGAAGAGGAGGGAGAAGAACAGGAAGAAGCCAGACCATAATTAATTAGATAAATCTTTAATTGGGAAGGAAAGATGGCGCTAAAACTATGGAATTGGAATATTAATGGAATGAACGATAGGAGGAAACGTAATAAAATTGAACAATATTTAAAAAAGAAAAATCTTGATATCATATGCCTCCAAGAAACACATGTGGCAAAAAAGCATAGAAAAATTTTGATTAATAATAGACTGGGAAATGAATTTGTATCTTCCGATAAAGGGAAAAAGAGAGGGGTTGTACTATATGTAAAAAAGAAGATAGAGGCGCAACAAATTTTTAAAGACGAAGAAGGAAGAATAATTGCAATACAGATTAATTGGCAAGGCGAAAAAATAATAATTGTCGGGATCTATGCACCTAATGGAAATAAGATGGATTTTTATAAAAATTTGGAAGAAAAGTTGTTTGAATATATGGACCAAAAAATGATACTTATGGGGGATATGAATGGGGTGGTTTCACTGGAAATAGACAGGTTAAGAGAAAAAGATGTAAGTAGAGAAGGGAAACTGCCTAAGACTTTTTTTACTATGATAAAAAACCTCAACCTAATTGACATATGGAGATTGAGACATCCGCTGGAGAAGCAGTTTACGTTTTATTCCGAACCAAATCAATCTCTATCAAGAATCGATCAAATTTGGGTCTCTAATGAACTAACCCCAAGAATTCGACAGGTTGAGATACAACCAAAAATAATATCAGACCACAGTCCAATAAAAATGGAGGTTAAAGGATATGAAGAAAGATCATTTAGATGGCGTCTTAACGATTATCTCATGGATGATCAAAAGCTTATTCAAGAGGCAAAGAAAAAATTGACAGATTACTTTATGGATAATATGAATAAGGGTACAAAAATGAGTATAGTTTGGGACGCAAGCAAAGCGGTAATAAGAGGATTCTTTATTCAACAGAATGCGATTAAGAACAAGAATAGGGAGAGAGGGAGGAAGAAAATTTTAGAACAAATAATGGATAATGAAAGAAAATTAATTAAGAATCCAAACAGCTTAAAAATAAAAGAGAATATTAAAGTCCTGCAGACACAATTCGCAATGATTATTAACAAAGAGGTGGAATGGAATATCAAAAGGCTGCGACAGAAAAACTTTGAATTTGCTAATAAATCTGGCAGATGGCTTGCGTGGCAAATTAGGAAAAGGAAGGAACAAAGTACAATTAATAAAATTATCCTAGATGGAGAAGAAGTTGAAAACCCTAAAGCTATTAGGAAAGGATTCCTGGATTTTTATAAACATTTATATAACAACAGAGAAAAGAACAACATGAAGAAAATAGAAAGATTTCTAAAGGAAAAAAGTGTGCAAAGATCCCGACAGATAAAAAAGACCGACTGAATGCCCCAATTGTAAATGAGGAAATAATTGAAACAATAAAAGAATTGAAGAAAGGGAAGGCACCAGGACCAGATGGTTTAACATCCAGTTATTATAAAGAACTGAGGCACGCCCTAATAGTACCAATAAAGGAAGTTATGAATAACATACTGCAACAACAGGATATTCCCGGAACGTGGAAAGAGGCCTTTATTACACTCATTCCTAAGCAAGACTCTGATTTGACACAAGTAAAGAATTACAGGCCAATATCTCTGCTGAACACAGACTACAAGATTTTTGCTGGAATACTAGCAAAAAGATTAAAGAAGATATTGCAGGAAGTAATACATGTAGACCAGGCAGGCTTCCTTCCGAGCAGACAGATGAAAGACAATGTTAGAAACATAATAAATATTCTGGAATATCTGTCTGTAAGGAATGAGAAGAAAGCCCTATTAATGTTTGTGGACGCAGAGAAGGCTTTCGATAATATATCGTGGGAATTTATGTTAAAAAATTTAGAAATGATGGAAGTTGGGAATGAATTTTATAACGGAATAAGGGCAATTTATTCGGAACAGAGAGCTAAATTGATCGTGAATAATATACACACTGAAGAATTTAAGATATCAAAAGGTACCAGACAGGGGTGTCCCCTCTCGCCGCTATTATTTATAATAGTCCTGGAAGTCCTTCTAGGCTCAGTAAGGAACAATGATAAAATAAAGGGGGTGACAGTCGGCAAAAATGAATATAAGATTAAAGCCTTTGCCGACGACATAGTAATTACGATTGAAGAACCCATAAGCAGTTTAAATGAGGTATTGGAGGAAATAGACCAGTTTGGTAAAGTGGCCGGATTTACGTTAAATAAAAAGAAAACAAAAATAATGGTTAAGAATATTGACCAGAGTCTAGTGGATGAATTGCAACGAGAATCAGGGATTGATGTGACCAAAAAGGTAAAATACCTGGGAATATGGCTGACCCCAAAAAACATCGATTTATATCAGAACAACTATATTCAAGTGTGGAAGGGAATTAAGAAAGATTTAGAAACCTGGGGTAGAATGAAACTGTCCTTTTGGGGCAGAATATCAACAATTAAAATGTGTGTGCTCCCAAAGATGATATTTTTGTTCCAAATGATCCCTATAATCAGGGGAATAAGTGTGTTTAAAGAGTGGCAAAGAACGCTTTCGAGATATATCTGGCAGGGCAAGAAGCCTAGAATACAATTTAAGTTATTGACAGATGCTAAGGAAAGAGGCGGTTTTGCCCTGCCAGATCTAAAACTATATTACGAGGCGTCTTGTCTTTGCTGGCTAAAGGAGTGGATAAAGTTAAATAACAACAAATTACTAGACCTAGAGGGCCACGACAATAGGTTTGGATGGCACGCCTATTTGTGGTTGGAGAAGAGGAAAGTCCATAAAGGTTTCACTAACCATGTTATTAGGGGTTCTTTAATAGAGGTCTGGGACAGGTACAAAAATATTTTGGAATTTAAAGTCCCGCACTGGTTGTCACCACTAGAGATAATGTCAGTAAAAAAGACTAATATGAGACCAAATTGGATAACATATGGCGAATTGGTAGTGAAAGAGGGGGAGAAATGGAAACTGAAGCCATATGAACAAGTTAAGGACCAGGTCTATGACTGGATGCACTACTTCCAGGTGAATGCAATGTTTAACAAAGATCTTAAAGAAAAAGGTTATATAGAAAAAGTGTCTAAATTTCAATCAGATATAATTGATAATGATGTTAAGATAATTTCGAAAATGTATAAATTACTTTTGGAATGGCAAACAAAGGACGAGGAGATTAAGTCGGTTATGATTAAGTGGGCCAGAGACTTTGGTTACAGTATACAATTAGAGGATTGGGAAAAGGTTTGGAACGAAAACATGAAATTTACTGCATGCACAGCACTAAAGGAAAACATAATGAAGATGGTGTACAGATGGTATATTACACCGGTAAAATTAGCAAAGATGTACAAGACATGCAATAAGTGCTGGAAATGCAAAGAAAAAGAGGGATCTCTTCTTCATATGTGGTGGGATTGCAGGAGGGTGAGGGGATTCTGGGAATTGATTTATGGTGAATTGAAAAAGATGTTTAAATATTCGTTTGTGAAAAAGCCAGAATCCTTCCTGCTAGGTATAACAGGAAGAGAGATAAAAAGACAGGACTACAAACTGTTCCAATACGCTGTCACAGCGGCAAGAATACTGATGGCCCAGAGGTGGAGACAGGAGGAAATGCCGACCTTGAACGAATGGAGGATGAAACTCATAGAATACGCAGAATTGGACAAAATGACTGGAAGAATAAGATACCAGAAAGATCAAAAATTCATCGAGGACTGGGGAAAGTTTGCGGCATATCTGGAATCTATATGCGATCAACAAACAACGCTAGTGGGGTTTAAAGAGACTTTGTAATACTATAAGGTATATTGTATGACAGAATTAGAGAGGTGTAAGATAATGGTAAACCAGCAATACTATAAAGGAAATGCGGGAAAATAAGAAAAATGGATGATTGTGGGAGGTGCTGGTGGAGGTTCAAAAACTGTAAATTTGTAAACATGGTTGTAGCCAATATAAGCAAAAGGAAAACTGAATAAAAAATTTATAACGATAAAAAAAAGAAAGTCTCTTGCTCCATCTCTCCTCCCTCCCTTGCTTCCCCTGATGCCTGGAACAGAAACTTCTATCATTTGCCTTGTAGAGCAAATGGCAGTTTCAAGGGTGGACCAACTTGGATCGGGAGACTGGCATGGGGAAAGGGTTAATACGTGTGCACACATATACTCCCCACACATCTCCAAGGAAGTTTGGATTATATGATTATACTTACCATTTTTGAAGACTGTGGAAGACGCAACCCAAGATCTCCACTGCCCCATCCAGCT
Source organism: Podarcis pityusensis (assembly GCF_964106645.2). Lineage (NCBI taxonomy): Eukaryota > Metazoa > Chordata > Lepidosauria > Squamata > Lacertidae > Podarcis > Podarcis pityusensis. Next base: position 64,003,040 of record NC_138029.1, read on the forward strand.
GCAATCTAGCAACCCTCTTCTCAACACTGTCTCAAGGCCTGCTCATCAATTCCTCCTTTTCCAAGGCTGAGAGACATGTGGCGGTGCGTCCATTGCAAAATGCACATTTCTTTCTGACATGGTGGAGATTAATGTGCTTCCTTTCACTCCAAAGGGCTGCTCTGCTTTGCTGAATTGAGGAAGTCTGTCATTTATAAAAACATGAGGTTAATGTCAGGGCAGTTTGTTAGACAGCAGGGGTGAGCCCAGACAGCACATAGGCAGGGGACATCAATTAAGAAATGGAGGGTGGGGGGGATTGTTCAATGGCATAGTCCTGCTCAATGAAATGAACAAAAAGAGCTTTCTTTCTGGTACTACCCAAGGGAAGCTGCGCTGGTTCAACAAGGGGTAAGGAAAGCCATGATTTGCGTCAGAGAGGCTGCAAGGCAAATTTCTCAGAAGAGCTCTAGGAATGAATGGGAGCCTTACTTGGAATTTGCTTTTTCTCCAGACAGTGCGAAAATCTATGCTGCCCTCAGAGGAGCTGGTTCGGTATCTATCAATTCCATTCTGCGCAATCAGCTTGTTGCACAATCAATGCACATTTGTTTTCCTTTTATATGCTCTTTTACTGCTTCTGATCCTTGCTTGATTGGCATTTATGTGGGGAATGGGATTTCTGAGGGGGAAACAGAGTTCTGATATAAACATTTTCCATTTTGTTTTGTTTTTGTTTTTTAAGATGACAATGGTGCTATTCCAGAAGAGTGTCTTATGCTAGGAGGGTTACATTCCTTCCCCAAAACAGTGCCCAACCAATTACATGAACTTTCTTGTTCTGCTTTTAAAATGTATTTATTGGAAGCTCTGTACTTCTCTCCTAAACACAGAGTGTGCATTTTTAAAAATGAAAGTGGTTTAACCAATAGCACCCCACCCCTATGCACTCCTGCAATAAGGCAAAGCCCCCCACTTCCCCATGTATTACATGCTGACAGAATTTTGCAGTGTTCATATTTTGCGCAAAGAGCAAAAGGCTCAAAAGGCCTCAAAACACCAGAGACTTCTGCAGTTGGTATATTCCCTGTAGCATTTTAAACAGCAAGCGCCGAACTGAATTATCTGACATAATAACTTCACAGTGTAATCCTCAGGTGAAAGTCTTCTCAGGGAAGTGAAGGTGTGGCCTGCTCCCGGTTTCAACTTCAGAAACTAGCTGGCTTGTTATGCAAAAGAACCTCACTGATGCAATTCAGCGTGCACGATCTTTTACCTCACGCAGATTGTTAACAGATGTTAACAGCACTCTGCAGAGCCCAATGCCAGCCATTAAGATTTCAAAACTGGGAGCTGGGAGAAACTTCTGGGAGAAACGTAAGCAGAGGAGCCTGAGCAGAGAAAACGCTGCTACGGAAGTAGCCAGGGATGTGGGCATTCATAAGACTGGTGAGCCAGCAAGGCATCTACTGCAGGAAGTGGCACTGTGAAAATCTAGATGTCTGCTTTATGTTGTGGTGCCAAAGAAAAACACTGTGATGGTGTGGGGGCCCGATGTAGATTCTCTCCAGCAGAGCACAGATGAATGAATACAGGTGTCCTGGAAGCCCATGGTGTGCAAAGAGAGGCAGAGAAGGGAGGGATGGTGCCGGAGAGGCAGGCCAGGCCTAGCAGAAGCAGCCTTCTCCAAGAAAGAAAAGAGAAATTCCGTATACAGTTAGCATTCCGCCCCCACCCCCAACCTACCTATTTGCACTTCCTGAAACAATAAGCAAACTTACCTTTTGGAATTCACATTCCTCTGAATGTTGCGATTCACTTCTGCAACCAAACGATGCCTACACAAATGCATATGCGAGGTGATAGTGAGCATAGAAATGCATGTATTAGTGAAAATAACATAGAAATATGTATTCTGTTAGGGGGAAATGCTTACAAAATGTGTATATTTGGGACCATTGCATACAAAAATGCTGGATTTATGGTTGGAAAAATGAGAAATGGAGAGAAACCAAAACTGAAGGAATTAACCCTCCCTGCCCATGCCCAATGAATATTTGGTTACAGTAAGACTTCCTCACTTAGGACTTCCTAGCTTACATTTGTGCAACACAGTCCTATACAGTGGTGCCTCGGGTTAAGAACTTAATTCGTTCCGGAGGTCTGTTCTTAACCTGAAACCGTTCTTAACCTGAGGTACCACTTTAGCTAATGGGGCCTCCCGCTGCCACCGCGCTGCTGCTGTGTGATTTCTGTTCTCCTCCTGAAGCAAAGTTCTTAACCTGAGGTACTATTTCTGGGTTAGCAGAGTCTGTAACCTGAAGCACCTGTAACCAGAGGTACCACTGTCTATGTCTCCCTAGTACAGATGCTAGAGGAATCTGTTGGAAATGGACTATCAAGCAGATTCTTTCCATCCCCAACTCAACCTATATCACAGCACAGACTCTTGATATGAATGGTTTTTGACTTAGTTCTCTACAATGTAAGAGGGTTTTTCCCTTCAATATTCACGCATTATGCGTAAATAAATGCATAAATTGCTTTGTAATGTGTGTTATTTAAGACTCTTTGTTGTTTGTGCTGAGAAAGGATCAAGGGGCTACCCCTCGGGGAATTCGTTAACTTTGATAGGAAAACACACAGAGATGGTAACCGATTTGTAAATATATGATAATGCACGCCAATTGTGTGCTATGAGATATGTGAAATAAATAAATGCATATTTCCACATCAGCAGCTGAAAAGATGGAAGAAAGTCTTGGGCAAAGTAAATCAATTGCAGTGGTTTAGAAAACACCGGATTAAAGTGCCAATGAGTGACAGATGAAGCCACATTTGCGCATCCCTACTTAGAAGAAAAACCTTCTGAATTTAAAGGGACTTACCCCGCAACAAAAGTGTATTGGATTGCCTTATCTACTACACCACACCAGTTCTTGAAAAATCACAGATTTGCACATGCAGACACACAGACACAAATCTGGCTTTGTCAAAGATGGAACACCGAGCCTTGCTTCTTTCATGAACTTCTGTGTGGACGAGAGAGGAAGAGTGAGAAATGGTCCACTACCACTATGAAGCCAGTCCTGAACAGTTCAACCCCCACATAATGTGCTGCTGTTCTATATTTCTGTGTCAGACAGAAGTGGCTCACTCTAGAAATATGCGAGCCCTGATGTGACAAGGCAGCTGGCTGATTAGAAGCAGTTAGTATTCTTCACAATGCCAACAAAATATTTTATCAAGATTCCCGCCCCCCCGCCCCCCACTGCAGACTATTTTCCTTTAATGCAAACATGAAATGGTCTGCGAGATAAGAAGTCCATTTATACAAGTTCACACTGTAGCAGCCAAAACAGTGCCAGGGGAACAGAAATCGCTCCCCTCCCCTGCCCCCCTGATCTCCCCAATCAGCTGGCCAGCAGGCACACACCCCACCATTTCCTCACATTCTGCCTCTGTTCTCACAATTCCCACTGCAAACTTTGGCTGCCCAGACTCTTCCTGCCTGCTCTGCAGACTTCCACTAATGCAGACAAAGCCAAGGGCTGTGAGGCTGGGGGAGAGATAAGGTGAAGAGAATTCACAAGCGGCTTGGAAATGCCTCTGCTCCACCCTGGTGCAGTGAGACACTCTTTGCTGCAGCTAAGCCCATGTCTGTCAATAGTCGCCTTTGGCAGCTCCAAAGAAGGAAATCCTGCTGACAACTTTCCTAGACAATCACATCCATTGCCAAGTGCGCTTATGGTTGGGAGGTTTATCTTAATAGCTGCTAACCAATCTTTGCCTCTCTGTAACGTAAATCATCTGCAGAACCTTTACCTCTGTTTTGCTACTTTTATTATATAATATAGAAGGAGCAAACCCAGACATGAAGATTTCCAGTATAAGAAAAGCTGGATGTTGGAGCAGACAACCTAAGGAAGTTATAGAGGTTCCTTTGTTATTTTCTTAAAGAAAAGCCTGGATGGTGGTTGCATATAATTAGTGGTGATGGCATATAATTAGTTATATTTATTCATACTAGTAAAGCATAGCACTTGAGAGGCGTTTAGATGTTGCTGCATTACAGTCTATTCACCCTTGAAAACAGGTGTGATGGGGTTCATACGTGAAATTAAAAGTGGTGTTCTGAATGTGTGCACTAACTTTTAATCCCAGTAGCTCAGCTTTCAAGGGGCATACACATTGTGATGTGTTTTACATGTTTCTTGGTCTCTTTGAAAATTGGTGCATCGCAGGTAAAGGTAAAGGACTCCTGGATGGTTAAGTCCAGCTGAAATCAACTATGGGGTGCAGCACTCATCTCCGTTTTCAGGCCAAAGGAGCTGGCATTTGGCCGCAGACAGCTTTCCGGGTCATGTGGCCAGCATGACTAAGCTGCTTCTGGCGAACCAGAGCAGCGCACTGAAACGCCAGTCCCTTCCTGCTGGAGCGGTACCTATTTATCTACTTGCACTTTGACATGCTTTCAAACTGCTAGATTGGCAGGAGCTGGGACCGAGCAACGGGAGCTCACCCTGTTGCGGGGATTTGAACCGCCGACCTTCTGATCAGCAAGCCCTAGGCTCTGTGGTTTAGATCACAGCGCCACCTGCGTCCCACTAATTAGGGCATACTTCTACTCAAAGGAACGGTGTGCTGAACATGTGAACCACATTTCATTCTAGTACCTCAGTACCTAGGCCAGACCAACAAACTGACAAGCAGTGCAACAAGCAAGCTTACAAATGGAACGCTTAACAGGTGAGTTAAACCATAGGCCTCATTTCTGTTGGTCAATAATGAGTACTCTGCGAGTGCCCTGCCCTGCTTTCCCCTCCCTTTTAGGATGCTTAAAGCAGACCACGGGATCATAAAAGGACTGGAAACATTTCCCAGAAAACTAGTAACATTTATTAAAACCTCTGAGCAGTGATTTTGAAAAACCCCAAAATGTGACATACAGCCAATAAAAAAACACCAATTATCTTTAAAATCCTGCTGGAACAAGAAAGCTCCTGCCCTCTTCCTGAAATCCTGTAATGTTAGGTGAGCCAGACCAAGAATGCCCTTGAGAGGCAGTTCCCTGGCTGGGGTGCCTCAGCTGAGAAAACTCCTGCTCTTCCATGTTCTTACAGACTTCGTCAGCTGATGTAATCTGAAGCAGATCTCTTTGAGATATGCTGGGACAAGGCCATAGATAACATTGTAGGAAACTGGTAACCTGCATCTTGAATTGAGTCTGGGAACTTACATGCAGCCATGTTACATATTATGTTTACATTATATGCTATCTTTGCCTTTCTCTTGTCATTTGGCATGCTACAGCCAGGGCCGTCTTAAGCATATCTGGCACCGTGGTGCAAAGATCCCTCCGGTGCCCCCCCCCAGGCAACTCCAAAACAAGGGAGGGGTGTGTGGAAAATGTCCTCTGCCCCCCCCACCGCCCTGAGCAGGCAGACCAGAAAGGCAGCCCAGGAAGGCTATGTACCACCTTTCGCCAGGAAACAGGAGGAGGACAACGACTGGGAGCAGGGCCATCTTTAGCAGATGCACACAGCTTCCATCCTAAGCCTCTGTGGGGATTGCTCTCCTCCTGCAGAGGCTTGGGAAGGAAGCTGCACAGCCATATAGTTGGCAGGGTGCAGCTGGCGGGCATGCAGGGAAAGGGGAGGCTGCCGGCAAAGCCACACAGCATCCCAATCGCTAGGGCGCCCCTGAGAGGCTGGCGCCCTGGCACAATGAACCACTAACACCAATGGGAAAGACGGCTCTGTGTACAGCATTGTGCACTAACTGCATTTTTAAAGACATTTTCAAGGGTAGCCTCAAGAAGGATGCATTGCAATAGCCAATCTAATGGATTCCATAAATATGCATGATAGATACTAGGTCTTTGAAGAAAGAATGGCTAGTTATTCAGCTATAACTGGATCTGCGAGTTGTCTATTTCATTTTATTTCGTCTTCTTCTTCTTCAAAAAAAGGGGTGGGGAATCCAGTTAAGAGAAATTGAAATCCAGTTCAGATTTCACATTATCTGAGGTCTCATGTTATCCACAATGATAATCACATCCATATTGCCCAGATACAAATTCAGTGTGTTTGATATATCTTCTCTCTAATTACCATATGACATAATCTAGAACCCAATCAGCTGCTCCTGAGTTTGAAGGAAAAGAAAAACAGAATTGGATGCTACCTAAAAAAATGCTAATAGCCCCAGTCATTAAGAGAGTATCATTTCCAGTTGTTCAACTCCCATCAACTCCAGAAAGCATGGCCAATGTGTTATGCGGGCTAGGTCTGATGGGAATTTGATTCAAAAACATCTGGAGGGCACCAGTTTGGGGAAGACAGACATGAATATTAAATGGGATTGAGCCTGCAGTAATTCGCAGGCATATTCACAAGCTGTTGAATACAAAGCAGCACCCTGGGGACCCTCAGATTATAGAAGGTCCAAAATAACCTAAGACAGAACCCACACCCCAGCCACACTTCTTAAGTTGTAATGATCAACAATGTTGAAAGCTTCTGAAAGATCTAGAAAGAGTATTGCACCACCTGTACATTTCTAGATGTAGATTATCTGCCATTAACTTTCAAAAGCAGCTCTGAAGCCACTTGGAGCTAGTCCACTATCTTTGATTTGTACAGTTCCATTACTGTATTTCTGCCGTTTTGAATGTTTCTACAGGCAGGAAATGCACATTTGAAAGACCAAAAAATATAATTACTGTCTCTTGCACAATTCCTGACTCTTGAAAAACCTTGCTTGGAAAGCAGACACTGGAGAGACAGATCTTCAGGCAAGATGAGGAGGGATGAAATCTCCTGAAATGTAAACTATGCAAAATTACTTTTGAATTCCAGACTTTGCTGGGATCTAAACTTATTTTTCATCTTTTAGCCTGGGAAAAGTTTCTTCCTGCTGCTATCTTTTTGTGGACTCCTCTTGATTCCTTAAGCTTAAAAATGACGCATGCATCCCTGTACACAGCACCACCATTAACCCAAACCCTTTTGGAACATCTACAGAGGCAAGAAGCTCGGTCTTCTTCACCAGTGTTCCATGGTGAAAGGAAGCTGCCCCTTAGCACTTTCCGTCAACAAACCATGTGATCAATGAGTTTCACCATGGGCTCTTTATGTTGCCCTGATCTGGATGGATAGGGTGGAGTACTACTTCATCTTCCTGCCCCAACAAAGAACAGGAGAAAGAGGGATTAGGCAGGATCTACTAACAGCTGCTTGTTCCTTCATTAGTATGGCATGGTTCACACTTCCAGAACCACAAGAACCAGTTGCCATGGCAGGCTACATCTGTATCAGTGAGAAGCTGTGCATGTTGCTCATTAACTATTATGTGGTTTGTGGCATTTGCCAAGTTATATATGTACATGGTTTCCGTGAAAAATGTTAACCAGATGCAGACCTGCTTTGCTTTTGAACAGAGCTGGGGAAGCTTATGGCCCTCCAGATGTTGTTGAACTACAGCTCCCATTACTCCCTGACCATTGGCTGTGCTGACAGGGGCTGATGGGAGTTGAAGTCCAGGAACATCTGGAGGTCTACAGGTTCCCCACCCTGATTTAGAAAGATTGCATGGTCTGGAAGCAATACATGGGACAATGCTGTATCTGCCAAATGTCATCCCTTTTAACAGAGTACTTTTGTCAACTCTCAGAATGCTTCCACTTTACATTCCAGCTGCCTTTTGAAAACAGTTCCATGGCACTTTTTTTGGGTTCTGTCTTGCAATACATTCAATTGCTAGGAGCTCCCTACTCCCACCTTGTCAATCTGCTACATTTCAGGCCTGCAGCGATGTTTACGATTAAAGATCAAGGCTCTCATAATCAAAGGCAACCAATCTTCCCAAAATTACATGATCACAGCACAACATGTATGAATAAGACTTGAGTAGGGGACCACCCAGCTCTTACATTTGTTTGCAAACCATAATGAAACCAGAAGCCAAGGGCATGAGAACAGATCATGAGCACTCAAAACATTTGGAGAAAATTTGAAGAGTTGTATCAGCTGGAATGTTATTAAAATTCATCAGAAGATTCAGACATGGAGAGACAAAAGGAGCATCAGTGATGGGTAATAATGACATTTTCAGACATCATCTACTTTAAACATAAAGTAGCCTCCATGACTAACAAGGTTCATCTAGCCATATTTCTAAATGTGCTTGTAGCTTCTTATTTATTCATTTAGCCTTGGCAATTGCTCTTTCAAAATCTGTGGTGAATTTACTTTCTCTTTGGTCTGAAAGTAGTCAACAGCCATATCTGTGGAGTCTAATAAACTATTTTCTGCCTCACACAATAATTTCCACCCATGGCTAATGATGAGCAAACTCAGTAGTAGCTGTGCCCACTAGGACTGGTAGGGATTCAATTTTATGTTGAGCAGATTGTTCCATCAGTGCAAGGATTTCTCCTTGTTCAGTGGAATAATCTCCAGCTCCTCTCCCCATGCACTCCTTTAATTTATTCTGGAGGTTCCGCCAAGGATCCAGAGCAGATTTGGGGATGGCATGGATAGCATGCACAAGGGGTGAGGGAGGAAGTCTCAATGTGCTAGCAGGCATCTTTGCATTGGCTTCTGTTAGTGCAATGATTCAGTGGAATATGGCCCAGTGAGTTGACCTGATCATGTATTTAAACAGTGGCAAAGAAATATAGTAAAAGAGAAGAAACACAGGGCGGTTGGATGTCTCATTTTTATGGGTCTGTTGGCTACCCATAGGCATCCAGTAGGCCACTATGGGAACAAAATGATGGACTAGATAGATGTATAGTATGACCCATCAGGACCCTTCTTAGGTTCTGGAAGTGAAGATTGTAGTAATATAGTTACTGACTTACACTTGTATACATGACGGAGTTAACCTGATCCCAGAGTTCAGGTTGCAAGTGGGTGTGGCTTAGCAGGCTGTCAGCAGCCTCTGCTTTCCTTCTTTTCGATCTTTTCTTTTTGTGCTTCCTTGAACAAGCAAGAAGCCATGCAGCCAATGGCTCACAGCTACAAAAAAACCCAAGTGAACTGAATCTCTCCAAAAGAGAGATTTTAAAGTCCGTATCTTTGGTAACCCAAAGGCTGCACGATCCTTTTTGTAAGAAAACCAATTACTTTTAAGTTGCTTGGAACCCTTTTTTCATCCCTGTTTTACTGGGACCAAATGGAGACTTGCTTGCTGTTATTTTCTGGAAACTCTGTGAGTAAAATATTCACTTATTTGGAAGCTAAGTGCCTGTGATTTATTCTAGCCTAAGTATTTTTTACGAGGAACATTTGTTTAACGATGGCTGAGGACAGATGTAAATCTAGCCAAGTATTAATGTGCTTAACTCTGTGCTTAACTTTGCTATGAGAAAGTAAGAATCTCTCTTTCAAACCTCTCTCTCCAACAAAGGTAGCCTTTCTGCACTGTGCTATATTGGTGGGTATACTTGTGGTCTCATGGGCCTGTTTCACCTGTCACATCCATGCCATACATTTGGCTTGCACATGGCTTCCCCCAAAGAATCCTGGGAACTGTAACTTATCCCTCACCGTGCTACAATTCCAATCACCCATAACAAACCTACACTCCCAGTATTCTTTGAGGGAAGCCATGCACTTTAAATGTATGGTTTGGATGTGACTGCAGTTGCAAATGGAAGATAAAGAACCACAGCCAAAAGGGGCTGATTAGAAGAGCTTAATTTTGTTTATTCTTCAAAAACGTTTTCTTTATTATGGGCAGATGCTGTTTCAGAGGATGACTGCTAATGGCGGCCAGATTGTTTGCACAGGACTAACTCCCTAGAAGTTCTTGTTTGTTTTATCTCAGGTTGAAAATATCCAATCAATGGCCTCCTTGCAATAGCCTGGGAGGCAAAATATGAAAGTCTATGTGAGAGGAAAAGAGCAAATGACAGCCTTTTCCACGTCACCCACCATCAAGTTTCTTTTGTCTCTTTTGTGGGGGTTGCTCGGTGATCCAAGGCTTAGTGCTAGCAGTGCTGTACTGTAATATTAACTTACCCAAATCTGCAATAAATTTGCTTTGCTGCCTCATAGTAATCAGGGCCCCCTCCCCTCCTTGCTATGGCACTACAACTTTATGAGCACTGAAGAACCATAAAGCCCTTTTACTGGCAGCTTTTACAATTGCAAATCAGAGTATGCAACTGGATAAACATTGGACAAAGCACCAATTTGCCATGTGCCCTCACCCCATGCACAGCATGTGGACAGCAGTTGTAGTGACAGATTTATGGGGCCTCATAATTAGCCGCAGTCCCTAGCTGTGGAACACTCACTCCTTTACCCCAATTCATGTGTGCATTAGAATAACTTTTTCATTTCAGTCTATTCCCCTGCCATATCTTCTAAGACAATAGAAGGAGAGAAAGCCTATTGGTCACACTGGATAGAAGCAGGCTGGTGGAATGCCCAGGAATGAGACTGCATGGTGCCTAGCAAAAGGAGACCGGTTTTGTGGCATTTGTCCTTGAGATGTGTTTGGGTGACAGAAACAAACTGAGAGGAAGTTACAAGTTGAGAAGCCCCTTAATTTTTCATAAGAAGCGTAGAAAAGGTTCATCCAAAGATCACTACTTAAATCAGAAAATGTGGACCTAACACAAATGTTTGAATATGGATCAGGTGGCAGCCGTTTCATGAGCATAGCATTTATCTCCAAAGCTCATCCAAGGATAAAGTCTGGAAGGCTTGCGATGGCACAACTTTACAGAATTCAAATTCCATGCAGACCCTACTAGATCACACTAGCATTAAAAAAATGTGAGGCAACATAGCCACAAGTAAAGGTAAAGGTAAAGGTACCCCTACCCATCAGGGCCAGTCGTGACCGACTCTAGAGTTGCGTGCACATCTCGCTCAAGAGGCCGGGAGCCGGCGCTGTCCGAAGACACTTCCGGGTCACGTGGCCAGCGTGACAAAGCTGCTCTGGCGAGCCAGCACCAGCGCAGCACACGGAAACGCTGTTTACCTTCCCGCTATAAAGCGGTCCCTATTTATCTACTTGCACTTAGGGGTGCTTTCAAACTGCTAGGTAGGCAGGAGCTGGGACCGAACGACGGGAGCTCACCCCGCCGCAGGGATTCGAACCGCTGATCTTTCGATCGGCAGGTCCTAGGCTCTGTGGTTTAACCCACAGCGCCACAAACTAGAGGTCAAAAAAGAAGTTTGCAACTGTAATGGAAATAGCCAACTCTGTTGCAGGCTCTAGCAAGGGCCCAACTTCTCTGCCAAAGATTCATATGACACACACACACCCCGCACTTTTTGTGTGTGAGATCTGCTTTGCGTGAGTTTTGTGTTCCCTGCCATGAATTCACTAATCTGCAGCTTGGCTCAGTTCCATGAAAAATCTGCTTTGTATGGGTTCTGAGTTGTCTGCCACGAAGCCACTGATTGTCATTTGAATTAGAAACTGACAGCCTCAATGGATAAATGGTTGGCCTGATATCACGCGCAAATGTATCCCTTGCTAGGAGGGGATTTGTGAACACATGGAACAGCTTAAAAACTTAGAGAAATTGTATTTTCACATCCTTTTACCATTGGACTCTGTCTGACCACAAAATTCTGTCCCTTGATCCTAGACTTCATCCCTGAGGTCTCACCCAGGTACCAGAATCTTAAAATCTGGCAACGTTATTGTAGTCCCAAAAATAAATAACATTTATATTGAATTTCAGAATCACCTAGTCTCAGTCATTTACAACATTGTTACCTGAAGTGCTTTTCTATCTTGGCTTTTTCTTTTTTTACGAGGGCTGTGTGAAAAATTACCATTTGTGACTCTATACTAGGCTCTTTCAAATGGTCTCTTTGGCTTTGTAAGGGTTTGGGACTCAAGATAAATATTTATGCATTTCGAAACCACTGCCAGATGTGTGGAGTCTCTTATCTTTGCCACTGCATCATGTCCCATGCGGGTTAGAGCTTATGTGCTCCAAAATTCATTGGACACCTCTCCCCCTGCTGCCCATTCATTAGGATCTGGTAGTGATGTGCAAATGTTTGGAGCGGGGTCAATTCCAGTGGGGCTAATGAAGTGTGGAGTAGTGCAGAGATTTTTGGGGGGGGGGGGAATGGGACGACTGTCCTCTTTCAGCACCAAGCCATGCCCCAGAATCTACAGAGAACACGCCTGCCTTTTGTGTAAATGTGCCTTGGACTGAGACCTCAGCCAGATGAGCAATAAATAAACTTGGTTAACACAGATCGTCCGCAAAGGCTTGTATATAAAGCTGCGCACATGTATCCCTGGAATTAAAAAAAGAAAGGGGGGGGGGAAACACTGAGTTGGCTTTCAAAGCATCTCAGTGCGGACTGTTTTCCTTTTTCTCTTTTTCTTTCTTTTTTTCCTGTTTGGATTTTGAGGAGCTCCCAGCCCTTCCCAGAGTGTGTTTTCAGAGAGCCGGGCATGAGCTCCATGTATACTTTTGAAGTAAGCTCTTAAAAAATATAGGTGGCTAATGTCTTCAGTATGTACGAAATATACCATATGTTGTGAAACAAAAGGGGCTCTGTGCTATTAAAGTTTCAGCTCCACGCTCCCCTTCCCTCCCTCCCTCCCCCTTCCCACCCCCACCCCCTTTCACCCTTCCTTCCTCTGTTCCTGCTCAGGCAACTAGGAGGGGAGGGAGAGAGAGAGAGGAGAAACCCAGTTGCTTTGAGATGCAGGCTGAGGTGGATGGAGAAGACAGGATCTGCTGGCTGGCATGGTAGTCGGGGGGAGAGCATCATTTTACTGCTGCAGGTAAGGGGGCCTAGCGGAGGCCGGAGGGCAGACTTTATTCAAGGCTGTAGGCTGGAAATGGATGGGGGATGATGAAGCCAAATAGTGATCAGAAGTTTGGTATATTTCACAAGTGGCTTGTATAGGTCAAGGGACCAAGAACTTGGCATGTTTCCCTCAGTATTAATGGAAGACTTGAGGAGATTCCTTCTCCACAGGCTTGGCTTTGCCATCTGTGTGAGGCACAGTCTTTTTCTTGCCACTCCAGTTTGATTTGTGCATTTCTCTCAGCAAGGCAGCTTCCTTTAGATCATGAGTGCTTTCCTAGGATCAGGAAGCCTGTCCCTACTGCTTAAAGACACTGACCTGTCTGCCCTTTGGTATCTGAGAGCCAAAGGGCCGATATGGACCTCCAGAAATGGACACGTATATCATCCCTTTCCTGTTCTTATTTAACAATGAGCCTTTCATTAGGCAAGCGTGGTGGAATAAAGTACAGGAGCATCACGTGGTTTGGGGGAAACCAATCAGACCATTCGCTGGGTTCCGTTACCTGATGGAATGGAAGTGTGTGTGTGTGTTTCATCCTTAGTGAGCTGCAGGCATGAATTCAGCTTCACACAACTATGCACAAAATCTCCTTTGCTCACGCTAAATTAAAAAAGAAGCTTTGAGGGGCCAGCATGTTCATTTGGGCCCTCAGACTTTGCAAATTGTAATGACTTATTGACTATTTTTGTGTTGTTCTGAAAATCATCCAGTCAGCGGAATTCTATGCATCTTTATTTTATTCAATGGGGTTTACAGGTGAGAGCATAGGATTGCAGCCTGAACTTTACATTCAACTTGGGGTTGTCCACACTTGCTTTCTATGCATGGGTCTGCATGGTTTTCTATTTGCGTTGCCGTTTTCCCTGGGAAAACCCACTTTTTAGCACTGAATTGGAGCAAACGTCAATCCATGGAAAACTCAATGGATGTTTGCTCTGATCAGTGCTATTTTTCTAGAAAAAGAGGTGCCGGAACTCACCATGAATGTCTCCCTTGTTCTCTTATAATGGCAATGGTGCCCACCTGAGAGGTGCTGGAACCGAGTTCCAATGAGTTCCGACTGAAAAAAAGCCCTGGCTCTGATTTTGTGGTAAATATCAGGTTTTCCCAGTGGGAAGCAGCAGGACAAGTAGATATCTGGATGAGCTCCTTCTCTTTAAAACACACACATACAGACACAGACACAGATACAGACATGGGGTACTTTAGCAGTAAAGGTCCTCAAATTTCTGTGTGGGCCTGGAAAGCATGACTTTCTTCCCTTTGCCTTTTGGATGGCTGAAGGTGCTGACATCTGCCATCGTGATGAAAGGCCTTCCTGATCACCCTTAAATCAACAGAATGTCCTTTGACTTGTCTGTCCTGTCAACATGCTGGGGATGCTGTTAGTGGTGAAGAGCTGCACAGAAGAGGAGAGGAGGGTAAAGGGAGTTAGCAAAAAAAGTCAGGAAGGAAATAACAGTGGGGAAAAAGAAAGATTATAAATACAATGCCACCTGACTGGCACATTCTGAATATTCTGCTGTCCCTTGGTCCTGCCTTCTCTTGCCATTACTGCATAACAATGCATTTGATATTGGTGATTCTAAAGCAAGGATTTCCAAAGTGTGGTCCTTGGACCACCAGTGGTGCGAAAGCTTCATTCAGATTGTCTGTGGCATGCCTGCATTAAATACTCAACTGGATTTTTAATTGTATTTTTGTTGTTTCTTTTGTTTCTTGTATTCTATTCTATTACAACTTGGATCTATGGACTGCAAATTATAATACAATGGCATTATACAATGCAATATAAGAAATCAAAGAAGCAATTAAAATGCAATTTAGAATCATGCAACCTCTATTATAGTGCATTATAACAAGCAGAAGAAGCATTAAACAGTCCACCAAGACCCTCCACAATTTCCAGGGGGGAAAGGTTTGGGAACCAGTGATCTAAAGGAAGACAACAGTTTCTAAAGGGAAGTCCAACCACAAATTCATCACAATGTGTTCTCAAAAGTGTAGACTAATCCAAAGTTTGAATAAAAAGTGGTACATTTAAAATAACAGGGTTAAGAGCAACATGGGCTGGAATGGAATGGAGACAGGACTGGGTGAATCTTTAAATGGAAGTTTCTCGCAGTTTTTCATTTTTCTAATCTTAAATTCAAGTTGTCACATTTCCATATCAGATTGTGATTTTAAAAAATAAAAACACCATGAAAATTCACCAGCATTTTAATGTGCATTGCTCTTGATATGCATGTTTTTGCAAGTGCTTTTTCTCACCAGGATGCATTTTTTGCAAGCAATTTCCTCTATTTGCACAGTTTCTCCATATTAATTAATTCATTCATTATTATTTTTTTGCCCACATTTTATGGCCGGGGGACTGCATCATAAAATTGCAACAAGTGTGGATCTCAAAGGATGGCTGAGGTTAGGTCCGCCCATTTTTAGGGTGAAGTGGGAGTTTGATAGATTTGCATTAAAATGTGAACTGGACCAAATTTCTCCTCCCATCGCTAGCGAGCTTTGGAGACAGACACCCTCAGATTCAGACTATATGGTTTCTACTGTTAGAATGGTAGGGAAGCCAAAGGGTCCTTATAGTCCTCTTATTCTGCATGCCTGTGTTCACCTTCCTCTCTCCTTTCCCCACTTTTGCCTCAAAGGCTGTAAATTCTTTGCGCAATCTAATTTTCTCTTACAGCTGTGTAATTCCTGCTCCCCAGCCATGGCTGTCTCCCGCTCACTCCAAGCAATTCTCTCCATAAATGCATTATATTTATTTTGACACTTGTATATCCTGCCCCTGTCTTAATATAAATCCAATTATTTATTTAGCACAACTGCACCCCACCATACCCTCCAACATTTCTCCTATGAAAATAGGGACGTCCCATTCCATCTTACTGGGTTGCCCTAGTCATTCCGGGCAGCTTTCAACTTATATAGAAACAATAAAACACTAAACATAGAAAAAACCTTCCCAATACAGGATTGCCATCAAACAGCTCAGGGGTCAGATAACTCCATAGCCTCCAACATTTCTCCAATGAAAATAGGGACATCCTAAGGAAAAGTGGGACATTCTGGAATCAAATCAGAAACTGGGATTCTCTAAATCAGGTGCATCCCTGGAAAATAGGGACACTTGGAAGGTCTGCCCCATTTTCCTCAAAGGAGAGCAGGGGGCAGCCTACACAGGACTATCACTTTCTGTTCAAAGCAGATTTTTATCCTACCCCTTCTCTGTGGGACTCAAGGTGGTGTATATGAAACCCTCCCCTCTTCATTCTTACTTCTGAAGTAGGTTCCCTCAACCCTGCAATTTAGGTTAGGCTGACAAAAGATAACTGGCTCAAGGTCGCCCTGACCCTATGCATGTCATGTATAGGGCCATCATCTCTGAACAAGGATTTGAGCCTGCACCCCCCTGGCATAGGTCTAGCACTCTTTCCACTACAATGGCTGTTCAATCCTTCCAACAACCTTCAGAGGTTTGTTAGGCCAAGAGAGAGTGATTTGCCCAAGGTTGCCCAGGGAAGTAAGCAAAGATGTTACCAATTACAGTGGTACCTCGGGTTAAGTACCGTATTTTTCACTCTATAAGACGCACCAGACCACAAGACGCACCTAGTTTTTGGAGGAGGAAAACAAGAAAAAAAAAATCTGAATCTCAGAAGCCAGACCAGCAAGAGGGATCGCTGCGCAGTGAAAGCAGCAATCCCTCTTGCTGTTCTGGCTTCTGGGATAGCTGCGCAGCCTGCATTCGCTCCATAAGGCGCCCACACATTTTCCCTTACTTTTTAGGAGGGAAAAGGTGAGTCTTATAGAGCAAAAAATACGGTACTTAATTCGTTCCGGAGGTCCGTTATTAACCTGAAACTGTTCTTAACCTGAAGCACCACTTTAGTTAATAGGGCCTCCTGCTGCTGCGCCGCCGGCGGAGTACGATTTCTGTTCTCATCCTGAAGCAAAATTCTTAACCTGAAGCACTATTTCTGGGATAGCAGAGCTGTAACCTGAAGCGTATGTAACCCGAGGTACCACTGTATTTGAAAGCAAGTGTCTCCAGCCCAAATTCATCCCACTATAGTGGCTCCCAGTGCCATCAGCAAGCTGGACAATGGTAGCAAGTGCTACATGGGGATGCCCTGGATGAATTTCAGAAGTTTGTGTTGAATGCAGCAGGCAGTTTCCTAATGGAGCCACTCAGGTAACACGTTGCAGCTATGCCCTGAAGAGTCTGTGCTGGACCCCTGTTGTCTTTTGGCCACAAGACAAGCTCTGCTCTCAGACTGTAGACCCCTTACTATTCCTGCATTTCTAAGAAGTGGCCCTTCTCCTTGTCCTGGCCTGATTCTCTCCATGTTGCTTAGTTAGTGACAGAGCAATTATGCCTATATACGGAAGCCTGTGCTGCTCTGTGGCTCTGAAGAAGTTGAGGATGGGTAGTGGAAAGGAAGAAAAGGAAGAAAAACACAAAGTGTAGGCATGAAATGATTGACAGAAGCTATTTGTGCTGCCTTGCATGTGCCCTTGCCGTGTGCATTTCCAATTCACATCGAGTGTTTGTGGGGAAATGGATCTAGACATTTAAATTCATTGAATGTTATCAGCTGCACAGAGATACACAGGAAAAGAGAGAGTGAGATGCAAGCCTGCACATCTGTTCATCCGTAGGAGGAAATGTGACTCTGGCCACATTTTTGCACCATACATTTAAAGCACTATGATACCACTTGAAACAGTCAGAGCTACGATTATGAGAGTGGCTTAACAATCAAGCCCTTTTCACTGGGAAGGGGGAATAGGAGTCTCCTAACAATTCTCAGAGGGACGTGGGTGGCGCTGTGGGTTAAACCACAGAACCTAGGACTTGCTGATCAGAAGGTTGGCGGTTCGAATCCCCGTGACAGGGTGAGCTCCCGTTGCTCGGTCCCAGCTCCTGCCCACCTAGCAGTTTGAAAGCAAGTCAAAGTGCAAGTAGATAAATAGGTAGCACTCCGGCGGGAAGGTAAACGGCATTTCCGTGCGCTGCTCTGGTTTGCCAGAAGCGGCTTAGTCATGCTGGCCACATGACCCGGAACCTGTACGCTGGCTCCCTCGGCCAATAAAGCGAGGTGAGCACCGCAACCCCAGAGTCGGCCATGAATGAACCTAATGGTCAGGGGTCCCTTTACCTTTAACAACTCTCAGAACCTTAACAAGTTGCAACTCCCAGGATTCTTTAGGGGAAGCCATGATTATTTAAAGCGGTATTACACTGCTTTAGATGTATGGTATGAATATGACTTAGCCCACTCTATGGGCCCATCCCCCATGCATTGGCTAGAACACGTGTGCGGTGACTACACATGTAGACCATGGTGCACAGAGGTTGGAATGAGGTTTTATTTCCCCTATTCCTGCTAATTTTTATCTAAGCAGGTTGTTTTTGTGTTGTTTTTTTTAAAGCGTATTTTAAACATTTATAACCCAGCTTTCCATCACACATTCTTCAAGGCAGTTTACAGTTCAACATACAATTAAATAATTAAAAGGTCTATTTTAAAATGACTCAAAGCACACGCTGAGTTATCATTAGTCACAGCAATAAAGTACAGTACATCATATTACTCAGCAAAAGGCTGAACAAAATGGAACCATTTTCACTTGGTGCTTAAAGGATAAAAGACTGAATGCTGAATATTTTGGGGAGGATGATGTTCAGAGGTGTCATCACCCCCTCTGAAGACACCCAGAGTAGGGTCTTGAATGCTGGATTTGTTCATGTGGGAGAAGGTAGTTTTCCAGAAACTCTGGTTCTAGGCCATGTGGAGCTTTATAGCACAAAGAATCTCCGTGGGGCAGATCTACATATTTAAAGAGCATCCAACATACATTTAAAGCACAAAGAATTCTGGGAAGTGTGTTGGGAAGTCTAGCTCTGTGAGGAGCAAACGACAGTTCCTAGAATTCTTGGAGGGAAGTCATGTGCTTTAAATGTACATTGGATGCACCTTAAAGGTATGGTGTGGACCTACTGATCGTAGAACAAGCTGGCCAAAAACAGTACCTCCAGCTTCTCTGGATTGACTTTCATTTTGTAAATCCCAATCCAGTCCATTATAACTCCAGGCATCTGTCCAGGACATCCACTGCTATATCTGGATTAGATGAAAAGCTGAAATAGAGTTCTAGTGACACTTGAGCCCAAATCCCTGTATCCAGCAATTTCATATGGATATTAAACAATATGTGGTGGTGTGGGAATAAACTCTGAAGCACTTTGTAACAGAATTGTGAAGAACCAATAAAGCAAAAACAAAACAAAACAAAAAGACAACTCCACCAGCACCTGCCTTCCAAATAGGAGCAGAACCATCAAACTGTGCTGTCCCTAATTCTCAGACCAGACAAATATCATGGTGGGTAGCATAAAAAACTGCTGAAAGGTCCAGAAGAGCCCATGTGTTGCATTCCCCCAGCTCCTGGTGTACTTTGTCCACCAAAGCAACCAAGGTTAATTCAGTCCAAAAATCTACCCAGCAGCCAGGCCAACATGGGTAGGGATTATCCATGTTGATTCACGAATGTCTGGAGTTAGCCATACTGAGGAGATTTCACCCCTCCCATACCCAAGAATCTCCTGATCATCTCCTGATGGTCTCTGCTGACTCTCCAGAGAGAAGGAGGCGTGTCCTGCCTATCTACTTATTCTGCCCAGCAACATATCTGTGTGTGTGTGAGAGAGAGAGAGTCAGTCAGTCAGTGTATCGGAGAGAGTGAGAGTGTTGGAGATCCTAGAGATAAGATTGCTGTTAGAGCAGCTGCAGACTCTCAGTGTAGCATTGATTTATGCTTAGAATATTCAGCTCTGTATATAGTTTTGTATCATAGTTGTAGTTATAGAATAAAAGGAAGATATTCTACAGAGCTGCTCTCCGAGTGGTTTATACTCTGCAAGACTCTGCAAAACTCTGCTGCGCAACGACTGTATTATTGAGACAGTGAATCCGGTGCTCTCAGCTCTAAGCTGTGAGTCCACAGCACTGTGACCTGTTCCTGTGAGAAAGGAGGTCTCTGGCGGTGCTACCCAGCTCGCCTAGCCCAGTCGGGGTTGAGGTGCACGAGTCCAGTTGGTGCACTGGCTCTAGGGCGATGCTGACATCGGTTATGGGCCCAGTCGTTGTTCCAGTCGTCTGACCTGACGTTGTTCCAGTCATCCCAGTCGTCCCAGGCGTCCCAGTCGCCAGAGGTTTCTGTTGCTGATTGCCGGACGGTGGAACGGATGCTGCATGCTGGACTGATTTGCGGTGCCCAGAAGCAGAGCTGTTTTGGAGCAGAGTGTTCAAGCTGCCGCTGTTGCTGTTGCTGCTGCTTGATTTATGGAGGTATGTTGCTGACTGCCAAAGAAAGAAGATAGCATCCCTGTTTGCCTGTTAATTGCGCTCTGAGTGGGAGAGAGAGTGGCTGAAGGAGTCAAGGCTTTATCTGTGTTGCACGAGGGAAGTGTCTTGCTCTAAGTAATAGCAGACATGGCCTGTGCACATTCTGGCCAGATGGCTATGTCCTTTCCTCTCCTCACGCCTGAAACCTATGCAGTTTGGCAAGTAAAGATGAAAGCGCTTTTACAGAGGGAGAAGCTATTTCACACGATAGAAGATGACCCTCCAGATAAGGATGATGATGATTGGGCTGAGTGGCATGCTGCAGACATGAAAGCCCGAGGGACAATTGTTTTGAGTGTTTCAGACCACTTGCTGGTGAACTTAGAGGGTCAAGAGACTGCACAAGCTGTTTGGCATAAGTTGAGAGATATGCATCTGAGGCAGAATGCTGGTTCCAGTGTGATTTTCTTTAAGAAGCTGTGCAGGCTGCAGTTGGAGAAAGGATTTGCCTAGCCATCTATCTCAATTAAAGCGTCTCAGACAGGACCTTGTTCAGCGAGACCTGGCTATTTCAGAGGCTGTGTTTGCAATGCTGATGATCAATAGCCTAGATGAGTCTTATGATGGAGTAGCTGCCCAGATTTCCACAATGCCTTCTGACCGGCTAACAGAAGATTATGTGTCTAGCGTGCTCCTGACTGAGTGGGATCGTAGACAGGCTGTTAAAGAAAGCCGGGACTGTGCTGTTAAAAATGTGCTTGAAAATGTGCCTGAGTCTTCAGCAGGGGAAAGTGAAAGTGAAACTGCTGCTGTTAAAGCTTTGAAATTGAAGCGGTGCTTTTCGTGTGGAGCACAAGGCCATTTGAGTTTCCAGTGCAAGAAATCTTCAAAGAAGAAGGGAAACTTCAGAGGCAGAGGGGGAGGAGGAAGAAATCCCCAAGCACCTGCTACTTCAAAGGCCTTGATCTCTCGCTGTTCCAGTCAACGTGGGCGGAGTTTCTTCGTGGTCGACTCTGGCTGTTCAAACCACGTGGCCAAAGATAAGACTCTCTTTGTTCAGCTTGAGAAGCAAGAGAAAGAAATTCATCAAGCAGATGGGACAGTTCTCACGAGTGTGGCTCAGGGAACTGTGTTCTTAAAGAGCCTGAATGCAACTATTAAGAATGTCCTGTATGCGCCTGGTATTCAGGACAATTTGTTGAGTGTTTCCCAGCTTGATCGTCAAGGGTTTAAGGTGGTGTTTGCTAAATCTCGCTGTGAAATTCTTAGAGATGGCAAGCTCATTCTGTATGCAAAATGTGTAAATGGGTTGTACCAATTGCCTTTTGTTTCAGGTACAGGCACTGCAGAAGCAACTGAGAAAGAGTGTTGCAATTTATCTGTGGATAAGAATGAGAAGTTGCATGACCAATGTATTCATTATTACCATCGCGTTTATGGTCATCTGAATTTCCAGGCTGTGGCAAAAATGCCTGATATGGTTCAGGGTATGAAGTTGAAAGAATGTCCCTACCACATGAAATGTGTTTCTTGTGCTGAGAGTAAGGCAAGGCAAGCTCCCAAAGGTACAGAGTCTGGGAGAGAGGCCAAGAAACCATATGAAGTCATTCATGCAGACTTAGTAGGGCCTCTAGTGCTCTCTAGAGGCAATTCAAGGTTTTTCATGGTTCTGATAGACTCCTATATTCAAAATATGTTTGGATCTATATGCTGCAGAAAAAGTCTGAAGCCTTTACCAAGTTTCGCCAGTTTTGTAAATGGCTCAGAAATGTACATAATGAGAATGTACGTTTTCTTTTCACAGACAGGGGTGGAGAGTTTTGTTCAGAAGAGTTTGAGAGTTTTCTTTCTGAACAGGGCATTGAGCATAGGACGGCCACGCCCAGATCACCCTGGCAGAATGGTTTATGTGAGAGAGTAAACCAGACCCTGCAGCAAGGAATCAGAACGCTGTTACATGATTCAGGGCTACCCAACCCTTTTTGGGCCGAAGCTCTTTCATTTTTCTGTCATGTGTATAACAGGAGGTACCAGTCTAGTGTAAATTGCACCCCATATGAGATGCTTCACGGAAGAAAGCCATGTGTAAAGCATTTTAAAATTTTTGGTTCGGAGGTTTGGGTGCACACCTCACAGGGTGACAAACTGAGCAAGCGTGGAGAACATGGTATTTTCCTAGGATATGAGAAAGGGTCTTATCGTGTTCTGATCACAGACACGAAAACCATAAGGCTGACCAGGAGTATTGATGACAATCCACAATGGGACAGAGTTGGCGTTTTTCAGTATCATCCCATTTGTGATGATGGTGCAAAAGGGACAAAGAAAGTTAAGAGGGAGGCAAGTGTTGTTGGTGGTGATAATCCTGATGCCAATGTAGTTCCAGATGATGGCACAGATTATCAGAGCCCAAAAGCCTCAGGTGAGTCTGACGCTGACTCAGACTTAGCAGCTTCATATACTTTAGCTCCCCATTCTCCCAAAGAGGAGGAAGCACCAGAACTAGAGGATCAGAGAGTTTTGCGCAGATCCGAAAGAACAACCAAGGGTGTACCACCGAAAAGGTTTTCTGAAGAGTTTGCAAAGACTGCGGTCACGAGCAACTCTGGTGGGTTTTTTAAACCAGGCATGAAGTGTGCTGAGAGTAATAGCACAAAACGCTGTATTTATTTCCTTACCTGATATTTGAAGGAAAGCGTGTATTTGAGTTCTGAAAAGTGGTTTGTTCAAATCTGCCTAATTAGAAATGTCAATTTGCATTTGAGAGGAAGAAATGTGTGTGAAGATTTTTCTAGAAGCTGCTTATTCAATGGTATTGTAAAAGTGTGTTATATGCCGGGAAAAGAGATACCTGCAGATATGTTAACCAAGGTTGTAAGCAAAGAACAACTTTTGGAGTGTATGTGCAAATTGCAGTTATGTTAAAGATTCTTGAAATGGTCGGATGAAATGGGGGAGGATGAGGAGATTTCACCCCTCCCATACCCAAGAATCTCCTGATCATCTCCTGATGGTCTCTGCTGACTCTCCAGAGAGAAGGAGGCGTGTCCTGCCTATCTACTTATTCTGCCCAGCAACATATCTGTGTGTGTGTGTGAGAGAGAGTCAGTCAGTCAGTGTATCGGAGAGAGTGAGAGTGTTGGAGATCCTAGAGATAAGATTGCTGTTAGAGCAGCTGCAGACTCTCAGTGTAGCATTGATTTATGCTTAGAATATTCAGCTCTGTATATAGTTTTGTATCATAGTTGTAGTTATAGAATAAAAGGAAGATATTCTACAGAGCTGCTCTCCGAGTGGTTTATACTCTGCAAGACTCTGCAAAACTCTGCTGCGCAACGACTGTATTATTGAGACAGTGAATCCGGTGCTCTCAGCTCTAAGCTGTGAGTCCACAGCACTGTGACCTGTTCCTGTGAGAAAGGAGGTCTCTGGCGGTGCTACCCAGCTCGCCTAGCCCAGTCGGGGTTGAGGTGCACGAGTCCAGTTGGTGCACTGGCTCTAGGGCGATGCTGACACATACATTGGTTGCTCTGTAGTCTGCACATATTCTGACCAATGCATAAGAAGAGTGGTCACATGACAGGGCAGAGCCTCCTGCCACAGCCTCCCTCTTCCATTCACACAGTGAACACCTGTGTGCAATCCTATCCACTAGACCACCTTCCCAAACCCGGTGTCCTCTGGATGTTGCTGGACTACAACTCCCATCATCCCTGACCATGCTGGCTGAGACTGATGGGAGTTGTATTTCAAGAACGTCTTCTAGAGCATTTCCAGACTCTGGATTGACAAAGTAGAATCAGATTTTCCTCCCCTCCCCCAGGTGAAGGACATGTTCAGGCATTTCCCAAGCTTTCCTTTTGAAGGTGTAAATATCTCATATCAGTCATCACCAATGGCACAACCCTTACATCTATTTGTCGGGGAACACAATGTGTAATTACTTTAAAGCCAGGGCGCTTGCTTTGAAATGCAATAGCACTGGACAAGAGCTTTCTTTCAAGATTGATGTGCTTTATGAGAAATCTGGATTACTGCCCCAGATGTTGCTCAGTCATGCTACCCTGTGGCAACGCAAAGGCTGCATCATACTAATTCCCCACCCAGTGCTGCAAGGGATATGACTAGCACTATGGCTTTTCCTTATATTCTGTGGCCAGACAGGATCTCATTGTTTTGAGTCTGTCTGTTACACTTGCAAAAATAGCAGGTACTGTGAGAAAGAAGGAAATGAACTGAGGGGTCTCTACCCCTGTGCACATATAATATTGGCATGCAGTTCTGAATTGGGCTGATGATTTGTATGGAGATGATGCAACACTTTTTATTTTCTAGACTTGCTGACATTGACTAGCAATAAGAGGAGAGGTGATTCTAATGCTTATGATTCTGTTCTAGCTACGTTGTGATAATACAATGGCTTGATTTTATGTATAAAATAGGTATCCAGTCCAAACAGTCTAGACCACCACCACTAATTTGCCAAGTCTGCCTGGTCTTGGTGAGGTTGATCTCACAGCCAACTGGGAAGGTGAAGAAGCAGATGTGGCAAATCTAGGTTAGGAGGAAAGAGCAGCTGCAAGCAGACATGTTGAGTCCACCCCAGGCAGTTGGGCAGATCAGGAATGAACCAAGCAAGCAAACCTGGGGAGCAAGGGGTCTTTCACAGTGATGGACAGGTCACTGAGTGTAGCACATTCTCAAAGAAATGCCCTTATATAGTCATTGGCAGGACTCTCTTTCCTTTTTTTTTTTTTAAAAATGTTTTTTATTGGTGTTTCATTTAATACAAACAAACAAAATAAAGTAAAATTCAACCATCATTTACCCACATTCTTTCCCCACACTCTGCTCAGTATTGACTTCCTTCCCTCCCTTCAGCAGGTTTCTTATGTCAGTTACTTTTCCACAGTTTCTTATTGTATCCAATCCTATCTACATCGTAAGATTTATTTCAGTCCTGCCAGAGTCTTCAAATTTCTACAGTTATTGTTTATGTACTCCATAAATTTACTCCAATCTTTTTGGAATTTTGTTTCCTCCTGATTTCGGATTCTACAGTTCAGTTTTGCTAGTTCCGCATACTCAACCATCTTCGTCTGCCACTCCTCTATTGTTGGTAATTCTGGTACTTTCCATTTTGGGGCTAACAAAGTTCTGGCAGCAGTCGTAGCATACATAAATAACCTTTGATCTGCTTTTTCTATTTCCTCTCCCATCAAACTTAGCAAGAAAGCTTCCAGCTTTTTTGGGAAAGTATATTTAAATATCTTTTTCAATTTGTTATAAATCTGTTCCCAAAACTGTTTCATTTTCTCACACATCCACCACATGTGGTAAAAATCTCCATTTTTATCTTTGCATTTCCAACATGTCTTACTGCTCATCCTGTTCATTCTCACCAGTTTAACAGGTGTCAAACACCAGCGATACATCATTTTCATTATATTCTCTCTTAAGGTGGTACACGCTGTAAATTTTATACTCCACAGTTTTACCCAGGCAACATCATCACCTCCTTTGTCTTCATTTTTTGTGTACCATTCTAGTAAGAAGTTGTACATTTTAGACAATAATTTGGTCAGCAGGACTCTCTTTCCAACCTCCATCCCACCCCCTTACTGAGGATTGGAGATCCATAAAGGGGTTCCTATCTTACCTTAAATCTAGCTTTCCATTGCCGTTCTTCTATCTCTCACTAGGAACATTGTCCACAGTGGTGACTGGACTTTGTGGAGTGTGAGACTTTGGGGGCAACAGTGCTGGTCCTTTAGTGGTATTTAGCTCAGAATTTGCAACCTCTATGTCAGAGTCTTTGGTCTGAGGGTCCCAGGCTTCAGAGGCCCACTGTTGCTGGACTGAGGCTTGGTTTGAGGGGCAACTTGGTTTGTCTGTGCAAATAGGCCTCCCAGCCCTGAATGCACCTATGTATTGCCTCCCATATGGCCACCTATTTCAATGAAGAATGTAAAGAGCATCATTTAGTGGGCGTTTACATCAAGTGTACTAAGCACCAATAGAGCAATGTCCCTCCTTCACCTTCCAAAGGCAGATCCAGGGTTATGGGGATGAGAGCAATGGGCCAGATTTAGCAAGTTGGTCCTGCTTGCAGAAGCCCATACAAAGACTTCTACAATGGGGCTTTTCCTCCTCCCATGCCTCCCCAAATTGGCTTTGGGGGGATGTCTGGAGAACCTCCAAAAGAGCACATGGCGGGGGAGGAGAGGGGAGATTGTTCCATCAGAGAAGCAGATGGATTGAGTTCCTTCAAAGTTCTATCCATCAAAGATCCAGGGACTTGATACAGGAAGCAGGAGGAGAGCCATCACTCCATCAGTTCCATGGTGGTCCTTGTTGCTGATGCTTGGGTCACTCCCTGACAACTTCTGGTTTGGGACGGGGCAGCATTCCTCACTTCCTTCTCCTGTTTAGTTTGGGAAGAGTTGGGTTTGGATAAATAGTCCTGGCTCCCCATCTCTTCCTCACCCCCTCCCAAGAAAATTGTCATAGTCTCAGTGATGCATGGGAACTCTCCACCCACACTTACTTGCTAGCCTATTCATTTCTGAAGCTGTTGCTGTTGAGAACAGGCCAAGGAAGAACTGGGCTCAGGCCAGCTTCTCTACTCAGGGAGTCTGTGCGTGATGAATGGATGTGGGTGGGTGAAGTCTGAGTGGGAGTGGGGAAAGGTCTTGATGTCTCATTCCCTCCTCCACCTAGAGTTTGTCTTGATGTTCCAGACTTTCAAATGCATCCTGCGGCTTTCTTATGGGAAGATACAAGAAGGTCAAGGATGGTCAAAAAGGAGTGGGAGGGGAGGAGAAAGGCAGCAAAGCAGGCTGTGCGAGAGAGCAGGAGTCTCTAGTTCACTATGAAAGCACCTGGAGCAAGGCAGTAAGAGACTGTAAAAGGCACAGAAAAGTGAGGTTTTGTTTTAAAACCCTCTCCTCTCTTCTACTCTTTCTTTGTCCAAGTTTTAAAAGCAACACTGAGTGCTTCCTCAGATCACATTACTGGATAAGCATACAGGCTTAATGAAATCCAGTGCATCTTGGGGCTAATGCAACACAAGCCAGACATCATCTCCATCCCATTAGTTTTCTTTTATGGGGCACCCTTTGCCCCATCCCACACTGTCTCCACCCGGAAAGCCTCAACTCCTCTGCTGCTTGGCTAGAACCACGCAGAAGCAAAGGAAAGCAGGAGCAGTAAACAAATCACAGACAGAATTTTTATTTTAAAAAAGGCTAGATTTTGGACAGGCATCTGGAATATGGTATCCTTTTATAAAAGGTAATAAATAAATGGCCGGAATGCTTTTTTAAACAAACAAAAAACAAGCATTGACACAGTTTTGCACAATGTAGAACATCCTTGTTGGAGGTCCAGGAAGCACAGCAAGATTTTGCCTCATATTTGGGGAGGGTGGGTAGATGAATTATTGGACAGCTTTTCTTCAGAATATTGTTTTTGGATAAATTTTGGCTTGCTCAGTGTCGAATGAAATGCTATTGCAAATTCGTACTGGTGGATGAAAGAAGAAATAGGTTAAGACAGGAGGACTGAAAGAAAGAAGAGTTTAGCCCCTTGCTTCCTTTAAGAACATTAAAGGAATATTGATTGGTACAAAAACTAGATCCACAGCTGCACCCAAAATTGATGAATAGGGAAATTGGGGAGGCAATTTCACAGAAAAGTCTCCTTAGGAGAGACTAAATTCGTCAACAACTCAAGAATACTGTACTTCAATTTTTTTTCAAAAATTTGTCAGAATATTTTATATATATATAAATTTTGGTTCAGTCCTACTGTATTAGTAACCAGCATGTTTATATTTTAGCATAGGGGTAGGGAAACGTTGACCCTCCAGATGTTGCCGGGCTACGAATCCCATAGTTCGTGACCATTGGCTATGCAGAATGGGATTGATAGGGGGAGTTAAAGTCCAACAACATCTGCAGGGCCACAAGTTCCTCATCCCTCTTCTAGTGGCTCCATTCATTATTTGCCCCCCAGTGCAATGTTGTTGGAAGTTCTCCCCATAAGAAAAGGGTGCAAGAGAGATATTGCAAAGAAGCTCAGAGGGACCTTTTATGCCAGTTCACTGACTGAGCAATATTAGACTGCAACAGATGGCAAGCAAAATACATAGGGCTGCCCTGTCAGCTCTGGCTATGCATCAGATCTTATCCAGAGCTATACCTGGAATGGCATCTTGGGTATCAACGATTGCATCACTAGGCTTAGGTAGCATTTCACTCTCCTGACCTCTGAATTGACCAGCTGCTCTTCTGAAGTGACTTCTAGCACTCGGTGAGGCTGTCAAATGCCCTCTGCTATATTTTATTTTACCACCCATCCCCAATTGATGCGAAAGTCTAATGTCATGAGGAGAATATTGGATGAAATGATTCCCTCAGTTTTGTCATTCACAAATAACATGGAGAAATGGGAAGACTGTTTTGTTCATCCCTCTCCTGTACCGGTTCCATGATGAAAATCTTGCCTGTTCTCCAAACTTAAATGTATTGCTTATTAATACATGTTTTTCTTTTCCTAATGGGACTAAGAGCAACTGGAGAGGGCATTTTCACTTGGAAAATGGAAATAGGGTTAATCCCTGCCACCAGCACTTCAGTCCTGATATGGGTCCCACCCATCTCTGTACAGCTACCATTTGCCAAAATTTAGAAAACCCATTCATGGATCTCTGTTTTCTGGTCTGGTTGGGTCCCAAGAACCTCTTTTCCCCCTAGGCTGCCTTATTCCATTTCATGCAGCCTCTTATATGTATTTTTGCTTTGAAGCTCAAAAAGGGACCCATTCAGCTACCTGGTCACTTTATGCACATCTGTGAGCTTTTTTTTTCATGGCATGGTATAGTATTTCCAATGCAATATTTCAGAAGTGGTCCCTGGAGAATTCGGCTGACTCCCATCTCATATTCCAGAAGTTTCCCCTCAGAAAGATCCTGCTGGTACCCACAGTCTCACAGGATAGGCTTCTAGGTATTATTAAAAGGACCCAACATGAACATTTCAGATTTGTTAGGGGCCAAACTGGTGCTCTTGTTGGTCAGACCACTCCTTGACCTTGTGATCCTTGATGCCTCAACTGTTCCTGGGAACCTGCAAGACTCCCATGACTCATTGACAGGTCTTGGCCAACCAGCTGAGCATGACCCGAGGGTTGGGATTGCAATTTCCAACAGAGAGGTTCTGGTTGAGAGAGGGAATCACTTTCACTGTCGTCACAATGAAAACTGGTAAACTACATGGTTAACACAGTTAGAAATTACAGTTTCAGCAAATATCCAGACCGTAGATAGTAATATCCACAGTACGTGGGATTGGAAGAAGGCACATACACCCACTATTTGGGATCTCTGCTGTAAAAGGGACTTAAAAACAGAGGCAGCATACTATTCCTGTTGCTAGAGGTCCCTTACTGAGCTGCTGCTAGCACTGATTATGTAATGTTTATTTACAGCTCTATTGAGTAGGGAACAAATGTTAAGGATTATCATATTGTGTGGTCATTTTCATTAACCTTAAAGCAGGGCTTGGTACAGCAGCCTGCACTAAAAATATCAGAACTCTGTATCAAGATGATCCAGATTCTTTGTGGGTATGTTTGTTCACACACACACACTCCAGAGTCTGTGCCAAGAAAGGCTGAACATTGTACACACATCACACAAATATACTAGCTTTGATATATTTGCACCCTATGTGTATGATGGTGATGGCAGTCTTGAGGAAGGACAAGAAGCTACACAGAGCAGTGAAACCTCACCCTCGACTACTCCACCCCTTCACAAACATCCTTCCTCCCAGAGCTTCCGATATTTCCCCAGACATTGCTCACACGCTTTTACCTACCTTTGCGGCCAATAATAGAAACTTGCTTTTGAAACCAAACGCTGCATGAGCTTGCGCAGCATGAATAATACTTGGTTGTCGAAACACTGAGTTTACCTAAGGCATATTATGGGATTATCCTGCCCATTTGGGGGTTGCAATATTTATGGTTGAATTGGGCTGCTGAAGCACTCACCTTCCCCACCAGATGGGGATAGCTGAATAAGAACCTTTTCCCAGCCCTTTTTCTCCTTAGTTTGACAGTGCTGAAGAGAGCCGTGCCTGCCAAAACATATTTGTGTAGGAGGTGGAAAGTTAACTTTAGTATTCCTTTTGGAAGGGGGCGTATTCATCCCTTTCATCAAATAAAATGCAAAATGAGTATGCAATAACCTATATCATGGGGAGAGCTTGATACAGGGTTTTTTTCTACTGTTCTCTGAAAGGAAATTACTGCATTACTGTTAAATTATCAAAAAGCTGGCAGTTCCTGGTTTCAGAGGTCATGCTGCATGATATTGGAAGCATACAGAATCTTACAGGGTAGGTTCTATACTTCTGAGTCCAGGAGACTAGAAATTGCAGAGTGCAAAATGTACACATTAGGTCTGGGAGATATATTGATATATTGCCCAGGACCAATATGAGGAGCAAACTGTGAAGTCGGCTTCACTCAAGAGTTTCTTCCTCCAGTGGGCGCTGCTAGCAGAGGGACTCAGGAGGGGTGGTGGTTTCACCAGTGATATATCGCTGAGTGAAACTGCCATCCCACTCTGCCCTCATATGGGTGGGGGCTATGGAAACTGCTCAGCTGAGGGAGTGTGGTTGCCACTCCCCGCAGTGAGTACCTGTAGTTATAGGACCCCTGATGCTCCACTCCCCGCAGTGGCGAGAGCACAGAGGCTGTCTCAGCTTGGGGGGGGGGGGTTTCCTTCCCCCAGCTGAGTGGTGCAAACAAGCTGCATTGTCCCAGCCCAACCCCGTGGGCAGAGGTCAATGCATCTTGTTTTTTCAACTGCGATGTTTGGCTAGTGATACACTGTGATCTTGAAAAGTTGATATCTCCCAGCCTTAGTACACATGCAGACTTCCAAATCTGGTTCTAGGAAATCCAATAGAGATTGCTGGATGTTCACACCCATTGAGATTGTAAGCCACATTTAGATATCTAAACATAGCCTTTAGATGCCTACCTAATACCTACCAGGACTTTCCAGGTGCCTACCAGGGCCTAAGTAAATATGACATAATGCACAAATTTAATGCATTCACTCTTGTGGGACTACTAGTCTCATATAACCAACATGCCTACATCTAATTAATGCAAGAAGAGGCTAAGAGCATAGAGTAAGCTCTCCTGCCAGGCTTAGCTCGTTTTGGGAGGGACTAGAGACAAGCTTTGTTCCCTTCCAGTCTACCAGGGATGCTCTGTGTGTGAAGAGCATGGCTGTAACAAGGCACTCTTGAGTTCATATACCAATAATTTAAGAACTTTCAGGACTGTAACTAAACCAAGTTTTACTGCCTGTGCAACATTTCCAACTGATGTACGGAAAATCACATGAACCGGACCTTTGAAGAGTTTGTGAGTGAACCGTTTTTTAATTGAACAAATGTGTGATCATATTTCTATACTGGGGGAAGAGGGAAACTTAAATTTAATTTAAATCTCTGCTAGGGTTCTCTCACCAAAGAGTTCTTTCCCCAAACTTGGATCTTGACATCCAGGAGGTCTCCTTTTATACCTAGTTTTTTCCTTGCCACTAACACTTGTGACATCTTTCCCCCTTGCTAAAATGGGATGTGCAGGTGAAGATATATAGATCAGAGCAGTCTAGTCAGAGGGGAAATCCAACCCTTCCCCTTTACCACTTTTGCCATGGGCCCTAATCCAATTCACTTATTTAAAGCTGCTATTAAAACACATTGACATTCATAATGACTTCAGCCATCACATCCAGAATAAGCCCTCTATTTGTGCTTCTGGAGGACGCTAGTGTTTGTACCAATGGCACTGTATGCCATGCAGCACAGAACAATATATACCTAAGGCTGATGTGGCATAACTACTTTTATTTTGGTCAAAGTTCTGTGTGATGGAAGACACAGAGCAAAGCTCTGACATACTATACTCCAGTGCATGTGTGAATCAGTCCATAATGATCTTACAGCATGAGGAGGAGATATCAGTTTCAGGCTTTCTTAAACCTTGAGGGTTTAAACAAGCAGGCTGGGTTGAAAGCCCTTCGCAATCAGCCTTGCAAAGGGCTTTCAGATAGCCAGCACAGTGCTTTGAAGTACCAACAATCAGGCATTCAAAGCACAACATCACCTGGTGTCACTATGATGTCAGGTGATTGACATATGGGCACACCCACCCATCTGCAAATTTGGCCTGCCAGGGGCTGGTGAGATAACTATCTGGCTCACTGACCAGAAAAAGTTCCCTACCCCTGATAGAAGTCTACCCTCTCTGCACTCATATGCAGAAAGCTTGCATCCCAATAAAATCAACCTTATTCTGCTGTTGATATAACTATTTTGTGGATAGGGCTCTTCGGCTAGACAGTTTTGTTTCAGAGCTCCTTGTTTTGTGTCTGTTGTGCACAGAACAATGCCTTGTGGGCCACTTGTGGAGCAACCATTGAAGTTTGTTTGCATGTCAGGATGGGCAAACATGTCAATTTTGGTTTTTCTCAGTTACTCGTTTTTCCAATCTTAACTTCATTTCTTATGTTAATCAGTTTGGGTGGGGGTTGTTCTTGTTTTAAAAAGCTCTCCTGAAAATACACCAGTATTTCAGTGGAAATTCTCCTAATATACACATTTTTGCTGTATGTAAAATTTTCCCAAATTGTGTGTATTTCCCCCTAATATATAATTTTTTGCAAAGCGTTTTTGTGTTATTTTCAGTAATATATGCATTTATACGCACACTTTACACTAGTACATGCATTTTTGCACACCTTACTTGGTTGGAGAAATTTGTAAAAGCGTGAATTTTGTAAGATTGCAAAATTTCAGTTTGCCTATTGTTACAGAAAGTGCAAACTGAGAAAGTTCTCCTTTAAATGCAAGCTGAATCAAATTTCTTTACCATCCTTGTAAATTGCTCAGTTTAACCTATTGTTGGTTTGTCTGAAATACCCATTTGCTATTCTTTAGCTATGGCAAACAAAGAACATCAAAATACAAAGAAATTCACCATGGTAAAAATACCCAAAGCTGAGCAGTTGGTTTTAAAGAAACACAGGACAGAAAGCTCTGAGCAAATAAAGAAAATGGTATCTAAAAGAAAATAAAGACTCAGAGGAATCTCCCTTGGGAATAAGTTGCATGATCAGGTCTCTCCTGTCATTTGCTGCCTCAAAGCAGACAGCAGCAGGCAGGGCTGGAGGCGGTTGACACATGGAACAAGACCTCTGAAGCTGATAAGGCATGAATCAGGCAGGTTAATGGGGAGGAAACTGGCCCTTTAAATTGGTTTTACACTGGGAGGTTCCTTGTTAGAGAAAGACAGATAAGCTCTCCCAACACTGCCGCCTCTTCCTCTTCCTCTTCTTCTTCAGTGGGTGTCCAGCTCACACTTGCAAAAGAACAGCAGACAAATTACTTGTGAGTAAGCACTCCCATCTGCCTGCTCCATTTCAAACTGTGTGTGTGTGTGTGTGTGTGTGTGTGTGTGTGTGTTTGTTACTCACTCATCAGTAGATTCTCCTCAGCAAGCCTCTTGAAACAGAGCCATTCCTATCTGAGGAACATGGCAGGAGGGCAGTTTTTTCATGGGGGACTTCCAGCCTACTGCTTGAAACTGATGCCTGCCACTCCTCAAGCCAACAGATGCTGCAGGCTTTAAGTCACAAGCAGATATATATATATACCTGGCGGGCAAAGTTCTGTGAGGTTTATTCAGGTGGGACACAGTAGAATGAGGAGAGCTGTGCCATAGAGGGCAATACAGAGGCTAGCAGTTCCCAAACTTTTTTTGGGCCTCCACCCACTTGGTTCTATAAACTCATCCCCAGTTCCCCCTACTTTACCTACCCATAGGTGCTGGCTCCCTGGGGCCCTGGGTGCCCGGACACCCACAAAATTATCCATGAAGCGGGTGGGCATCCACAAATTTCAGTGCCAGGGCCATGCACACCCAGAATCGTGGGGCCAGGCTGGCATTCCTGACCCTATACTATAAAAGCATTATTCAGAACAGATGTTTGGAAGGAATAAAATAAAATTCAAAACAGTTTACAAAGGTATGTTTAGTCAGAAGCCAATTAAAATTATAGTGGTACCTTGGGTTACATGCGCTTCAGGTTACATACGCTTCAGGTTACAGACTCCGCTAACCCAGAAATAGTACCTCAAGTTAAGAACTTTGCTTCAGGATGAGAACAGAAATCGCATGGCGGCAGTGTGGTGGCAGTGGGAGGCCCCATTAGCTAAAGTGGTGCTTCAGGTTAAGAACAGTTTCAGGTTAAGAACGGACCTCAGGAACGAATTAAGTACTTAACCTGAGGTACCACTGTATTTGGTTTAATTAATTCAGCAAAATTGATGAACTTGATCGAATGATGCCAGCTTTTATTTACACATTTCATGACCCCCCCCCATGCCTCTTAGCATCTTCCTAGGTAATCCCATTCCTCTCCCCCCCCCGGGGGGGGCTTTAGATAATATAACTGGGATCAGTTAGAGTGGGTTTAAAAAAAAAACGTTCCATTGTTTTGTCTTTGCTTATAGCAAGAGTTTATTTTATCTATCTTTGTTTATAACTGAAAATCAGAGATGGAAGAAAAGGAAGAGATATGCCGCAAGAGCCCCAGCTAGCAAGAGTTTTTACACCTGCCTGTGCCTACCACATCTCTTCTCTTGTACCTGACAGATTCTTTTCTGTCTAGGCCCTCTTTGAATATTAGCCTGGTGATGTGACTCTTGATGAAGAAGCAGAATGAACTCCCAGGTCAGGGAGATTAAGACTGCCATCCCAGAATGTATGGAATTTTTCAGCGAACTTGAGTCATCAAAGAAGCCCCTTTGGGCGTTTTATCATCACTTCTTCTTTAAAAAACAACAACACAAAGCCAAAAATGAATGAAGCACATATCTTTGAGAAGAAGCAAAATTAACCATTTCATGGATGACAGTTAAGGGATGTAGTCATCTCAGTACTACAGGGATGACTCTGTAAGAAAAGTCTGTTCTGTTTCTGCCTTAAATTCTATTTATTCATTGACCGAAAATAGGTGTGGGGAATCTTTGACCCCCTAGATGTTACTGGACTACAACTCCCATCATCCCTGGCCATTAGCCAAGTTTGATGGGAGTTGTAGTTCAGCAATATCTGGAGGGACAAAGGTTCCTGACTCCTGGCTTAGAGCAACTTCACTGCCATCACTTTATAGAGTTCTTTTCCTTCCTTTCCCATATGGTGCCTGCTCTAATCCACCCCATGTAAATTCTAGCATGTAGATGAAAGACCACAAAGTGATTGCAATGTGCACCCAAGCACAACAAAGAAACGGGGAAGCTTTAACTAGAACAACATATTATTTACACTGCATTATAGCCACAAAGTCAGTAAAGCAGGTATACATGTGTAAAACAATAATACAAAATTAAAATGAGTTGAATAAATATTGACAGGACGATGTTGTTGTTGCTGTTGTTGTTTAATTTTCTATACTGCCCTTCATCCAAAGATCACAGGGTGGTTTACAATATAAAAAACACAAAAATACATAGGCCTGGGAGAAGAGGAATGCTTTCACCTGATGCTTAGATATATGTAACCAGAGTTTTTTAAGTGTAGATCACATTTTTATTCTCCGTGTAATAGAATCTAACTTAAATTTGAGACTAAAATTTAGAGCCAAACATTATTGACTGTCCATTCATAGTGTAGTATTTGTAATTTGACTCTTTTATGCACAATACATCATATTTCAAGTAAATAATAATAATAATAATAATAATAATAATAATAATAATAAATATTTATACCCCGCCCATCTGGCTGGGCTTCCCCAGCCACTCTGGGTGGCTTCCAACAAAATATTAAAATACAGTAATGCATCAAACATTAAAAGCTTCCCTAAACAGCGCTACCTTCAGATGTCTTCTAAAAGTCTGGTAGTTGTTGTTCTCTTTGACATCTGCTGGGAGGGCGTTCCACAGGGCAGGTGCCGCTACTGAGAAGGCCCTCTGCCTGGTTCCCTGTAACTTGGCTTCTTGCAGTGAGGGAACCACCAGAAGGCCCTCGGCGCTGGGCCTCAGTGTCCGGGCAGAATGATGGGGGTGGAGATGCTCCTTCAGATATACTAGACTGAGGCCGTATGAGAAGAAAGAAGCATTTCTGTAATACTATAGCTCGCTTCTAACCCAGAAATGTATGTGTGGCCTAAAAGTACTATGTCCACATTTATAATTTACTTAGGAGATGAAAACATTAGCAGAATTTTAATATCACTTGTAATGTAACAGGTATTATGGTTAATATGGATGAATACAAAATATAGATTAGATTATGCAGTTGAAAATGTTCACAATAGGACTCATGGAAGGGGGAAGTCGTGAGACTCAGAGAAATCTCTGTATATGGATATGCATTTGGTATTGTTATAAACTCATTTTTGTAAAATCAAATAATTTTTTTTAAAAAAAGGACCATTCCAACTACCAGTGAAAAAGCATAGGGTGGGATTCACCTAATTCATGGTGGCATGGCTGGCCATGGAAACACTACAATGCTTTTCCTGGGTTCCCAAACTCCTATGGGCAACTCCAGGCTAGATACTTTTCAGGTCCCCTGTAAGCTAGGTACTCTGTGGTTCTAAAGCTAATGTAGATTCATATTTTCAATTTAAACTTAAACAGTTTCATAAGGGTGGATAACCTGTGACCCTCCAGATATCGCCAGACTCAAAATCTCATCATCCTCAGCCAGCATGGATGATGGGACTTTTAGTGCAACAATATCTGGAGGATCGCAGGTTGGCCATGTCTGCACTGGCGGACATCACTTCTGCCTGGTGGCACCCTTTCATGCATCCTCCCTTCCTGCTGTAGTCCTACGTATGGTACCTTACACTGTTCTATAGACTCTACCAACCCCCATGACTAGTTTTTAAAGGCCTGCCTGGTATGGGGAGTCTTGCAGTGAGAAGGGGACAGTTGGTGAAAATCAGGGGCCCTGCCTTGCACGTGTGGAAATGCTTTCACTAGTGCAAAGCCACCATTTGTTATTTAAAATATAACAGTATAGCCACACATCTAAGTAGACTATGGAAAAGCTGGAGATCCATGTTTTCCTGCAAGAGACAAAGTTTAAAAATTAAATGTTGTGCATTTCTTTCTTTTCAGATTTGTTTGCTCTGAATACCTGCAGTAGACAAGGAGAATTCCATAAGATGCTCCACTTTGATCATCTTGAGCAGCTAAAGGCCATAAAGAAGCATCAGAAAGATCAGCTTGATTCCCAGAGAATAATTCACAGCAAAGGGTCTGCAATTCCTCTTTGAAAAGAAGAAGTGCAACACCCACACTTGGTATCCTATTCTCTGTTCCTGCATTCAATATCTTCTTGTTCAGGCTGGGGCAAAGATTAGTGCATTAAAGCATCCTGGCAATTATTTACTCAACCTTCTTTCCTGGACAAGTGTTCAAAATTGTAGAGGTTTATCTTTTTTTCCCCTTAGAAGGAATCAAAGGCTAGTCCTTGCTACACCCAATCAATGAAGCACTGTCTGAACCCTTCCCAGTAAGAGTGCAGAAAGGGACAAAATGCTAGAGGCAACCTTACGGCAACCTTGTCTCCAACCTCAATCCAGCTGCGCTGGGACCAGCAAAGCAAAGCAAAATCCATACGGTTTTAAGAAGCCCAAGCCTGACTTGGTTGATGGATATGGCTGCTTGGAAGGCCTGCAAGGAAAGGAGAGAGAAAGCAGTGAAAGATGTCTCCCAGCTGGGAAGAATCGCCCAGCAGAGCCAGAAGAGCAAGAGGTGAAAGAGTCAGCAAGAAAGAGTTTCTTGCAGGAATCTTGGAAAACCAGTGGAGATATGCTACCATTCAAGGGAGATGGCAGCGGGCTGATATCAGGGGGTGGGTGCCCCACGACGAGAGACTCTCCAAGGCCAGCTTTGGACTTGCTCCAGCCTGGGTTTAGCAAAAACGGCGACCCGAGTCAAGAATGGAAAGTGGTGAAAGTGAAGCGAGTCCTTATTTCTCCTGTGGCTGAACCTAGGAAAGCAAGTAAGTGCGGCCTTACTTTTTTCTCCCAGCCCTGATTCTTGTCATGGGAAAGAAAGAAAAACACTATACGTTCCATGTGGTCACTGATGGTGCAGCCCTGTGCTCAGTTACTTGCTTATGAATCCCATAAGATTCAGTGCTGCTTCTCCTGAATCACACTGCATGTATGGTTTAGCAGCCAGTACTCACCCACTCCTGTGAGTATCGTTCAGTATTTTTCCGTCATGGTGAGGCTCTTCACCCCTGCTCTCCTTCTCATGTGGGTGTTCTTGCCACACTGCCTAGAGCAGCAAGCTAATCACTTGTGGGAGAGGGACGGGACAACCTCACTCTTTCTTGTGGGTAAGGCAAGTAGCTGCTTGTTTGGCCATTATGAGGCTGAGATGGTGATCATAACTTTCCTAGGATGCAAGATTAGCTGGAAGTAGCTTCCAGTATGACACACACAAAAGGTGCAGATCAGAGCAGCTTTTAATGTTTGTGTGGAGATGGGAATTATTTAGCCAGTACTGCACTCACCTGATTAGTGGTTGACAGAGATCAGCTCAGCTGGATCTGAGTTTCCTTTGACTTTTTATTTCTCGATTGCTTTAATGATTAATTTCTATTACATTCCGCCACCTTTTGTGCTAGGAGAATATACTGAAGGGCCTAACCAGGTACTACACCAGGTCCACAAGAACAGCAGATTTTGCCCCAGCAAAGCAACTGAAAAAGGCTTATAACATGTTAGGTGCCATTCATTATGCAGAGAGCGTGTTCTCAGGTGCATGTATATAATTTTTCTAAATGTGGTTACTGTACATTTAAAACAACTTGGGGGGGGGGGTGTTAATGTGAGCCTTGCTTCTCCAGGGTGGCAGCAGGGGAAGGCAGGGTGCCTGCAAGGGCACTGGCCCATGGGATTCTGCCACCTGAGGCAGCTGCCTCAGTCCAGGTGGGCCGGCCCTGGTTGCACATTACACCTAGCCAAGGGTGCCCATGAAAACTCTATCCTTCAGTTATTCTCTTCCATACTATGTAGGATCTCTCGCCCCAGGTTTTGATGCTAGCATGCTCTGTGCAGGGTAAAACAGCAGCATAATGTCATGGTCTAGGGGACAATATGGCTGTCTGTCTTAGAATCTCACATAATAACCGTCCATCACTATAAAGCCATATATATCTGTGGATGTTTGTCTAAAAACCTTGCTTTGGGATTCCCATGATTAGACTTGCTGAGTCTCACGGGAACCAATTAGGATTAGAATCTGACGAAACTGTGGCATCTTGAAGAGCTGCCCTTAGCTCAGAATGTGGAGATGGGTGGAGCTTTTTAGCTAATCTAGTATGGCCATTCTTATGCTATGATGCCTACCAACAAACCATTTCCAGAAATTGTTGGGTTACTTTAAGAGTCCAGGTTGGCAGACATGATGGAACTGCAGTCTATTTTCCAAAGTGAAAAACAATTGTTCCTGGATCATTTTTTAAAATGACAATTAAATAGCAGAGCTGCTACATAAACCAAAGCTATGACGTATATAGAAATTATAGTATATAGAAATTAGATGTATGTGGTGCTTTGCCCTGAAGTATAAGGTTTGCCCTGCCAACATTGTTAATGATAAACTTTAAACTGTTTCAGCTAGAGTTCTCAAAACTGGCCAGTGATTGGAGATGCTTGGACTTTAAAACTTGACTGATTAGTTTTGTAATGTTTTATAGGGACAACTTGAAAGATATAGCTTATTAGCAACAGCTTATCTGGCGCCTTTGCTGTTTTGACATTCAGCAGTCATAAAGCTAACCAGTATTATAATTGAAAGGCCTATCATACACAGGATTGTCTACAATGATTGGCATGGCTGTCTGGGATTTTAGACTAGGGTTTCTCCCAGCCTTACCTGGAGATGCCAGGGATCAAACCAGGGACCTCCTGCATGTAAACTAGATTCTCTGCTACCACTGAGCTACAGCCCTTCCTTATGTACAGCTGCCTCTTTTGTAATCTGCTTTTGCTTGGCAGGTTTCAGGAAGCCTCTGTGCACCAACCTAATCTATGAATGGGCCCTTGCTGTTGCGCAGTTGGTGATATTGGTGATAAGTGTCTTCTTGCCTCGGAGGCCATGTCTGCACTACTTGAATCTTTGGGTTTATTTATTTACTTGTTTCAACAATTTCTATACCACCTAACGCCATAGTTTCTAAGTGGTGTATAATGAAGTTACAAAAAATGTTACAAATGTTACAATGTTGTTGTTTAGTCGTTTAGTTGTGTCCGACTCTTCGTGACCCCATGGACCAGAGCATGCCAGGCACTCCTGTCTTCCACTGCCTCCCGCAGTTTGGTCAAACTCATGCTAGTAGCTTCGAGAACACTGTCCAACCATCTCGTCCTCTGTCGTCCCCTTCTCCTTGTGCCCTCCATCTTTCCCAACGTCAGGGTCTTTTTCAGGGAGTCTTCTCTTCTCATGAGGTGGCCGAAGTATTGGAGCCTCAACTTCATGATCTGTCCTTCCAGTGAGCACTCAGGGCTGATTTCCTTAAGAATTGATGCGTTTGATCTTCTTGCAGTCCTTGGGACTCTCAAGAGTCTCCTCCA
The DNA here is from genome assembly GCF_964106645.2 of Podarcis pityusensis. Classification (NCBI taxonomy): domain Eukaryota; kingdom Metazoa; phylum Chordata; class Lepidosauria; order Squamata; family Lacertidae; genus Podarcis; species Podarcis pityusensis. Next base: position 64,043,879 of record NC_138029.1, read on the forward strand.
GCACCATAATTCAAAAGCATCAATTCTTTGGTGATCAGCCTTCTTTATGGTCCAGCTCTCACTTCCATACATCACTAGTTACAAAGGATAAAATCAGTTAAAATTAAAAAGTCAGAAAGCCTCGCTGGCAGTAGTCTGTTCCCATCAAGTCTAGCCACAACATTTCTCACCAGCTGGAGCTTTCTGGACTAGGTGCAAGGATAAAGCATTTGCAATGATCTGGTCTTCAGCTTACTGGCGCATGAATTACTGTGGCCGGGCTCTCCAGGTTGCACTGATTTACTGTGCATTTGCCACAGATGTACCACAGAACAGAGACTCTGGAAAGGGAAGAGATAACAATGCAAAGACCAGCAGGAAAGTAGTTAATAATAATAATAATAATAATAATTAATAATAATAATAAATTTATTATTTATACCCCGCCCATCTGGCTGGGCTTCCCCAGCCACTCTGGGCGGCTTCCAACAAAATATTAAAATACTGTAATACATCAACCATTAAAAGCTTCCCTAAACAGGGCTGCCTTCAGATGTCTTCTAAAAGTCTGGTATTTGTTGTTTTCTTTGACATCCGGTGGGAGGGCTTTCCACAGGGAGGGCAGCACTACCGTGAAGGCCCTCTGCCTGGTTCCCTGTAACTTGGCTTCTCACAGTGGGGGAACTGCCAGAAGGCCCTCGGCGCTGGACCTCAGTGTCCAGGTAGAACAATGGGGGTGGAGACGCTCCTTCAGATATACTGGACCGAGGCCTTGGATGAGAGGAGAGTCTGGTGGACAGTGCAAGTGGGGAGAAAGGGAAAGATCCAGGGGTAGAAAAGACATCAAGGTAACCTTCCCCCACCTGGAGTACTGCAGAGGTTTTGGACTACAACTTCCATCAGCCCCAGACACCACAGCTGGCTGGAGCTGATGGGAGTCATAGTGATGGATCTTAAGGTTCTAGTAAAAAAAGGAGGGGGATAGTAGACAAACTGAACATGAACTGAAGGTGCCACCTGCATTATATTAGAAAGATGTTAGGAAGTTCACAGTTGATCTTTGACTTGGAGAAGGCTGGTATAGGAAGGCAAAGACAGATGCATTTAAACGTATTTGGTTTCAGAATTCACTCAAAAAAGGATTCTTGAAATATATCCCCCAAACGGCTGGGGAAAGCTACAATTTCATGCACATTAAAATATCCCAGTACCAGAGATGTCTGCAGATGGGACATTTCTACATTTCTGCCTCAGAATAAGGCGCATGTGGGCTCCCAAAGATTGAGTTACTGCCACAATAGTGTGAACTCTGCAATTTGGTACACAGGTGGACTTAAACAGCATAGTTCTGCATGGAAGCCCCTTGTGTCAGCAGAGCTTGCAGTATCAGATATGACCCTTTGCCCCTTATCCTCCAAAAACATGGGGCATGAACGTTACCTCTCAGTAGAGGCCCGCACAGTGCAAATCATTCCTCACCTGGGATTCCTCCTCCCTTCTGTTCATTCATTCAGAGAGGATGGAGAACATATAAATAGAAATATAGAGGGTCACATTGCCTTGGTAACCTGTTGGGGACATTGGAGCCAACTCCTAGGGGCTGAGATCCCTTTGCCCCCCATAAAATATTTGAGGGGGCTGCCCCCCGAAGTTGATGGGCATTGTGCATGCACCACTTCTTGTGGTCGATTATGCGGGGGTGGGGTGGGTTACTGGCCCTCCTCCCAATATTTTATTCAAGTTGGCATCCCTAATAGGGGGCTGCATGCCTATAGCGGGCAGAGCCCCCCTCCCCCACTTTTCCCTCCCACCTTGTCACCTGCATGCAACTGAGGCCGAGGGCCATTTTCAGCTGCCCTCCGGTCCCCTCCTCCTGGGATCAGCTTCGGATCGAGGAGGGGCGTGCCTGGATTTCCAGTAGCCGCCCGGAGGACCGAGCGGAGGAGCGACTGTTTTGATCTCTGCGCTTGCACAACGCCTAAGCTGCGTTTGCTACTATTAGGTACGACTCCTATTCACCTTTTAGGGAACTGACAAGTTGTTTTTTTTTTTTTAAATAGGCAAGGGGGCGGATAATGCTGCAGGAAACCAAAAGGGCTATATATCTGATGGGGAGAAATTTGTGTGATGAGTTAAAAAGAAAAGGAAAAAAGAAAGAAGTGCGCGTGGCGATCGGGGGTGGGAAGGAGCGAGCGAGCGTTGAAATAAATAAATAAAAACCGAGAGCACCTCGGCAGGCACTAAGCTTGCAAGTCCCAGTGAGTCAGCCGGGCTGAGGCCAGCGCACTCCCTCCGGCTCTCTGGCTGCCGCCGCTGCACACGCAGCCAGAGCGTGTGGGGCAAAGTCAAGTCCCCGGCTGGCCCATCCTTGCTCGCCGTGGGGAGTCCGAGAAGGGGTTTGGGGTGGCGGCGGCTCTCCACCCCTTTTCCCTTTTGACAGACACGGCCAGTTGCTGCGAAAAGCCGGGTCACCCGATCTCCCTTTCGGAGGAGCCCAGGGAGCCGCTGCTGCCGCCAGCAGACAAACAAACACAGAGCTGCTGTGCAAAAAAAACCCCGGCAGCGGGAGAGAGAGGCTGGCGGAGGAGGCGCCTGGAGGAGAGCGAGGAGCCGGGCGAGCGGCAAAGCGGGGAGTCGCGGGGTCCGGAGCGGAGGTAAGAGGCGGGGGCGTGGAAGGTGGAGGGGCTGCGGGGGAGCGGCGGGCAGAAAGGAAAGTGAAAGCTGCGCCTGCTCTCCTCGCCTCCAGCCGGATGGGCTCTCATGCGGAGCAGCGGGCGAGCTAAAAGGAGGGCCGGATGGGTGGCTACTAGCCGCTGGGCTGGGAGTTGAGGGGCGTGCCAAGGCGACCTGCCCCACGAGGCCCCAGGTAAAACCTCTCTCTCCCCCACAAGCGAAACCTCCTGGGATCCCCACCCGGTGCGCTTGTTTGGTTGCGCTACTTGTTGCTCGCGGAGGGCGAGTCGAGGGGCGGCTGATGTCACTTCTTTGGCCGGCTTGCGGTGTTGGCGTCTCCTCGCTCGCTCGCAAGTCCCTCGGAGTCCAGCGATTGCCGCCCAACTTCCCAGCTGTTGCCGGAGAGGGATCCGATCGCCTCCTGCTGCGACCTCAGCAAACTCTTGGGGGTTGTTTTCCCTCGGGAAGAGCTGCCACGCGCGTCTGGGCACATATTGGGTGGTGATGGTGCTTTTGGATAAGTCTAAGGACAGCCGCTCTTGGAGGGGAAGCGTCCCTTAAGGGTCTTCCCCATCCGTAATGGTATAAGGCATCGATCAGTATATAAACACTCGCAGGATGAAGGACCTGCTGGGTGACTGAGGTTGCTGCTGCTTTTCCCTCTGCTTCTTTCCCAACGTTTGCACTTTCTGTGGGTTGAGGGGGTTTACTGCATGTCCACATTCCCCCCCCCCATGCATTGATTTGGAGAATCCGATTCCCCATACAGGGCAACGATGATGCCCACAGCCTTGCTGGTGTCACCGGTAGCTGGCATGGCAGACTAGAGGAATTGCAATGGTCAGCAGCAGCAGGTGTTGGGAATGCCATTTGGGAGGGATGGAGGGAAAAGGCCCTTTCCCAGTACCTCTATTCCAGGTAGTGCCTTGGGGATTTGCACTAACAGAGAGTGCACTGGGAGCTCCCATGATGTAGGGATGACCTCATTCCAAAGGCACGTGGGTCTCTTTGGCTGCTTGGGCTGAAAATGCAGTGAGGTCCTTCTTTTTCTCAATTCGGATTGAGGCTGGTTTTGGGAGGAAATGCATCAAAATGCACTATTTCATAAGAAACGGCAGGAGAGACATGGACTGTGGCTAATGTTGTGTGGTGGGAGAGCGCTGGATGGGAGTGTAGACACAGCCTTTAATTATATATTTGGCCTCTAGCCTCTGCAGACCTTCTTCATGTGGTGGTCTAAAAGGAATGGTTTGACTTTCAAATTTGTGGATTGTGGTGCCTGAAAGCAGAGGCGGGAGGAGAACAATGAAGGGAATCCTGTGGGATGTGATGGAGCTGAACATCTTCCATATTTTGGTCATCAGGTCTTGCATCATGTTATTCACTCTCCACTCTCAGCTCAGCCTCTCGTTCAGGGTTAGTTTTTCCCTTCCATCTATTATCACCTTGAAACCCAACAGGCAGAAAGAAGGGAGTATAAATAGAAATTATAAGTCAGTAAAAATAATCTGCCAACCGGAGAGCACTTCTGGGGGATGAGTCCATTCACAGCCATGTCGTCCTTTGCTCAGAGCCTGGGTTTTTGGGCATTGCAGCCAAAGCTTTCTATGCATCAGGAATTCAGATCCACCATGCATATTTTTAGACTACTTAAGCTACCTGTCACTTTACTCATTTATTTATTGCATACGTATATCCCCCCACCTTTCCTCCAAGGAGTTCAAGGTGATATAGATGGCTTTCCCTTTCTCCATTATATCTTCACAACAGTTGGGGAGGGTTGGTGACTCGCCCAAGGTGAGCATCATGGTTGGTCCTAGTTTATCCCTCTAGTCACCGCACTAAAAATACCCAAGGAGAAGAATACTTCTGAGCCACCTCTATGGTGTCTCTTTCCCTGTGTCTAGCCAACAACTCTCCTGCTAATGCTAAATCAGATGAAACTTCTTGAGAGATGTGGGCCAGAAGCCACAGAAAGTTTAGTTGCTGTAGCTGTCCCTCCCACTAGGCTGCCACACAACGCTGGGCAAGTCACCTTGCTTTTCTATTTGCCAGTAATTTTCAAACTTTCTACATTTAAAAAGAACCGTTTAAGAATGGACTTTCTTTCTGAGATGAGAAAACCCCAAATGTCTGCACAGGGGACCCCTCTGTGTTAGAGAAGAGTCTGGCGCATGCTGGAAGGAGCACTGAACATGCCACTGGGTGTCATCAATGTTATTTTTTTTTGCCTTGATTCAAAATTGTATCCTCCACATCACTTAGGCCAATCTGCATGAAGCCCTGCATGCACTCAGAACATATTTTAGAATGTACCCTGTAGTGTTTCTGCAATTGTGAAATACAGTAAAGATTGCCATTGGTCAACTTGGCCTCCTTAGGAATGTAGGGACATGAGAAAATGCCTTAAACTAAGTCAGACAAATGGCTCCATCTAACTCAGAATAGTCTACATTGACTGGCAATGGGTGTCCTGGATTTCGGGCCCTGGGTCAATCTCAGTCCTAACTGGCAGTGCCAGGAACTGAACCCGGGAACATCTGCATTCAAGGCAGATGCTCTGCCACTGCGCTGTGGGCCTTCTCATTGAGGAATCTCTCATAAGCAACCAAGGACTCTCCTGAACACAGTTTAGAAACCACTACTTTGTTCTATAGTAAAAAAAAATTCAACTTCCTTTTTCTGAGGAATTTTTATAATTCTCAAAATTGCCTGAACAATCAAATGTCTCACCCAAGCTTCAACCTGCACTGTCCAGTCAGGTCTTGAGTGATAGGAATTTAGAAGATAGCTTTCTAGAATTTGGAAGCTGGGAGGATGTTTGTGCAAAGGATTTTGTGAGTGCTCAGTCTCATCCCTGAGCAATGAGCAGGTTGAACACTCATACTTACAGCTACAAAGAGTACCTGTGGATGTTTATGACACAATAAATGTGCTAGTCATTAGTCTTTAAGGTGCCACTGGATTCTATGGTTCTGGAGCGGATATTTTGCTACAGTATCTCCCGAAGTGTGAGCCCAGCAGCTTTCTTCCTTGAGCGAAGTAGTAAATGCTGCACCCACAAGTCAAGATACATGGTACCCAAGGCCACGCAAGTTATTTTGCCACCCGAGGCAGAAAAATCAGGAAACATATCCTTTCCATGTCAGTAATGTGTCAATAATAGCTAGCACTGAATAGCTAGCAATTTGCTGCCCTTTCACGAATGATCCCCCAAATCAACTGCCTAAGCTGACTGTCTCACTTTGCTCAATGGTGGGGCCAGCTCAGCTTGACTTCAGCAATTCAACCAAAGTAGAGTATGCCACACAGGCAAGACCACAGTGGAAGCAGTGGTGAGTCTGTTGCTGATTTGAATTACATCCAACAAGTCCCCTAGTAGAGCAAAGAATTGGCAGGTGTAATGCATGATTTACAAAAATGAGAACTAGACAGAAATTGATGGAGGATTTTTTTTTTTTTTTTTTGGCAAAACTAGGATGATTCTTGGTGGGTACAGGTTTCAGCTTTTTGAGCAGTTTCAAATGCTGATGAGTTCAGTTTTCTAGAATTCTCAAGTCATTGGGATCTGGCATTCCTTTAAACTCATATTCAGACATCACAAAATTAGCCCAGGGCTACACTCTCAGTAACTACAGATCTGCTATGGCACTGGAAAAATGCTGAGTGACTATTCAGGGCAAAAGGGTCACCCTGTGATTGCAAAGGAGTCATCATGAAGTCAGTCTAGAATACCGGTGTATTGCGCAAATGATAGTTGTCTTCGGCTGGTTTTGTGGTGGTGCCACGTGTGAGCTTCAGTGCCATGCATAGACTGGACTGGATCTTCCTTGGGAAACAAATGCCATCTCCCACATGGTGCCCAGGAGATCTGAGCATAGTTGTCAGTGATGATCTATACCCTTTCAGATTCCTTGCTCATCATCTATGGTTTGTGTTGCTGTATGTCAAATGGACTCTTTTTGTTGATCCTCTCACTTGGCCTCAGGCCAGGCACAATCCACTGGCAAATTTTCTTTTATCTCAGATTGCAGTTATGGGTTCACTAAAGTGTGTATTTTCATCACAAGTAAAGAGTCCCGGCTGACAGGGTCTGTGAATGGTTTTTATCCATGTGCTGTTTCTTCAATGGCGGAGATGGTACGAACCAATCCCCGGGAGGACTTCAGTGTTGCACTATTATGATCCTTACATCAAAGCAAACATTCCTGATTGCCAGATGGAACAATCTCCCTTCTCCTCATCCGCCCCCCATGCACTGTTCTGGGGGGTTCTCCTGACACCCCCCACCCTGAGCTGATTTGGATAAGAAGAGAGGGAGAAGCCCTGTTGTGCTAGCAGGATTCATTGTGCTGGCTCCCACTAGCACAACTGTTTAGTTGAGTCCTGCCCCAGCTTCCAATATGCCGTGTTGGGGAAAATTTGCTTTCAGAGATAATAGCTCCACAGCTTCCATGGCTTCTTGGATATTCCACAAGGGATTAGGCAACTGTCCTTTAGAGAGCTTTCAAGTAGAGCAACATTCCATAAGAACATTGAATAACAGTAGCTTTTTGATGAGAGAAGCTATGGAAGTTTATGACTTCCTTGGAACTCTTTATTTGGAACAGAATGCTCTGGGAGGAAGTTTTTTGTGGTTTTGCAGATTCTTAGGAAATGACAAACTTAAGTTCAACCTTTGCCAGATAGGTATCTGTATCACCAGGCTGTTTCCAACGGACGATACCATCTTCTGATCTCATGGTCTAGTGAAGTCATCCGTTCTACTCCTTTAAGAATGGTCAGATGAGAGCAAGTCACACTTCTTCGGCTCTGACTCTCGTTGTTTACTGTTCACGGCATGCCATTAAAAATAGGTTCAAAATCACAGGTTGTAGTGGTATTGCCTAGTGCTGGGAGGTTGAATAACCTTAGGACATCGCTTGTGTTTTAGTGTAATCTGCAGAAGTTCACATCCATTGTTACTGTTAACTTTTTAATATGCTTACAATATATATTTCAAATAATCTCCAAACGGATCTGCCCAATTTTGGGCAGCCGCCATCCTTTACTTGGAATGTGATAGCTACCAGCAATATCTAGAGAACATTTGTTTTTTGAGGTTCTTCTGTACTAGTTATAAGAGTGAGGCATTATATTTCATCTGTACATCAGCCAGGGTTGCCAGGCTGCAAGGTGGTGAACCTACCTTTCGCTGTTGATAAAGGTATGTTTTCTAGCAGATGCAATGGTAGACATTGCAGCTGCTATGCTGCTAACTGCTCTAGGATAAAGATGAGCGCTACTCATTTGAGCAGATGGGACAGTATGGCAAGGGATGCCACCAAGAAGTAGCAAAGCGGAAAGGGCAGGGGTAGCAATTACTTCCACTCTATTAACATTGCTTAGTAGCTCTCATATATCAGCTACATCCAGATATTGCAGAGAGAGAGAGAGAGAGAGAGAGAAGAAGAAGAAGAAGAAGAAGAAGAAGAAGAAGAAGAAGAAGAAGGAAGGGCAACATTTTCCTTTCCTGGTCATACAGGGCACTGTTTATTTCTACCTTTGGCCATTTATGTTCGTGTGTGTAGGCCTTGGGTCATTGCTGAGCTGCTGGCAGGTGTGGCAGTACTTACACCTGCTAAGGCTCACCTTAAAAGAAGCAGTTCTTTGCCCCCACCGTTCTGTCTCCCACACTGCCACAGGAAGAGCATGGCAATGCAAGGACTACTTTTGAGAGCTTTACACAATGATACAAGTTCTCTGAATACCTTCTCCATCACAAGTCAATGCACATCAAGGGAAACATCTTTCCACCAGGGTCAATGAGTGTGCAACATCCTCAGAGGAATCAGGGTTCCTGTTTCACTTGGACCAGATGGATCTGCAAGCCCTGTGTTATGCAGAGCTTTGATGTGTGGGAGCAAAAGTCTGAAATTTCATAGGCGGACAAGCAAATGCGTATGTTGCCTTACATGGGGGATGGGGGGGGGGGATATCCCACACAGCTGTTGCTAAGGCAAAGAGCCAGTCAGTTGTCTTGCCAAGAAACCTGTCTTTATTTCAAAAACTTGAAGTATTTGAAGGAAAATGCAGTGTTTTCCTTCTCTGGTTATATATAGGATGCTGCATTATGTATTTAAATTATTTATCTTATATCACTACATGGGATGAATATATGTGTGTTTGTGCACATGCACACACGTGCACACACACATGCATATACACACACACACTCACTAGGTCTTGGGGTCATTTCTTGTAGGCCTGCCACTGCCTATGAAACAAAGAAAGGAAGAAAGTCTCACCTGCAAAGGGATTGCTCAGCTGACTCAATCCACCCCTGTCTGGCTCATTTTTCCTCACCACTGAAGTTGACAAACCCTACCATAAGCTCATTCAGCCACACTGGATAACATTCCTAACATAATAGACCTAGCCTGAACAAAGCCGTAACTCACACCAGATACAGTCATGTTGCTACCGGAATGGAATCCAGACAATAATCTTGCCTGGCATTGTCTGGTGGTGAGTACCTTTTACCAAAGGCTCAGTAGAAAATATTGTTAGAACAAGGGGGAGACAATAACCCTGCCAGCTCCACCTCATTTTCTTTTAACCCTCACAATAGCCTGGAATGAAAACAAGGAGGCCAGAATCCAGCAGGAAGAAGAAGTGTTCTTTGACCTGTGGACTTCAGCTCTTTGCTTGATGATGGGCCCAGTATATTAAGCGAGAATGTGTCTTTCTCCTCCTTCTGAACATGTGGATCCATCTGGATGGTGCTAAATTTCCTTGAGTCCATCAGACAGTGCCTCTTCATTCTTTAATCTCGGATTTCTGGGAGTAGCTGGGGAGCTTAAAACAGGGTTTTCAAAATGCGTTTTTTGAAATGATATACTTTATTTTGATTCCATGTAGCTCATGAGTTATTTTTAGGTTTGTAGATCCTCTGGGCATCTGAGCAGTTCGTTCTCTTGCTATGTGAAAGAGGGTAAAAAGCTTTGATGAGAAATATATAGCCAACCGCTTTGAACTATCTGGTACCTCTCATTGTCTGTTTCTAGCTAGCTATTCAAATCCCTCAAAGAATAAAAAAGAACAAATAAAACACTTACAGCAACAAAGCAGATAAAAACTGCAGCCAATATTTTGTTTTTGAGTTAGTTGATAAACGTTAAAGCTGGAGGACTTCTTTTAAAAATAAATCTTGTGACTGTTTAACAATTGTCTTTGGGATTGATGATGGTGCAGTAATGTATCTAATAACTGGGTGAAATTCTAATTGCCTTTAGTTTTTTAGGAGCTGGGTCAGTTTTAGATATTTTACCAGGTGAGGAAATAATTGACTGAGAGAGATCTAATTACCAACCATTTTCATGTTCCTGTTGGTCATTCGAGGCTGCAATCCTATGCTTCCATGGATGCAAATCCCCATTTCCAAGTTAGCATCTTTAGGATCAGGCTGTGCAAGTGTTAGCCCAATATGCAGCCGTTCAGCCCCCCTAAATCATTTTACTCTAGAGGGTGAGATCCAATGTAGTGTGAATGGGTGTCTGCTCATGCAACAGTGCTTCTCCTTCCTGCCCTACCCCCAACCTGCATTGCAGGGGGGTTGGATTAGATGGCTCTTAGGGTCCCTTCTAGCTCTATGAGTCTATGATTCCATGACCCCTGCACATGCCCCAAATCTGCTGTGGATGGTTGAGAGACATTCTGGAGCTGGTTCTGGGGAGTCGGGGGGAGAAGGTAATCTTGAAGTCCTTTGCAGAAGCAGATTTCCATTGTGCAAGCAGGCTCCCACATTGGATCTAACCCATGGTTGGTTTCCTTTTTTTGAAAAACTTTCACTATACACACACTCACTGCAATTCTTCTAACATTCTTGCAGCAATCACATTGCTGTTATAGTAGTATTATATGAATAACATAGTGCTAACGGAATCAGTTGTTCCCTGAAAAAGTTATTGGCTGTACAAATCAGAGGAGAACTCCAAAAACAAAACTTGAGTTATGCATGAAGTAATATGAAGTAGACCTTCCAAAGGCAGCAAATTCCAGATGGGGCATTTTACCACTCCTAACTCTGTATGTGTAATGATTGTATTACTATGAATCACCCTGGACTCAATTTCTGATCAAGGGCCTTATGCAAATACTTTGAGCAACCCCTCCCAGTGGTATTAAAGGGATAAAGAGAGGTGGACTTCCCCCTTTTGAGTACAAAAATATGTCAGGCTGGCACTAGAGCATTGCTGCAGCTGGCCAAGTCCACGGGTTGTTTTTGGTGGGCACAGTAGATAATATAGGATAAGCAGCTCTGAGTTCAGAAGTGCTATAAGTTTGCTGTTCTGTCTGCACTGTCAGAGGCAGTGTTCCTTTATATATGAGTTACTGAGAACTGGAATCATGGTATCATATAATTTTGGAACTGACCCTGAGGATCATCTAGTTATTAGGCTTTGGGGAATAGGATCCCCCTACGGTGGCAGCAAAGAAGCAGAGAAAAAAGAAGAGTTCTTGCCAATTACTTTATTCAATAATTACAGTGAGAGACAAAGGAATGCGGTCCCTCTCTCTATCATGGTGTTGCTCCAAGTAAAGTCCCACCCCCGTATGTCTCCCCTATTAGATGTCACTCCTGCGCCCACTAATCTGAGCTTTCTGCTTCTGAACTCTTTGTTCTAATACCCTCAATGCCCGCCTGGTTCTGGGAGGGGAGGGGGGTCAAGAATGCTTTCCAAGGACACTAAGTCTGTCAGCTGTCCCTCCCCTGGTGCTTCTTCTTCTTCCTGCTGTTCCTCTCCCAATATTTCCCAGCTTCTGCCCTCTGCAGCCTCTGAACTATGCCCTTCTGCAAACCACTGTTCTAAATCTATACTATCCTCCTGTTCTCAGGAAGGTTCAGCAGAAGGGGGGTGACCCCCACCATTCCTCCTCAGTCCAGCCCTTGACACTAGTCCAACCCAAGTGTTGTTGCAGTCAGGTCCTGCTCGCATGCTTCGCATTGGGACTTTGAGAAGAGGATGCTGGACTAGACGGGCCTTCAGTCTGGTCAAGCAAGTCACTTCTTACATTCTTAATTCAGGAGGTCAAGTGTAATGATTTTTTTACATTCCTTCCCATCCTAGAATTTTTTTTATTTTCACCAACACTCTCTCTTATCTTTGGCACTCAGCTTCTGAAGAAAGGAGTGGAAGTCCTTGCCACATAACGGATTGACTTTGACAGCATGGAAAGAAAATGTGAAGCTTTGAGTTTCAGGGATGTTACTGGAAGTCATGACCATGACATTTAGAAATCCAGGGAGCTTGTCAAGTGACAAATGCGCAGGAAGAAATTCCAGTGGCTCTCAAGCAGCTCTGGGCCTGTCAGCATTTTTACTGAATGCTCTCTCAACGTACCGCCAGAGAGGCTGTGCAGGCAACTAATTTCCCCCTTGTTTTTCAACTTACACTTTTTAATCCACAATGGGTTGCATTGGCTTATATATTTAAAAGTATCAGGTGGATTTGATAGGGTGGCTCGACACACTTGTGACCAGTTTGTTGAGCGGAGCAGGCGGTTTCAGACTCACTCAGTATGGATGCATGTTAAATCACAGACAGTGCAACCCTAAGCATATTTACTTAGAAGTGAAGCCCACCATCTTCAGCCATTACAATTTTCGATCCATTGAAGGGGCACAGGTGTCAGAAAGCACACAGGCATTGGAGGCAATGTACCATCCCTCTGCCATTATGTTCCAATTCTCTGATCAAGCATAGTGCATGCCCAGCTTAAGCGTGGATAAAATAGTAGTCTCCGAGAACAAGGCTGGAGCAGGGCAGGGAGAATTAAAGTTTGGAGGTGGGGGGAATGAGATTGGGTTGTTTGTGTGGATTTGGCCACCACTGTAGAAAAGTAAACAGCAGCAAAGCACTTTGGGTAAGTCTGCAGCAGCTTATTTTGGCATGATTTACCAACAGAAATAGCATGAAGACCTTGAGAGTTCTGCCACAGTCTGTTTACTGACGCTGATTATTGTTCCACTTTCAGGTCTCTTGGTGCATTATTCAGAAGGTACTAACCTTTTTGCGGTTAGTGTGGACAAATACGCTGTGATGTCAACCCCTTCCCCTCCCAATCCTGGCAATTGTCCAGCCGGTCTGTTCCATTATTCCCCTTATCTCTTTCATTCTCTCTTTTACTTTCTTTTGTTGATTTTATGCTTAGCCACTCTTTTTTCAGGGTACTGAGAGGCAGTACTTTCCTGACTCTGCGTAACCCTGGCTGCTAAACAATCCTATAGCAAACTCTCAGGGTGCTCCCCCTTTCCATGCCATATCACTGACTTTAACTTGATAACTAAGGCTCCAATCCTAACTCCAATAACCTGGGAGTAAGCCTCCTTCAGTTCAGTAGAATATATATCTGAGTTAACATGGTTAGGGCTGTAAGGCTCTCCTTTTAGAAACAGGTTGACTCTACTCTTGCCATAAAACTCTAGAGTGCACTAAATTTTAGTGACTAAAACATTCCCGTGTCTACCTTGATCCTATGCATTTTCTTCTCTGAAGTTATTTCTGTTGTGCTCAGTTGCGGTGCTCCAGTGAGTAAATATGGACAGGATTGCAGCCTTAAACGGATCTAGCAGTTATCCCCTCCCACAGGCAACCTGGGAACTGTAGGTGCAAAAGAGGATAGGGAAAATCTGTTTAAGAAGATAGAGAAAACCCTCAACACTACTGATAAACTATGATTCCAAGGATTCTTTCAGAGCAGGAGTTGCAAACCCTTAGCCCATGGGTTATATATAGCCCTCCAAGAGGTTTTGGGTGCCCCCCCCCCATTTCAGTGACAAGTTAAATATTGATTGATTGATTGATTGACTGATTGATTGATGCATACATGCATGCATTCATAAAAACCAAACCACTCACCACCTTTCCATTTAGGGGAATTTAGGATGAGGGAAGAGGAACTTTGAAAAAAATAATATTAATTAGGAAAATCAGTTAAACTAAATACCTTTTTAAAAAAGTAAAATAAAATAACCAGTCGGAAATAAGGAAAGGAATGGCCTCACTTTGGATAGATAGCAGCAGCATAAATGCATTAAATAAAAGAAGTTTTAAAAAGTAAAAGAATATGCAAATAGAATGAGTTTGGGAGGATTAAGGAAGGGAATGGACTGGCTTTGGGTGGAAAGAATTTAACATGAGTTTGGGATTAATAAAGGGAAGGGATCGTTAATGCGATGAATGTCGGGAAGGGGATGAAGGGGAGAGAGTTAACATATTCTGTGTATTCAGCATTTAATTGAAAATGAATTTAGACGGTATTAATTTTTCCACTCTGGCCACACCCATTTGGCTCCCTCTGCTTTAGTCTGTGTCATGGCTGTACCTCTACCCTCAGTCAGACTTGCTACTGGCAAAAGGCAATCTCTGGGATGTTCATTGCCCCTGACACTTTTCTTTCACAAGTGCCCACAGCTCTGAGAAAGCCAAGGTGGAAGGTCACAAGCACTTTTGGGTTTACTGCAGCCATATTCTACAGACTGGCAATGTTTGTGATGCCTCCAACAAAGGAAGTCAACATTTATACAATGTCTTGTGAAGCTTACAAATATTCCATCTAGGTCTGAAATCCTTCGCCTCATTTTCTACCTTCAGTGGCAACAGAGCAGAGCCATTTCCCACCTTTCTGCATGGTGACCTTCAAAGTAGCCTTATTGAAAATCTGTGTCACTCCTCTTCACCCTCAATAAGAAACTTAACAGTAGTGTGTGTGTGTGGCATTATGCACTGTGGGAAAATACAACTTGCTTCTCCATTAGGAGGTTTCACATAATAGATGGCACACATAAACGTAATATCAGCAGTCCAAATCACTATAGCAATTTGGCCGTAAATGCCTGTCATTTCTGCATTGTATTTTAAATCATGTGTGGAGGTTTAGCCTTCATACAATATAGGCTTATTTTTAAGGGGACACAAGTATTTTGAATAGTTGATGCAAAACGAGCCTTTATTTTGCTTCCCTCAGTCTGAAATGAACATTAAATGGACGGAGACTCTCTTCTTATGGCTTCTTCCCCTATTTTCATTTAGTCTTTTATAGGTGTATTGCCCACTGTGCAATAAACTGGCCCATTGGACTGCTTCATAAGGCCAACAGGAGGTGGTCAAATGGGACCTACTTTTTAAAAACAAAAAAACCCACAAGCAGTATCTTTCTCACATCCTTGTTGGAACAGATTGCCTTTCCTATCCCCTTTGCTCTCTTGAGCCCTTCAGATTTGTCAGCATTTCATAGATTTGTAGAAATCAAATGACTTGTTTCTTAGGCAGGGGCGAGGCACTTCACTCTATCACAGGCTATGTCCCTGGAATATGAAATCAGATTCAGACCCAGAACTGGATTTTGTCCCTTGAAAAGCAGTTCTGTTGAGCTTGATACAGGAAATTCTAGCTGCTACATCTTTTTGCACCTGAGTGCACAGGGCCAAGGAGCCTCTTCATATTCTCATCCTGCCTCCCCTTGCTTCTGCCTGCCCTCTTATTTGCCCTCTGGAATTCACCTCAAGTCCCAACGGAAGCAGGGAGAGGGGCAGTTTGAATGATGGGGACTGTAGTTATGAACTCAGCAGACTGGAGAATTTGTAGCTGCTTCCATGCCTGAAGATATCAGCACAATTTAAAATGTGATGTAAGCAGCATCCATATCTATCCCAGAGGAAAGAATGTGCCAACTGGTCTGTGTTAGTAGCACAAGCGTATTGTATAGCAAGCAGCATTCTCTCACAAAATCGAGTATATTTTTGGTAATAATCTGCACAAGAGACTCCCCTGCCCTCAAGAGGGATGATATTTTAAAAAAATTAGAGTAATGGAGTGACAATCAGGACAGCTGGCAACCCTGCTGGCAAGTCCAGCTCAGCGTGAGAGTGGATTAAATGACATCTTAGGCCTCTGTTGACAACTATTTTTTTAATGAGAGACTTATTTGGAAATGGAAAGGGGATGAAGGGCCAATAGCAGCAGCTCCACCCTCTGATTTACATCCATATAAGCTGAAACAGAAAACATAAAGAGAGCCTGTTGCCTTTCTCATAGCAGCCCACCAAACGGCTATGGGACCTGAGTGCCACACCATGAGATCTAATGCTTTTTTCCTAGAAAAATAGGTGCTGGTACTCACCATGAAGTTGTTATAGTAAGTGCCACACTTTTTAACCAAGAGAGAGAGAGAGGTGCCGGGACTGCGTACCCCTGAGTAAAAAACACTGACAAGACCTAAGAGCAGTGGGCAAAAGTTCTGTTGTTTTCTCCTTTCCTACGTGAACACAGGCAGATCTCTGATTTTACTATGCATCTTTCAGAAAAAGAACTCTTCCTTGCTACAGACACTTTAGCAAGCACCTCCCCTGCGCCTAAGCTGCTCATTCGCACTTGATGGACTCATGTTTGGGAGTTACCTGCTAATAGGAGAATTCTAGCAAGGCATCTGTTCACACTGTTGTTGAGCCCTTCACCTGTTTCCCGGAGCTGTGGAAACTCCGCCATCCCTCTCTGCATTTGGAAATGTCTGCTGCATGGGCTGGGCACCACCATATTACGAATTTCCACACTTTGCCCACAGGCAAGCATAACCTGTGCTCCAGCTCTTTCAGTGAATACCTGAGGTTCACAATAAGATGAGTGCCGTGATGCTGTTGACACGAGGGAGGAGGTTCGAGGTTCGCTTGCTAGCAAGCGTCTCCCAGACGACCTGAGGGCATAAAAGGGACGGACTGGGCTTGAGGCCGGGTAGGAGGCCCGTCAGCTGTATTTCTTAGCTTATCTGGCCTTAAGATTTGATGACAGAATGCAGAGTTGAAGTTAAAAAATACACCCTGTGAGAGTACCAGAGAGTCCTACAGCACAAGTAACAGCAGCAGTGTGTGATCGGAGAGGGTGTCTGAGCAGCAGTGGTGCTCTCCTGACTGTTTCTTCCAGTTTTTCATTTTCCCATTCTTCAGTTCATCTCTCTACATTTCCACACCAGTCTGCATTTAAAAAACCCAACAACCAACCTCCTGAAAGTTCCTTAGCAGTTTAGTGCAAATTTCTCCTAATATATACATTTTTGTATAGAATTTTCCCTGATTACACATTTTGGCAAAACAATTTCCCCACGTATAATGCAGTGTGTGTGTGTATTTACGCAGTAGGAGAATATATACAGTAGGAGAAAGTGTGCATAAAAATGCATATACAGGTGTGTGTGTGTACCAAACACACACACACATGTATATGCATTTTTATGCACACTTTCTCCTACTATATGCACTTTTGGGTACATTACTTGGCGGGAACACCACACTGCAAAATTTGGAGAAGGGCAAATTTCAAAAAATGGCTGTGTTTCGGTTTGTGTAATGTTTCAGAAAGGGTGGATTTGGTAGGTTCACCTTTAAATGGGAAATGAATCCATTTTCTCTGCTATTCCTAGATGGAGTGGAATGAGGCAGTGGTGAGGTCAGAGTTGGCAGGGGTGGCCTTGCCACCACCTACTCTGCTTCGTCTTTGTCTCAGTGAATGCCAGGAAGGCAGCACTGTTCCTCTAGCCACGCCACTGCTGCAAAGAAAAAGACCCAAATAACGTTATTATAATTCTTTTCCTGGGCCAGTGGAATTGCGGGTCTGGGCATTGTGCTCCGCAGTCCACAACCCACAGACAAATAAAGGACCACATAGGCTGGTTTGAATCGAAACAGGCCACAACCTTATTGAATACAAATGAAAGAGGTTTGGCTTGGGCATGGGGCAATCAAAATACTTCTGGCCCGCCACCGGAAGTGACACGTAGGTCAGTCCTAAGACTTACCGTATTTTTAGCCCTATAGGATGCACCGGCCCATAGGATGCACCTAGTTTTTTGGGGGGGAAATAAAGTAAAAAAAAAAAATTATTTCCCCCCAGGCGTGGGGCTGGGGCGGGGGAAACCCGAGCTTCCCCCGACCCCAGCACCCAGAACAGGCAGCTCTCCGCAAGCCGCGAGAGCCCTGGGAGCTCTCCGCAAGCCATGGGAGCGCCGGGCTCCCACGACTTGCGGAGAGCTGCACTAAGCTTGAAGCCTGGGCACGCTGAGCTCAGCGCGCCCAGGCTTCAGCATGCAGGCAACTCTCTGCAAGCTGTGGGAGCCCGGCGCCAGGGTCCCATGGCTTGCGGAGAGCTGCACGAAGCCTGGAGAGTGAGAGGGGTCGGTGCGCACTGACCCCTCTCGCTCTCCAGGCTTCAGCGAAAGCCACACACATTTCCCCTTTATTTTTGAAGGGGAAAAAGTGCGTCCTATAGGGTGAAAAATACGGTACATCAAACAGGGAACCCAACAAGGGAAAAGCAGGTAGGGCCCCAGGTGAAGGCTGCTTAAATGGCCAGGGAGCAGACCTGAGGGAAGCCTTCCTGCTCCATCGACTCCGCCCCCCAGCCCAACCCATGTCCTAGCCTGCATCCCTATTTGCCATTCTGGGATGCAGGCAAGGATCCGGCTTCTGATAGGTGGTGCGGGCTTATGCTCATGCCCCCTATCCAAACAGGGCTCCAATGAAATGATTCCCTCATCGGGGCCACAGAGAAGCGTCTGCCATCCCGCAACGCCTCCTCACCAGAAAGGGACTTATAATACTGTCTCAGTCAGCTTTGTCTTGCATACTGAAGCACACTTGGGAACCAGAAGTAATTTTCCTGTAAAAGAGACTATTGCCCATTGGAATTAGAAGTTATATTTCACCTGTAGGAATTTGAAAAAGTCTGGTGTGTGTGTGTGTTTTTAATGGATGTTTTAGCATTTACTAATGCTTTTACGGAAGGTTGTACTTATATTTGTACAATGCAGGTATTCCTTGGAAATAATTTGGGTTTATTTGTGGCACAGACTGTAATACTGAATAAGCCAAATTCTGAGGATCCACGCTTCTTCTCTGTCAACTGATTATATGTTGCACTGTGGCTGTGATGCATGTGAGCCCCTTTTCTTTTTTAATCAGAAATATCTGCATTAAAATAAAAAATCCAGAAGTGAATGGGGCTCACACACCATTCCTTTTCCCTCTCTGTTTCTGAACACCTGGATTTTTATTTATTTATTTTACACTTCCTTGATTCTGGGCTAAGCCTGAAGAGGTGAGAGAAGGTGAGAGAAACCTAAAGCCTCCAAGATGCTCCCAACCTGTCAGAGATAGCAAGCGAGGGATTAAGAGCTCATTCGCTGGGGCAGTAAGTCAGGCAAATGGAGTAGGATGTGAAAAGCAGATGGGAGAATCCTGCAAGACAGGTCACTGGGGCAAAAGAGACCTTAATGAAGCGTAACAATGAAGAATAAAATTACATTGGGGTCATTTGGAATGCTCTGCCTGTAGCAGGCAGAAGACCAGTTAGCGACTCCTGAGGGGAAGTGGGGTCTGTGAGGCGGGGAACCCCTCTCCTCTTCTATATGGGATAGGAATGTTAAGACAAGTTAAAATGCCACATTCCATTTCAGACTCTGAGGGAAAAGGGAAAAGTGGATGAGCAAGTGAAGAGCACTTTGTTGAGCTTGGCTGTTGACAGGACACAAATTCTTGAAAAATAAGAGCCTGATAAGGGTAGTAAAGAGATATGTAATTATATAAAGCCACAAAACCAAACAGTAATATTATAACAAGTTAAAAGCAAAAAGAAATTAGAAAAAAACATAAATAGACCATTGTGGTGGGTATGTACTCTTAACTGCCGGCATAGGCTTGATGGAACAGAAGAGTTTTCAGCGGGCATTTAAAAGTTGGCACAAAGGACGCCCACTGATTCTCTAGTGGCAGGGTGTTCCATTAGGTACATAGTTTTGGGAATGTTTCTATATAACGGTGACAAAAGTGACAATGCTTGTGTCCCGGATGTGTTTCAACAGGCATGTGTTCAATGTAGAATCAGCCGAAATGGAGCCAGGTAGGTTTCTGAGGCTGGCAAATGACCTGACCAAGCTATAATTCTGTATTTAATAGTGGTGTCCTTCAAACCCGCTCTGAAGGGCCCTCTTGGGACACCGTGGTGCAGTGGCCTGAGAGTGCTGGGTTCAATTCCTAGCTCATCCATGAAGCTCACTGGGTGGCCTTGGATAGGTCACAGCCTAACCTGCCTCACGGATGGTTATAAGAAGAATTATGAGGCACTCTGAACACAGAAAAGATATTATAGAAGCATAAATAATAGTATTCAGAAACAGTTCCTGCAAGAGCTTCATTTTTCTTCCCCAAGCAGCCTTCAGCACTACAGGGGGAAAATGCTGGATGTGTGTTCAGAGTGTTTCAGCTTCTAAGCCTGAAATTCATAATCATCTGGCCCCTGCGGTTTGTTTTTTAATAGTCCCACCAGCATCCTGCAGCCATATTTCTTCCACATTCTAGGAAGATAAACACTTGAAAGGGTGACCCACTGGAGGATGAAACTCAGGCCTGCTCTGGCCCGTCTCCAGGTGGGGTCAGTCTCTCTGGTCAACTGAGGAAACTTTTCTCTCTGTGCTGTTGCCAAGGAAAAGAGAACTGCAATGTTACTTAAGATTGAAAAGAACAGAATATTTTGTACTGCATTATCTTTGCTGTGTTAGGTCTAGACCTGTTGTTTTTACATATGGCCATTCACACTCTTATATCCCTCCGTAGCCAGCAACCCACACTTTTGACACCTGATCTTAGCTTCTTTAACAGATTCTTCCCCAATGTGGCAACAAATAAGTCATTTTAAATGCAAAGAAGCATTGGTGGCTGATTTTTCCTCATGAAAAGCTCCTTCAGAGGGGGACAAGAAGATGTTTGCTCATGTTACAAATATCCCCCACATTCTTGATGAAACAGTTTAAAATTTTGAACATATGCCATGATTTCTAACATTTGTTGGTAATACAACATTTTTGGGACTCGTAGGCTTGGTTTGCACATCACATTAAACCATTGTTTAAAACAAATGATGGTTTAATGTGAATGAGTGGTGTGGTGTGTTGTTGCATGCTGCTCAAAAATTCCCATTGCGCTGTGGACGAAATGAAATGTTTGTGGTGGACAACGCACCATGCAAATGGAACTTGGTGGACAGACATTGGGGGGGACAGGAACATGAGCAGAGCGTGACCATGTTTTGCACATGCTCCCTAAATCGTAGCAGACTATGCCAGGTCCTAACCATCTCCACCTCCACCTCCCACCTCCCCCTAAAGCATTATAAGTAGGCAAGGCAAGCTTGATGGTTTTACAAACATGCCCGCTGTTGGTTACATAATGGCTGGATTGCTGCAAGATGCTCTACATAGGACTGCCTTTGAAAAGCTGGTACAAAAGTTTTGGCTAAAGTTTTGACCAGAGATGAGGGTTTGGAGCATGTTAATCACCTTTTATACCATCTTCAGCGGCTTAGGACTTCCCATCTTCCCAGATGAACCTCTCCATCCACTCAGATACCTTTTTGACTTCTTGGCCACTATTTGAAGTACTGTTCTTGATAGAAATGCTGTGAGTCCTCTCTGTTGTTGTATCCAGACTACACACACACACACACACACACACACACACACCTCACACACATGCACACACAATCTGTTCAGCACTCATCTTGGTTATATATGTCACTGCCCAGAGACAAAAAAAGGCTGTTTTGCCAGGCTTTTCATCTTGATTTTATTAGCCATGGCTCTCTGATGTTTATCTATCTTGTCTTCCTTTTTCTGATATTGTGTTCATTTTGTTTGCTTTGAATAATATTAAAGTCTATTTTGTCTCTATGTAAGTCTCTCTATAAAATTTATTTGGATATATAAATCCAGTGATTTCTGGCACCTCTTTTTTGTTGTTGTTGTTAAAAAGTGTGGCCCTTACTGTAACAACTTCATGGCGAGTACCGGCACCTAGTTTTCTTGGGGGGGGGGGGGGAGCACTGTATAAATCTATAAATCATTAATGAGGACGACGATGACAATTATTCTGAAAGCCACATCAGACATTTTATCAGAAAATGAAAGTGGGATGCAAATGTCCAAAGAAGCAAAATAAAAGCAGTGCCTGTCCATGTGACTGCATGACACCACTGTCTTGAGAATGCACAGGCAGGCGCTGCTGAGTCTCTGTTGACTCCTTCTAAAAGGGACCAGATCACGAGGCTACAGCTAAATCATAATTTACCACTGCAATCAGTAGGCGGAGGAATGCTCCCAAGCGAGATGCATTCCTGGAGCCTCTGTCCAGTAAA
Organism: Podarcis pityusensis; assembly: GCF_964106645.2. Classification (NCBI taxonomy): domain Eukaryota; kingdom Metazoa; phylum Chordata; class Lepidosauria; order Squamata; family Lacertidae; genus Podarcis; species Podarcis pityusensis. The sequence continues at coordinate 64,065,751 of NC_138029.1, forward strand.
CCAATGGGGTGGCTCTTTGCCATCACTTCTGCAAAATTTCAGAGATAGCCATGTTATTTTTAAAAAAGCAATTATTATTATTGGAATACAATTTTGTTCATTTGTCTGTGTTGCGGGAAATAGTAAATTGAAATAAATAGACCTTCCTGTGATAAAGAGCATTTTAATCCCCCCAAAACAATACATATTCACTTAGTGGGAAAAGGAAAGGAACTTTGTGTTGCTACATAGCCAGCTTGACATTTTTGAAAAGCCACAAAAGTTCAAATAAACATGTAAAATCAACAGCAAATGTGGAATGCTGTGTGAGTGCTTCTGGAGGCAGTATATGGTATAGGGTGTGCAATGCACCTGCATCTACAATATAGCGGTGGCTTATGCTCAGACACAGGGCTTCCTTGGAGGGATTTTCTTTGATATATGATGCTGTTCTCCTAAATTGTTAACCCTAAACATACTGTATTTTTCGTCCCATAGGACGCACCGGCCCAAAACCAGGTCGGGGATTCCAAACCAGGTCGGGGAACAACGGTATGGTGGCGCTCCGCCTCCCCGCTGTCCCCCGAGCTTGTGGGGCTGCCCGATGTCTGCCCGAAGCGCGGGGCGCTCTGCTTCAGCACTCCCCGCACTCCGTGCAGCAGGCTGCTATCCGCAGCCTAGGGAGCCCTGCGGGAGTTCCCGCAGGGCTCCCCAGGCTGTGGATATCTGCCCGGCGCGAGGGGTCTCTGCTTCAGGGCGCCCGTGCGCCGGGCAGCAGGCTGCTATCTGCAGCCTAGGGGGCCCTGCGGGAACTCCCGCAGGCTCCCCAGGCTTGCTGATAGCTTTCTGAAGCCTGGAGAGCGAGAGGGGTCGGTGCACACCGACCCCTCTCTCTCTCCAAGCTTCAGCGAAAGCCTGTATTCGCCCCATAGGATGCACACAGATTTCCCCTTCATTTTTGGAGGGGGGAAAGTGCGTCCTATGGGGCAAAAAATACGGTACTTACTGGGAAGTAAGCGCTGGTAAGTAAGCTCTTAGACTTCAGTAATTTAGGAGATCAAAAATACTCCTTTTTGAGGAGGCAACTGTCTTGTAAGATGGGACATGGTGGAAAGACTCTGTGGTGAAAGACGAGAAGGCGTTTACATCAAAATGCTATAAATTGTAGTGTTGACTGTATTGTGTGGGCGCATTCGTATTTGGTTTAATTATCCATAGGATGTGCAGCAATGTATGCATGTGTGTTACATGCAGGCTTAAGCAAAAAAGCTAGCCCTAGTCTGTTCTTATTCATAGAGGGGGAAACTCTGTATTTCAGAAGTCATAGGCAGTAACTACACTGGCTATCCTCTAGTATCCAACAAATGCAACCTATTTCTATTTATTTATGTAACAGCAGGACTAGATGGAAGCTACAGCCATTATTTGGTTCACTGGTTACCAGTTTGCTTTCTGGCCCAATTCAATCTTCTGGTCTTGATCTTTAAAACCTTAAATGATCTGAGACCATCTATATGTACCTACCTGAATACTTAAATAATCTTCAAAGGTCCATGTGATGTATGGCGGGTGAATACACAAGATAGGTTTTTTCAGTCAAGGCAGGATATCTGAAATGACCTGGATCCATCTGACCCTATCACTGCTGACTTTCTCCTACACCGCAAATAAACAACTTCTTCCATTGAGTGTTTGATGTAGCACAGAACTCTGTATGAAAGCCCTGCTGTTTTTGCACAATTCTTCTGTACAGGCATTTTTATTATATATTTTGAAATATATATAGTAAATGTTTTAGGGTGCAATCGAAACTCCCTCCTGCCCTGTAGCCATAGTAGAAAGTGTTGGAATATGCCTGGGGGCACACGCAGCCCCCGGAATGAGACAAACCTCTCCAGGCATCTTACTGATGCAGCGCAGCCGGGGACGTCCATAAATCTTCAGTCCCAGCACGCACCAGCGACACATATCAGAAGACTATGTTCACACTCACTCAGCAGAGTATAGCAGAAACAAAGTGGAGCTTTGGTGTGTGCATTTTAAGTATTTATTAAGCAACATATAGTAAAAGCTATGGTTTTCCCAGTAGTGATGTAAGGAAGTGAAAGCTGGACCATAAAGAAGGCTGATCGCTGAAGAATTGATGCTTTTGAATTATGGTGCTGGAGGAGACTCTTGAGAGTCCCATGGACTGCAAGAAGATCAAACCTATCTATTCTGAAGGAAATCAGCCCTGAGTGCTCACTGGAAGGACAGATCGTGAAGATGAGGCTCCAATACTTTGGCCACCTCATGAGAAGAGAAGACTCCCTGGAAAATACCCTGATGTTGGGAAAGATGGAGGGCACAAGGAGAAGGGGACAACAGAGGATGAGATGGTTGGACAGTGTTCTCGAAGCTACGAACATGAGTTTGACCAAACTGCGGAAGGCAGTGGAAGACAGGAGTGCCTGGTGTGCTCTGGTCCATGGGGTCATGAAGAGTCGGACACGACTAAACGACTAAACAACAACAACAATACAGGACAAAGCAATCATGGCATCCTCTCACTTCTCCTCTGAGAGAGAGAGAGAAAGAAAAGTAATACAAAAGTACAATAGAGCGGAAGAGATAAGACTAGCTTCCGTTTTCACACTTTCCAAGCCTGGAAAGTAAATACAGAGATGTGATATAACAATCACACATCCAACAACGGAGGAGTGAAATGCTAACAGAAAGTGCAGGTCAGCAAGATCCACACTGTCTAGGACCAGTCACAGAGACAGCTCCCACAAAGGCAGTGGGATCAACTCAAGATCCAGCAGATCCCAAGCTAATTCAGCTCTGCCGTTAGAATACCCTATGTCAGGGCTACCCTCTGGCTTTCCACAGCATGGATCCCACCGGTGGGTCTCCTGTCTCTCTGTCCATTCAGTGCTGGGAAGAGGGAGGTTGTCACCAACAGAGTGGGGCTCATGTTGCTCCATCTTTGGCGGAAAGTGGGAGATCAGCTGAGCCAAGAGAGCTGAACTGCAGGCTGACTCTGCCTAATCCAGTCCCCTTCAAGTAAGGGAGGTGGATTTAGATTGCTCTGCTATTCAAACAATATTTCTTAGCTGCCTTGGGGGGGTGTTTTCTTGTTTTCTTTTTTTAAAAGGTGGGTTATAAAAATAATTATTTTAATGTATCCTGTGGCAGCATAATATCTGTGAAGGTGAACATATAGAGAGCCAGTCTGTTGACACCAGTGCAAAAGTCCAGTCCCTGGTGACATGGCTTCCTGTGACACAATTGTGGCGATGTGGCTGTGGGGAAGACAGCACAGTCTAAGTCATGTTCATCACAACATGTATATTTCCATTATTTGTTTCCACCGATTTCCCATTTGCCATGGAAAAACTGATGTCTGTCTCCAAAAGAAGCTGCCCTTTTATGCTAGAGTTCAGGTGTGTGTGTGTGTAGTGTTTCCTCCTTGCATAAAAATGGAATGTGACAAAAGCACATGGGATACGAATGGTTCGCAGGAAGCACGCTTAACACATTCCTGTCCCATGCTCTTACTTTGGCTTCCTTTCCTTTGCTCCTCTCCCTCTTTTCGCTCCTCCTTCAAGAAGATATGGTGGGTTGAAGCACTTCCCTTCTCCCATTGTTATTCATGCAGTTATCATGCACTGGCTTGGTATAAACGTGCAGTATGAATGGTCACCAATATGTAATAGTACCTGAAATACTCCACTATTGACTGGACGTATTCCTCCCCCCGCATTTGTGATACATTGCCCAACATGTTTATATCTTTCAATAGGAATGGGCTGAATCCACAGCCTTTGATTTTAAGGCACAACCTGGTCTGTGTTGGGTGATAGTTGTTCCCAAGGACTATAAACTGTATCTGTGTGGCTTCAGGTTAAGCAAAGAGGCAGCAAGAGGGGGCAGGAAGGGGTTGTTTAACCTTTTCATTCTCAGCTGTTTGTCCTCTAATCACTCTACCCCAAGTTATCCCAAGAGCTCTCTGTAAAAATAATAATAATAACCTATTAGAGAGAAAAGCAGCTTAAGGGAGGGGGTGCTTTTGAGTGGATAAATTCCTTAAATGGAAGGGTATAACAGTTCCCTCTCTAGCCAACCCACAATTACTTTATCTAAGAAGAAACCCCTTGGGGGCGGGAGGGACATAAAGGAAATACGGGTCATTATTTATTTTGTTTTATTTTTGTTTTCAATCTAATTCGAAACCTGGAATTCCCTGCTGTCTGCTGCCAGCTCTCTATCTCATATATTTTTGGTCTTTGTGAACACTGAAATTCTTAATTTGAAAATGTGATGGCAAAATAATAATGTGCTACAAGCAAGTTTATTAGCACATACAAGCTAAATATAGCTGTGTTTTAACACCCACAATTGCAAGCACAAAATTATTATCAAGCTGAAGGTAACTGCATTAGAACACTGCAGACTGAGGCTGCAATCCTAAAACTGGGTTGGAGGTGGAGGGAGAGGAAGAAACAAAGGCTTGCCGAATGCTCATATATAATCTTCTTTCCCGTTAGCAACAATGAGAGTAGGGATATGGGATAAATTCAATTCTGTTCACATTTAAAGGCGAGCCGACCTGATTTGCACCTTCCAAAACAATGCACACACCCAAATACAGCCATCCTTCAAAATTTGCACTTTTCCAGATTTTGCAATGCACGTCTACAGCCAAGGGATATGTATAAAAATGCATAAGCTAGGGGAAAGTGCATAAAATGTATGCATTTGTGACAATAACATTCCAAAATGTGTTATATTAGGAGGAATGGCCTTTGCAAAAATGAATGCATTAGGCAAACTCACTTACAAACATCATATATTCGGAGACATTCCTTGATGAATTTTCACAAGGACTTCTTTCCCCCCCTTTTTTAAAAAATGGAAACTGATGTGGAAGTCCAAATTTAAGACTGGAAAAAAATGAGAAAGTGAGAGGAACATCCTTACATGAGAGGGAAATAAAGGAGATGCAAGCTGTTCCCTGGTCCTCCCCCAGCATGCCCCCAATTTGCCCAGGCACAGCCATTTCTGGGCCTTGCTGACATAGGTCTGGCTTCTGACATTCACTGATCTCTCTCTCTGAAGTTAGTCATCTTACTTTGCCCTGATGCTTCCTGTGGTCACTGGGACATCCTGGGTCTAAGAGCATACATTCTGTCACCCTTCAGTTCATCAAGACAATATGCATGTTGTATTACTGCCATGAGAAAGAGATGTGCAAATTTGCTGGGGTTCTCCAGCTCACAGTTAATTTCCAATGTGACCTTCAGGACCGAACATGTTGTGGTGAGGGGGCAATGGATGGAACAGTAGCTCCACTCCAACCTTCCAAAGATTGCCACTTAAAACTGCTGAGTTGTATAAAGGTCAGAAAGTGACATAATGGACACTGCGGTGATAGTATTAAAGTTGCATTATATGTCACAATACATCTGTAAAAAGAGAAGATAATATAAAAAGAATCCAGGATGGGTTGGTGTTTTTTTTAAGTAACGCTACAGAGCTATGAAATGCTATACTAAAACATTACAATGGCAAAGTGAGGAACACTATAACACTCACAATCTCCTGGAATGCTGACAAGTAGCTTGAAAATTCTGAACTGGATCATCGTAGATGATACAGATGATGTAAACCCTCTTGGGTGTCCTGATTCACTTAAGGTACTTTATTTGAATAACTTCACAAGGCATGAAATATGTAACTCCGGCTCAGAAAGCTCTACCACAAAATGACAGTCCCAAGAAGCTGTTGCTTCAGGCAGCGTATTCCATAGGGGATGCTATTTTCTTGTCTCTGGACTTCCTTTCTGTGTGTCACTTAAAAAGAAAACAGCACGGGAGGGAGCCATTTTGAGATTTTGCTTCAGGTGGGAAAACATCCAAGGCCAAGACTTGCCTGCAGTTCATTGCAGCTGGATGAATGAGCCTGGGCTGCGTACCTACCATTAACTTAAAGCACCTTGCTTCTTTCAAAGAACCCTGGGAACTGTAATTTGCCCCTTGCGGAGCTATAGTTACCAGCACCCTTCACAAAATTCTGTGAGGGACAAACTACACCTTCCATGATTCTTTGGTGGGGGAAGCCAGGTGCTTTAAATGTATGGTGGGTATGGAGCCATGTTCCCATAAGAAGTATGGCAAATGAGACACACACTACAGTTGCTGTCCAATGAGGACAACTTCTTCTGATGGAGTGGCTTCTTGCCAGGAAGTGTCAGGCTCCACTTCACTGCAGAGTTAAGGGAGAAAAGGGACAAAGGTGTGGTCATGGATTAACAGACATATAAAGTAAACACTTACAATGGCAGGGATGGCTGAGATATTACTGCTCTCAGTGATACCAAATAATGGAAGATCATGTTTGCATCTTGGTACTGTCTCCCAGTCGGGGCTGAGTGATTGCTTCCAGGTTACCTGCTTATACAGTATGTCTCTTCCTTGTTTGCTTGCACAAATTTTGTGGGAAACTTGTGTGATGATTGCTATTCTCTGAGCTTTTGCTCTGATTTGTTTGACGTTGCGCCAAGCTATGTTGATCCCACACTTTCCAGTGCATCTTCCAATTACTTTCCCTACCCCAGAAGGTCCGATTTGTTTGTTTATTTAAAAGTAGGTTTGTTGCACAAGAACACCAAATCCACTTTAATTGCACAACCCGAATTTGCCAGTGTGTGACCGAATTGCCCTCACAAAATTGCAACATTCTGGAACCAGCCAGATTTAGCGCTCTGAAACAGTAACATTAATGCTATTACCATCGTCATTGCAATGTGGGAAATTCTGAACTGCAGGCTGGTATTATGATGGTTCATCAAACTGGCTTCAGATTCTTCTTCTACTACTATCTAGAAGCACCTTCACTGTTCTCAGTGCAGGTGGATAGCACATTTGCTGTTCTTAAAATGGAACTGGGTCTCCCAGCCACATTGTCGTCATCCCCTTATCTACACTGCGTGTTAAGTGAGGACAAGAGGAAGTCTATGACGGTGGAATGGCTGATCAAACAGGAAAGGGTCTTTGGAAAGGAGCCACAGATGAGATGTACATAGAAATCCCAAGGGAGGAAGCTTCACAGCTGGTCCCATGTCCTCCCCCTGCAGCTCAGAGTGTGGTGCTAAAAAGCAGGAGGCATGGCAGTGAAGGTCAATTGCCTTATGTGCCTTTACTGAGATGCTGGGTAAAAAGAATAGAATTGTATTGAAAGAACATGAAAGCCTTTGTACTCCCAGGAGCGAGCACATGTGCTCACTAGCATTCTAGCTGCCATTTCCATCTTGTTAGTTATATGACTATCTGAGTTGATTCAGAACCTGGTTGTGTCACACAGGATTGCTGGTGGATGCGCCATGAATCTCATAGCTTATTTAATAAAGGTTGGGGTCAGACTCAGAGCAGAGGTCCCCAGACTGCTATGATCCATCTCTCTGATGTAGCCTGAAATGGCATTGTTGACCATTTCCTCCTTGCTTTCATTCTCAATATTTTTCAGCAACTGCAAGCCATTGGGACAGGTGTCACCAATTTCTGTGCCACCACCTCTTCTTCCCTCTTTCCCTCCCTCAAACCACCAAGACATCACCACAGCATTGGCTTTTTGAAAACAATAGTTGAGATTATTTTTTAAAGATGGTTTTGAGAAATACCGGGCCCTAGGAAGCTGTTATGGATCTCTGATCACTTTTTACAAGTGCCACATCATGCTCATTCCACTCCTGCGAGGAGCCTGTCAGGGAAGCTGTAGTGGCAAGTTGCCAGCACTGGCAGGGATTTGGACTAGAGGACTCTATGCCTCTCTCAGTTAGACAGCTAGTCTTCTTCAGTTTGTGCTGAGCCCAAGTTTCACACTGTCAAATTTGCCGCAACTCAGTGGCTTCGCACTGGAATCTCCCTGCAAAACTTTTTGTTGATGTGTTGGTGATTTTTATATTCTGCTGGAGGGTGTCCTGGAAGAGAAAGAATGTCTTTGGAGGAAATTTACAACGCAATATAGGCTTTCCCTTAAAGAAATCTTTCTTTCTTCCCCTCCATCTCACTGAAGAGCTTTAAATTAGTAATTCCATTTCTCTGCTGCTGGTACATTGAAGGGGTTGAACCACTGATAAAAATACCCTGGAAAGATTCCAAGCAGCACAGAAGGCAAGAAAATGAAAAACATATTAAATGCATAAAAGTTAGACAAGCTCTGAGTGGGTGGAATCGGTGGCAGTAACAACCCACAGCATACCTGGCAGCTCTGTAGAACATCCTACTCTTTCTTTCTTTCTTTCTTTCTTTCTTTCTTTCTTTCTTTCTTTCTTTCTTTCTTCCCCCACCTCCCCATCCCCACCACCATGACATTTTTAAGCAACAACACATAATTTAAACAATGCTAACTTAATTGAGATTGTCCTGAGTCCTCAAACACTGATGCAAGGAGGTGGAGTTGCAGAGGATGTGTACAAATTCCTCCAGCAACTAACCTCCCCTTCCCAGGACAAAACAAAAACAATCTGCTCTCCTGGTCTCCACTTTTCATCTCCAGCTATCACAAGAGCTAATTTAAATAGCACTGATGATCCCAACATGGATTGGGGTGGGGAATATTTCTCAGTCTGAGAGACACATTGCCACACACACTCACACACATAGAATCAGAATGGTAGAGTTGGAAGGGACCACGTGGGTCGCATCTAGTCCACCCGTTGCCATGCAAGAATCTTTTGCTCAATGTGTGGCTTGAACCCATGACCCTGGGATTAAGAGTCTCATGCTCTACCAACTGAGCTATCCAGGCAGAAATGCATCTTTCCGTCCTGGCAAGCAAGAGGCATTACCATAGTTCAAGGACACATTCTAGCCAGGCAAAAGCGCTTGAGGAAGACATGGAGCAATCTTGTGAAGGGTGTGGCTTGGTGGGCAGCCGGCCTAGGTCAGAGTCCCAAGGGCTGTATAGAGAGACCTGGAGGGCCACAATACCCCCCCCCCCGCCCCTCAGATTTGTGGCTTCCCACCAGGGCTGTACAACCAAGTGAGTACTGGGCTTCCTCAGGTCTCGCTATCATTCTTTCCTGACTTGCTCATTTTGAGCCTTTATTTCTCTTAATCCACAACCATGCTGTTCTCTCCTTGATTCAGCTGTGGTGCTCTGGCAAGGTAGGAAAGGTAAACTTTCACATTACTTTTCAAGGGTGTGTCAGGAGAAGGAATCATTGGGCAGCTGCCAAGGCCTACTACTACCACAAGTTCTTTGCAATCTCCTGTTGGTGAAACCTGCATATGATTTAGTCTTTTGAATGACCTCCTTCATGTCTTTGCGTATCAAGCTACCTCATAGGAGGCATGTCCAATTTATGCCAGTGTGGTGTAGTGGTTAAGAGTGGTAGATTCATAATCTGGGGAACCGGGTTCACGTCTCTGCTCCTCCACATGCAGCTGCTGGGTGACCTTGGGCTAGTCACACTTCTCTGAAGTCTCTCAGCCCCACTCACTTCACAGAGTGTTTGTTGTGGGGGAGGAAGGGAAAGGAGAATGTTAGCCGCTTTGAGACTCCTTCGGGTAATGATAAAGCGGGATATCAAATCCAAACTCATCCTCTTCTTCTTCTTCTTCTTCTTCTTCTTCTTCTTCTTCTTCTTCTTCTTCTGTTCTACAGTGGTACCTCAGGTTACATACGCTTCAGGTTACAGACTCCGCTAACCCAGAAATAGTGCTTCAGGTTAAGAACTTTACTTCAGGATGAGAACAGAAATCGCGGCGTGGCAGCAGCGGGAGGTCCCATTAGCTAAAGTGGTGCTTCAGGTTAAGAACAGATTCAGGTTAAGTATGGACCTCTGGAACGAATTAAGTACTTAACCTGAGGTATCACTGTATTTATTCATGCCTGTGAATCTTTCTTTCGAAAAGAATGTCTTTTTATGGCACCCCTTTCTCCCCCTCTAAATTTAGTAAGTGCCCTTACAGCGTATAGTTCTGTGGAACTCTTGGTTATTTACTAATGGTCCCCCAGAGCCCCCTGGCCACCTTTTGGCAATTTTCTCCTCCTTCTTTGAGGTTTTACCTTTGAATAAACTCACTTGTTGGAGGCAAATGCTGTTAAAACCTGTCATTAATGGATTTGGCAAACTGCAGGTCAAAAGAAAAGGAAAGGAGATGGAAATACTTTAAATTCCCAAGAATATCTCTCATCACGCAAGCATCAAAGGCGGTGGGTTATTATCTTTCCCAATGCATAATCTATGAGTACATGTAGCAATGGTGACAGCTAGATGGACAATGGAGAAGCCAGGCTTTGTTCTCAAATGACTTGTGTAAAATTAAGAGTTGTCAGACCTCTGGCTTCGGGGAATGGCTAAGAAACAGCATGTGCATGGTGCAAGCAAAAGGTATATCTGCTTTAGTCATCCTTTGTAGACACACCTGCAGTTCTTTTATCGCTGCAAATCCCAAAGTATCTGTGAATCTATAGCTTTATCTTGTCAAGAGGAGAAAAGAAAAGGCCACATCCAGCCTACAACATTATCTAATCTGTGTATTATTTTCTCCCTAGTAGTAACTAACAGCTTATTAACTTGCACCTCAACATAGCTTAGCCTGGCTTCTCCCCGCCAGCTCCGTGTTTTGTATTGTGTAGAGCAATTTATAACTTCATGCCTGGGCAAATGAAAATGGAGCTGGTGCCTGCTGACACAGCCCAGCTATGCCAATGGTAAGGCGATAGGGGAATGGTTCCATAGGTTAGAAGACCCAGTTCTGATCATAGTTTTCTGTAACAAATTTCCTGAACGATCTTGGCGGTGTAATATTATCAAATCCCCAGTGGTTCCCTTATACCAGAGGCTGAAATAATAAAAGGCTATGAGATCACAGATAGATGCCAGTGAAATTAGCATGTAACATTCACAATGGAGGGAGTGCATGCTCATGGAACTGAACAAAGTTCTCTTGGAACCCCAACTTGGCTCGAGCCTTCTGTGGTGGGAAAACCTACTGGGTAGGGATAATGGGATAGAAGAATTCTCTTTAGTCCTGGTACGTTTCATCCTATCAGAAAAGTGAGAAGTTCAGGGTGTGTATGGGGTAGTCAACACTGCTGGACTATAACTCCCATCATCCCTGACCATCAGCCGTGTTGGCTGGGGCTGATGAGAGTTGTAGTCCAACAACATCTGAAAGGTGCCATGTTGACTACCCCTGTTTTATGACCTGGCCAAGGATGGGGTCTGAGCAGTATCTGGGGTAGTTGAGCTGCCTGGTTTTGCCTTGCCCACCATTGACTTACTCAGACTCCTTCTTTCCTTGTACTTTTCTCTTGAGATGTGTGGCACAGCAAGCTTCCTTCCCAAACAATCTGCTTGGACAGATCTTGAAGCAGTCAGACCTGAAGAGTTTCAGAGCACCTGCTTAATATTACTAGATTGGCTAGAAGAGAAGGGGAGAGATGAGGACCACTGCACTTGCTAACATTTCTATTTAGTTTGCAAGATGCAGGATCAATATTCCACCATTGGTGTCGGTTGCCCGATACGTCTTTTTGTCATTTGTTAATTCTGTTTTCTAAGAGGTTCTATTTGATTTGCAGTTGATGTTAACCACCATGGGGATCTATTAGATGGAAGGGTGGACTACAAACATATAAACCAATCAATACGTTTTGTATTAGTTCTGTCTTGCTGTCAGGAGTCAATTGTTTCCTGTGATTGTGTCTCTTTCTGCTGCATGAAGTGGGATTTCCTGTTGGTTGGTTCTAAACAAGCCAGTGTTTAATGTGAGCATCTCCTATGGGAGCAATAAGGAGAGGGGTCAGGAAGGAATATGTTTTCCATATTCTTTTGGAAACCTAAACACATGACTACACCATGTCTGCCGTGCACTCACTTTTCCTATACACAAGTGCTATCCATGCAGTAAACTTGCCATGTTTAAAGCAATCATTAGGGCAGATCCACACCACACATTAGTTCCCATGATTCTCTGGAGGAAGCAGATGTGTCTTAAATATATGGTGTAGATCTGCCCTTATAGAGCATGAAGACTGCTTGAAGGTTTGTGTTAAAGCCCTATGGTTACAGAAGTTCCAGGGGCAATGCTTATCTGAGTTTGGTTTCCCTCAGTCCAAGGGCCTGATCCAGCTTCCAAGTAAACTTTCCCCCTCCGTAATCCCAACAATTCTGGTGGTGGTGTCAAAAAGAGAAAATAAATAAAACAGACACATCATGCTGTGATTCCCTCAGTGTGTGCGCACGCACACAAGGGTTTGCAAGTGAGAATGGGGGTGGTCAAACACACTTGTGATTTATTTATTTATATTTATATTCCACTTTCCCTCAAAGGAGCTCAAAGTGGCCATAATAATTCTGTGGGGATTGGCCCATGGTGAGCCAGTGAGCTTCATGGCTAAGTGAGGTTTTGAACCCTGGTCTCCCAGGTGTTAGTCTTCTTACTGCTACACCACACTGGTTTACAACTTACTGCTCCAGGGAAGAGGCAGCGAATGAAATGATTTAACCCCCTCAGTCCATATGAAAATCCCCCACCCTCTCCCTACATATGCTGTTAACTTTTTAAAAACTTGACAGTGACAGGCTTCCTACTTACACCTTTAGTGTCACATCTAGTATGGTGCTAAAACTGCAGCTTGTTTTGTTTCTTTTCACTCATATCTTCCTGGCATCATCCTTAAATGGGAAGTGTGCAAGGCATGGCACAAAACATCCAGGAACTTCCAGCTTTATTTCCTTTGGAACTGAGAGAGATCATCTCCTGGCCACTTAGCTAGAAATCTCCCCAACAAAAGGAAGGTATAGGCAGACCTGCCCAGAAGTTTTGTCCAACTGAAGTGGCTCTTGTTACCCCATTATTAACCCCCTCCTGCTTAAACTTAAAACAACAGTTGAATGAATCTTTTGGGATCTGCGATGTCTGCATGAAATGTTTCATGGAAGTTTTTTCCTCTCTTTGGAAAGATTAATAATAATAATAATAATAATAATAATTTATACCCTGCCCATCTGGCTTGGTTTCCCGAAAAAGGCATTTAAGCCTTATTTGTATTATGAGAATGCTGAATAATGAGAGAAAATGTCAGCCTTTTATGAGAGCACAAAAATCCCACCCTCCTATCACAGTTCCACATTTCTATTTGCCAACGTTCTGCTTGGTTTGAGGGGGATGGTGTATATATATAAAATAGCTTTTTAAATAGATGCAGTTGTTTTATATGTGCTTTTATTGTATTGTGAAATCACTCTGAGATACATCACAGAAAGCAATTCATAAGTGAAGTTAATCATCATTATCACCCTGCAATCAATAATTCAGGATGTAGTAAAAGAGGGCAGCAACCATTGCCAGGCACTGACTTTGCTCACCGCCAGCTATGAACTTTGAGGGTAGACTTCAGTCACAGAACCCAAGACTTTGAGATGCAAGTTCCAAGATATTATGTGATCCTTGGAGCGCCTGAAGGAGAGACACAATGCCCTGGCTTTCTTCTTTTTCTTTCATTCAGTGGTCCTTAGAGTCTTCTTTCCTATCCTCTGCTTCCTACCCTCCTATCCTCTACATTCACCCTTTCCCCTCTTCTCCCTCCTTTCATTTTTACTGATATGTTTGTGTGTGTAAATCACTCTCTGTCTGTGCTAGGGTCCTACATTCTCATCATAGTCCTTACGAAGGAAGGAGCTGGTGCCCCTATTAACAAAAGTGTTAATTCTCCATTAGCAACACTTCCTGCACTCAGAATAATCAGGGCACTTGCTGCAGTCAGAATAATCTAATATAGGGTACATATACACCATACAGTTAAAGGCTATGACTTCCCCCAAAGAATCCTGGAAACTGTAGTTTCCCCCTCACAGACTGAGAGTTTTCAGCACCCTTAACCAACTGCAGTCCCCAGGATTCTTTGGGGGAAGTCATCAGTAGAGCATTTGACTCTTAATTTCAGGGTCGTGGGTTCAAGCCCCATGTTGGGCAAAAGATTCCCAACTTGATGATCCTTGTGGTCCCTTCCAACTCTATGACCTGTGTCCTTTAAATGTGCTTGAAAGGTACGGTGTTTATGCAGCCTATTTGTGGAAGGCAGGTTTTAACATCAGTTCCCTTATATAGTGGTCAACCTAATCAGAAATAATTGAATATGTCATCTTCTGCTCAAAGAAACTTCACAGGACCCTCACTTCTTGTTGTTGTTTAGTCGTTTAGTTGTGTCCGACTCTTCATGACCCCATGGACGCCAGGCACTCCTGTCTTCCACTGCCTCCCGCAGTTTGGTCAAACTCATGTTCGTAGTTTCGAGAACACTGTCCAACCATCTCGTCCTCTGTCGTCCCCTTCTCCTCGTGCCCTCCATCTTTCCCAACATCAGGGTCTTTTCCAGGGAGTCTTCTCTTCATAATTCAAAATTATGGTGTTGAATTTGAATTAAGGACCCTCACTAGAAACGGCAAAATCCCCGACAAGTAGCATGATTCTGACCCCAGCTGTGAGCCCAAAAGCCTAAAGGGGAACTGGGAGAATACTTTGCCTGGGCAAGCCATCCTGCTTCCCCCTCGTGCCACCGTCCTCAGTAGGAATGTCAGCGGTTGGCCTGTAAACTTTTTATAACTGCCCTTTGTTTCTGATGTTTCCTCTTGCCAGATGTATGAAATCATGGGAGTTTCAGAAAAGTTGCTCATAGGAAATGGCTCACCCAAAGAAAATGCATTCTGTGTCCTTCCACATCCTTTCTGGAACGTTGCTAATAGCCACTTATGCCATGACCCATGGCCAGACAGTTTTTAAAAGCTGGCAGCTCCCCACCTCCCCTAGACAGTTAAGGTGAGTTAGGAGGAACCCAAGCAGCCTATATTTCATGCTTTTATGAGATGCTAAGTGGACTCTGTTCTAGGAAGCCGTTGGCTAATTAGCTTGAATCCCTGATTGGTTAGGAATCATACGAAAGGCCCCAAATGATGCAAATTTATTATCGGACGCTGCCATCTTGTGTTTAAGTTCAAACAAAATTATTAGGCCGGCACTGTGCATCTGCTGTGCAAGAGGTGAGCCTCCCGCAGTGTTCAGAGACAATAGTTTATTTTTCTAATTTTTGTGATAACCCGGCTCATTGTGCTTAGCCAAGCCTCTGTAGAAAAGGGGAGATCTGTGAGACAGTTTCGAGCTGGCCAACTTCCTGCTTGGAGCATGTTTGTACAGGGTGTTTTAAACCAAGTGAACTGCAACCTGAAACCATTTGAAGTCTTTCAATAAATTCCTTTTGCATGCAGTCATTTACAATCACAAAGCAAAGCTGCGTACAAAACAGGGACACAATCTCCCAGTGACTTTTTTTCTTGCAAAAATTGATCTTGAAAATAAAGAGAGTAGAATGCCTGGGATTTTTCCATTGTAAAAAAAAGGGGGGGGCATTAGAATGTCTTTGCTGGAAGGCAGTTATACACATATGCACTGGTCCTGGGAGCAGGGACTTGAGGTGTGAGGGAAGGTCCACATAATTCACTAAGGAGAGTGAAAAAATTGTATGCAAGGTTGGGATGGGGAAATAGTTCCCAATTCTTGCAATCAATGATTAACTTCCAAGCCCTCCCAAATAATGGGATGACTGCCCACTCTGTTGTATGTCTGCTTTAATTACATTAAACTTCATTGATAGGAAAGGCCAGAATAGCTTCAATTTACTTTGGTTGGCATTTACCTGAAAATCATATGTATGCTGTCCTGTGGACCCTTGCTCTATATCTGATATATTTATAAGACAGATTTTAAGGCTGGGTACATGATATATAGTAGGAATACATAAACCATCCACATAGTGCTTAAGTTGAATTTTCTGAAAAGTGGAAGAAAAACAATGTGGACTGTTATTGTTGCTCTCGTTGTTGCTGCTCTTGTTTGTTGCTTTCATTATTCCTTCTCAAACCCATTTAGAAACCCAGTCCCCCAAAGTTCTAAACAGTGATACAGAGTGATCCGAAGTGCACTTGAAAAACACCCCAGCATTTTCTGCCCTCTGACACAGTGGGTCACGGTGAAGTCTACAGTATTATGAAGAGCATCATCAAAACCCAGTATTTCTGCATCCATGGATAGGGTAGGGTTACCAGATGTCCCCAGTTTCCAGGGACGGTCCCCGGATTTGCAAATCTGTCCCTGGACAAATTCTGTCCCTGGAATGTCCCTAGATTTGCAAATCTGTCCCTGGGAAACGTGGCAGCGGCAGCCTCAGCAGCCCAGAGCCAGCCTGGTAGCGCAGTTGGCTCTGGCTGGCTTCAGGAGCTGCTCGCTGCCGTGGCGCCCACCATTTTTCCTCGCCGGAAGTCCCCATATGATGTGTCTTGTGCTCTGGGCTGCTGACTGCCGCTGCCACCACCACCACTGCCAAAGGGGAACCGGGGGCATCCGGCGGTACAGATCTCCTGTGCCCTTCCCCCTTTGTTTTGACTGATTGGGAGAGGCTTGGGAGTTGCCCAGTTTTTTAAAAAAACCTCTGCGCATTTGTTCCTCAGGGTGTGAATTAAGGGCTTTGCACCTTTATACAATATGCATGTGTGCTTGGACCCAGGGTCTTTTGCCTCACCATCCCCACTACTGACTCCCTGTTGCTACTCAGCTTCAAAAAAAAAATAAAAAATGTCCCCAGATTCATTGAAAAAAAATCTGGTAACCATAGGATAGGGGACAGGGCTTCTGTATTCTAAACAACTATTTTTGCCACCTGCAGCATAACTAGCAATCGTTCTGCAGGAATGAAGAAGGCTGCCTCCAGGCTGCCAGTATTTTATGGGATTCAACTGCATACCAGAAATTTAGGCTAGAGCAATTAAAGTGAGTTAAAAGCACTCTCTTGCCCTAGTGCAACGAATCTTGCTGTTGTCCCCTAGCAACTGGTATTCAGAGTGTACAACAGGGTACTGCTGTCCACTTTTTATTATTAATAGCAATAATTATGCAGCTATTACTGGCATTTAAAACAATGACAACCATATTCATTTTGGCCAACTATGACTAGTATGTCACTTTTTAATTTTATGTTATGATTACAACTTAGTGTCAATGGCAGTTATCTGCCGAAATACATTAGCATATAAAAAAAAGTCTTGACAACTATTTACTTTTGTGGCTTGTGATTTTGTTGGCTTTGAGTTACTGCTTTCTGTATATGCTTTACGGGTGCTTTTTTCTGGGTTATGACCAACAAGTTTTAGTTTAAATTAATCATATTCCAGTTGGGTGGATGTGTAGTATGTATGTGTGTTTTCTGGGACTCTTTGATTCTTGAGTTAACACTGTTCTCTGTATCCTTTCTCTTCCTCAGGTGTTTCGAGAAGTGCCAGCCTTTCTGAGAAAGAGCTGAAGGAAGCGAAAGCCAGGAGCCAGAGAATTGCTGCTCAGCTGACAACCCCACCCAGCTCCAACTCCAAAGGGGTCCTTCTGTTTCACCGGCGCAAGCAGCGGGTGAATGCTTTTACCTTAGAAGCCCCCAAGACAACAAGCGCGAAGCAAGCAGGGGCCGAACACATCCCCAGAGCTACTCCTAAGCACCAAAGCAGCCCAAGACATGGGAAAGAGCCCCATTTGAAGCAGGCCTCAATAGACATCAGAGCATCGGAAGGATTATCCCGTGCCAAGAACTCTGAGTTGCGGGGGCAAAAAGGCAGCATGGAAAAGTACGAGAAAAGCCTGGCTCTGGAGCAGACTCTAGATAACACACAGGGCTCTCAAAGGCATAAAATAAGAAGTGAGGAGGCCATTTCCACAATCCACACCACGTTGTCCTCTGAGGAAATCCCGGTTGAAGACTTTGAGCAAATCCCTCTCAGCGTGTACCTGAAGGAAACTACGGGGACAGCCTCCACCAATGGAATGCACGAACTTATCGCCAACGAGTTTGAAAAGGCACTAGTTACTGAGCAAGTGCCAGTTGTTGACAATACGGAAAAAATATTGCCTATTTTTGATGCTGTCCCTGTCGCTGACAGGGAGAATAACAGCACCATTCTTGAACAGGCGCCATGCGTACTGCATACAGACAGGGAAAACAATGTTCTCGATAAAGAACCATATTTGCCAAATATTGACAGCAAGAATAACAACAACAACATCCCTGACAAGGTGCTGTATGCACCTGTTCTTGATCAGGAAAACAATATTTTTCTTGACAAGCCAATGAGTGAACCAGTGATTGACAGGAAGGAGAACGGAGAGATTCTCAACAAGGAGCCGGATGTACCAATCATTGAGGACAAGGACGTTTTGCCTGCTGCTGAGGAAGAGAAACCCATGCTAGCTACCGACACGCAGCCCAGCGAGACTGTGACACACACTAATAAGCAGTACTGTGAAGTACGCCTGACTTTGTCTAAACCGTTGCCTGTGAAGAACCGAACTGCAAGACCATTTGGGACTCGACTGCTGGCTGCAGCTCAGGCACCAGCAGAGAAGAGTCCTGTGGCTGAGTTTCCTCCTCCACCCACTTATGCAGAGACGTTTTCCAGCCCTCCGCCAGTAACGAGGGTCAGGTCACCTCCGGCCTACTCAGCGCTGTATCCTACTGAAGAGCAGAAAGCTCCTGTTCCCCATGAGGTTACGTATGTGGACAGCAGACCAGGACCTCTTCCTGGAGGAGAGGACAGGGAGTCACCAGCAACCAAAACAGGCCTTCTGGAGGAGTCCGTAGCCCGCAGAGCAACAAAGAAGTCCATGTTCACCTTTGTCGAGAAGCCCAAAGTGGCTCCTAATCCAGATCTCTTGAATTTAGTCCAGAGAGCAGATAACAGGAAAAAGGGGAGAGGACAAGGAGGAGCATCCAGTCTGGAAGAGGAGCCATTTGCTCTGGGCGCGGAGGCCTCTAACTTCCTGCCTGAAAACAGATCAATAGGAGGACCAGCCCAGGCTCCTGCAGATAATGCCCCAGAGTGGTCTTCGTGTTTAAGGTCACCAAGAATACAACCCAAGCCGATGATCAAATCCAACCAAAGCCTATCAGAGGCGAGAGGAAAGGGGGCAGAACTATTTGCCAGAAGGCAGTCGAGGATGCAGAAGTATGTCATTGAGTCTCCATCGCACCCAGACATAGGCAGGTCACCTTCTCCTACCATGTCCCTCCCTCCCTCCTGGAAATACGCTTCAGAAACTCATCTCTCCCCAGTCACATTCCAGGCCCCTCCCAAAAGCCCAGCCAGATCTCCCAAAGCTCCTCCTCTGCCTTTGTACAACAGCAACATGTCGGAGAGCGAGATTTCCAAAAAGGAGCTGGAGATCTCCAAGCAGCAGCCTTACCAGCTTCAGTCCTCCTTGTTCATCCTTTCCCCAGCCAAAGACCCCGTGAGGTCCTTACCAAAAGGGGCACCGCCGCCCAAGCCTGTGGTTGCTGAGCCCACGTATATGAGACAGGCCTCTTGCCCAACATCTCCCTTGCCTCCTTCTCCTGTTTTTCATCCACTTGCCCAGTTCAGCCAGGGCAGACCATATCCTGCTCCTTTCGCCCCATCACCCGGGACTTCGCTTGCCCCTCAGAATGTCCAGACAAGCATGGAAGCATCGCAGGAGCCGCCTTTTGAATACCCTTCAAGAATTTTGTCACCGAGAGCAAAAGGAGTCTTCCAAGCTCCAAGGCCTTCTTATTCCACCAAGAATGCTGGAATTGAGCCTCAGGTGTGGAGACCTTTTTACTACAAGTAATGGTATCTGTACAGGGGTTTGGGCAAATGGCCAGTGTCATTGTTAGCTGCTGATTGGTGGTGTGCAAAAAAAAAGGCAAAAAAAGCAAAATGAAGACAGCTTGCAGGTTACAAATCCAATTGGATTTGCATACAATATAGCCGTATCTCAAACTCCAATGGGCCAGACAACGTTTACACTAAGGAAACTGAGCTCAAGTGAGCAGACAGGTGCTCCCCTCAGGCATTTCTGCAGCCAAGGTCTGTGGTGGAAGCCCAGTTTAACATAATCCTGGGATGCCTTGGCTGTCCTAGCAGAACTTGTGCAATCGGATCCATACATTTGTGCAGATTTAAGTTCCAAAGGGAGCTAAAGAGTGTGTGAATGCAGTGACCAGTAGGAGCATAAAAGTAGTCCAAGCATAGGAGTCCTAGAAGATTGTTAGCAGAAGCTTGACTGAAACAGGAGGAGCGTCTGGTGCCTTCTTTCTTCTGCTGCCCAGAAACTTTATGGAGCATCAAATCTCTGGCTTCATCTCTCCGCCTTGCCTTCTGAATTTCTTCCCTGCTCTGCAAGACTTTTGTTTCTCTGTTCTCTATGCATCCGGAGACTTTAGCATGACCTGCTTGCAACCTCTGCTCTCTGCTGATGCCAAAAGGCACGTGCTCCTTTCCCCACTCGAACATCTTTGATTTCGGACAATGTCACTTCCACTGATACCTGTTTCTGCTTCCCATATGTTTCTGCTTTGTATATTTCCCCACTCTCTACTTTTCTTTCGTTGTCTCCTTTAGACAGCAACACTGAGAATCACTTCAGGGTGAAGAGAAGATGCAAACAGCCTCTAAGCACCCCATTTGTACTGCACAGCAATGCTGATGTACTTACCCTGTTTTGCTGATCTGGAAATCCACACACTAGCCAGCCCACCCCACCCATCATGAAGGGTCTAGGCTAAAGACGCACTTGAAATTATTCCTTTGGTGGCCAAAGAGGTTTTTGCAGGTGTGCTGCTGTTATCTTACACAAAGAAATCTGTACCCAGACATATTTAGGATAATATTCTTATTAAAGCTGGCAAAAGCAGGCTTCTAAACAACTGTGGCACAGGCATACATATAGCTCAGTGCCACTGTTTAGCCCTGGGTGAATATCATAGTGAAGTTTTATACAGCAGACGATAGGATGATTGTGAAGATTGAATATCAGTAGCATTTCTCAAAGTGACTCTGCAGTTGTCCCACAGCAGAGGCAAAATTGTCCACCCTAGCAAATACTAACAGAAATCAGGGGTGTACGGGATATGATCCCATGGTGCAGTATCTTCTGCATAAAAATGTGATTGTTTAATTGTTTAGTTTTAACAAACACGTTTCTGGCCCTCATGGCTGTTGGACGAGGGCAGAGGAAGCACAGAATGTGCTCTGAAAAGACCAGAAGGCAAATAAAGCAAACCTCAAAGTATCTCTTTTAATTTTACTGCTGTTTCATTACCTCCCATGGATTTGATTAAGAGTACTGAGTATTTGGGGCTGACAACACCACCAACACACTGGTCAAAAAGAAGTTTAGGTACTTTCTGCATTTCTGTACTTCCCAATAACTGAAGTTCTACAGGTGGTTTATTTCTCCTGGGATTTGGATAGTAAGGACCCCCCCCCCCCGCAAAGGCTAGAGGCCGGCAGTGTTTTACTTCCACACAGACTTTGAAGTCAGCTATGCAGATCTTTCAGCATAGCATCGTCCATGGGGGTCTATGGTCTGGTATTGTGCAGAGTAATCAAGCACCTGTCATTTTCTTTCAAAAGAGACACACCAGGCACTACATAATACAGCTGACAACCTGGGGTAGCATTAAGACCACGAGGAGCCATGCATTAGTTGCAAAACTGAGAGGCCAATAAAGTCCTGCATACAGAACGTACAAGTGGATTTCATTCGTTCATTAATTTTGGCATTAAGAAGTGTCTCTTGAAGGAAGCTAACTACAGACTGCCCTTTGGGAATAGACAAGCTCCATAAAACCAGGTGCTCATGTTGAGCAACCAAACCTCCATTAAATCTAACGTGTAGTACTTTATAGTCAGTCTCTCCCCAGTCCCATGACAGTTTGGATCAGCCAGCTCAAATAAATTTAAAAAGTAGATGCAGTGTATTTACTCAACCCATTGCCACGAAAGGACACAATCTAGTTCTCTCTCTGTCTCTCTCTGTCTCTCTATACATCTCTGTCTTTTCTTTGTGATCCCACAAGGCTGCCAGACAAATCCTTCTGTGAGGACATAACTGAAGGGAGTTAAAAAAATCAAGCATTTCCAGAATCACCAATCAGACACGTGAGCCAACAACCTCCATTGGCTGGTAGCACTAAATGCAAATCCCACACGACAGTGTTTGTTCAGTTCCACATCTTCACCCCTGGCCAAAATTAGTACCGTGCATCGAAGCTTCATACAAGTGAAAATTCCCATTACAAGCTTGAGCCCTGGGTTTGGCTCCAGACTCAGTCATGCTAAGAGTGGGCCCATTGAAACCAGTAGCTAATTTTTAAGTCCATTGATTTCAAGGGGTCTCCTCGAAGCAGGACTAAAATCTGGATTCAGCCCTAGAGTCAAGTGTGCCAATTGCTGTAGGCTACATTCCAGCAGAGCTAACTAGCTGGCAATTGTAGGCCATGTCCCCAGTAGGAGAACATGTGGAGAAGCTCTGTAATTCTAGGGAATTTATAGGGCAAATGCCTGTGGAGGAGCAGTAGACATAGGTTGGAGAAGATGGGATAGTTACAGGGATGGCAGGAAAATTACAGGATAAGTGCTATGGGATAGCTGGGTATTTATAGAGCAAAGGCTTCTGCCATCAACTCTGAAGTTACATGTCCACACAGGGTACTGCTGTTTATGGCCACAGATATCTGCAGTGTAGTTGAGGTATAGCAGTCTTTTTTACCATTTCCTTCAGAAATGTCTGACAGAATCCTTGGGGATTTAGTTAAGATGGAAGCCTTTATGCATACTTGTGCAGATCTCTAGCCAGTTTGATAGACGTTTCCACCAATGTTGACAATTGAGTTTATTTATAAAAGTATTTCTGCCCTGCCACGTCATAAAATTCCAGGGAGGTGCTCAATGATAAACCATAAAACACCATTAAACGAAATTGCATGGAAGTTGTATTGATCTGATGAGGGGCAAGTAAGGCCCTCTTCACCTCCATCCCAATTGCATTTCAATAAAATGAAAGCACATGCCCTGTCAGAGGAGACCAAACCATTGCTAAGCTCTTCTGCCTTTTAAGTGTTGCAGCCTCTTCAGAAGAGAAAAACAAAACTTGGCACTGTCCATTTGCAGGTGTTCAGGTGTGCACATATTAGATTTCTCATAGTCTAGTGATGAAGAAATAAAAGACTGCTGTGTGTGACACAAACAATATTCCCTGTAAAGGCATTTTAAATGGTTCCACACAGCACAGGAGTTTGGTTTTGTTTTTTTAAACTTTCTGGTCAAGTCTGGAGAAAGTCAGACATTTGCAGGAGCAATGCTAAATTCACCACGGGATGTTACCCATCTTTAGAGAAAGTGAGGGGGAATTTTGGTCTGGTTCACCATTTTATGCAAACCCGCCTAATTTGCACGTCCCAGAACAATACAAGAATCAAAATATGCTTCCGAGTTTGCACTTCTTGAATTTTGCAATGCAGTTCTACAACAACATGTGCAAGCATTATGGGAAAGCGTGAATAAAAATGCATATGTTAGTGAGGGTAACATACAAAAATGCATTATATTAGACAAGCCTGCATTCATAAATTTCTATATTAGGAGAAACGAGTGCTTAAGATGTTGATGGATTTTCATGAGAACTTTTTATTATTATTATTAATGCAGAACTGAGCTTAAAGATTGTGGAGAAGTAAATTAAAATTGGAAACTGAGAGGAATCAAGATAGATTCATTCATTCCTACCCACCACAGGGCTGCCTTCATTCTTGCTAGAGGTGGCCATATAAATACCGTATTTTTCGCTCTATAGGACGCACCCAACCATAGGACGCACCTTGTTTTAGAACAAGAAAAAAAAAATTCTCCCCCTCTCTGCGTAGCGCCCCTTCAGTGAAGCGGCAGGAGAAACGGAGCCCCTTCCAAGGTGCATTCAGTGCGTTTAATGTGCGTTCAGTCACCTTCAGTGAAGGCAACCTGAAGCCTCCAGAGCGCAGCGGGAGTTCCCGCTGTGCTCCAGAGGCTTCAGGTTCCTTTCAACCTGCTCTTTGGGGCTGGCGGAGGAAAGCTGCTTTCCCCCACCGCCAGCCCCAAAGAGCAGGTCGGGGAGCAGCGCAAAGGCTGCGCGCAGCCTTCCCACTGCTCCCCGAGCTTGTGGGGCTGGCGGTGGGGGAAACCTGGGTCCCCCCCCCAGCCCCATGGACCACACATTCGCTCCATAAGACGCACATACATTTGCCCTTAGATTTTAAGAGGGAAAAAGTGCGTCTTATGGAGCAAAAAATACGGTAGGTCATGCTTATAGGATCTTCTTCTTCAGTCATGTAGCCCTGGGGAAATACGGAACTTTGCAGTTATATTACCTCCAGAGTTGCTGGCCAGTGCAGCAATGGCAGGAAGCTCAGAACCTGAGCTTTTTGCTACTGGGGCACCTGGGTGAGATTCCAGCAGCATAAATCTGGAGGGGTTCACAGTCTCTTCCTGAGGAAGGGATGGGAGAGTGACCAAAGTCTGCCTTGTAACAAAAGGCCATCGAAGGCAACGCCCTGTGAAACAAAGCAGCAAGGAAACATTCCCCAGCTCACTGCCTTCCCTCTGCTGCTGAGCAGTTGGGTTTTTAAAGTGTGATGGAAACTTTTAGGATAAGATTGCAAGATGCCTGAGTTAGGCTAGAGCAAAAACTAGGAGCAGGTTTCTCTTTCACTAGGCTAACACATCTACTGAGGGAAGTGGGTTTTATTTTTATTTATAAACCACTCTACATTTTTACATAGCATTAAAAAAAAAAATCCATAAGCTCGCATTGCACTGAGGCTTTTCTTCCGAATCAGCCTAAGTATTGTGTTCCAACCACATTTTAGCCTTTGCCCGGTGTACACCCACAGCCACAAAGGCCTGGCATCCCAGCTGTACATAATAGAGCAGATGGGGCGGGATAGACTTGCCTCTGTTGGTCCCCTTTAAAAAAAGAAAGTTTGCCTGTGCGCTCCAGCACAGGTAAGAGGGAATGCACAACCTCAAAAAGAATGGATTAAAAAAACCCAAACAAAACAGAGGGTTTGCAAAATGACAGGGTGTCGCTGCAGAGAAATGGGAGTAGCCCTGCTGAGATTCAGCACTCCCATGAAAAATAAATGTGGCTGGATGAAGTTTCTGTACTGAAACCGTACAGTGCCCTGCCTCCAAGGTAAACAAACACAACAGAGAGTCCTGTTCAGTACTGCTACCACCTTTGCCATCACCGCACAAAGTGAATGACTGAAGGCTTTTCCTCTCCTTCACCCGCTTTCCCCCAAAGCAGTGGCAGTGATGGCAATGGTAGTATTAGGGAGAACTAACTAGGTCAGAGGTGGGGAACCTGAGGTCCAGGAAGCAAATGTGGCTTCCTAAGCACTTCCTACACTCTTGGGTGTAGCCCCATGCCAGGCCTCCTCCCAAGTCACAGTCCTTCTCCACATTCTCCTCCAGGGTTTTTGCCCAGCTGGAGTGTGCCCTTGAATGGTATTGACAAGGGCTCTTGTTGCCTGGATAAGGGATATGGGAGGGGGGAATTTTGATTCAGTTCCTATTGAAAGGTCAGCCTACCTTCTTTGCACAACTTTTCAAAACAGTACAGTGGTACCTCAGGTTACAGATGCTTCAGGTTACAGACTCCGCTAACCCAGAAATAGTACCTCAGGTTAAGAACTTTGCTTCAGGATGAGAACAGAAATCGCGGCGTGGCAGCAGCGGGAGGTTCTATTAGCTAAAGTGGTACCTCAAGTTAAGAATAGTTTCAGGTTAAGAACGGACCTCCAGAACGAATTAAGTTCTTAACCCGAGGTACCACTGTACTGAAATACAACCAGTCTTCAAAATCTGCAGTTCCTCCAAATTTTGTAATGGGGTTTTTCAGCCAAGTAATGTATACCCCCCCCCCAAAAAAATGCGACTGCTAGATTAAAGTGTACCTAAAAATGCATGGACTTAATCATCCAGGGGTCCTTTACCTTTACCTTGTATATTATTAGTAATAATAACATTTAAAAGTATTATATTAGGGGAAATTGTTTTGCCAAAATCTGTACACCGGCAAAATTGCATACAAACCATTTTTTTATACTGGGAGAAATAAGCTGATGAATTTACATGAGGATTTTTTTAAAATCGCAAAACTGACATGGAAACTTGGAGAACTGAATTGTAAGATTGGAAATATGTGAAAATGAGGCTGTATACATGCTATACCTTTAAAGCACATGGGTGTTCATGGGTGCTATCTTTGTGACCCCTTGGGCCACTGTTTTGGGTCTTCTTAGACAGTGCCTATGGGAGGTGACTGCAAAATGCATCTGGTTTGGCAGATGCTTCATGTCTAAAATTCCTCTGTTTGGCTGCATCTAGATCCCCTTCCCTTTGCTGAAACATCATCGCAACAGTGGAGAGGGAACAGAGCCTCCATAGACAATAGGGTACTGGAAGCAAAGGAAATTTAAGCACTCTTTCCAATAGTTTCTGCTGTGATGAAGTTATGGGTGGGATACAGAGCATGAACTAAACCTCTGTAATCCTTGGCACAGAAATGTAAGCAAACCACTTATTTTCATGTGTCAGCATTTCCGCTAGCGGCAGACAGTGAAATGGTTGGTAGCGGGGGAACACACTGAGGAAATGAAAGAGGTTCATGCAGTGGATAGGAAGAACAAAGAAAGGGAGAGAAAGAGAGGGAGAGGGAGATTCTACTTCTCTTTGTAATGTTTGTTGCCCAACTGCTGATATGACTTGGAAAATCACATAAAGCATCTGAAGCACCTTTCTTATACAGTGGTAAAAGGTAAAGGGACCCCTGACCATTAGGTCCAGTCGTGGCCGACTCTAGGGTTGCGGCACTCATCTCACTTTATTGGCCGAGGGAGCCGGCGTACAGCTTCCGGATCATGTGGCCAGCATGACTAAGCCGCTTCTGGCGAACCAGAGCAGCGCACGGAAACGCCATTTACCTTCCCGCCAGAGCGGTACCTATTTATCTACTTGCACTTTGACATGCTTTCGAACTGCTAGGTTGGCAGGATATACAGTGGTACCTCGGGTTAATAACTTAATTCGTTCTGGAGGTCTGTTCATAACCTGAAAGTGTTCTTAACCTGAAGCACCACTTTAGCTAATGGGGCCTCCTGCTGCCGCCTGAAGCTTCATCCTGAAGCAAAGTTCTTAACCTGAGGTACTGTTTCTGGGTTAGCGGAGTCTGTAACCTGAAGCATCTGTAACCCGAGGTTCCACTGCAGTTTGGAGTGTTTCTGTAGGCTGGCAGGGTCATAGATCAGTAGCTAGGACACATGCTTTGAATGCAGAAGGTCACAGGTTGAATCCCTTGCCACTCTAGGCAGGGCTAGGAAGGACCTCTATCTGGAACCCTAGAAAGCCTCTGGCTGTCCTGTAGACAATATGAGCCATTTGGATCAGTGATCTGACCCAGTATAACCTAACACAGTCTCTGCCACAGTCTCTCTTTGGGACTACAACTCTCATCAGACCCAGCAAGCACAGCCATGCCGACAGGGGTCTGATGGGACTTGTAGTCCAAAAACTCCTGGAAGACAGCAGATTTGGGCAGGCTATACTAGTGTCTGAAGGTTGCCTCGGTGTATGGCTCATTGCTCATTGGTTCCACCCCACAAGCTGGCATTTTTCATCTGGCTCTTCCCTCAAGTCATTATTTTGCCCCTGGCTCTGGTTTGAGGACCTCAGTATTCTAGGGAAAAGCAAAGTACAGTGGTGCCTCGCAAGACGAAATTAATCCGTTCCGCGAGTCTCTTCGTCTTGCGGTTTTTTCGTCTTGTGAAGCACGGCTATTAGCGGCTTAGCGGCTATTAACGGCTTAGTGGCTTAGCGGCTTTAAGAAAAAGGAAACAAACTCGCAAGAACTCGCAAGACGTTTCGTCTTGCGAAGCAAGCCCATAGGGAAATTCGTCTTGCGGAACGACTCAAAAAACGCAAAACCCTTTTGTCTAGCGAGTTTTTCGTCTTGCGAGGCATTCGTCTTGCGGGGCACCACTGTACATTCTGCAAGTGTGAAATATGCCCACTCTTGCTCAGCATGATGTATTAGAACCATGTGGGAAGCCATAGGTTTCGCACATGGTTCTAATGGGATGAGAGAGTTGGGTTGAGAGAGAAATTTGATTCAGTTCACATTTAAAGATGAACCTACCTACTTCTCATTTTCCAAAACAGTATGAGAACCGTAGCACAGCTACCCTTCCAAATTCACACTACTCCAGCCATTGTTTGCCAAATTGCATATATTGGAGAAAAGTGTGCGTAGAGATGCATATATCAGTGAAATCAGCATGCATAATATTGAGGAAGATTGCTTGCAAAAAATAGGTACGTGGGTCATATCTGCAAACAAGCGCGTTCATTAGGAGAAATTCACACAAAATTCTGACAGATTTTCATGTTTATTTAGAGAACTGAACTTCATGCTTTGAACACAGCATGTAGTAAAACTTGCTGGGTGGCTTATCTGCCTTATGTGCACCAGCAGTTGAATGGAGATTTGCCACATGCAGTCATCTAAGTGGTGAGGGGCCTTGCAACATGTTATGTCCTCCGTGTAGAGGAACTACTTCATTTAAACCATCTATGTGCCTGATCCAACAGAAATAGCATGCATAACCAGCTCTTAGAGCTTGCATTCTGGTATGGGGAGAGAGAGAGATGCATTCTTCAAGTGTCCAAAAATGCACAGCTCAATTCTGCTGAGATATCAGAAACAGAGGATACCTGGGTCCTTTATCAAAAAGTAATTGCTGCTCCTTGTAACTGAGGGCTGCAACACTGGCCTGCATGTCAGAGCATGGATGCTTCTGCATTGCTTCTTCCCTAGAGTGTGGGACTTTGGTTCCAGGTAGGTTCCAGTCACATTTGCTCATTCACCAAACCCTTCTTGCAGTTTCCTACCTCTTTACTGGCACAGCTGGGAGAGAAGGGATCTGAGATATCCCTGCCTGTGCTTGTTTTGGGAAACCTGAGTGTCTCATAACATCCAGATTCATTGATTAGGGTCCCCCCCCCCCCCATTGTGCAAATGCCTGTAGCAGAAGTGGTTGGCTCAAAGTACAAATATACAGCCTTTTTTTTAAATGGTTCTGGCAAAACCATTGCTTAATACAAGTAAGTATTTCAGAATTCCTTGGGTTAGTTTATAAGGACAGAGGAGATTTAAACTACCGTACTTGTTTGTATATGCAGGGATAGGACGTGAATACTCCTATTGTTGCCCATGTGATGGAGAAAATTGTGTGTGCCTATGACTTTGTGTGTGACCTAAGACCTTCAGCTTAAAGGGAAATGATGGTTTAAAAACAAGCAACATATTCCACAGCTAGTTAAGCCATCAGATAGCAAAGAAAAGTTTTAGTTGTATCCCCTGCAGACCCATGCATTGCTTTTCTTTCTTGCCATTCCCTTCCCCAAACCCTATTCTAGCAGGTATAAAATGCTTGGGTGGGAGATACTATCAAGTGGAAGCCACACAGGTGTGTCACTGTCATTGGTTCTAGAAGCGCAGTGTTTGTGCTAGGAACTTAACTGTGTCTGGCTGAAAGCTGTATGTCATTTTCTGGAATCTCTCTCTCTCTATCCACCTTCTGTTTTCAAGGTTTTTCTGATTAGTTCTCACACAGGAACCCGTCCCTCTTACAGTGATGTCAGCAGGATATTCTATTCACTGAACTCATTGAGAAATGGTAATTCTGTGAGATCATGTGCCTTGCCCAAGGTCACCCATAGAGAAACTGATACAGTTGGGAAAGGAATTTCAGAGGTCCTGCTCTCTGACCCATACTTCCTCTTTCAGTGACCATTTGAGACTGCCAAATATACCAGCCTTCCACTGATAAACGTTTTTTTTAATAAGTTTTTATTGTTAAAATAGTTCATCATTAATACACATATACAAGCATACAAACATACATTTCATACAATCCTTAAAAGTGTTCAAACATACTTACACTCAATCCCACAAATAATTCCTTTCCCCATCACCATCCACCACCCCTCACCCCACCTTTGTGTTTGACTTCCAATCTACTCAATTACAATTTCTTTCCACTTCTATTACTTTCTTTCACACACCTTTAGCCTAATTTCATACTTCTTTTTCTATTACACATTGTTATCCATCTTATTTGATATTTCAGTATTTGAAACGGAACTTGAAGGATGTCAAAGGGGCAGGACACTGACCTCATCTCTTGTTCCCCTTACAGGAAAGGAAGATGTCCCTCCCTGCTTCCCCGACGTGGACTCCCCGACTGCTGCGCCGACCACCTAGCAGTTTAGACGGCTGGGTGAGCCCAGCCCAAACTCCAGAGCCCGAGGAAGGGCTTATAGAGGCCTTTCGAGTAGCCAGTGTCATGACCCCACCTCCTCCGCCCATGTCTCCATCCTGGAGCGAAAGATCTGTGTCCCCATTTCGGCAAGAGGCTGACCCCAAGTCCAGCCGACAGATGCAGGTGCTGCTGGCCAGAAACATCATCAACGCTGCCAAGAGGAAGAGCTCTTCTCCCAAAGCTGTGGCCATAGAGAGCTTCAGGCCCTTCACTCCTCCTGCCACTCCCTCAGGCGGAAGTCCTAAGAGTGTGGGCAACCATTCCCCAAGCCCACTGCCATCTCCCAGGCCAACAAGGGCGGACGGATACAGGCGTGTGTCTCTTCCTCTCTCTGCCGCACCGCCTCATGCCAGTGCGTCTTCAAACAACAGTCCCAGGTTGCTAGGCAGCCAGTCCCCGACATACAAGAGCCCACTGCAGTCTCCCAAAGCAGTGCGGATGAATGGGAACAAGTATTTCACCATGCCTGCCAGCACTGGGGCATCCCTCTGCCACGCAGCGGCATCCAACAATGGCCTGAGAACAGCAGGCACCCATTCTGTGGCCCAGTCTCCAAAACCCTCCATCGTGGAGAGTCACAGGATCTTCACACCTCCAGGAAGCACAACCAGGAAATCATCATGTCCCAGCCCTAAGAATGTGGGCACCTGCTCCCCCACCATCAAAAGCCCTTTGCAGTCTCCCATGGTAGGAGTCCGTTCTCCGCTGAAGCGCTTCACCTCCCTGTCACCCACCAACTCAGACGTATCCCTCGACTCGGAAGATTCTGGGATCAAGTCGCCCAGCATCCGCAGCTTCAACATTTGTCCCCGGGGCTGGAATGGAAGCCTGAGGCTGAAGCGGGGAAGCCTTCCTGCAGAAGCCCCCTGTACATCCTAAACCTAGGACAGCAGATGAGAAGGAGAAACAACCTGCAAAGTTGCCTGTTGCCAAAATATTATGAAGTCCTACTACAGCCACTTAATCCCACCCATCTCATTAAGCATCAGGAGGAAGGAGCTGGGCCTGCACAGATGCAATCCCTTCCCAAAAAGCCTGCTCCTTTCTGAGGTTTAGAAGAATGGATCAGAGCCCATTTGTTTGTGGGGAAGACCTTTCAGATCAGAGGTACTCTCAAACCGAACGAAACATGGCTGAGATTCTACCCACCAACACACCAGATCGCCATGGGCTCCATCCTCACAGCATTTGCCTGCTTTTTTGGCGTTCATCTGTCTCTGCTAGACTGGAGCCACCAGTGACTTCCTCGCTCAAGGGAGTCTAATGAGGCTTTGGCTGCTTTTGTTGTCACGCAGTAACATCCTGTGGGATGAGGACAATTGTACACACACAGCCTGCAGCATAATCCCCGGCAGACTGTCAACACGAGAGAACAGGAGGAGAGGCCTGCCAACAGCTTTGTTTGCCTTCCATATGATAGCTGTTATTGGCTTTCCCCCTCTATTCTGACGGTGGCCGCTAGTCTGCCCTCACACCAGGGGGGCTGGACATGAAGGTGAGGCATGGCCAAGAATCCCAGTCAGCAGTTACCCCTGGTGGCTGATCTGTGCAATGTAGCTTTAGCTCCAAAGAGAAGGCCTGGCTTTACACAAGCCCTGTGTATCCAAAGAAGTTAGCCTCATGGGCTCTAGGGTGCTGGAAATCCACACTGGGATATGACCCAAGCAATCCTGTATCCTGGGGCGGAGGTGTGGAATATTCCACCACAACACAGGTGGAGTGGCTGCTCAGTCCAGAAGGCAAAGGCAAAATACTCAACATAAAAATGACATCCCTGCAGCCAATGTCCAAATGTTATCTGGGTCCCAAAACTGATAAATGCCTGGAACATTAGCCAAGCATTACAAGAGAGCATGATGGAGACTACTTTTCCTCAGCAATACTATATCAAGGCTAAGTTGGTCCCTGGCAAACACCCTCTTTATTGGGGGGTGGGGACCCAAGCATTTGCTATAAAGCCTGTTCCGATGAGAATCTGTGTGCCTGGAGGTATTCCTATGGGAGGCCTGAGACACTCTGAGTAGTGCAGTATGACTCCATTAAGACTGCAGATCTCCTGAAGGGGTTGGGAAGAGAGGCAGGGCTGACCTAGGACTTGGAAGACAGACAGCTAACTGACTCCCAAATCAGTTATATTTCTCATGACAGCAATATCAGCAGGTGGAGGCCCATTTTAAAGACTGTATAAGACTGTGCAAGGACGACGACTCCAAGAGAAAGAGACTCCTTCGGTTAGGCTCCTCTAGAAAAGAGGCTGGATACAGCAGAAGTGGGCCTTGCCAATGGGTTCATGAATAACCATAAATAAATGGCGAGTGGGCCTTGTTTGGCCAAAGTCAGGAATGCCTCCTGTGTGATGGAAAGGTCAAAAGGAGGCTGCTTGGGACTGGAATTGGCTGACTGGACTTTGCTTCTTTCTGCGTCCTTTCCACTTGCCACCACCATCAAGGACCTGATAAATGGACTTTTCTATTTTGTGCTGCCCAGAGAAGCTCCCTTTCAAATCTGGCCACCCACGTCCAGCCCATTTCCCTGTGCGATGCTGTGTAACGCGCTGCCATGTAGGCGATACTCTGACTGGCATGGGCAGGGCCGTATCAGATGTTTGCCCCACTTGCCCTTGATTCTGCAGGCATCCTCTATTTTTATCCCGCTAACCTTTAAAGACAGGAGCATGCCTTAGGTGTTAATTCAAGGGGAGCCAGAAACGAGTAAGCTAGGCCCCCGTCTTTGTTTCCTTCTGATCATGCATGGCTTGCGATGGGGAGAGCAGGCAGGGGACACTTCAAGCGGTGGGCTCCTTGGAAAGGTGGCCGAGCAAGCCAGCCCAGCTTTGTCACGTGGCATGGACGTACTGTCGCCATTCTGCTGCTCTGGCGGTACAGACTCATGGCAGACCCCCCCTAGTCAAAGGCTTCCATTTGTGGGGACAAGGAGAAGCAGGGTAGGGCAGACCATCAGGTGATTCAAGCAGGCACCATTGGAGGCATGTGGAGATCACAAGCCCTGTGTATATAGGACCACGAAAAGCAATTGGACTGCTTCCATCCAACAAGGCTATCAGTAGCTACTGGCCACAATAGTTTTGTTCTACCTCCACTGTTGGAAGCTGGAGTAGATGGGGTAGACTCAGCAGAGCTCTTCTAATGCTCTTACATACTGTTCCCAGACTTATTATAAAGGGGATCCACCAATGGAATCTGGTTGTTTCAGGGAAGAGGACCTGCACATATCTGCCTTAACCCATTGCTCTCCGTTGCCCCTGACACTTATTTCAAGCAACCTGTCAACCCAACTTTGGAGCCCTTATGCCTCTGCTTGCTGTAGTCAGCAACGGCAGGGGCTCAGGGAAGCCAAAACAGAGATCCTGCTGCTGCTGCTGCCATGAGGACCTGAGTTCTGCCTCCTTGACTCAGCATGGAGAGGTGTAAGAACACCCAGTGCTACAAAATGTTTGCTTCTTCCCTGCAGCTGCTTGGCCCCTCGGGCTTGGAGGTCAAGCAGATACTTTGCTGCTGCTCCGGTTTCACCGGAGGAATGGCAAGGGAGAAGAGCATATCACACATTGGATCCCACGCTGAGGCCCTCTGTTGTGACTGACAGGCCTAAGTGATAAATTTCAGTCCCACAGGCAGGGAACTTATGGGTACATCAGGTACCGTTCTCAGATAGATAGCTAGCTCTCTCTCTCTCTCTCTCTCTCTCTCCCTCTCTCTAGCCAGTTAACTTGTCCTTTGCAGCAGCAGCAGCAAAGTGAGGG
Source organism: Podarcis pityusensis (assembly GCF_964106645.2). Taxonomy (NCBI): domain Eukaryota; kingdom Metazoa; phylum Chordata; class Lepidosauria; order Squamata; family Lacertidae; genus Podarcis; species Podarcis pityusensis. Next base: position 64,099,733 of record NC_138029.1, read on the forward strand.
CAGGGACTGATGGGGACAAGGAAAGGTTGCTGATGCCCTCTAGAGGCTCGTGGGATCAACTACGAGATTTTTCACTGCTCCCGAGAGCATGGTAGAGACAGAAAAAAAATGTGTCTAAGGGAAAGTTGAGCATAAAAGCAGCAGCGGTTGATTGAGCTTTTGACAAAGAGAACACTGTGCCAGAGAGAAAGCTCAGCTTTGGATCTTCCAGGAAGAAGGTCTCGGTTAGTTAGCAGATGGAAGCGTTGCATGTCGTTGAGTGTGTGGGAGAGAGGCACTGATCTGGGAGAAGGTGCTGAAAGATGCCATGAATCTCTAAAGGGCTCCTTGTTGTTCCCTGAGCCATGCGGGCAGCCTCTAGAACACACTGTTGCTTGCAGCCGAGGGAAGCTAAGATAAGGAAATTGAAAACATGAGATGCAAACCGTATCAGTAATAGCATATCCCTGAATTTCCTGAGAGACAAGAAACCTCTTGCTTTCCCCGAGAGAGGAATTAAAAAGAAAAGGAAAGGAAAAGAAAAGAAAGCAAAGTTATATTTGAAAGAATAAACTTATTATAGCCTTGGTTCCCGGTACAGACTTCTAAAACTCCCTCTCCAGGTCTAAGCCCTCTTCCAAGCAATTTTTGAAGAACTGCTTAGCGATGTTGCATTTAAAGAAAAACTGAGTGAGTTTAAGAAAAGTTAAAGCTCTACTAGGGTAGAGGAGGACGTTTAAAAGCATCTGCTTGTCCCTCTTGTCCCTGATTTCACAGGCTCTACCTTCTCCACCTTTACCATGTGTGTGAGATGCTTCTCATTGCTGAGGAGGCAATTGCTGTGTTGTTATGTTTGCAGGCTGGATGTCTGCAGGTGGCCCTCATGGGTGCAAATTTGGAGATGTCTGATCTAGTGTGACGGCATTGATCCAACCTCCTTTGGGAGTGTGAGAATAAACTATGAAGTCTAAGTTGTATTATCAAGCTCCAGGGACTCAAATTCAGTAGCATAATACTTCTTTTTACAGTTAAGATAATCCTTCTAAATCAATCTGAAGACTGATTTCCTTTGAAGAGAAATGAGAATTTTTACCCTTCTTTTACAAACCAAACCACAACGATTAATCGATGGAGGGATACCGTTTTTCCTGATGGTCTTTTTAAAAGCCTTGTTAGTTTTTCCCCCTCTTCAAAATAGTGACAATGAATCCCCCCCCCCCACACACAGAGTGTATACAGATACTGCATGTAAATAGTAGCAATGACTTCTGAAACAATGTATGATATCCACTCTGCAAGAGAATGTGCACAGCTAACCATTTCCTACTTGCTCACTCAATGCAAAGAAACGGTTTTGATAATCTGTTATAAAAAAAATAATTCTCTATGTTTATTTCCCATTAGGGAATCAGTTATCAAGCATGTGTTGTTTCACATAAACCTGCCCCTCGTGTAAGTTACAAAGCAAGATGAATCAGGGTCAATATGCACAACACTGAACAGCGCAAACCTTTGCACAGCTACTCAGAAGTAAGCCCCATTGAACTCAATGGGGCAGTTAAGCATCGAGCCTAAATTTAAATCCCTTGCTTATAAATCAGCGGTCAGGTCTCCTTGCAAACACCTGGACTCAGATTCACAGCAGAAGCCTTGACTTCCCCGTTCTTGAAAGGTCCCAGATAGGGATATATGCCAAAGGTCTTATGAGCAAAATTGATTCCCAGTTCACAAGAGCTTTTGCATGCAAAGCAGATGTGTAGTTTCTATTAGTATTGCTGTTTCCCTGGGCATCTCTCCCAGAAAACAAAGAGCAAGAGGAAGGATGTATTACTATTCCAACTGTAACACACTGCCATGTTGGAGCTGGCAGCTCAATTCAAGAGGAACACGGAGGAATTGCTGGAGGAGAAAAGATGTTGTTAATTAAATATTGCAAGTGTCTCACTTAGGGGGCCTCTTGGGCAACTCATGACTTTTTGGCTTGTGGGACGTCTTTGTTCTGAAATTCTATAACCAAGAACACACTGGGCTTGCTGTCTCTTCACCAGATGCTCTTTGCGTTAGCACTGCACCATGCCTCTGTATAACGAAACTCCAAAATAAATACATTAGCCCACACGGTCTGGTCATCTCGTGTTATTTGGGAACCAAATTATTAGCCACAAGAAAAGAGGTCGTGCTTACATGCAGTCTTCATGGGTTCACTTCCATAGACACATAATGTGGTGTAGGGGTCATTCAGCTAGGACCCAGAAGATCAGGGTTCAAATATCCACTTGGCCATGAAGCTCATGGAGTGACCTCAGGCAAGTTACTATCTCTCATCCTAACCTACTTTTCTGGGTTGTGAGGATAAAATGGAAAGGGGGGGGGGAGAGATAATTGTGTGTGCTCCCTTTGAGCTCCATCTCAAACTCCAAGAAAAGGTGGGATACAGTTGTAGTGATAAAAGTAGTGATAAATGAAAATAATAATTGTTGTTGTTGTTAAAATTTATATACTGCCCTATACCCGAGGGTCTCAGGGCGGTTCACAGAATAAAATCAAGATACAAAACCACAAAATACATAATAAAAATAAAAATAGCAACCCAATACACTTCAAGTTACATACGCTTCAGGTTACAGACTCCGCTAACCCAGAAATAGTGCTTCAGGTTAAGAACTTTGCTTCAGGATGAGAACAGAAATCGGGCTCTGGAGGCGCGGCAGCAGCAGGAGGCCCCATTAGCTAAAGTGGTGCTTCAGGTTAAGAACAGTTTCAGGTTAAGAACAGACCTCCAGAACAAATTAAGTACTTAACCCGAGGTACCACTGTACCCCCCCCAAATAAAACCCCACACATTTTAAAAGGGCATAGGATGTAAATCAGATCAACCAAAGGCCTGGTTAAAGAGGAATGTTTTTGCCTGACACCTAAAGGCGTATAATGAAGGCACTAGCCAAACCTCCCTGGGGAGAGCATTCCACAGACAGGGAGCCACTGCAGATAAGGCCCATTCTCATGTTGCCACCCTCCGAACCTCTTGAGGAGGGGGCACATGAAGAAGGGCCTCAGAATCTCAGAAATAATCTTCTTTTGCTGGGAAGGGGCAGTATCCAACTGAAGTTCCACTGAAGTCCCCTTCTCCTCCCCCATGCCCTCCCAAAATATGCTCCAGGTTTCCCTGCAACCCTCCAGAGCAGATTTAGGTGGTGCGCAGGGAAAGGATAGGGCAAAGCAGTTGCACTGCACAGCTAAAAGTCATCGCTCAAAGCACACTGTATCCGTTTAGCTGTATGCTGCCCTAGGGGGATGATCTTTATGCCTCTGGTGGCAATCACCTGACAACAAAAATGGCTGCTGGAAATAAAAATAATAGCGCTGCGAAACTGTAGGACAGCTGAGGTCAGTCACTGGGGCAGGGGTGGGGGAGAGACTCTGTTGAAGTAAGAGTGTTTGTGTTTCTTCTTAATCCAATGTGTTTATTTAGCTTCATGGTCCTTTCCATCCCAAAGGTAACAAAAGCAATCGCTCGGGCTTCCCCTAGCAAGGCAAAATAAGCCTTGTGTTAAAATATAATTGAAACTGCCACACCCTTTTCTGATTTAAAGTTCCAGTGCAAACAGTAACCTTTGCAGTAACCTTTCCGAAAGGTGTTCAGGCTCAAACTTTGGCAAGTCAGCTGAGAGGAAAGAATCAGTCACTAAAAAACCACTTCTCTTTGTGCCCTTACTTCTGAACCCGATGCAGAGATTGTATCACCAACAACAGGCATCAAAACATCCACTGAGACACGGGGGGGGGGGGCAGTCTCTGTTCAGGTTAAAACCAGAGTTTGAATTCTGAGGCTGAGAAACACATCCTTGAATTGCTACACTTCATTCTCAGTAGGATATGGAGACTGGGCGGTTTAAATTCTTGCACTGGTGTGAGGATTAGCACTAACAGGACATGATTTGCACCCTCTTCCCTGCCTCACGCACATTTCACCCCAAAATCCGTTCCAGGGTGATGGGGGAACCCCAAGAACAGAATGTGAGCTCACAGAGGGAGAGAACCTTCTACTGCACAAGGAGAAATCTGTGTGTTGACATAACATTCGGCTTATCACTGCATTGAACACAAACTGCTCTGCCTGTTGTTGTTGTTGTTGTTGTTGTTGTTGTTTTGCCCTCTAGCAAGCAAAGCCTCATTTCATCCTGCAAAGGAGAGAGAGAGAGATTGATGGTCAAAGGGTTTGCTGAAATTGTGGAGTAGAAATATGAGGCGGTATTGCTGCTGCATGCACTGCCCCAGCCTCAGGGCACCTCTTTGAATGAGGGTGGCTTGCTCTGAGCAAGGCGGGTCAGCAACTTGTTCTGAGGGGAGCTGGATGTGAACTGAAGCCCTTTCAGCCTCCCCTGTTTGTCTCTCATAGGCCCCGCCCCCTTTTGCAGAAAAATCTCTTAAAGGGCCAGCCCTCTGACAGGCTCCTTTCCTGCATTCCATGACCTCCTGCCTGGCATGCTCCCTGTGCTTCGTGACTGGTGAGGTACTAAAGGAGGCACACTTCTTCAGGCCCAGGGGAAGGTGCCTATGAAGGTCTTGGCTCCAGCTCTGCAGCCCTGATACTGTGAAACCTGGTTCGGTGGACTCGGGTTCAACATGTTCCAAGCCAAGAACCTGGTCTGGCTCCTTAGCCAATGACACTCTGGCTTCCTGTCTATGAAATGAGGATTCGTTGACCTATCTACCTGGAACCTGAGAGGTCTGATGCTTTAGAGGAGTAGTGGAATACTTGAAAATGTCATGCAAATATGCTGTAAAGCACAGACATTAAAAGCAGGAGAAATACAGCTGGGTGTACCTCCCAAAACAATGGAAAGATCAATGGACTCTTCAATGGGGAGCCCTTTTTATCAGTCTGTATGAAGTTGTTCTTGTTATTAATTAAATTTATATATTCTGCCCCTCACCATAAGATCTCAGGGTGCCTCACAGAATAAAATACAAGATAGACACAAGTTTGAAGGGTATGATGCCTTGAGTGAATATCAGAACACCTGAAAGCTCCATATCATTGGATAGAAAACACTGAAGTTGCTTTCAGAATATGGCTATGTGATTTGGTGTATATGTATGGAAGCTGAAAATGAATGAGCTAATAATGAATGAAAAATGAGGCAAGTGCAATGCAAAGAAAAATGAAATGAATGAAAGATTTAAAAGGAAAGAGACTGAAAACCAAAGTGGATGGATTTCAGCTAAGTGAAAATGAAAGAAATTGCAGCTTTAAGATGAAAATGAATAGATAAATGAAGCAATTTCCACCTTGCACACCCCATCGCAGTCCTGAGTCATGATTACAGTGTGAAAATTATTATGTGTATGTGGTGGCGATGGAACGGTGAAATCCCCAAACCCATAATCTGAGCCATTTAAAACAATGTCTGGGGGGGTTGGTATTGCATCTTCTGCTTCCTCCCCTAGTAATTCAGTAATGGAGGGGCAGGGGATGACATTTAAGGAGTGGAAGCCTTTTCATTTCAGACTAAGCTGTGTGGGAAAACCATTTAACGTTTAAGTACTGTATACCAATTAAAGGATGCAATTGGAAGCTTCTTTTGTACCTCTGAGAATGCAGTGGTGAAGAATGACCACAAGATGGCAACCACAGTAAAGCAGAACACGGGTTTTGCTTATATCCTTCCCTCTTCAAAATGGGTTCAGTGGTTAAAGTTGGGTTTGAACATGAGATATAAAATGCTGTCCACCAGCCTTCACTCCAATATCACAGTGCTCAAGGGAAATGTTGTACTGCGTTTTTATTTATTTTTTACATATTTGCTGGGCCACTTGGAAACAAGGGACTCCAGCAGGACTTTCACATTTGAACATAGGCTGTTGTCCTGAAAGTTCACACCAACTTTCCTTTCTTGATATTCAGGGAGATGCCCTGTATTTTGCATTTTTCTCACCCCATGGGGTGGGGTGTCAAGCTGGCATTTAGGACAAGCATTTGGCACACCCTATGTAATATTTGTTTGCCATCTCATTTATAACACAATAGCCCCACTGAGTGCTCTGATATTAAATACAATTTAATACACATGTTCAGGAGAAAAGTAGACTTCTTTCTGGAACATGTATTAAATTGTGCTTGATAGTAGAATGTTCAATGGGTCTATTGTGCACTAAACAAACTTGAATCATTTACAAAGGGTGTGCCAAGTGGTTGTCTGAAAAACCTGGTTGATTATCTTGGGACGCAGAGCAGAGAGAGACACTCTCTCCTTTCCTCTTTTGCTGCTTTATTTATTCTAAATGGCCTGTGTTAAATTTCTTGCACCGCTGCTATTGAAATAGTTTTTGGATTCTTGTGGGGTTTTTTACATGAGGTAAGCAACCCACAGATGGGCTGTGCTGAAAAAGGCAGCCTATCAATAATTTTATAAATAAATTCCACCTTGATTATGATTATGGGCCTAGTAAGACATGCTAATGCATGTAACAGTGCCCCAAAGTCTTTTTTTTAATAAGTAAAAACACACCCAGAGCCCTACAGGATGGAAACAGCTTGGGGATACAATCTGGTCTAAATTCCTCCTTCAGGAATCCTTTGCGTTTTTCTTTTTAAGTGTTCTGGAGCACTGTTATATGCGTGCAGAATTTCTGTAGAGCACTGGTGGTCTGGTGGTCTGCCAGCTCCATTCAGGTGGACAAGGTGTTGTATACTTGAGAGGGACACAGGTGGTGCTGTGGTCTAAACCACTGAGCCTCTTGGGCTTGCCGATCGGAAGGTCAGTGGTTCAAATCCGTGTGATGGGATGAGTTCCTATTGCTCTGTCCCAGCTCCTGCCAACCTAGCAGTTCGAAAGCACACCAGTGCAAGTAGATAAATAGGCACCGCTGTGGCGGGAAGGTAAACAGTGTTTCCGCGTGCTCTGGTTTCCGTCACAGTGTTCTGTTGCGCCAAATGCATATTAGTCATGCTGGCCACATGACCCGAAAAGCTGTCTGTGGACAAACGCCGGCTCCCTCGACCTGAAGCAAGATGGGCACTGCAACCCCATAGTCACCTTTGACTGGATTTAACCGTCCAGGGGTCCTTTACCTTTACAGTTGAAATCATATGTACTGACCCTGCACTCGATTTATTTACAAGAACACAATTTTCATTTGGTTCACCTGGGAGTGAGGAGAGAGGCTGAGAACCACTAAACGAACATAGGATGCATGGTTATGAGCTAGGCCCTAAATTGTTCTACTATTGTATTTTTCAACTTACAGCTCATTCTGTTTCAAGTCATCCTAAATGGAAAGGGGGGGGGAGTATTTTAATCAGCGGTTCTCAAACTTTTATCTCTGTGCCACACTTTCAGAATAAAAACTTGCTCACGCCACACCAATTTTTTTTTAATTGCTAAGAAATACATTGGAAAACAGAAAGAAACAACTCCTAGTTTTCAACACTTGCCACCAGCTCAGCTCGCCAAGACTCTGCTCAGACCACGCCCCTTTTCTCAGCCAGAAATAAATGTCTGATGTAACGAGGATTAGGGTCTTGGCATCTCGGCGGCAGGAGATCGAAAAAGACACAAGGGGGCAAGACCTGGGACAGCTGGAACGCTCTTGGGCGAGAAAAGGGGTCGAGGAAACTCAAACTGGGCTCTAATCCTCACCTGGGAAGTGTCTGCCATCTCAGGACTTCACCACAGGGCTGAGGAAGGGCTCAAGCAGGTATGGGGGAATCTCTTCTCTGGACTCAAATAGTTGTTGGCTAGAAGGGAGAGGCTGCTGTGAGGAAATGTCAGAGGGAAAATGTTGGTAATCTGGACAATGTCTTCTAGTGGCTTGCATAATATGTATATTATTGAGGATCAAGACTACACACAGAAAGATCCTTATTAGAGTTGAAACTTGGGACATTCCCCTCCCTCCTTTTAAAATGCAAATTTGGGGCTTTAATAAGCAGGAGACGTTCCAGCAGCTGTTGATGTGGGAAAGCAGCAGAGAGCAGGTACATGATGGCAAATCCATCCCTACTGCATGAAAGGGCGTTATATCTGTTTTATAGTGCCATGTGATGTTTCTCTGATACAACTGGGGCACCATGAGTGCGAAACCTTGTTCCCCAAGGACACAAAGTGGGTAGCAGATAACCCATGCTAGGGAGCATGCTAGATGAGGCATCATTACTGCAAGGTCACTTAGACAGGAGGGCAGAAAAGGGGAAAGGGAGACTTGGTGGCTGCTCAGTGTATCCATATAGGAAACACTCTTTGCAACGGCTAGGCAGCCCAGCTTAATGTCCATAGGGCAAATATTAGCACTTAGCCCCAGAACATGAGTTGATGGGTGTTTGCTCAGTCCATAAAGGAAAATGGCTTGTGGCTCAGGAAATCATAAGACTATGATCAGGACTAACCATTTGCTCTAGGAGACCTTGTCCTACACAAAATTGCAATGGAAGAATGCTGAATGCCCCCACAGAGCAAAAGCAGGGAAATGTGCTCTCAGTCCAAGCTGGCAATCTCGTCAGGCCATGCAATACATAGCCCTTGCCTCTGTAACATTAGCTCTGTCGGCTAAGTGATAATTAGCTTTCCCGTTTCTAATGTGCTCTGCAGATGTCACGGTGTCTCTCTCTTTGGACTGTCCTGTGGCAGTAAGTAACACAGGATGGTTAAAAGGCTTCCTATTGTGAGGTAAGCCATTTAAATTTGCCAAACAATTCCAGTTCTTGAATTACGGGGCATAATGTGACTTGTTCCAGCCTGCAGCCAGAGGCTTGGTCTGAAAACAGGACAAGAAAGAGGGATGTTATATATGCCAAAGCTTGGAACTAGCAAGGGGGGAGTAAATTCTCTCACCCAGCCAACATTGTCTACGCATTTCTCAAATAAGGGACGATGTGACCACAAAGTTCAGTTTCCTACTGTTAAGTTGTGGGCAAACATAGCAGACGACACAGCAATTCTTCAAACAGCTCTTCTTTATTCAGATGTCAGAACAGAACTAAGCTGAGGAGCTCAGTCAGCCTGCTTATATAGAGCTCCAGAACAATGTAACTGTTGCCATTTTCTAAAACTATCCAACCACTGAACGTCACTTTTCAATCCTTCATTTGCATACAAAACTATCCAATCACTGAACGTCACTTTTTGATCCTTCATTTGCATAACTATCTACAGTATCCCCCTGCTGGCCCAGGGTGAGAACTTCAGTACATAACACCCCTCCCCACTGAGATAAGGCGTTAGTTACAATCGTAATGGTTTCTACAGTATCCCACTGCTGGCCCAGGGTGAGAACTTCAGTACATAACACCTACAATCATCGTTTATGGATTCCACATCACGTTTTTAGATGCAGGCCATGTTCAAGATTGAAGAACTGGCCAGTGTGTCTATGTGATAGCTGGATGGCAGGTCAATGCAAAATTAGTCTGAACGCCTTGCTGGCATTGTAGGCCGCAATCCTATGGTTGCTTACCAGGGAGCTGGCCCTGTAGCATTCAGTAGGACTCTGTTATGTGAACAGACATGTTCAGGATTGCAATTGTTGCTTGATTAATTAAGCAACTCTTCTATTTGGGTTGACTCCAAGGCTCATGAAAGGTAAAGAGTAGGAGGAGATAAATGGAGAAGGACAGTGGAAAAGGCAGGAATATGTGTGTCTTATCTTACATTTATATCCTGCCAACTTCCCAAAGTCCAGGTTGCTTATATCAGACTAGTCGCCTCATACCTGGTGCTGCTTGATAATTCTAAGAAACCGAAAAAATCTATGCAGTTTTGAAAGGCTAATTCCACCATCTTGATCAAAATGGCATCCAATTATGTCCATATGTAGACAAAAAACCTGCCCCTTGATCTCAGCCTCCATCAGGTGAAGTATGGTTATAATACAGTGGTACCACGGGTTAAGAACTTAATTCGTTCTGGAGGTCCATTCTTAACCTGAATCTGTTCTTAACCTGAAGCACCGCTTTAGCTAATGGGGCCTCCCGCTGCCACCACGCCGCCAGAGCACAATTTCTGTTCTTATCCTGAAGCAAAGTTCTTAACCTGAGGTACTATTTCTGGGTTAGCGGAGTCTGTAACCTGAAGTGTCTGTAACCCGAGGTACTACTGTATTGTAAGAGGTGACCAGGTGCATAGAAAATAGACAGGTGGAGAAATTTTTAAAAATACATAGTAGATGTGTGAGGCATGTTAACATTTCAGACCTGCTAAATGGATTGAAGGATAAGAGAGCTAATGGTGAAAGGATTTCAGGAAGCAGTAATAAGGAAGTGAGAACGTGATTCTGCAACCGGCAATGATGGCAATTGCATTTCCATCCTGGATTCTGACTCATTGCCTGGTGAATACACATGGCACAAACTCAGTATCCAAGAGGCCAGGTTTGGAGTTAATCTACAAGGAATTTTTTTCAGCCATGCTGCAATGACAGGAATGCCACCCCCCACCCTCCAGAGCATATCCGTTTATGCCAGTGGCATGCTTGCAAAATGATGCCAGCTGAATTGGGTGTATAATGAACGATGCCTTAAACAACACAGTCCTAACCTTGCCAAAAGTAAGTTGTATTGAATTCTATGGGGCTTATGCCCAGCTAAATGGGCTTAGGATTGCCACCCCATTGCCCATAAAACCAAGGTTGCTCATGGTGTTGGAGACCTGATGGTTGTGTACATGCGCGGCTTAACCCCTAGCAATATTAGGCCCTTTGAAATCTCAGGGCTAAGTACTTTTGTCCACCTCCAACTCCCATGAGATCATCATGTCAGAAATCCATGCCTGCCTGCTTCCATCCTTCACGGACCAAGGATCAGGGTTACATCTCCCAATCCTCCCAGGTCAGTAACTTAAAATAGTTGCTGCTGATATAGGGAAGTCTCTCTAGCAGCACGGAGGAGGAACACACAGCCCTACATGAACTATGTAGTTCAGAGAAGCTGAACTTTGCTCACTGTAATGTGCTCCATTCAAACAGCTTGAGCTCAAGCTTTTTCTTTTTTTAAAAAAAAAATATATCCCTAAGGTCATTTGTTTACAACCCAAGCGCATTAACAGCAAGGCTCCTTTTATTGTCTAAGTGAGAATAATTCTGCATAACGATAAAGACCAAATGAATATATCCATTAATTGCAGTTTGGTTCTGGAACCGAGAGGTTTCAGAAGAGGACCTTGTATACCGAGCTTATTTTATCAGTTGCATTGTTACAAATGTACCCCAACCTGTCCCCAAACTGTTAGAGAGACAAGATCTGTTTGGAGAGTTAGGTAGGTCTGATGCAGTCGGGGGGGGGGGAAATAAAAATACATAAAAAATTGTCCAGTAGCACCTTATAGACCAACTAAGTTTGTTCTGGTATAAGCAAACTTAGTTGGTCTATAAGGTGCTACTGGACATTTTTTAATATATATATATTTTATTAAGATCTGTTTGGGTCACAAAAGAGATAGCAGAAGGCAGATTCCTATGCTCCTCAGGTCATTGATTCATCTAGCTCAGTATGTCTACACTGACTGGCCCCGGCTCCCCAGGATTTCAGACAGGGGACATTGCCAGCCCTACCTGGAAATGCCAGGGATTGAACCTGGGACCTTCTGCATGCAAAGCAGATGCTCTGAGCCACAGCCCTTCTTCAATAGATACCAGAGAAAGGAAGGGGGACAAGTCCCCTGCAGACAACTAGGTCCCCACCTCCAAGAGCAAAGTTCAGTTGTTTCTAGGGCTTTGAATGCTTCATAACTGGATTAAAATTCAAAGTATGGAGAGAGCAAGCCGAATGGATGGGCTGTTTCTAAAAATGGGTGAAATATAATAGAATCATAAAATCGTAGAATTGGAAGGGACCCCCCAAGGGTCATCAAGTCTAACCCCCTCCAATGCAGGAATCACAGCTAAAGCATCCATGACAGATGGCCATCCAAACTCTGTTTTAAAACTTCCACCACGTTCCAAGGCAGCCCATTCCCCGGTCACAACAGCTTTGAATGGCAGAAAGGTCTTAAAACGTTTCATCCTCCAAATGACTCGCTGCTCATTTCTGTAACCTAGAAAGCCAGTTTTAGTCTCATCCACTTGCACATTTGTTATTATCGCACAAATGTATTTAGCCTCATGCCCAAGACAGTGGCAACATTTCCAGCATTTTCACATTCAGAGGAAAGAGCAAATTTACAAAGACAAACATCCCAAGTAGGGCCAGTTGTTAGGCAATACTATGTAGAAACAACAACACACACGAGAGATGTGTGTGAAGAGCTTCGTTAACGTGTGACCCCAAAATTTCAGACCCCCCTCCAAATGTTAATGAAACTTGTGTGGAGGCTGATAATCTCTTGCTTTCCTTTGCAGTCGAGAAAATGTTTCCCCTCCTTCATTCAGATCACAGCAGAGAGCCGAGGACACGGGTCCAGACCATTATGGGGGAGCTCACTGATGGAGAAGGTAAGCCGTCCTCCACTGCCATCATCTTCAGAGGTAGCTGACCTTCACAGGATTCGTGCATTAGCTTGTTTTCGCTGGGCTTTTAGTTTACAGTCTCTAGCTCACAAAGGCAAAGGCTGCAGTCCCAAGCAGAGTGCCCCCTGCCCCCTGTCAGTGGGGCTTTAAGGAGAGGCGGATCCACCACTGCGTTCATAGCCAGCAGCTCATGGTGGCTGTAGCAGCGGGAACAGGACAGTAGGGCTGGATCCCTCCGTCAGCTCCAGGCTGGCTCCGTGATGTTTCCAGCTTAGGCCCAATGTCACACAAAGGGCAATGAGATTGGCTAAGGCTCCAGCAGACCCCAGGCCGGTTCATACCTCTCACCCACCCAAAGAAGAAACAGTTTAAGTGCTTTTTTGTCAGTAGGGATACCACCAAGAGGCTTCCTTCCTGTCAGCATGTCCAGTTGCCAGGAGGGGGATTTTAGTGCTTGTGTCCTTCCACTGGCAGTGGGAGGCTAGTTCAGCTGGAGATGCCTCCAATCAGTTCAACTCCTCCTCCCCTACAGCCTCGCCTAAGTGGGACTTAGATGGCTCTTCTCATCGCTCAGTAAACAACCTTTCTGAGGTGAAGAACAAAATGGTGCCCCCATTCCATAGACTGAAGCTGACCACTTCAATACTGGCGATGGGACAGTGCTCTCTATCACGCCTGAGGGAAGCAAGCTATTGGGGGCAGGTGAGGGGAGTGGGCAGGGCAGGATTTGCCCTCCAACACCTCCTTCCCCCTCTCCCCTCCAGCATGAGCTGCCTCACTTCCCCGCCTCACATTAGGGCACCTTTAATTAATTTACAACCAGCGTTTTGTAAATTAAAGCCTTTCATTTCTGCTGCCACCATGTGACATACGCCTGTTTTTCTCAGCTCTGGTGGAGCTCGATTTAGGAAAGAAGGTGAGCATCCCTCAGGATCTGATGATGGAGGAGCTCTCTCTGCCAATCAACAAGGGCTCCAGGCTGTACCAGAAGAGGCAGAGGAGAGTGCAGAACTTTGTGCTGGAGCATCCTTCGGGCTACAGAATTGTGAGTTGTGTTTCCGTCCTGAGGAAAGAGGCAGGAAGCTCTGTGAGAACAACCTGTCGGTCCACAGCAACAGGTGCAGCAAGGGAGGCAGCAGTGCTGACCAAATGGACTCTTGTTTCTCAACCATGGATCCCTGACTGCCTAAGAATGAGAAAGCAAATCCTTCCCAGTTAGGTTGCTGAGATGGGTAGGGGGAATGGCAGGCCTCTTAAATCCTGTTGCTTAGCATCAAGTGTAGTGGGTAAGCTATGTTCCATCTTCATCCACGGCCTCCATGCCATTCTCCCGTCTATTTTCCACCTGTTTATTTTTATTCATTGAAATATCTGCACACTACTTTTCTGCCCCACTAGCATTTCCCAAGATAGTCCATGGAACATCAATTAAAAGCAAGGTCAGGGAGCTGGATCCAGCCATCAGCTGTGAGAAGCATTTTCATTTGCCCACACAGTTTGAAATCAAACAGCATCGGCAGAGGAACAGGGCTTTGCAAGCACCCGTACACAGGAAAAGCACTTCACGTGATGTCGTGGTGATATCAGGTGGGCCTGTGCCTCTGCAAGCACTGCCAGCCAGCTGATGGTTTGCTCTGGCCCAGGCACAGTTTTGCAGGCACCACTCATCAGCTGATTGTCAGTGCTTGCAAGGGGCTTTTAGGAGCTGCCAATCGGGGCCTTCATCTGCCTCACCCTGAGATTATATTTGACATTGGGTCTAGCTTGGGGAAAACAGTCTCATGGGCCAAACTGGAACCCCTGCCAGGCTTAATGAGGCCCATGGACCAGAGGTTGTCTACTGCTGATTAAAAGCAACAGCCAATAATAGTGTAAAAACAAGCAAGGACTAAGCATTGGCAGCCAGATCATAAAGCCATAAAAGGAGGGGAGAGAAACCAAACCAAGGATAAGAGGAAACAAAACATGTGCCAAAAATGTCAGTAAGATGGGGGCAAACTGGGTTGTGGCAACACGACATGAAGCAAAGTCTCAGTGGATGTGCGGTGTGGGAGAAGGCAATCTTCCAAAAAGCCTTATCCTAAACCGTTTAGGGGGAAAGGCTTTAACAACTAAACACCTAGGAGCTATTAGAGGGTGCCTTGAGAACAGATGCCAAGGCATGTCTGCTGCTACTGATGACAGACAGAACAAGATGTCAAGCCGCTTCTGCTCTCAGATCATCCTCTGTCCTCTGAGCTTCACAAGGCATGCAAGATTTGGCATGGTGGTCATGCACTCAATGCATGGACAAGATCATCTTGCAGGCAGGCAGGCACCTCTGACCCTCTCCTTGGCCAGAAATACCACTCCTGGTCTAAACAATTACTGACTTATCTCTGTTCAGATGCTTTTCGATGGGCTAATAAAATGAATTAGTGGGCTGTATCAGCTGCATGCTGCTCACAGCAGTTCCATTGGAATTAATGAACCTAAGATAGATGTCTATTGACGTCAGTGGGTTTACTCCGAGTAGGACCAGCATTGGATGCAACCCAGTTGTAAGCTTATTGCACCAGCTGTTGTGCTGTGACATGAATCTTCCAGAAAAAGGGTGCCTGACTTATTTGGGCCAGAGGGCCACAGTCACCCTTGGTCAATCCTCCAAGGATCACATGTCCTGGCGTGTCGTTCTCTCACAGGCACACACGCATGCACACAGCACATACATATAATAGAGGCAGGCACGTACACAGTTCCCTCCTCACTTTCTCAGTTGTGGATCAACTGAGGAGGGGGGCTTTATTGCTCCCTGCCTGCTCACCAAATGATGGATCTGATGTCCAGGGAGGGGACAATTTACACCCCTGCTAGATCATGGGGCTGTGCCCACAACAGCGTTGTGTATTTCTCTCTCTCCGTTTCACCCCCCTCATTTTGCTGCTGCTGCCACTGCCCAAACTAAGTGTTTAAGAGATCAGGCCCCTGAACAGGGACTTATCTACTCCTGCTCGAGGAGTCAGTGCCATGCTTTGCAGTCTCTTTTGCTCAGCAAAAGTCAGTATCAGAGACTTAGAGCTGAATGCATTCACATTGGAAAAAGCCCCCATTTTCTAATTATACAGGCACCGTCAGTTGGGTGGTGAGCCTGTGATCTTCTTCATTTATATAGCTGCTACATTAAGGCCAAATAAATACCTTTGACAGTAAATGTCTTTGACGGCTTTTCTTTAACTCATTCCTAAAGCAATTTAACTGTTAACACCTCTGTCTGTAAGTAGCTGGAGCAAATCTAGTCATCCCAGCATTTAACCGGAGTCTACACATATATTCTCTAGTAGTCTTTTTAAGTTAAATCACCTGGCTCGTGATTATTAATTACTCTTTCATATAGTATGCATTTGACAAACCACTTCTCTCCTCCACCCCCACCCCCCATCTTCTAAAAATAGGTTCACAACTGAGGCCACCATATTTGCTATGGGAATGGGCATACAATGCAAGGGCAAAATTATGAACCACTGCAGAATAAGCTGCAGGACTGCCAATTCTAACAGGAGGCCATATTTAGCTTTAATCTACTAGTGTCTGCATTCTCTCAGCCTTAGGGCTTCTCCATGGCCCTTGCCCATGTCATGTACTAATATTCTTTTCCTTGCTCTCTTTGCAAGATCTCAAATGCTTCTGGAGGAGGAGGAGGAAGCTCACACGCTGATTACGATGGAGTTGGCATGTCAGAAGGACAGGTAGTCTGCATGACTGCTGCATGGGGTAGATCTCACTTGCTTAGGCTAGAGTTTAGGGTCCATCATGAGACCTGGAGAAGCCAAAAAGTGACACACTGAGGCAGATTCACCCTGAAGCTATGTCATTTGGACTTCTTTCCCATAGTCACCCATTTCCTCGACAGGGAGCAGACTCGCTGACTATTCCAAGTTAATATTTCAGTGGAGGTAGTGTAACTGTCTTCATGCATGCACCCAAATATGTACCTGATCTGCATGTCCTGTCATTTATGTAGCATGTGATGGAAGCTTAGCTCTCAGTGCTTGCTGATCAGGTTTCAACACCTTGCGCAGCTTGAAAAGTGAAATTCGTTGGTACCTTTCTTCTGAGAGAGGGAACCTACACTACAGACCAACTGGTATAATTATCATTGCCTCTTCCCAAGGAATTCTGAGAATTGTAGTTCTGTGAGGGGTAGGATAGGGCTTTCTAACAAGAAGCCTCAGCCCACCAAGAGTCTTTGAGGGAAGCTCTGCACTCTGAAACCAATATAAGGCTTTAGTGTGGATATGCTAGTTTCTAACAATCCCATTGTAGAATACATGGCACTTGAGTAGCAGGAGTGGAAGCACTGGAAAGCATTCAGGCAGTTTTGGACTGTGGTCCATTCACAGAAGCAGCTGGGAGATATGTTCTGTTTGCTTCAAGCAAAATTATTTTCCTCAATGAATAAAAAATAATAAAAAATAATAAAAATGAATTAAAAAAGCTCATCCAACCAGGGGCCTGGCTGGCCTTCTTCCATTCCCCTTTTATCATTCTGCTTCTGTCTGAATTCCCATGCCTACCTCAGTCTTGAAAGCATGCTGAGGAGACCTTTCTGATGACAGAAAACATCTTGCAGCCTATGCCTGTTTCCCTTTGTCTGCTAGTCTATCCATAATGCCGACGGGAAGGAGAACTACCAGACTGGACTTCATGAAGCAGCCTCAGGAAAGGCGACACCTCCCAAAGTGCCAAAGAAAACAAACAAAGTCTTGCGGATGAGCAAAGCCCTGAATCCCAATGCCATCGCTCCAGGTATGATCCAGGCACAGCACCACTGGGACCAGAACTCTTATTCAGCACAAAAGCAAGAGTGCAAGTGGGCAGTTTAATGACGACGACAACAACAACAACAATTTACTATTTATACCCCGCCCATCTGGCTGGGCTTCCCCAGCCACTCTGGGCGGCTTCCAACAAAATATTAAAATACAATAGTGCATCAAACATTAAAAGCTTCCCTAAACAGGGCTGCCTTCAAATGTCTTCTAAAAGTCTGGTAGAGCACCTGCTTTGAGATCCCAGGTTCAATCCCATAATTTGGAAACTGGCTGGAAAAAAATCCCTGTATGAAACCCTGGAGAGACTGTGGGGCCAATACTGAGCTAGGTGGACCATGGCAGCTTCCTAAATTTCATTAATGTCAATAAATGTCCAAATAATGGTAACAGCAGTCGTTGGAAGGATCCTAGTTGCTGTCAGGTTAAGCCCCACTCCAGTGCTATCTCCAACATTCCCTGGAGCCCGTGACACTGCTATAGTTTTGTTTTGTTTTTAATCTCCCTTAGCATCAGCAGATGCCATTTGTACCTGACCACAGGTGGAGTCAAGGTTTAGTTCACAACTTCCAGGTTAGTTGTAGTTTCGGGAACTTCACTTCACCAGCAACGTTCCTTGAGACGTCTGAGGAGACATCTCAAAACCCGTTCCCTCTAAGCAGACTGATGCAGAGGACAGCTGAATCAGAGACAAGCTGGTGTCCTTCATTAAATACAGAAAGGCAGGGGAAGGAAGAGGGAGCTTCTAAGGATGGCAACTGGCCTTTGATGCAGCGACCCTGCTTGTCAAAATGATTGGGGAGGGAGCCAGTGCTGCTTTCTTGTGTGTGTGTGAACTGCACATCTACAAAAAGCAGGACAGGACATGCCAAGGCAAGGAGAAGAAGCTGCCTTCTACTGAGTCACTACTAGCTCAGTACACCGAGTGGCAGCAGCTCTCCCTGGTTTCAGGCAGAGTTTTCTCCTAGCTCTACTTGGAGATGCTGCGATTGATCATGGGACATTCTAGATGCCACGCAGATCCTCTACTAAGGACAGGAGGGCCATATTGTTGAATGCCTCCGAAATCTGGAAACAGCCTGCTCTTTCACATCATCTGTTCTAGTTTCTGCTAGGAACAAGACCTCTGAAATCAGATACTTCAGGTTTCTCTGCCATCGTACTTAAGATGTTTTCATTGAATGTGTCATTCTGAACCACAGGCTATTCTGGACCTCTAACTGGTGTACCACCAGAGAAGTTCAACAGGACAGCCATCCCCAAAGGCTACCAGTCCCCTTGGCGGGAGTTCCTTAGCAGCGAGGACTACCAGATAGACCATGAGACCCGTTTGCCTGAACCTCCCAGAAAAGTGAATAGTTTTGACGTCAGGAGCTTCAATAGGTAAGGCCTCATTCAATTTCCGTGTGGAATTTTGAGCTGGGATGTTCAGCATATACTTTAATCAGCATTCACAGCTGATTATGCAATGGGGCTTCCCCTGCCCCACAACAAACAACCCCTGAAATTAGAGTGTGTGTCAGAAAAACCTGTAGAACTGTACGCAGGGGGAATAGAGGGGTGATTGTTCTGTCTGTCAAGCCAAAATGCTTGCCCTGGTAGAACAATTCCCTTAGCACAAGATTGAATTCCTCCCATTTATTTGGGAATAAGCACCGTTTTGTTGTGGGGGGAAATGGGATAATATATTTTTAAAGTTTAAAATAATAAAAAGAGCACCTGCAGCCATGAACATTCCTGCCTCCCGCTGACTAGAATTAAAAACAAAATAAAGAAAGGATGCTGTGGTGACTGGAGGCATGCCTGTTCCACCCAAGGGGCTGATGCAGGATCTGTTTGTTGCTGCCACTCTCTGGGTGGTCATTTAGGAGTGCTGCAGGGCCACAGGCTTTGGCCTCAAATTGCATCCCTAGCTGCAGCACTGCTGGCGTCTCAAGATGTTCTTCTGTTAGGCAGACAACCATTCCAGCATCATGGCTCACTAGCAGTAGTTAATGTAGGACTGTTAAAGTAACAGCAATTGTGTAGAAGACATGCTTGCATGTGCCACTGCTTTGCCATTCATTACCTTGTGGAAGATTCTCACAAGTTAATACTTTCAGTTCATCATGGCTTATGGTATGAAAATGTTGGAAGATGGCCCCAGAAAATCTAGCATATAATCATAAACCAACTTTTCAGAAAAGTGCAGGACACCCCCCCCATCCCCATCAACTAGGGATGGGGAGCCTGTGGCCCTCCAGATGTCGCTGAACTTCACATCCTGTCAGCCCCAGCCAGCATGGCCAACGATCAGGAATGATAGGAGTTGTAGTCCAGCATCCTCTGGAGGGCGAGATTCCCTCACCTTGCCCCAGGCCAGTGGTGTCCAAACTTTTTCAAAGAGGGCTAGATTTGATGAAATGAAGGGCCGTGAGGGCCGACCAAAGTTGTTGACCTTTTTTTAGAATTGAAGTTGTTGGTTGTTGAGGTTTTTTTAGGATTTTACCCCAGGAAATAAACTGCCGCAGTGCCCAAATTAGGCCCCCAAAATGGACTTTGGACATGCCTGCCCTGGGCAGTGCTTGGTTTGAGGTAGGGCTTTGCTCTGGAGTCTGGTATCACTTCTAGGACTTAGCTGGAGGACATGTGGGTGGCGCTATTAATGTATTTGCATCCTTCTTCTTGCAAGTGTTTTTCCAGAAGTCCCATTCTGCAGGGATACAAAGTAAGTACAGTCATACCTCGGGTTACAGACACTTCAGGTTATGGACGTGCCAAAACCTGGAAGTACTGGAACGGTTTACTTCCAGATTTGGCACTTGCACATGCACAGAAACGCTGAGTCGCAACCCGCAGGCGCGCAGGCGCAGCGCTGCAGGTTGCGAACACTGCGGGTTGTAAACGTGCCTCCCGCACGTTTCGCAACACCAGCGTCCACTGTATGAAAAATGCTTTAGGACTTGGGGCTCACTGATGATTGGGCTTATGAATTTGTTCCCAACTGCTAGTAACAGAACCTTGAAATTGTAAGTCTCCTACATCATTGTGTCACTGGAACTGGAGGAAAAGGAATCAAGTGAGGATTCTGTTTACATCCCATGCCACTCCCACATGCTTTTAACCAAGAGTTCTGTTCTGTTTCCTTTCTGCATTAATCTGCAAATTAAAAAACGACAACACTGAAAAGGTTATTTTAATTAGGTATCTAAAATATATATTTTTTCTCAAAGTCATATGTAAATCTATATTTTGATATGCTTAAATTGCCGAGAACTGTGTTCTGACATTTGGAGAAGTGTGAAATCTGTTGTGGAGCTCAATTTCAATCCGTACATCATTATCTAAAAAGCTATTTCATGTATGAATTAATTAATACTTAATGCCTCAACCACCCCTAACTCCTGGCACTGAAAGTGTAGCTTCCACGCGTACTTGAACAGTGGCACTTTTCCTTTTTAAACTGCACTAGCTGACTGCTGTCTTTCACTTACGGGGGTATATATTATAAGAAAAGATTCAAGAGGGCAATGCAGTTAGGTCAAGGGGAAATACTCTGATTTGATAGCACAGTATTAATCCATTCACCTTAATATGGTTGCCACACTGGCAACAGAAATTAAATGAAACCTATCACATTCATGGCAGAAAATTTTCCACAACTCATAAGGCAATAATTTGCAAGTTAGACTTCCCAGTTTTTACAGTGCAGCCAACCTGATTCTATAAAGCAATCCTAACTCCTAACCAAGACAGAGTAGTTGACACTGGGCTCCTCCTCAGCTGCAAGCCCAGGTTATGACCCAGCGAATCTTTGGCTGACCTACTTCACTCCTTCCCTGACCACAATCTGTCCCATTCAGACCCTTTCCCTGGCTACCAGCACCAGAAATACTGCTGCTGCTACCTTGTCAACAGCTCCCCCGATGACCTTGCCCCTGGCATAAACCAGGAAACCTCTGCCACATCCAATTCCACCCACAGCTTTGCAAATGAAAAGAGTCACCAACTTTAATCTTAGAGATCCACACGATGCAGTCAAGGTGCCACTCGTATTTTTGCCTTCATCAGCTGCTAATTGGAAACTTTCAAAACTTCATCATCTGCAGTGTATGTTGCTAAAGCATAATTCATAGCCTCTTCACATCTAAATAAAAAAAATCTTGCTGAAACCAAGACCAACTAGTCTTCGTCACTCCCAATGAGGGCCTGCCCACCGTGGAGGCAAGGTGAGGAGACTGCTTTAGGTGGCAGGATCCACAGGGGCAGCAGATTTGGATGTAGATATTTATTCCTACTCTAGTTCCTGATGTAGCTCTTCACTTACCCCTTCTACCCTGGCAGGGAGGGAGGCACCATTCTGTGATTTGCCTCAGGTGCCAAAATGTCCTGGGCCAGCCCTGCTCCCATTACTGTCTTGCAACGTCTTTTTAAAAAACAGAATCTTCCTGTGTCTCAATATCTTTAACATATGTTGGACCAGGGAACTGTTCCAAAGACTTACTCTTTTAGTTTTGGTTACTGCTCATGTTTCTGTTTATTTCTGGCCCTGTAGCAGAAATACATTCATATATGCTAAACAGACATAGCTGCCTGGTTTCTTCCTCTCTCTGATGTTTTAAATGAACCCTTAGTAGCACTGTATACCAATTGAATTCAGTGCTTACCACGCTTTCATTTGAATGTTTCAGTGATTATGACTTGCCACAAAACAATTCAAGAAAACAAATGTTTCAAGGCAAATAACCTGACTGAAAGGCAAGGAAATTTTTTTAAAGAAAATTATTATTTATTGTATGTTTAAAACAAAACCCACCATGGCCATTAGGGGACCAAGAGGACACAGAATCAGCATTTGGTATGCAGGCTTCTCTATTGACAGGAGCAGTCTGCACTCATTTTAATTTCCCACATTGCCCTGGAGGAATGCTACATCAGGAAGTATTATGGGAAATAAAAATGGCTGCCTATTGATAGGTAAATGAAGTGAAGGCTGCAATTGGGATCAGGGTAGTGGGCAGTGCACCATAGGGTACTATGTCAAGGCTGTCTTCAAAGGCAGCCCAGGTGCCAAGATGGATCTTTGAAAAAATATATATACTGGAAAAAATATTTTCTTCTGGTTAAGCTTCTCTTTAGCATTCCAACTTAGAACCTTTTGACTTGAAAATTACTTTCATTTCAGTGCCAGCAACACTGATTTATTTTCTCAGATACACCCAGATTTTCAGTTTTTACTGCCCTGTTGCAAGTGAAAATAAATAAACTGGCTCTGAGTTTTACACAACGTTTTTGTTTGCATAATACACTTGAATAAATGCTAGTCTTTAGCATCTTAAAATTCTAGATAAAACACCCCCAGCACATCTGCCTTCCAGGTGCTGCTTTCAAGATATAAGTCCATGTAACATGCTTCTTGCTACACCAAGAACACACATAGCTACTTTCAAGCACAATTAGATTTTCACCATAGGACCAAAGTTCTGCAGAGTAACAAATATTTTGGAAACAGACACTGACCAGCTGTGCAAAGCAGCAGAGAACTGAAGCCATCTGCAGTCCCCCCTTCCAAAAAAATACACATTGTAAAATAAACACATGCATATATTTCACAAGTGTGAGGCAACTCAAATATTTATAGGAATTGCGTGTGCACTAGAAGAACATCAAGGGAAAACTTGACTGAAACATGCCAGCAGTGAACTCTGTAGGTGCAAGTAAAAACATAAAACATAATTAAAAATCATTTTCTGAGGCCCTTCTTCGTGTGCTTCCTCCAGAAGGTGGCAACACGAGAACAGGCCTTCTCTGCAGTGGCTCCCCATCTGTGGAATATTCTCCCCAGGGAAGTTCGCCTGGCGCCTTCACTATACACCTTTAGATGCCAGGCAAAAACGTTCCTTTTTAACCAAGGCCTTTGGTTGATTTGATTGATATCCTATGCCCTTTTAAAATGTGGTTTTTTGTGGGGGTTATTGGATTGTTGTCTTTATTTTGATTATTTATTTTGTAGTTTTATATCTTGATTTTGTTCTGTGAACCGCCCTGAGACCTCCAGGTACAGGGCAGTATATAAATTCAATTAACAACAACAACGATGTAGCTGAAACTGCTTAGAGCAGACTAGTGCAGCAGATAATGGGAAACGTTTATTTTCAACCCACTTTCAACCCACCCTGGGACCTGCTGGCGAAGTGTGGAGAATAAATTTAATAATACATGACCACGGAGGACCAACACATACCGTAATCTCTTCCCCACTTAAGACTGAACGTGTGCCTTCTCTTTTTGTACCCGCAGGACCCCAACCCCATTTGGCGGACCATTACTGAATGATGTGATCCTTGGGTATGAGATGAATGAAGCCCCAACAGACATGAGCAGCTTGGAACTCATGTTAAACAGGCCCAGCTTCAACAGAGCACCTCGGGGCTGGATACAGGCGATGCCAGAATCTGAAGATCTGTAACTTGCTATAATGCTGCTGCCTGACTTTTTCCAACGCCAATGCACGCTAGCCTCCTAATCATGGGGAAAAGAAAGAAAGCACCCTTTTTGATTTCTGTGGTTTTACACACGAAGACGTAACAATCATCTGTTCCTTAGCAGGTCTTAAAATTTGGTAAATACAATCTCAGACGAACAATAACACATGACTTATTACACTGTGTCATGATTTATTTAACAGAAATAAAGCCAAAATGGAAAAGCCATATGTGAAATAAGGAAGTACACCTTGTGATTCAGTAGCTCATAGAAGCACCTTTAGCAGCAATAACACGAAGCAATTGTTTTCTGTAGGACTTTATCTCTCTCACATCATTGTGGAGGAATTTTGGCCCATTCTTCTTTACAACATTGCTTCAGTTCATTGAGGATTGCTCTTTCCTCCTTGACGTTGTGTTAAAACACGCCTGAATGCTCCAGACCAGCAAGCTGCTAAAAATTCACCTTTTATAGAGGTGGGCACACATGCTGATCATCAATTAAGCAATGACATTTGATTAGCAGCCCCTGTCTGCTACTTAGCTTCTTAATTCTTATGGAAACAGTAAGGGTGGACTTAGCTTTTCACACATGATTTCTCCATCTTGACTTCATTTCTAGTAAATAAATCATGGCACGATATGTTGTGCATCTGAGGTTGCATTTACCCAATTTTAAGACCAGTTAAGGGACAAATGATTGCTATTATGTCCTGATATGTAAAACCCCTAATTCAAAGGGGGTGCACTTTGTTTTTCCCATGACTGTATATACCTGCTAAAAGGGAATCTCTCCAGCATAGAATAGATACCCTACTCACACTCAAGGCGAAGTTGAAATAGTAGGTTATGCTTGTTACTATTACATGCGTCCTTCACAAGCTCCCGCCTAGGGCTTTTACTGTACAATTTAACTGTACAAGCACGGCCAGCAACCCACTTCATATTGGGATTTCTTATGTTTTTGAAAGGATCCTACAGTGAAGTGAGGCCTTCTACCAAGCTCATGACTGCAAAAGCCAAGATGTCAGGTTGCTGCTTAACTCTCAAAAGGAACCTAGTTTGTTCAGGAAAGTGAACCTATTTCCTTCTGAGAAGCATGAAGCTACATTCAAGTTCAGATGAGTTATATTTCCTTTGGTCTAAAGAGAAAAACAAGTCTGGATGCCAAGTTTGTGTCAAATACCACCCCAAAATTTTCTACGGGGTGCCATCAAAGTAAGATGCTGTAACAGTAAAAATCACATTAATATCTAGGTAATAGCAATAAAGATTTGAAAGCTGTCTTCTAACTTCATTTTTCGCTTGTCCTAGAAGCTATTTGCAGATAGTTGTTTTTTGCATTCAAGACAAGACCCAACATCTAACTTGAGAACAGAGAGGGATGAGTCATATCTTTAAGGCCCAAGACAAATTAGGTTGCGGGGACACAGTAGCAGTTTGCTATGGAACCTAAATACAACATCACCATGGTGCTAATGAACTAGTGCTGAGAGAGCCAACTCTGCCATCTGATGAGAGGAGCTCTTTCCCATTAGCTCTTGAGGAAAGCAACACAAAGTTTTGTTCTCGCTATTCTATTTAGCCTCATTAAATATGTAGCAGGATATGTGAAATCTAAGAAGCCCATTAATATAAAATATTTAAATTTCAATTTAAGGATTAGAGAAATTAGTGGGAAATGGACTTGAGGGGGGAAAGCAGGGCAGTAAATTCATGCTTGCCATTTCAATGGAAATCGCATGTAAACAGCATTCTAGGATTGCAACTTAAGATCTCCTTACCCACAAAATGGAAATAAAACAGAGAAAAGGGACTGAAATTAAAACAGGAAAAAGGATTGCCACTTAACTGACCTGTTTGTTACTAATACAGTTCCCAAAATGGACCGCAAGTGGGCGCTACTGGTCTGATCACACTGTCCTGGGTTTTCAACTCTGCCTGTATTGTTACAGGCATTTTATAAAGCAGACCTACATATTCCAGATCTTGGAATAGATGAGAACATACCAGCAGTAATAAGAGAGTTTTCATTTAAATACTTACTTTCATTAATTTATAGCTGCTATTATTATTATTATTTTGTTTATTCAGCTTTGTGAAACTCCTGTGTAATTTTTATGGCTATTTTAAATTATTGGTATTTATGTGGCTATTAAACTAGGCAGTTTTTCTTAGATTGCTGTTAGTGATTGAGGGGCTACAACATGTAAAATAAATGTAATATTAAGAACATTAGCTGTCAGAGGGACTCTTTAAAAGGGAACTTAAAAGCTAATTCCTACCAAAGGGGGCACTTCAACAGCTATTCCGAACATCGAGAGTAGACTTTCCATTCCAGCTCCCATAACACAGCATATAGGCAATTTAATAGGTAGAAATATCAGACTATTATTTGTTACAAAATCCTTGTCAGTGAAGGAATAGTTCTAAATTTATGAACTGGAAGTGATGTTTACATTTGGAAATATGTGGGAAAATAAAATGAACTATATTTTAAAATGCTTGTTGCTTGGTTATTTGGTAAAACACTTCAATATTTGAGATTCATCT
Source organism: Podarcis pityusensis (assembly GCF_964106645.2). Classification (NCBI taxonomy): domain Eukaryota; kingdom Metazoa; phylum Chordata; class Lepidosauria; order Squamata; family Lacertidae; genus Podarcis; species Podarcis pityusensis. Next base: position 64,125,978 of record NC_138029.1, read on the forward strand.
CTGATGTCATTTTAGAATTTGTTAAAGCCTTCTAATTGCTTCAATAAGGACTTGGGCACTTTTGATAAATAGCATACCACCTGCAGTTTCACACCAGTGTGGGGGCCTAAAAAATCAAAATGCCTTTGTGCAAATGTTCATCAGTTACTTTTATATTCCATCTTTTTAGTAAATGGGGCAAACAGTAAGCAATGCCAAATCAATTTCTTTTACACAACTGCCTCTGGAAGCAAATTCCAGATATCACTGAGTGAACCTGCAAAGTGCTGTATTTTCTTTTTTTAGAAAAAAAAATGCACACAAGGTAATAAGACTTGGGCGTAGGTAAAAATATGATTCTCTTTACTAGGACACATGACAGACTTGATGCAGAAAAACAGATGGTACAGGGTAAATACCGAAAACACATATCTAAAAGAGCCATCAGTAATTAAGTGTTGCGTTAGGAAATAAACCAGACTAGTTTCAGTAGCAAATGGACATGAAGGCCACGTAAGTCACAACTCAGAGTCACCAACCCCTTTAACAGAGGTTTAACAAGCATGCAATGCTGCCGCCCCAACATTTTGGTAGCATGCATCACAGACAGAATCATGAATGATGAGAAACAGCGTTGAATAGAAAGTGGCACAGCATCCGTATGCCCCTCATTATAGTCTATGACCTCCCTGTATCTTTCCATTCCAGCTCAGCGCCAAGAGAAACTTGAATCTAGTTTTAACGGCAACACAGTAATTTGACATTCAAACAGATTACTACTGAAGGGCTTTCCAGGCCATTCTGAACAATGTTGGGTAGTTTCCACTGGGGATTACCAAACTGTCTTAAAGGAGGGTGTCTCGTTTTGTTGCCAAAGACTAGTTTATTTGAAAGTATCCAAAATTGAAAATGCTGATGGGATTTGTAGTTCTACTAGAATTAAAATTCCTCTAGGTCATTAAAAAAAAAGAAGCCACTGTTTCCTCAAAATACTTGTATCAAGTTCTTTGGTTATACAAGTGATCTGGTTTTTTGTTTGTGTAACACAGCTGGATTGAACCAGGGCCGTGTGACTATGAAGGAGAGATATTTTGTTTCCTGCACATTGTAACTGAATGTGGTATGCTACCAACGTAAAGTTCCATAAAAAAACAAAGAAGAAGAAGAAAATAAACAATGAGAATGATCTTGCGATGTTAGGGGCTGTTGTGCTTCCCGGCATGGGCACCCATTCTCTGTGGATCTTGAGAAGGATAATGGATAGGACCCGGAGCTCTCATGAAAGGAGGTGGAGGACCCATCGCATGAAACATGTGTGGCCCAAAACCTGCGGAAAAGAGGACAGACAATCTTTGACACTTGATCAAAGCTTTTATAGGTAAGAGAAAATTCTCTGAATTTGTGACCGGCACCTGACATACTCCTTTAATTAATGTCAGATACTTTGATTTTGTTGTCTTTAACACAATTTCTTTCTTTTTTATTTATTTTTTAAAGCAAGTTATCATTTTTTAATCCATCTTGCTTGGGTAAGCCACATGGCTGTTTCCTAGCAATCAAGCACAAGACTGGGCTGCAAATCTTCCAATGAAAAATAGTCTGACCCCACAATTACATTTCCCACAATGTTGCTTCACAAGCAATCGCTTCTCTGCTGCTAAATGCCATGATAAAGTTGAGCGGGATGATTAAAGAAGCAAACACACTCAACTAGCCTTCTCTTTAAGCGAATACCAATAAAATATGTTTTGGAGGGCTGAGTTTGCCTATGCCTGTCCTAGAGATTAACTAAGCAATAGAAAGTAGCTCCATAGATGCAAAGACAAGACATTCTGCTGCATATTTCCCCAGAAAACAAAGGAAAAATACCTGGGGGTGGGGGTGGAGCAATGCCAGGCGGGGGTGGCAGGGCAATGTTCACCACAGCTGGAGGGCCACTGGGAGGTAGGTTGAAGTAGTTTGCAGAGGCTGCCTCCTCTTCTGCTGCAGGAGGGGGAGGAAGAGCTGTGGGGACACAAAAGCCTTGATGTCAACCTTTTTCAGCAGACGAGAGCAACCCAAGTCCATGGAGCACTACTGCTGTCCATTTTCTCAATGTCTATTATCGTTTGTATAGGTTCAGTAAAGGAATTTCTTTCCCTATCAAAGTCACCTGACTCTAAATCAAATGCCTCATCTTGCCAAGGCCTATATTATTAGGTTTCAAATGAGCTCAACCACCCAACTTTTAAAGCAGGAGGGAGAATTCTGCAAGGCACTAGATGTTCTTGGACTACAACTCCCATCATCCTTGCCCCATTGGCTGTGCTGGCTGGGGCTGATGGGCGCTAGAGCCCAACAACATTTGGAAGACCACAGGTTCCTTATTTCTGCCTTAAAGTATAACTTAACTCCCTTCTGTCCAGGGGTCCTTTACCTTTACCTTTACCTTTTACCTCCCTCCCTTCTGATAAACTTATTCACAGACTCTCTCGTAAGCACTGTTTCCTTCTCTAGTACTAATTCAGCCAGTCTCTAGCTATGCCAACTTCAAATGAGACCTTCTTAACCTCTCAGAATAAAAATGTTTATTGCGCCTCTGTTTTCCAAATAAACAGAACAAGAAAAGCAATTTTTCTGCAATTCACCTTGTCTAGAATGTCAGAAAACCCATGTTTCTGAACAAGGAGCACTTTCCTTACCTCCAGGTAATCCCGGCACTGGCTCCAATTTTAGACCAGATTCTGTGATTCCTTCTCTTTCCTTTTCTTTTCCTCGGGCTGCTTGAGACCTGAAACCAAATCAAAGCATTTGAACTGTGGTCAAGTATTAAGCTGGGTGGATGCTGGACTTCCAGATTTTAAAAACTGTAAGCATATATTAACAAAAACAAATTTACATTTTTATATATATTTTTTAGAAAAAGCACAGCCAGTGCCATACTTTAATAACTGTGTATTTCAACCAATTTGCAAAATATATTTGGTAATGCTCCCTAATACTGTATAGATAGGAAGAGAACTGGGTGGCTTTCTTAGGATGGTCATAGCTCTATGAGAAGCTGCACGAGTTCAGCTTGGAGAATAAGCAAGATGGTGCTCTCAGCTAACTGCAGAAACTCTGTCAAGGAAGAATCTCTGAAAGAAAAATACATGTTGCCATCACTTGATTTTCTTATCACTCACCTGCCCCATTTCACATTAAGCCTGCGACCATTGACAATGAGCTTGTTGAAGGACTTCTCTGCTGCCACTTCTGCAGCTTGTCGGGTAGCAAACTGGATAAATGCACACTGTTGCCTCTGCACAACAGTTATTGTCCGGATCTCACCAAACTGATAGAAGTGATTCCTGAGGAGGAAACATATTCCAATAAAGAAATGCCCTTTTTCACATTCCTGAAGTCTAAGATGCTTCAAATCCAATATACTCCACAACCTCAAAGCTTATTGTGCAGACATACCAAAAGACATGCAACCAACACTGCCAAGCCATACCATCTGAAGTAGATCCAAAAATGCACTTACCTAAGGTCAGTCTCAGTGATGGTGTCACCCAGGCCACCTACATACAGCGTTGTAATTGTCTTGTCATCAGGTGGGTCCAAACGAGGCATTGTGGAAGCTCGTTTGAGAAGCTTGTCAGCCACAGGATCATTAATTCCATAGTAACGATCTTTGATATTCTGATCTGCAAGCGGATCATCTGGATCTGTAGGTTTCTCATGTCTAAGGATTCAAGAGCAATATTTCATGACATTTGTTGTTAAGTGCCAATTTCACCTGTCTCGTCTAACCTTTTAATTACTCAGACATCTGCTTTCTTGATAAAGTTTACTTTTTCACCATAATTATACCTGTAGGGACATTCTTCTCCTCTTTTACACTCTCCTTTCACCCAGAATGAACAGATATGTGGACGGTTGCGTTTATAGTAAGGTGTGGTCCGAGCCAGTTTCAGCAACATGTCACTGGTGGATGTTGCCTTTCCTAAAGCACCAACAGGTCGGGTGCCATCAGAGTTCATGATCTACAAAAGCAGAGAAACAGGGATGTACACAATAAAACCAGGTGGAAAACACATGTCTTAGTGATCTGGTTCATTTACTTTAACACCACCAATTACACAAGAAACATTACTTCACCTCTCTTTCCATATTTTGGGTGTAATACTCTTTGTTAACATCCGACTTGGGCATATCATCTTTAAGCGAGAGTCCAGCATCTCGAACCTGAATAGGCAAACCTAATATATAATGGGGAAACAGAAAATTAATATAAAAGCAAAACAATAATGACCACAAACGTTATAAGCAAAGTATTTAAGCAAATAGTTTGAGAGCATTTGAAAGTAGATCATGGACTAAAACCATGGACCTCTGTCCAGTTATTTCCCTTAAGAGAAGCAGGCTGAGCACATACTGCAAGAGACAATTTCAACTTCATCTCCACTATTAAAAAATGTCAGCAATGACTGCCTAGCGTTGGAAAGCTGATGCTAAATTCAGACTCTCCAAGCAGAGGGAATAGCACTAGTATGTGCCATGCAGGCCCAAATGTGGAAGGGGAATCCATATACAATCTGTTTTTGTACTGAAATTGATTTTAGATGTTTAAATTTTGTATCACTCAGCATTCCAGGATCCTTTGAGATGAAGAACAGGATATAAAATTTTAACAACAACAACATTCTATACTCGGCAACAATATGTTAATTTTGTATTTGCACAGTATAGTAAAATGATAGCTACACACCATACTCCAGGTCAAGAAGGCAGGTCTGACAAACATTTTTCAGCTTGCTGCATGTTTGGCACACTTCTGTCTTCTTAAAGCGCATCCGTACACCCGGGCACCAACGAAATACTGTGAATGGCCTAGCACAGATCTGAGACAAGATTGCATTAACATGTAGCAGCCTATCTAACTATAGAAGAACACATGACTAGTGCACTTTCAGTTGTCAACACTACATAAACTCAAAACAAGGGAAGTAATTACTGGAAGACTCAATGAGGATGGGAACTGATTGCAGTGTGTTTAGTCCTTTTTAGGCAATGCTATCTTTGCTGTTCTCCATTATTCCATTGTGGAAATGAATGATACGTTTTGCTGTGTAGATCTGGCAACACTGTTGTATACATGTTCTATTGACACCATTGAAGTGAATTGAACTAAACTAAACTAAACTAAACTGCATGAGTAAGATTTAATGCTTATCCTTTATTGCTGTGACACTAAATTGTCAGGAAATATTTCTACCAGTAATACAACCACCCTTTAAAATTATGTCACTGTAACATACTCTCTTTTGAATGACAAACATACCTTGCATTCTTTTCCATATTTCTCTTTGGTCTAAAATAAAGGAAAATACATGTTATAAAAAATAACTGTATCCCAAGATTATATGCCTTTTGAAATCCAGTTTACCTTGTCAACTCCTACAAATTATCTCCACAATATATGTTAACTGTACTGAATGTTACTTTATCTGCTCAGACTGTCCTAGGGAACAGAAGAGAATTCACACTTTCTCTGATAAGAATATGCAAAAACCTCTGACCTCACATCTCTTTCTAAAGAGACTGAAAATCATATTTCTACAAGAAATGTTATCTTGATCTCCCTTCCAAGCATAAAGGATACTGCCTGCCAGGGATTCAATGGAAGTAGTCGTTTTTTATACGCAAAAGGGAAATGTTTCTTACATTAAATCTTTGTGGGAATGGCTGGTTACATAACAGCTGTGCATGTACACCAGAGTGTAAATTTGAGCATTAGTAAAGAATAACTTCAGAGAAAAATGATTCTTATGGAGAGCCTGCAAACACAAATTGAGGCACATCACTATGATCAGTCAAACTGATTTTAAAAGGATTTATAAATGCTTAATTTCCAATCACAGACAAACAAGTGATCTAAATACCTACTAAGATATTCATCTCAATATATTTAGCATAACCTTCTACCAAGGAAACTATAATACAATACATTGCTTATTCTTGCAAGTGAATACACAAGAACAATAGGGACCCCTGACCATTAGGTCCAGTCGCGGACAACTCTGGGTTTGCGGCGCTCATCTCACTTTACTGGCCGAGGGAGCTGGAACAACTTCCGGGTCATGTTGCCAGCATGATTAAGCCGCTTCTGGTGAACCAGAGCAGCACACGGAAAGACCATTTACCTTCCCGCCGGAGTGGTACCTGTTTATCTACTTGCACTTTGATGTGCTTTCGAACTGCTAGGTTGGCAGGAGCTGGGACCGAGCAACGGGAGCTCACCCTGTTGTGGTGATTCGAACCGCTGACCTCCCGATCGGCAAGCCCTAGGCTCAGTGGTTTAGACCACAGTGCCACCCGCGTCCCTATTCACAAGTTCAATACCTTAATCTAAAACATATTTTCTTAGAAGCAAAATCCATCACATAAAGAGTACATACTTTATAACAATGAAGTCAGAATTGGAAGTTCCCTGCAAGTTAATATCCTCTTATCTTTGTTTCATTCTGCTGATCTTTAGTAATAGCCCACAATAAACACATACCATTCGAATATAGGGGTTTTCTCCAAGACATGTCTGGCACAAAATGGGGAAATCCTACACAGAAGAAAAGAAAATAATTTCACTGCAAGCACATTTCACCAACCCTGAATTCATAAACAGAATGTCTATAAACATGTCAATAAACAGGATGTCTATAAACAGGACGTTTCAAATTGAATGTGAGAACGAACAACTCAGACATTCCTAATATCAGTAAATGGATCTGATGTAAAGCATTCAGTGTCACGGGCACTTCTGGGGCTGGGTGCTACTTATGTGTACAGTATCAGCTTTATTTTTAAGTGCTGTGTCACAATAGCAAAAAACGGCAAGAGGAGAACAAATGAGTGCAACTCAAATCTCCTGGTTTTTTCAGCCCGTGAGAGAAAGCACAGCAATGAGTTCTCACGTTTAAAGCATGCAGTTAAATACATCCTCCTAACTGCACTTCGGCATATTAGGCGAACAGCCCACACGCCCACTGCTGCACTGTTGCGCAGCAACAGTTAACACCTCACTAGCTTCGCTAAGCTAGATTCTCCCCAAAAACGTCTCTTTTACAAGGTGGGAAATCGTGGTTAGCACGAGGCTTCTCGCTGCCGACTCCCAGGACTCGGCAAGAAGCAGGAACCCAGCCGCCTCACTGGGCGGGCGGGCGGGCGGCAGCGGATCCCTCGCCCGCGGGAGACTGAAGAGCCCCGAGTAGCTCACCCCCGCACCCCTCTCCTTCCCGCCCCGGCACCCGAGGGAACCACCCAGCCCCGGGGGGTATTTACCGCATCCTCCCAGTTCTGCCGATTATACGTGTTGGATCCCAGAGACGTCGCCATCTTGGCACGCCGAACAGGGGCGCCCGGAAGTAGACTGTCGGCACGCCGGAAGCGCTCCTCACCTCGCCATAGAGATAGAGACGGGTAGAGTGGCAGCGCTACCTCTGCAACGGGGAACCGGCGGCCCTACAGACCGGGGGAGGGGGCTTTTTGGGGGGGGTAGACCTCTTGCTCCCATCAACCCAAGGCAGCATGGCCGGTGTCCAGAGCGCTCAGCTGTACTGAGAGGTCACAGGTGTCCTGTTCTCACAGGATTGCAGCCTGTCTGGAAGCCATAGAATGATAAAATCGTGGAGTTGGAAGGGACCACGAGGGTCATCTAGTCCTACCCCCCTCCGTGGTGTTTAGTAGGAAGTGCCTAGTGGGAAAGTGCTCAGTTCACAGCCCCCCACAGGCCAGTGGGTAGAAGGCGAGACGTGAGAGGTAGAGCTGTGTCATAGAATCATAGAGTTGGAAGGGACCCCAAGAGTTATCTAATCCAACCCTCTGCAATGCAGGAATCTCAACTAAATAATCCATGGCACATGGCCATCCAACCTCTGCTCTGTCAGGAGGTTTTTCCTGTTTAGTCGGAATCTCCTTTCTTGTAGCCATGGGTTCAAATCCTACCCTCCAGACCAGTCGTCTGCATCCTATTACAGGTCACCCCAAACACTGAGCAGTGCAAGATTCCAGAGGTCTTGGCACTTGTCCGGGGATTTTTTTCCTTTGGCATGAGGGACAGCAGGGACTGTGGTGTCTTTATGATTAAGTGTTCCGTTTACACGTATATACAGTGGAGGGATCTCCAGCATTCACATCTCAAGAGCATTGGATTCAAAGGCAGCCAAACAGCCATCCGTCTGCCTTTTCCAGCTTGTTCCAGCCAGCCCACCGAGAGATCTGCCCTCCCTTCTCACCTTCTTTTCAAACCTTTCCTTCTGTCTACATCAGGGGTGGCCAACTCCCAAGAGACTGTGATCTACTCACAGAGTTATAAACTGGCAGTGATCTACCCCCTTTGCGGGGTTCAGGTCAAAGTTGTTGAGCTTTTTTTTAGTGGCGCAAAAGTTGTTGAGCTTCTTTGGGGGGAGCCATTGATCTATAAAGTGATCTACAACAGATGTCCAGTGATCTACAGATAGATCATGATCTACCTGTTGGATATGCCTGGTCTACATCATCCAGGCTAAAACCCTAAACGTTTTCTTTCTCTGCCCACTGGCACACACAGTTGGATGAGATCCCCCCTCCTCCTTTCTCACACAGGCTTCACCCTATTGATAGGTTGATGACTGGCCATCATCAGCCAGCTCTTAACAGCTTATCTCCTACCAAGGTGGTGCCCTGGTCCGAAAAACAAGGTTAGCCTGCATAATCAGTGCTTTAACCCTAGCTCCCAGGAATCTATAACACTGATGAGTGTTTAGCTCAAACCTCCGGATGAGTCCTCCCAACAGTTTTATGTAGGTGTTAAATAGCACAGGGGAACAAGATGGAACCTAGAGGCATCCCAACTGCTCAGTATTGGAGCCACTATGAAATCGTACCTGCAGATGGGCAGTGTTGTTCTCATATTCTGCCTGCAGGCTTTCCCCAGGCATTTTGAGAGCAAGGTGCTGGACTAGAAGGGCCACTGGCCTAATCTAGGTGGCTCTTGCATTGTTTTCAGATGGAGGAATTTGTATCTCATACCAGGGATCATCTCATAACATAAGACATTCTATGAGTCTACAAGCAAAGATGTTTTTCCTAAAATGGGAACTATAGGTTATAATTTCTAGGAGTGATGCCCAATTAATTTTAGTCTGAGAATAACAAAGATTCCAGTTGGCTCTTTGTATAGCAATTTTTAAAAAATTACGATAGGTGGCAATTTAAGCACAGGTACTTGCAGTATGGGGCCAATTTAAACATTACATGGCAGCAACCATTGGCTGTAAAAGGGGCAGTCTTATAGCAATCTAACCAGCAACAAGTAATGTCAGTAGCAAGTGATAACTCACTGCCAGCAGCTAGGAGCTGTACCATTCCTAGTTCAAATATTACTTCAGTCACAAATTCACTAGGAAGCATTACGTAATCTCTTATCCTTAACCCAAGTGTCTTACAGCAATCATGTAAGGATAACTGAAATAAGCAATTGGAATAAGCAAAATAAGGTATTGGAAATGCACAATATAAATGTTAATTATTAATGTCTAAGCACATTTGAGTGCTTGTATGCCCAAGATGCTAATGTACTACAAAATTGGACAGACAAGAGTGATAAAGGCATTTAAGACATACTCATTCTCATGGGGAAGAACTTGAGCAGACGAAGCCGAGTGATAATTCACAGTAGTAAGGAATGTGTAAATGAGCCTTTACCTTGTATGAAGTGGGACACAGACTGACTGGATTCCCCGTAGTCAGCAATTAAAACATTAAACCATTTTTATCCCATGTCTCCTTCCAATATTCCTTTCATTTCTCTTGAGCCAAAATTGGCTGTAGCTCAAGTGCAATTCCAGGAGCTTAATATGATCTACCTCACCCTATGGCGGCAGTTGGCTGTATCAGCTGTTCTCACACACACACACACACACACACACACACACACCTGTCTTCGTTAGGAGCCAATAGCAGCTTATGTGTGGCTCTCAATGGTCTCTCAAGCAGGCACTGATGAGGCCGACACCTGTTAAGGTCCATCAGTGCTACTGTATCAAGTGCTCCCACAGCATTCCTCATGCCAAGCTTTCGCAGCTTGTGTTTTGCCCATATATAAGGGCATAGTAGGTACACTTAAAATCACTGCACTCCTAAATCCAGTCCAACACCATTATGCTTGCATAGCAAGAAAATGACAGTGGCAGATACTGTCCTCTACATTACACCCTAAGGATTGGTGCTATCAGAAAAAGTACACAATAAAGAAATGGCTTTGTCTGCTTCTTTATTTCAAGTTCACTACATTAAGTAAAACAATAAGGCAACACAGTCATTTTATTAATATTGATAAAGGCAGTGTGTCTCCAGTGCCCTCTAGTGAGGATTCAGTGAGATGTTTCTGCAGAAGTGTGTAATACAGAACAGAGTCCTAAAAGATTAAAAGGAAAAAGCTTCCAATGTATGCCCCAACTTTCCTATATGTTTTGCAAAGAAGCTTCGGGTGTGTATCACTTCAGCACAGCAACAGCTCTCGAAAATGAAGTTCCCAAATATTATTCAGCCAAGAATTATCTTGACAGAATTAAATCAGGGGTTAGTTTGAGTTATTTTAAAAACTGAGATCAGCAGACACTAAACACTACACATTTAAGAATAAACACTGGTTAGACTTATTAAACTCATGCTTTATATTGTGTATAGTCTACGCAGGTCTTGTGAACATCAAGCTTCTCTTTTTCTTTACATCCATTGCACAAACTGGATAGGGTGCTACCTTCATCCAAATGCTGCCAAACAAATGAAGACTTTTAAAAGACACACCTCTGAACAACTTGCAATCTACAAGAAAACAGTTTTCCCACAGCCTTGAGTCCATTTACTTTAATCCAAGATGGAAATAAGCATTCCTCTTTCCTTCTGAGGCTACAAAATAAGCTCTCATATTGTAACGCACACCTGCTGACAACAGTATTCAATCACGTGATCTGCACATGCCCCCATTACTCCCAGGCTACAACAGCAGAGCCCCATTCAAAGCACACCTACATCTGTTACGTAGTCTGAGAATTATAAGAAGAAAAAGCAGCCGAGTTCCACCATATGCATTTTTCTTAGTAATCTAACAAAAAATATTAGCCAAGAAGTTTGTGTTGGAACATATCTCTGCATTTTCTGTCTCTGTGTGTATGCAACACTGCAATGCTGAATTTTTGAGTATGGGTGGAAGGTTAGAGCCAAGCTCTGGGAATTAGAGTTTACAACCATTTATTTCTTCAATTTGCTACTAACAAAGCCTTGTGAAAGCCATTCACTTTTTCTTATAATGGTATGGGAATCAAATATTAAGTACATTGTGTGCAAGGATGCACGGTGGGCGCTTGTAGCTACTTTTTCCAAGAGATTTTAAACTTCAAAGCATACCGAAAGTGATCTCACGTATCAAAATTCTCAGCTATCTTTGGTCATAAACCTATTCCTAAATAAATAATTTAACAAAAAACACACAAATGATTCCCCACAATGGCACCCCTGCTACAATAAGTGCAGTACAGCAGCATTTTCATTTATGAACTACCCTAGAACCTGTTCCATTTTTACACCTGCATCTTTCAATGTAAGAGTGGCAGAAGACCCGCCCTCCTCCCCACAAAAACCTGCAGAATATTGGGAGGAGCATTCAAATGCCTTTTTTTCTTAAGAGCCTTTCCTTAACAAAGTATGCAGGACAAGATAACATCTTATGAAATATCAACTTCTGGTACATGAGTAAAAGGCCAACAAGTGCTATTTGAAACAGATGGCACATCCAATTGAAGGTGGAAGCAAGAGAACATTATACTGCTGCCGCTGCTTGCTGTTTCACTATAGATGGTGCTACTGCAGCCTTGGAATAATTTTTACTGTGAACAGAACCTACCACAAGGGAGAGAGATGTTGGCATTATGTAATACTAGCTTTGCAAAACCGATGCAGAGAGCGCCAAGTAAGGTCGTTTGCTGGGAAATTCCATGCCGTTTTATCAAGGAGCAATACAAGATGACCACAGAATGTGCACACCAAGCTTTCTGCTACAAAGCTGACCAAGCGTGGGGGGGGGGGGGGGGATGGGGGGACGACGACCATCAATTCATAGGTGTTGCAGAGAGGAGAGTCATCCAAGAGTGTGGCTCTTCTCTTCTAATCCGACCTCTGCATCTTTTGGCTGAAATTTGTGGTGTGCGAGCTCATATCTGATGGGAGCCTCTGTGAAACAGTGCCTTCAGCATTTTGTCAGGATGCATTCTTCTATAGAACAGTGACACAATGTAGTGTGTGGCCATCGTTTAGGTTCCAGTTCCAGACGAGTTTCATGGAAGCACAGGGCCCAGGCTGAGCTCCACGTGGTGATTGAGCCAGATGACCTCACAACTCTGATCACTTTCCTCCGTGGGCCGGATAGGAGCGGCAAGGTTTTTGAATTCATGTTTCATCTTAAAGCTCACAGTAACTTCTCCCTCTTCTTTCTGTGGAGTGACCTTGATGAATATCCCAACTTTGTTAGCCTTCCGGAAGGCTATGACGCTGCAAAGGAAGAAGAGAGGTTTTAATATAATTCCACAGCACTTCCCTGTGAGCTATGTCACTAAGAAAGTTTATTAGTTGCTTAAGCCAACTAGAATAGCTAGACAGAACTAACCAAATACATGGACTTGCCCAGTGCTAAAAGATGAGTTCATGGGTATGCCTGAATTTGAATTTTCAAAAAGTAAGAGAAGCCCTTCTGAATCAAGCCAAATGTCCACAAAATCCAGTATCTTGCTTCAAACAGCCAGCCAAATACCTCCAAGAATCCCACAAGCAAGACATGAAGTCAAGAGCCCTCTTTCAAGCCTAGAAACTAGAATTGACACATATTGCCTTCCTAGCAACTAGCATTCAGAGGCATGCCAGCATTGATATATCCCTCCTCCATGAACCTGACAGATTTCCTTTTAAAGGGCTCTAAAGGAAGGCTCTAATTGTTTTACATGAAGCACTTCCTTTTGACTGCCCTGAATTCCCTGCCAATCAATTTGACAGATCACCCCAAGTTCTAGTATTATATTGGGGGTGGGATGTTCTTCTATCAACTACTTTCTAAATTCCAAACTACACAGCAGAGGAAAATGAATACTGTGCTATCAGTTGCCAACCTGACGGAAGCCAACACCATCAACTGCCAATGAATCATGGATGACAAATTGATACACAGGTCTGTAACATATGGAAAAGCTTACTCAGGATCATCTTGAAAATCTTGAGGCTCTGCCAGCTCGTCATATTCTGCTGCTGCATCTTTGCCAGCCAGGAGTAGCTCTTTGGAAGGAACCACCACCTGAAAAAGAGTTATGTAGAAAATATGTTTTGCAACAAGTAGCCAACCAACATTCACCCTGCTTTCCCTGTAGTATATATACGGTAAGTGATGGAGCGGGAGAGATTGCCTGTGGCCAACTGCAAGATACAACACTGGAATGAAAATACCCAATACATCTTCAGTGCATGTTACTATCATCATTTATTATATATTTATATCCCATCCTTCCTCTCAAAAAGAGGCAGAGGAGCAAACATACACTTTTTAAAACAAACAAACAAACAAACAAACCCCACCTAATATGGCAAACCCCTTAGTGCTTATGGCACCCACATGGGTACCAATACCATGTGGAAGTCTCTTTTTGCATAGCTACATATAAATCCACACTAAGTCTTCAATGACAGATGACTATTTATAGGAGCATACAGTCAGTGTAGCTTCCAGCACAGCATCAAAGTATGGCCTAGAATCTATGCTAGGAAGAAGCTGCAGTACCTTAGCAGTACTACTGGTGTCATCAGGATCACCTTCCTCACACTCTTTCAGTGTCACATGAGTGAGATTTTCCACTGGATTGGTGAGAGTTAGAAGAACTTGACTCTCCTGTGCAAATGACAGACACACAAAGGAAACGATCACTCTCAGCAATAATCTTTCACCCTGTTTTTATGCTGTTGCAAAAAACACGTTTCTGCCTTTCACTGATGCCTCTAAAATTCACAAATTTCTCACATTTAAAAAAAAGCTAGTCTTCCAGTCATTCAGTTAGTGATTTAGTTAGTGTTTATATTTGTCATAGCAAGCATTATACTGCAAAAGGCATTTCCTCCTATATACATGAAACGGAGTTGTGCTTCAAGATGGTGTTTTTTTAAATGTCATCCAATTATTCGGGAGGGGGGAGACTTTTAGTTGATTAAAGATCTCCCCAGTTCATTCATCCAATCAAATAAACATCAATTGCGGCTCTTCTGAAACTACAGCTTGCTCAAACCATGATTTGGTGTGGTGTCTTAAATTGAGCCAAGGTTATAAAAAATAACGCACTCAATATGAAAAGCTATATAAAATAAATAAAAAGTTGGTTTAACACTGACTCACATGCAACCTTTAAAACTTCCAGCTCCCAGGAGGCCCAACCATCATAGCCAATTGTCATAAACGATGGGAGTTGCAGCCCAACAACTCTGGAGGGCCACTGGTCCCCATCCCTAATTTAAAATCCCACCTCTAGAAAGACTGTTCAAAATACATAAGAACAAACCTTCATATAGCGCAGATTTGGAATAGACATGATTCTCACTTCTGGGATATAGTTGCTACAATACAAATAAAAGAAAGTAAATAGCAAATTCAAGTATGAACCCAACATCTCTAGACTTCTGACTGCACTTTCACTTTTAGATATCTGGCTTCCTACCTTTCAACCCAGAATGGGTTCTTAACATGGTGATGTTTTAAAAAGTGGAAAAAGTAGATGACTACAAACACAACATGGTTTAATTTTTTTAAAAGGGAACTGTACTACATTAGCTACAACTTCCAAAGTTTTAACTGAGACTAAATGAGAACATGGGGCCAGACTTAATTAAAGAGGTTGGTTTAAATGACATTTCAAAACTGGAGTTTGTAAACCAAGTAGCCCTCTGTACATAGACTATTATGTACCTGCATGTAGAAGACAAGTCACTAGTGTGTCAGAAGGAAGGCTAGACTAGGTCCCTGTTCTCTGATATCCCAGTTTGCTATGTGTTGTGATTTCTGTTTTAGGAGCTCTCACCTATAGTCTGAAGTGGAACAACTCAGGAGAGAATACAGACCCAACCGTAAGTGTTATAGATTGTTGCTTCCACCCATATCCAAAATACTTACACAGCTACCAGCTGAATTTTGAATTTGATGGATGTAGGGTTGAACTCTGGTTTACTCAAATTGTGTTCACATTTCTAGGGGAAACAAACATTAACAAAATGTGTGGCCAAACAGCAGACAACAACCTACAACTACAAATGCTACCACTGAGACAATTTTTTAAAAAAAGAAACACCAAAAGCAGTAGAAGTAGAAACTAACATATTTTTCAGCAAAATCTACATACCCGGCACCGAAGGGAGCGTTTGATCAGCAGATGCTTATGACGTGGGTAAAGTTGAGAAGCACAGATTGGCTGGAAGTCTGGCTGGAGGAGGCGCTGTCGTAGGGTTGTCACTGTTCACAGTACAAAGTAAACAAACAAACAAAAAACAGTTTTGAGCAATACGAAAGAGTGACCACCACCTGAACATATTAAGCTGGGGCAGGAGAGCACAAGAGATATGCTAAGAGCTACTACCTTCTGTCAGATTGATTGGTCGTGTGTAATAGTCCTCAGGCAAAGGCTCCACTTCCTCCACAGCCTGAGCAGGTTCAATTTTTATCTCCTTCTGGTCCTCTCCATCTTTCAGCCTGAGGCAAAAAAGAAAGCAGCTGCTTAGGATAATCAGAAAGTTCCTTAGAAGTAACTGAGCACAGTAAAACCTCAATAATATTACAATTACTGGCTAAATTAAAACTTTCGCAGAGCAACTGTAAGCAAGTTGCTGATTGACATTCAGACCTCCTTACAACACCTAGAACAATGACACAAGGCTACAGAGAATGAGTGGGAGAGAGAACTTGCTCAGCCAGGTGAAGGTGAAAATTGATGTGCTTTTCAAAACCATTTCTTGAAATTTTCCCATCTTTAAGATAATACCATAAATGAGATCGGCATGTAAATATTATAAAGAAAAAGTTATCGACATTCACTAGCCTTAATTTTCACTAGTTTTGCAATCCTTAAATGCCACACCCTTTAAAAAAACTTCTTAAGAACAGCTGTTCTAGGGATTAGAGGATTAACAACAAGGAAAAATACAGAAAGGGACAAAAAAGCACATTGCATTTAGTGTTGTCCCATTTATGGAGGCTCCTTGATCCAGAGAAGGCTTCTGCTGACAGAAGAGGAAGGGAGGCAATTTCCACAAATTCCTCCTCTCTCTTATTTTTCTTTTGTTAATAACATTTATATAGTGCTTGCTTGTAAGAGAACTTCTAAGCAGTTTACAAAAACATACAGCCCTCCATGCCACCTCTTATAATATTTTGGATCTCCCAACCTCCTGGCAACAAAGAGCTGAAGAGGGAAGGTGGAATCAGCAAAAAAACAAAAAACCCTACATACATAGAAAAAAAGAAAGAAAACCAACCCACAGCAGGGGTGAGCTGTTCAGTGAACAATTTAGAATGGGAAATGGTTGACATAGAAAAGGATTAAGCATAGTTCCCCTCACCCCCTGCTTTCAACCTTTCCCTCACAAAATGGCTTTTATCAAGCTACACAGAACTGCATTGCTGAAATCCCAAGGCAAACTGTGCAGAGTTCAGACTCGCTAAGCACACAGGGGCTTACTTCCAAGAAATCATGCACAGGGAACCTGAAAGAGAGCCACACCATACATTTCAGGCACATCCAATGCACATTACTGTGCCCCAAGGAATCTTGACATACTGTAGATATAATTCCCAGCACCTTTAACGAACTACAGCTCCCAGGATTCTTTGGGGGAAGCCATGTTTTTTAAATATGCACCAAATGTATGGTGTGGATATGCAAAAAGCACCTGAGTTTGTTTCCTCTGAAGAGAAGGTCAACAGCAAAGAGATAAAATGAGCAAATGCTTCTGGGTTTGCAAGAAAAGATGACGCCCACCGTACACTAGCTGTGTACTGCACTAACACAGATAATCAATCTCAGGCGCAAAACTTAAGGGAAGAGACTGGTAGCAGTCACACTGTTGTGTAAAACAAAGCAGAAGGTTTAGGCACAACTGTGAAATACACATCAGTGCCAAAGCACACTCCAAACTGAGCAATGGACCACTTCTTCTTTTTTAAAAAAAGGGGGGGACAGACTCCTCCTGAATATAAGCTGCAGAGGGAGACTCTGGATCACTCTTGGCAGTCTGCAGGCAATTTATTTGCACCCTAGATGAGCAGCAGTTGGCAAGCTTGTGAAATTACATCATTTCACCTTTTGTCATACATATAAAAAGGCCTAGCACTCACGAAAGTCCTGTGAGGGCACTGATAGGGGCCCCGGGCCTCTGACGCTGGAGCCTGGTTCCAAGGCCATACTTGTCCTAGGAAAGAAGTATGCAAGGAAAGTTAGGTCTGTTGATTAAAACAAGTTCACGTGGTTTCTGACAGCTTGAGGGGCATAAGGAATCAAGTATGCACACAAACGCACACACAAAGGCAATGCATATGGTTTTCTCTTTCTGTTCAAATGAATTTTTAGTAGCTTGGTTAATAAAATAAAATAATTGATCAAATGCTGGAAGAGGGACGCAGCATGCCACTGAAACAACCCTATTTTTTCAAAACCTCCTACCCTGACCTATTTTCATGTGATGCTCCAATGTATACTCCACTTGACAGCTAATGTAGCTGTCTGGGTATAATTTTCTGACAATTATACTGGGTATAATTTTGTGACAAAAATATATTTGACTACAGTTAAGACACCATTGGACAGAAAGAAATAGTTGTGATAATGGTATGACACTCTACAGCTCAGATTAACTACCATCAGACAAGGTATTCACTGACAAGTTGCTACAATTCAACTAGTAACAAATATATATAACAGTATCAACCGTAAAGAAACAGCATGGTGAATATACAGCTGAACTTTCCTAGTCATGCTGGCTGGGGCTGTAAGTCCAATCACATCTGGAGGCACCGAGTTGGCTACTCTTGTACTAGAGCACTGCACCAAGAACCTACCCAACAGAGAAGACTTGCACAAATATTTATTTGCACACCTGTTTCCATCCACTCAAGGTTCTTTGGATTCAGTGTTATGCTATAACCACCCTGCAATTCAGGTCACTGGATTTCCAATCAACATACAGGAAAACAGAGAAACAAAGATTTGGCCAATGCTACTCTGCTACTCTGGAGATCATTGGCTGTAGGGGTCGTGGGATGGGGATTTCAACTGAAAATTTCCCAGGAAGCAGTCCTGTTACATCCTGTGTCATTTTGTATGGTGATGGTGCATGTCATTTTAGGAAGAAGGAACATGCACTTGGAGAAAAAATGGTGTATGGTGGTACCTCCGGTTGCAGACGGGATCCGTTCCAGAGGTCCAGTCAGATCCTGAGGTTTCTGCAACCTCAGGACCGCTTCTGCGCATGCGTGCATGGCGAAACCTGGTAAAATACTTCCAGGTTTGCCACACGCGCATCCTGAAGTTTACGTAACCAGAGGGTTACATAAACGGAGGTTCGACTGTACTTCTTTCTACCTGTATGACCTATGATATTACATCTAAGTCAGAGAATAGTTGATTTCTAGCTTGCTGCTTGTGCATGTTCCTAGTTGAGACATCACAGCAAATCAAAATATGGTTTGCGTTGGGGGAGAAGCTGCAAAGGGACTTTTGCAGTATAAGGGAAGACATGTTCACAATTAAACCATGGTTTAAGATAAACTGAGGCTTAGCATGTATGAACCAGCTCACTCTGTTAGCAGGGACTTGAACCGGCAAACATCATTCTTTATACGGACAATGAAAATGTACTCAGAGTCCATAGCAATAGGTCTACCAACCTTGCTTGGAAAGCTCAGCTCATTAACTGTATGCAAACTGGACTTCAACTGTAGTACTACAAGCAGATCCAAGACCAGAAGGCTGAGTACACTAAATATTGACATACCAGTAGAACGCAAGTGGTTTCAAAGGTTTTAACACTATCAGAAACTGAAGGGACTTACCACTACATGTATAGTGTGTTGCTGCGGAGAGCCCCCAAATTAGCAGCAGGTAGCAACGGAGACAAGAAAAAAGCAGCAATAAAGACAAAAGCAAATGCACAGAGCAAGCAGGTTATACGGGTATCCAAGAGGTAGGAAGCATATGCAAAAATATTCAGCTAAGCAAAAAGTAAGCCTTTCAAATGACACAGGCTGCACAGCTGAAAACTGAAATGAAATATTGTCACATCTTATGATTTCTAGCACATAGCAAGTTTGTGCTGACTATGAGCTAGGCAAGCAAATATTTAGTGACTGATCAGTCAGTATAATAAAACTGAAAGCAGCAGCATCTCGGCCTAGCTGATTTCCAGCTCAGACTAATTCTTGCTCTTCTTAATACAATCCTGAGTTACTTGAGGGATTTCAAATGACAGGTGTCTACATTTCAGTAGTGGACAATATCCTTTAATAAACCGCAAAACATTCTGAAATCTTTCTATACACAGATGCTTGGAACTTGTTCTTGGAAGATTATTGATCTGACACGGTTCCAATAAACTCTGAAGATTTTTGTTTGTTTTGTTTGCTTGCTTCTTTTTTACAAGTCTCAACTAAAAACAACATTTATGCCTTTGAAGTTTAAAAAACTGTCTTCTGATTTTGCCCAAGAGTTCCAGAATTCTGTACTGTTGTCCTAGCTCACCGAAAAAGCAAGGGGCATGTAGGGTCTGCGTCGAACCAACTTTTTACGATCCCTCTCCATCTTCTCCTTCTGAGCCAGCTGTTGATAATACTCGACCAGTTTGTTAATCTGATTAGAAAGGAATGTCAGTTTAAGATGTGAACTCGAAGAAAAGCTGTTCCTGCCAAAGTAAAGGTTAAACAAAATGGTGGAAATACTTTTGGGGGGTGTCCCTTTTTGTTTTTTCCTTAGTTGAGCTGCAGCAGCATCTTGCCCAACTCCTGACATCAGTTAACTGACCCAGTTAGCTAGCAGTGTCATGCACATCCTAACAATTTTACCCACTGCTCTTTCCTCAGAGAAACGGAAAAAGAAGCTTGCATTACATCATATCTTACTCTTAGGTGGAGATGAGCTACGCCCTACATCTCAAAGGTAGGGCCAGACAGATAAGAAGGCCAGCAGGAAATAGAGCTCTCGTTCTCAGATAACTACTCTGAACAGAGTAATTCATGTTAGTGGCAGTGCATCTGTATGAGAAGGTTCAAATCAGTGTAGTATATTGGAGCTGGGGAAAGATGCTGACCTCTGCATGACACAAGGTCTGTGCTAATTCCTGATGACTGCTAGTTTAAACTGCATTCCAGCAGCTAATGAGGTCAATGTAGATGGGCCACTTCTCAAAGAATGCATGTTGTGGAAAACGGCTTGGACTACTTGGTATGTTTTGCTCAACATAATGTCATCCCCAGCCCCCGTTTGATGCTACAGTGCTAAATCAATTGGGGAAAGATGCAGTCTAGCCTCAACCATGCAGGACTCATTCTTTCAAGTTTAATTAAATGTTGATTCTCTTCTGTGAGTTAAGAGATAGACAAGAGCAGACCCAACACAAAGGCTCTTCTTTTTCAGGCTACTCTATGAAAGAAAAAGCAATTCCTTTTACGTACCTTCTGAGTATGAGGATTTTCTGGCTCCTGCCAACCTCCACTGGCTGCAACACAACAAAGCAATTTTTTAAAGGATGGTGGGTGTGGGGGGAGGGAGAGAGAGATCATACATGCTCTGGACAGAGAAAATGAAACATATCCAAAATTACTGCCTGCTTCTCTCCTCCTCTCATCTAACCCAGACCACGGTTCATTAAATCTGGTATTATTAGTATCAACGTATCAGATACCAAAAGCTTAAAGTTCTTCTGCATCACAAGCTGAAAATGGCAGAACTGCATAATATACCAGCAAAGATGTGTTTTCTATACTTGCGTCTGAAGGTCAACATGAATGCAGGGGCACAGAGAAATATCTGTAGGAAATTACTGACAGGCGAGAGAGATGTTGAACCCATCTGACACCCACATATTTTCACCTACAAATGCTCCCTTTCCTTGAGGATTATTCTCCTACCCAGACTATTCTGGGTTTTAGAATTCAGCTAGGTAAAACACAGTAGAAACATAGCTAGGGGTGCAGAAGATATTTCCAGGGTGGGGGAGAATAATGCACCCTCCCTTCTACCATATATACATGGTAAATAATCCTACAGCATGAAAAATTTTACAGCACATGAAATTTCCACTTATATTTATACTGAAAGCCCATGAAGAAGTCCCATTGCATAGGCCAGTGGTGGTCAAACTTGGCCCTTCAGCTGTTTTTGGACTACAACTCCCATCATACCTAGCTAACAGGACAAGTGGCCAGGGATGATGGGAATTGTAGTCCCAAAACAGCTGGAAGGCAAAGTTTGGCCACCACTGGTATAGGCAGAAGTTCTTGTGTTAACAGGACAACTTTGTGGGATACAACCCGCTTTTTTTTTGCTTAGTTTATATTATGCAACCTGTGAGCGAACAGTACTCCAAGGACATAGGCACGCATCCTCAGAGCTCAATTCTGACTATTTTGGTAGCATAATAATAACACCATTCACCAATGGAAGCTAACCTCTATAAGCTCTTCACACAGCCCTACTTATCTTCCCAGCTCTTAGTATTGAATTACAAAAACAACACTCCACATTCTAATTAAGGCTGATTGCAAAACATGTCATGAAAAAGTTTTCTAACAACACTTGCAATATTCATCTGAAAACCAATGCCACTCACCAACTGATTTATCTGCCATGCCAACATCTCTGGAAGTCCAGCGGCAAAAGCCACAGGCCAGGTAATAAGCCTTCTTCATTGTGGTCTTGGCTGGGTCATCAGGCAGCGGAGCAGGGATGCTTGTTGCTCGGGTAGAGAGAGTGTGCATACAGCAAGGACAGTCAAAACAGTTAGCACACCTGAACAGAGAGAGACCAGCATGGAAGTTTGACTCAAGTTTGCACACCAGGGATTATACCTGCTGTTCAAGGCTCCTGATTTTCTGTTTTATAACTCAGAAATTGCCTCTGACAAGTTTTAAAAAACCAAATTCTTTCCAAAGGTGTTACTATGAAAGAAAGGACTTAACAGAATCAGTCAACCAAAACAAAGTAAGCCATTTCATTCCACTTCCATCACCCTTTGTGAAAGGGCACAAAACATGCTGTAGGCAAAGTTTCAAATCTGGTCACAGTAAACATTCAAAATTCCACAAGTGCTCTGATCCACTCTGCATGTATTTCACAGAAATTCACAAAAGCACAGATGTCAATGTAGGACAGATGTAAATTCATTCTGAAAGCCTTCTTGCAGCATGGGAGTTCACCAGCAATTCCACAGTGTGCTTTTCTTGTGATTTCACAAAAAAACACATTGAGAGTGTGAAAAAGAAACAGGCTCGTGCTCAAGTGTAAATTATTGCAACACTATTTCTCCAGTACTGTCAGTAGTTAGCACTCTGTTTATAGTCTGCACTGCTAAGTCAAATACACAAAAGCACTTTCCTCATCACAATGAGATCACATTGTAAATAAAATCCTCACTTAGAGCATTTTCAAAATTGTTTCAGATTCTTACTAAGGTGCTGTGGACAAATATACACTGATAGAAGGGAGACTATCCTAAAGCATGAGAAAAGTATTGAGTAAGGTGAGAATCACAGAAGTAGCATGTAGTCTTACCTATTCTTCTTTAGCTTGGCTTCAGCTGATGGCATATTTTCCAGGCAACTGGGACAATAGTGAGAATCCACCTTAAAAAAATACAAAAAGGCGTTTTTCATTTTGTACCATTATCCTTCACCAGATCCTTTTCCAATACAAAAAACCCCCACAACTTTGATTTATTTTAGGGCTGCACAGCATAGTAGGTAGTTCAAGTTATGAGACATTAAGTCCCCAGTCTGATTCTTACCTTTGTCATGAATTCATCAGATGGCTTAGGCAAGCCACTCCACCTCAATTTTAAAGTGGAGTCTGTTAAGGATGCTGGGCATTGTAGCTCTGTGAGTGGGGAAAGCTACAGTTTCCAGGATTCTTTGGAGGAAGTCATGCATAAGTACACAGCCTTATAACTCTTTACTTACAGAGTAGTTATAATGAATACAAAGATTCCTTTATAAGGAATGTGAAATGTTGTCAACCCCCCAAAACACTGAAAAGTATCATCATCTTAAAACTGAGATGTCTGGGGAATTTCTTGACCTAAACACAAAAAAAAATCTTCAAACAACAGACAAACTGTTCTGGCAAAGTTATTCAGTTTTCTAATGCCCAGGAACTAAGCCAAGTATGATAACTGTCTTACTATTCAGATGGAATTTAACAGTATGTTGCTGAACTATATGCTAACAACCTTCCACACTGCCACTCTCACAGATATCATCATCTATATTATTCTCAACACTGGTGGAAATAACTGAGCAAATAATTTCCTGTTCACACTAAAGTACTTTATTTCCAACTTGTCTGAACCTTCGGTCCTTCCAGAATAACATAATGCTACTTCTTGAGACATTGTATATTTTAAAGATCATTTATAAGCAAAGGGGCACATTACAAACAAATGCATGTAATAAAACCCCACCTTTAAAAGAACCAGCAAAGAAGGGGAGTGCTTAATTTTTTCCATAACCCTTAAGAATAAAACAGCTTTACTAGACTGATTTTGAGTGGACAATTACTGGGGACAGTCAAATACACAGACTACTTCACCCTCCTGAGCCTGTCTTTCAGCTTTTCTGCTTTGTTTATGCATTGCATGCATCTTGACCCTTGCTTACTCAGGGTTCATACACCAGAACAAGGCATATCAGAATTCAATACCCACTTATTAAATAGGTCTTACATATGAGTAGACATGTATAGAATTGCATTGCAAGGCATTCAAAAATACACATTTCAGTTTTAATAATCTTAGTTAAATCCAGCGTAAATTAGGATTTCTGCACAGGAGCAAATATTCAGATCAGGAACTGTTAATAAAATTATGTTAGTTTTTCGGAACATCAGTTCCATTTATATATATTTTTAAAAGGTCATCAAATTCAAGCCATGTATCCAATGTTTTATTCAAACAAAAAATTCTCAATATAGAATCCTGTATCTTGCAACATCCACAGACCTATAATAAAGAGGAATGCTTCCATTATCCCAAATGAAATCATTTATCATAATTTAGCAATGAATTAATTTTTTAGCTAAAGAATAGATGAAAATGAAGAAATGTCTAGGTGTGAATGAGGACAAAGAAACCAACTCAGCTCTGAATCAACTGGGTATCAATACAGGGGATACAATGTATCTGCATATACAAATTAAAAAACTAATTTAATAGTTATTACCTCTTCCTAAACTATTCTGAGATTTATAGTTCAGTAAAGGAACCTTTGGACTTCTAGCAGAGAAAATTCAGCAACCTTGTCAAAGAACAATTCCAAGGATTCTTTCATGAATCAGAACTGGAATAAAACCCATAAAACTGGAATAAAACCCTTTGGATTATTTGGCCTGAAATGTCTTCACTTTCTTCTGAGAGCACATACTGACTTGATGTATGGGAATCTCACATTCATTTCAACACAATGAAGAGATTTGTTTGGTAACCTTTTCTGATGACAGGACAAAGCAGGTTTTTGGCTGTTCTAGTCACAGCGTTTGATGCATATCAACAATGCTAATGCTGTTCTCATTCTTCTTAGCTATACAGAACTGGTGAAAAACAGTGATATGCGAATTACCTGCCACTGTCTTTCTCCATCTTTTACATAAACACAGGAATACAGAAAAGTAAGGATATCTGTATATCTAAGCCTGTATGCTCTATTGTGACCAACAGTGTTTCTCTAACAGGAGAAGTCTTCCCCATCACTTGCCACCGAATCCTTTTAACTGGAGATGCCAGGGACTGAACTTGGGTCCTTCTATAGGTACAGCATGTGCTCCACCACTTACCTAGGCTTTACAAATGAATTCCCAACCTATCACATTGGCATCTAGTTTATAAACTTGAATAGAAGAGATAAGGCTTACTAACACTCATCTAAAATGTTATTGCAGTGGGGGGAGGGGTTTACACTGAAAGATTGTGAAATAATACAGGTGTTCTTTACACAAGTCAAAGTTATCATGAAAAGAACACTGGACCAAGGTGTGGGCAGGCAGGTGTGACTTGTGAACAGAGTTGCAACTTCAGCCCCCAACTATGCCAAAATTAGGTGCAGAAGCAGGCTCTAATCTTTAGACATTTGTTAAGCCAAAGTCACAAAGCAGCATGGCTTTTTAAAAGTTTTACAGCTACTTTACTTATTTTGATGTTCTAACAAAGTAAAACATGTGTCCAGGCCTATTTAGTAATCTTATGGCCAAGGTAGAAGCTGCACTCAGGTTGGCACACTATGAACTGGCTGTCTCCATTCTCTACAGATTAAAAGGGCAAAAAAGATTTAAGAGTGAAAAGAATTCAACTAAGCTATAAATGACCATTCTGTGTAACAAGAAAACTCCCTGGGTGGTACTCAACCAAGTTTCACCCAGAGTAAATTAGTGGACCCATCTCAGTTATGTTCATTAATTTCAACCAGTCTACTATGAGTAAAACTTAGCTGAATACCACCCTCTACATCCAAATAAACTGGGGGAAAGAAGACAGAATTTTTAAGACATTCAATTAGAGGTTGTGATAGG
Source organism: Podarcis pityusensis (assembly GCF_964106645.2). NCBI lineage: Eukaryota > Metazoa > Chordata > Lepidosauria > Squamata > Lacertidae > Podarcis > Podarcis pityusensis. The sequence continues at coordinate 64,151,798 of NC_138029.1, forward strand.
ACTGGGTAATCAGAAAATGACTTGGCTAATCAGAAGAGAAAGAAACTGGTTTCTCCACATCCATCTTTCAGCCCAGACACTGAGGTCTAGGTCCAAGGGCCTTCTGGCAGTTCCCTCACTGCAAGATGTGAGGTTACAGGGAACTAGGCAGAGGGCCTTCTCGGTGGTGGCACCCGCCCTGTGGAACGCCCTCCCATCAGAAGTTGAGGAAATAAACAACTATCTGACTTTTAGAAGACATCTGAAGGCAGCCCTGTTTAGGGAAATTTTTAATGTTTGAAGTTCTATTCTGTTTTTGATGTTCTGTTGAAAGCCGCCCGGAGTGGCTGGGGAAACCCAGCCAGATGGGCAGGGTAGAAATAAATTATTATTATTATTATTAATAAATCAGTTGGTAAGAGTGCTGCATTTTATCCGTATTGACTTCTGTGACTTGCAGAGGACACAATATGCTACAGAAATGGAGGGATGGGGCACAAAACTCAAGCACCACACAGGCTGCTAAAAGAACAAATAAGAAGACTGGAAGAGATTTATTTTAATGTGCTGAATATACAGTTTAGGAAGCAAAAAGGGAATGAAGGTGTAGCTAATTACCACCCCCCACACAGAGTAACAGCCGCCTACTGCTTACAGAATGCGATAGAGGTTGTTGTGACTTAACTATCCTGTGCAAAACTCAGCTCTGGCAGAACAGAGCAACCGGCAGGCTCACACCACCCCAGGAAGCAACTGAGAGGCTACGGAGGACTATAATTAACAACACAACTCCAGTGATGCCAGAACTGGCATCCTGCGGTAGAGATGAGGGAGAGGGCGACGCTACCTCCACACATCATATATAAATCAAAGAATGATATGGACCCTCCTCCCTCTAATCCATCCATCTCCCCTAACCAACAGAATGAAGGGAAGCAGCGAGTGGCGGCTGGACGGGCCAATCAACGGGCTCTCGAGGCGTTGGATGTGGCGCCCCCCCCCCCCGGTTCTCCGGCCCCCGCCCGGTTTACCTCATGAGAGACGCACTCGAGGGAGCGCAGCTCACTGCAGTAGCGGCAGAAATAGAGCTGCGAGAGCGGCATGCGGATCTCCTTCTCGCCTCGCACTAGGTACGAAACGCGCTCGGACTGCAGCAGCGAAGCCATTTTGGAAAGACGGGGACCAGCCCCAACCTCTCCAGCCGCTCGCCGCACCCAGCCGCCCCGACTTCCGTCACGTGACCCGGAAGAGATCCACGTGGCCGGTCACTTCCGGGTGACGCTCTCTTATCTCCGCCTGGTGGGGAGATGAAATACCGTACTGTAAATGGATGGTTAAAACAGAAAAATACATAGATTGATAATTTTTATATATTATTTTTATATAAAATATTATATTTATTCTATCTGATTCTAAATTTTAAATTTGATTTCATGGATGCCACAGAACATGTTTTAACGTTTCTGTACAGAATCCACAAAATTTACAGCATGATAAAGTCTGTAGCTGTGTATAAAAACATATATATATATATTATATATAACACATTCATTAATATCTCTGCTGGTGATTTTTATGCTACTCTTTTATGGATTTTGATACTTAAGAGATTACTTTGACCATATATTTTATTGTATTGTTTATTGTAGTGTTGTAAGCCACCCTGGGGACATTTCTGTGAAAGGTAGAAATATATTAGGAAGCGCATCTCAGTCCTAATCTTCTTAATTGGTTTTTCCCCCTTTAAATAAAATTTTCGGAATTCCTTCCGATGATCAAGCTGAAACTGTTTAGGACACATAATCCACCCTGAAAACCTCATACTATGCAAAAGCACAACTGAAGACTCGTGTTTACTTTGTCATTTAGCCAGTACCTTAGTTCTATAGCAATGTTTATGGAAGCTTAGATATATTTACAGTGTTTCCCCACCTGTCGGTGACTCCTCTCCTCCTACTATCCAATCCTTGTTCTTGTGCTGTAAGCTCCAAATGGAGTTGAAAATTGACTTTCCACAGATATGTTTTATTTGCTGTGTGTGGCATGGGTACTGTGGGGAGGGTGGTGTACACATTCACTGTAAGCTTTCATGAACCTCTCAGAATGCAGCATTTTAATTAACTAAAAATACATATACAGTATGTGAAGTCTATCTAATGTAGCAGGCAGCTTTGCCATAAGTTTGTCAGGAAAACTCTTAATGGAACTATGGTACTGGTTTTAGGATTAAGGTACCAGGTGTAGCAGGGAGGTATGCCCGGTGTCATCAGAACCATGTAAGTATAGGTTCCTGTCAAAAGAGGCACCTTGGAATCATAGAAACATAGAATTAGAAAGGACCTTAGCGGTCATCTAGTCCAACCCCCTGCCATGCAAGTATCTCAGCTAAAGCATCCATTCTAAAGCATTATATTCTTCTACGGTTTATTTCATCATTTGTTTCTGGCTTACAAACCTTCGTTTTAACTGTGGTTTGGCATAATATTAATCCAGCACCCATCCGTAACCATGGTTTGTTTGGCCACCCCATCTCAGATGCTCAGAAAGCTACAAAAGTACCTTAAGCCAAGAGCAGCTGGGAAGGAAAAACCAAATTTTGGGGGGTGTTATGTACTGAGTTGAATAGGATCCAAAATGCAGCAGTCTGATTGGTCCTAGAACAATAGGATCGAAAGTGCAGCAGTCTGATTGGTCCTAGAACAATAGGATTCAGAATGCAGCAGTCTGATTGGTCCTAGAACAATGCAGCAGTGTGATTGATCCGCAGGAGCCACCCAATCCAGCTCCAGGTGGAAGTGAATCCACAACCTGATTGGCCTACAGGAGAATCCCGTAATTAGCCAATCACGTGCAGCCCATTGTGTAAATAATGTATATAAAGCAGATATTGTGGGGGAACTTCCATTCCTCCTCACCTCTATGAGCTGAATAAAGAGCATGAAATCCACTCTCGACTCTGAGTATATTTCAGGGGGAAAGGTTATGGTTTGTTTGGTTATCTGTTGGACAACTGATAGTTTTTTTTTTCAAAAAAAAAGTATTGCTAAAACAGACTGTGGGTTAGCATTATTTCTGAACTATATACTTACAAGCTGCTCTCATGCCCCTATATTGGAAGGTTAGCTAATTGGTATGAAGTGGCCACTGAAAACTGAAGCTGTTTCTATTACTTGCTTAAAACATAAATAAATTGTCAGCCAAGAATAGACATATTTCCTTGGCCTTTTAACATCATGCAACAGTGGAATATTCCAAGAGAAACTTTCTATTGTGTAATGTTCCACATGGAGGAAATCCAGTTTCCCACGGCTGGGCTATTCTTTTGGCATCCTGAGAAATGCCTTAATATGAATTTTCAGTAAAACAAACATTTCACATCACAGGGAGATCTTAATAAAGGGCTTTTACTTTTCCTTCTCGAGGAACTTTGGTGTGGAGTTTCCTCATCTTCTTTCAAATCCCAACCAAATACATGCTCATGCTCACCTCTATAGAAATTCCTCATACCCTGCAAGCTCAATTAGAGTCATCATTTCCCCTCAGGGACAAGCAATTGATTTAAACGAGTTTATTTCCTGGTTGCTTTTGTAGCTTTAGTGGGTCCCTTGATGTCCTTCTAGCAGGTTTCATATGACGAAGACAGGTTTCATAAGAAGAAGGAAGCAGAATGACCAAATGGCTTTCCTGAGTTTGGGTAGCAGCGCGCTCCCTGTGGAATGCCCTCCCTTCAGATGCCAAGGAAATAAGCAACTATCTGACTTTTAGAAGACATCGAATGTAGCCCTGTTTAGGGAAGTTTTTTAGGTTTAATGTTTTTATTATGTTTTTAGATATGCTGTAAGCCACCCAGGTGGGCAAGGTATAAATAAAGTTGTTGTTGTTGCTGTTGTTGTTGTTAATGTTACCACCAATCAAAGTAGGTCTTCCTTGTTTTGAGCACTTGAACTTGTGATGGCTCTCTTCTATTTTCAATGGTCATCATATTTAAGCTATGTTCTAAAGAGGGATGATGTCTACACTAGACAAGACCTAAATTGTGAGGTCCTTCCCTTAGCCACTAGAAGGCATAGAAGAAGATTTTTTAAATGTACTCTGTGGTTGAAATAAGACAATTATCCAGAAAAAGAACATTCCTTCTGAAAGGGTGTGATGCACCTTGGAGCATTTAATGAAGTTCTTGTCCCTGTCTGTACCATGGCTCCTTCTGGGGTCAACAGGAAGACCAGTTTAGCTAACTGTTCCACCTTTTTCACTAGGATTAAACCCACAACAGAATAGCCCAATGAATCGTTAGCTGCCAGCACATGCAGAATACAGAGCAATAGGATTCTACAAAATCAAAATATAACAAAATATACGTACATTAACCAAATATTAAAAACAGAGCATTGAAGTTAATTTAAATCCAGAAGAAAAGATTGTTTACCCTTTGAACATGCCCTGGCTGTTCTAAGCAAATAGCTTCTCTTATGTGCTACCTTCCTTGTGGATTAACAGCATGGACTTCATGGAGCTTCACTTGCTGAAGATCCCCAGCACAGGACTTAGCTGAGCATGTATAGATGCCTGTGAAATTGGCACCGTGGCCTGAAATGCTTCAGAATGTTAGCAGAGGTGAACCAAGGTCCACCCAGGTTGCCCATTCAGGGAGGCAGGAAGGATAGGCCTTGAGATGCAACAAGTTAACCCTGTCCAGCGGTTGTCTGTCAGCCTGGTCCCTACTGCCCACTAGTGGGTGTTTCAGGATTCTAGGTGGGCGGTTGGGGGTTCTACGGCACAAGCTGAATCCTCCTTCCATCGAGCACTGGTGGGCGGTAAGGAAATTTTACCATCAAGAAAGATGCACTAGTATGCGGTAGGTATAAAAGGTTGACTACCCCTGATTTAGTCACAATTGTATGTTTTGAATAGAGTTTTAGTCATCATTGGCAATATAAGAGTCTCAGTATAGTGTTGTGAGTGCACCACTCAGCTCTCAGAAACAGACACCATAGCGAGCTTCCAGGAAAATATGACTTCCATGACTCACATTACTTCATCTGGCACGTGTATTTTCATAACTCTGACAGTGAAGAGAGAACATAAAAAAAAAGAACAGCTGTTGATTTCAGAAAACTAAGAGCAAGCTGCAATTCTCTTTTTTTATTATTATTTCATGCACTACAGGGCAAAGTCCTGACATTAATGATTCCAGTGCTGAATCTCAAGTGAAGTCTTGCATATGTTCACATTCTGGGGCCACATTTTATGCAGTTGCTTATCTACATGAATGCATTTTACTTCCGCATAGGAAAACCACATGTACTCTGTGATACTAAGTAAAAGTTTGGGAAATGTGCATGTTCCATGTAACAGGAAGTTGAGAGAAATGGATCCAATGAAGTAAGCTCTTCCTTAAGAAAACTCACATCACAGCATGTTTCCTGGTCTTTAAGGTGCCACCAAACTCTTTACTATGATGGTGGGTTCTCACCAGGTCTACATGTGTATGTCTGCGTATGTCAGAGTTTTTATTTTGTGTAAAGCAGCTCATATATCACTGTGGCCATGAGTGCACGTTTCCATTGGGTCTAGGGGCTACTCCAGACCCAGAAATCTTTTAAAATTAACATCAGTGGTTTTTTTTCCTTAAAAAATGTTTAGGGGTACTCTCATTTTGACTCAAGAAAATCACCATTTTATAGTTCAAATCAGGAAAAATAAATACAGTAAATGGACAGAAGTACAAAGATTCTCAAAATGTTTAGGGGTATGCGTCCCCTTGCGTCCCTCCAGAAAAAAGCACTGATTAACATATATCATATATAATATCTCATGCATGATATCATACATGATAATCACCCATCATATATCCATCATAAATAAATGCTTCATTGTTATACAGCCATGTTGGTTTGTTTTTCTTTTTTCTTTGACAAGCTACTTTATACTTAATCAAATATCTCCTCGTCATGCTATTTCTGATGAGAAGGTATACAACTGGATACTACTGGTATATCAATCAAACCTATCAAATCAAACTAAGGTTTTGCACTTCGCATGTGGCCACTAGGTGGCCCGCTCGCCTTTGATGTCGCGGGGGCGGGGCGTAGTAGCGCGGCTGCCCAGCCGAAGCCTGACCTTCCCAGCAGCGCAAACGAGGCGAGCGCGGAGTTCCAGCGCGCGGAGCAAGCGAGAGGGAAACTTTCGCTTTTGTTCGAATTCCCTTTTCCGGGCGTGGGAGGCGGCATCCCGTTGGCCAGAGCAGGGTCTGCGGGGTGGAAGTTGTCCGCCGGGCTCGGAGAAAGAGGATCCCATCTGCCGGGTGTGCGTGAACTTACTCCCCACTTTTCTTCGTCCAGTTATTCGGCGGCCGCGGATTTTGCGCTCCTTTGGACCAGACGCTCGCAAGCCGAGCAGGCGACTCTCCAGGCGGGGTTTGAAAGCAGCCCGGAGACTCAAGAGCAGCATAAGAAACTCCTGTAAGTCCTCTTTGTAGCGATGAGCAGCGACTTGTCCGTGAATTTTTACTCTCGAGAGAGGCGAGTGCCACGATTTCTTTTGCTTGCTTGCTTGCTTGCTTGCTTGCTTGCTTGTTTGTTTGCTTTATTCGTGCGCTTTCATATTCCTCCAACACCTTCTTCATGTCAGTTTCTCTTCACTTCCTTTCCCGTTTGCATTTAGCATTGCTCCGATTTTTGTTTGCTTGCTTGCTTGCCTTGGAGATCAGTAATAGTTTTAAGTCCCAAGGGAAATTCCACAAGTAGCTCGTCAATAAGAAAGGGCTCTATCCATGCCATCTTTGATCTTCATTTCAGAAGGTCATTGGATAATTTTTTTCAGGAAAGTGAGTGATCTTGCCCTGCAAGATCAGGTAACTACCCTGCAAGACCCATTTGTAAGTTTCCTTCTACACTGGGCCATTTAAGGTGGTAGCAAACCTTCTCTTACGACTATTTTATTCTGGTGAGCATTGCTTAAGCTAAACCTTTGACACATGCGCACACATTTATATATCTTCCTGTAGCACCTTAAAGACCAACTAAGTTAGTTCTTGGTATAAGCTTTCGTGTGCATGCACACTTCTTCAGATACACATCTGTATCTGAAGAAGTGTGCATGCACACGAAAGCTTATACCAAGAACTAACTTAGTTGGTCTTTAAGGTGCTACAGGAAGGAATTTTTTTACTTCGACTATGGCAGACCAACACGGCTACCCATCTGTAATTTATATATCTGTATATACTGATCTTTTAGATATGCCTGTGCTGTTTTACTGCTGTTCGTTTTATAGTTAGCTTTTTTCCTGTGGTTTATAATATAAACATGAGATCTTTAAATGTGTATTGCATGTATTCTTGCCTATCATTTTTATAGCAACTAGTGTAAAGCTATCACTAACAAAAACTATGAGATGAAACCAAGATGTAAAAATGTTGTGCGGTTTGCTGTTCGTATCCTGGTTTTTGGCAGTAGTTCCTCTGTTGTTGGATCCTTATCTCCAGACTGTTTCCGAAAGGCAATTGTTTTCCTTCATTTCCCTATAGCAATATATGGGAAAAACCCATGGAGTTGGGCACATGCGATGACTAGACATAGTTAATCCACCACATGCATATGCAGAGGGAAGCCAGTACCTATAACAGTGATGCTTACATTAATCACCTGTGATGGCCTATGTACATTATACATTTTGTTGCCCACACAGTGTTGTGTAACCGTCTCTATTCCCAGTAGCAAAATGACGCTAATTTAGTACTTATCCAAAAGAATTGCAGTGAGCTGGAATTCATTAGCATGTCTAATTGCCTTTATCGGTGCTTGAAAAAGAATTGGGAGTGGCTCTCAGGCTACAGAATGTATATGATCTCCCATATGGGTATGCGTTTGATCGTTTCAGATGATATTCTGTTATTTTCATTTTTCACTTTCTCTTGGTTTTCAACCCATTTCTGGTTAGTGCGTTTGCAGTCTTCTCTATGCAGCTGATCAGAAATGGACAGTTGCAAGGCGTGTCACCAGGTTCATCTTTTGATTCAAAGAAATAAACACATTCCTACTCTTGTCCGTTTAATTGTGACAGACGTACCTAAATGCAAAGAAAGTCAAATATAAGGTTGGAAGTTTTATGTTGCTTGTATGAATTTCATAACCGTACTAACCACAGATGTGCTGTGTCTTTATTTTGTTTTTTTCCTCCCCTCTTTCCTTTATAGCTTCTGGCATGAACAAAAGCTTAGGGGAAGCTTCCTATCTGCTATGTTTTCCACTTTCCAAGAAACCCTTTGAAGTTTTAAAGGAAAGACTGGATAGGGATGCTTTGGATATCTCTATTAGTTCAGGCATTTGGAAAAGATTGGGTGTGGTACAGCACAAGATGTTGAACAAGATGAACTACTGTTCAACTCCTTTTTCGTTCTTGGATTATGTGTATGACTCTGGACAAGTCCTTTATTTTTCAGCTTCTCTTACCTGTCTATGAAATGGAAATAACAGCAATTCAGCTCACAGGATTGTTGTGACATTAAGGGCGGGCATGAAATAAAGATGGTAAAGGACATTGTAAATTACCAGCAATACTAACAAATTCCACTGTGTTCTAAATCACTTGGTAGCTTTCTGCCACACAGCCTATCACATACAGTGTGCCAGTTTGCCATCATTTAGATGTCTGCACCCTTAACTGTTGTACCATTTGTATTTTGATCAGTAGTGTTTGGGCACTGACTTAGCATTGGATATTCCGCTGTTTCTCTTGTGCTGCTTTTGAGAGACATTTGGCTGGTTTATACAATAGTCGAAGAAGCTGTCCACCGCAAGGCATGCTTCCTCCTCCATCTCTAGCCATCCATACTGAAATGGCCTGTCTGGATGTGAATGAGCACTTGTCAAATCCTACACACATGTAGAGGAAATTGACACGTCTGGTTCCCAAATAAAACCCAGAAATCAACTGCACGCTTTTAAGCCTTTACATGTCATCTTATTACTATTTATTGCATTTAGGTTTTGTTTTCTTTTTAATTGTCAAACAACAGCTGAAATCAGTTAACAAGGAGAAAGCGAAATACAATAAACACAAACTTCCTAAAGTGCCCATGCAATAATACTATAAAACAATCCTACCACACTCTGCTAAAGTGCAGAATGTAAAATAGATGCATATTTGGATGGGTCTCGCTCCCAGGGATGGCAGGAGGCAGTGGAGATGGCAAGGCAGGTGAGCCCAAAGCAACATCCCATGTTTTGGAATTCTGGGGCTGAAGGAATTCTAGGTGAAAGCAGACAAGTGAAAGGGACATAAATGCAGATTCTCTGGTCTGGAGCCTTCAGTCTCTACCTCACAAATGGGAATTGCTCCTCCCTCCTCCCTTACTGATGATTTGAAGGCTGCCTGCTATCCTAGGTTCTTCATGTCCCCAGTGGGGGATGCTAACTGGTGCCAAAACTACAGCATATGGTTGTGGTTGATATATTTTGATTTTATGCTGTGAACTGCCCTGCAGGTATAGGGCGGTATATAAATTCAGTAAATAACAACAACAATCTGTTCATCATATAAAGTGATGGGGCCCCTTTACTTTCTTTCTTTCTCTCTCTCTCTCTCTCTCTGCTCTACTTCAGGCACCTAGCCAGAAACCTTGTGGTAAGGGGGGGAATTACTTACAGAACTGCAAGATCATAAATACAGGTATCTGTCTTTGTTGGAAGGGATTTAATTGCATTGCTTCTTAATGAGCAATTGGATAGGATGCTGCCTGAAGCCTTCCCCACCCCCTCCTTATATCTCCAGTCTTAAAAAGGGCCAGAGTATTTTTAAAAATAAAAGCTGAACCTTCAAGGAAGGACTGATAATGTTTCTGAAAAGGGACCTCCCATTAAGAGGCAGCTTCAGGCGACAGATTTGGCATGGCATTATTAGACTACTGTATGTCCATTTTGTTTTTTAGTATTATTTTGTGGCGTGCTAAGAGCACTAATTTTATTTTTATACCTGGCCACCAAAATAATCTCAGACTGGCTTCCTCTGCTCTCAGATAAGATGCTTCCTGATTTTCATGCCTCTGCTTTGATTAGACTTCTCCCTTCTGATTTGTTTCCACTTTCTTTGGAAAGCAAGAGATTTTCCAATCAAATTAGGACAGACTCTTAACCAGTCAAGCAAGCTATGTGCTTTAATAACACGTCTTCCACTCCTGTTGAATTTGAAATAGATAGTAGTAGTTTTCTGCAGACAGGCAGTTTCTATCCAAGAAAGATACTTGTTAAATAAATAAACAATTAACATTTAAGTATTGTATAGCTTACATAGGACAGAGTTTTTGTCAATTATGTTGCGTTTCTAAGGAACTGCATGACAGGAATGCCATTCCCCCCATTGTTTTTGGCAGTGTCAGGTTATTAATTGGAAACATCTATACAGTGGTACCTCAGGTTAAGAACTTAATTCGTTCCGGTGGTCCGTTCTTAACCTGAAACTGTTCTTAACCTGAAGTACCACTTTAGCTAATGGGGCCTCCTGCTGCTGCCGCACCACCAGAGCACAATTTCTGTTCTCATCCTGAAGAAAAGTTCTTAACCCGAGATACTATTTCTGGGTTAGCGGAGTCTGTAACCTGAAGCGTATGTAACCTGAGGTACCACTGTACTACACTAGAGGTAGGGAACAGCGTTAGAAACTCAGATATAGAAGCTAGGAGCCAAATGACTCCTTAAACCAGGGTTACAGTCACCTAAACGGAATGTCTAGGTGCCATATTGTGGCCAGATGTCTTGGAAGTCATATTTCCCAATACGACGTTTTGGTTCCTGAAATTCCTTCTGATTATGCAGATAAAATATCACGAATAGAATTCTACAGGAAGCTGTTGCTAGTGTGTGAAAGCAGTCAAGATCCCAGGATCCCCAGGCATGCACCTCCAGATGGTGATGTCAGGCACCATCTTGGTACCTGGGCATCTTCATGTGGTTGCAAGTAGGTGATAGCCAGGTGCAAAATGCACATGGCGAATTTTGAACATTGGTAGTGAACCTGTGGCCCTCTGGATGTTGCTAGATTATGAAACCCATCTTCTTTTGCAACTGGCTGTTTACCGGAAAGTTAGTGGTTCAAGCCCACCCAGAGATGCTTGTGGGCAGGATTCCTGCACTGCAGGGAGTTGGACTAGTTGACCCTCAATGTTCCTTCCAACTCTACAGCTCTGTGATTCTGATAATGCCAGCTGGAGCTGATGGGAATTGGGATCCTGCAACATCTGGAGGGCCATGGGCTCTCCCCCCCCCCACCATTCTACACCTTAGCCCTCATCAGGTGCCCAGCTGTGTACAAATTAAGGCATGGAGTGGGAGATGGGCGTCCCATTGCTGACTTCCATATGTTCCAAGTTCTCCATATGCACCATCAATAACTGGCACATGGATCACATGTATGGGAACCTATGCATGTTGCTGCAGGGTATGTGCCTTGGGTTTATGCAAATGGAGACCTGGAAAGATTGGAAGCTGGGGCAGAACTTGTAGAATGGACCCCAATGTGTTGGTTTCCACACCCGTAAATACCCCGAGTGACCCTTATAAGCAATCCAACAGGTCTGTGTGTGCCAAGGGCAGCTGCTTAATCTGTGTTGATAGCATTGCTATAGTTATTTAATGTTTTATTTAAATATCTGCCCAGGAACAAACTTTTGAATCTTTTATCTGCCCTATACTCTGGGCCCTGAACTGACACCCATTCATTGTTATCATTTAAGAGCAATAAGGTTGCATTGCTCTGTTCCATTGCGCACAGTTTGAGCCAAGTGTTGACTTTTGCCTCTCATTTCCATTCCTGTATAATGCCATACCTTATGGATAATGGAGTTTCGTGTTTATTTGAAAGTAGCAAAGGGCTGACACATGCAACAGAATGAGGTGATGGTTGTACACTGTGGCATTTGCTCCCACAAGATGACCAACTTGGACGGCTTTAAAAGAGGATTAGGCAGATTCATAGAGCGTAAAGCAATCAGTGGCTACTAGCAACAATAGCTATGTTCTGGCTCTCCTGTCAAAGGCAGGATGCTGCTGGGACTCACCATAGAAGAGAGTGCTGTTCCATCCATTTGCCATAGGATGCTGAACTAGATGGGCCTGATCCAGCAGGACTCTTCTTATGCTTTTACCCAGGTACCAATTACTAGCAGGCCCAGCTTTGGGGGGGCTCTACTGCCTAATGGCTGCCTGGACTTTTGTATTTCTGGTTATGAGTTTAGGGTTGTTCCATTGTAGCCTATTAAGACAGTTGGGTTGGGGTTACTGAACCCTGTGCCCTGCTAAATTAAGTGCATCAAGTATTGTTTGATACAATATGGTAAACACCTGATATGTGGGTGAGTACCTTGTTGGTCACCCTCCCAACAAGAATTAAAACTTTTCAGGTGAACTCGAAGAACAACCCCAGCTCCTGATGTGCTGGAGTCACTTAGGAACTAGCAGGGATTTCCTTTGGAGGGGCAGGAAGGTGGAGGCAGTAGCCACTGTACAACCAGATGGGGTGGTCACTTCTGGCTGGGAGAGCTGTAATGTTAGGGTAGACATAGATTTAGATGAATTTACCCCAGAAGTAGGGTGGCCAGGTGAACTGGGCAGGGCCTGCAGAAAGTAGTAACAAGAGCAACAGGTCCATCGAATCATAGAGTTGGAAGGGACCCCAAGGGTCATCTAGTCCAAGCCCTTGCAATGCAGTCATCTCAGCTAAAGCATCCATGACAGATGGCCATCCAACCTCTGCTTAGAAACCTCCAAGGAAGGAGAGTCCACCACCTCCCAAGGGAAGACTGTTCCATGTTTATAGTCTTTGCATTTGAACACCCAGCAGGATGCGTTCACAATTTGAGGGAGAAATGGTTTCCATAAATCCTCAGCTCAGCAAGAATGACCATTAAAACCGGCAATGAAGAATCTCTTAAAATTTGAGTAACTTGCTCTTGAATCTTCTCCAAGCTCCACCAAACTCTCTCATTTCATTAAACGCCAGGATTCAGAGCACAGTGCCTGTTGGGTCCCCACCCCCCTTTTGTTTGTCGGCAACTGGTTTAAATGTGGAGCCCCCTGTGCTGCGTGATAGTAATAAATAGGTTTGTGGGTTTCTTACAAACAGCCTGTGTTTTAACAAGTAATCCCTTGAAGGCATTAAGATGGGTGTAGCCTGGCCTTTGAATCTCCACAGGTTTTGACGTCATGTTATCTTTCTGATCTGGAGCACTTAAGAGAATTGGCACAGTGACTCCAGCTTAACCTGTTCTTGCTGATGTCAAAGTGGCAACGAGCGTCACCAAACTTCGGGGATAAATTACAAAAATGGTATAGCCAAGATGATGTCAGGCTGCTCGGTTGGGGCCGCTCGCTCATTGTACACAATCCCATGGTCATCGCATAACAAGTTGCACAGTTGTGTAAGCTTTTTCTTCGTATGACATTTTTATCACACCCTGTCACTCAGATCAGCACAGCACTGGGGCCTCACAACAACCCTTTGAGGTAGGTTAAAGTGAGAGGGAATGACTTGCCCAAGAGGGGCAAGTAAGTAAGCAAGGATTACTTAAGCTTCTTATACTGAAACCAAGGTCCCTTACATGATGCCTGCAGACAGCCCCTTCTTCGCCAGCTGTCTCTTCCAGTTTTCTGTTTTGTTTAATTTGTACTGTGCTGGCTGAAAAGCAATGTGCAGGCACCTAGCAAGTCTACCTTCTTCCCTCACATTTCCTAGAAATGCCTCTGGGCCACACATGGAACCCTTCATAGGAATGGAAAGGAAGAGGAAGACGCAGAGAGAGGTGTAGTCCTTCACTTCAAACCTTCTCATACTCATACACATGATGTGTGGTACTGTCTCATTTCCATGACAACAAGCATAAGAGGAAGTTAAACTGAGAAACAGGGACTGCTCCTGTGAACTTAATGGCTAAGCAGGGTCTCCTGGATCCATGCCCAACACGTCGCTCCAAAGGTTGGTGGGAGCTTTAGTGTAACAACATATGGAGGACCAGATGTTCCTCATCCTTGTTCTACTCATGGTACGATCATGGCTGTCAGAAAGCTGTGTTTGAAGTCGATTGCTTTTGTATTGAATTAATGGGACTCGCCGGCATTAAATCTCAAGTATTCCAGCATCCCAGTTTAGTTCTGTGTGTGACATGACTGTGGACATGAAGTCCAAGCAAAACTAATACGATTACTGAGGCTGCTCACGACATGAGGAAGTGTCCAGGGATCAGAGCCTGGAGCCACAAAACGTTTGTCAGTGTAGGAAATAACTGAGTTTCACTCGGAGCAAATCAACAGCTTAGATTACTGCTTGCCAGGAAGTTCATTCCAAATAACGACAGCACTAATGCACTTCTCTGTAAACGGAGCATGGAGCACACATTTTCCTGTGCTGTGTGTAGGCTCTGCCTCACACACACGCTCATAGAAGGAAGGCCTTCCATTTCAGCAGAAGCTTGCCAGCAAATTCCTCCACTGAAACACGCCTCAGCCTGCCTATGACATAGGAGAGTCTTATTCCATGTAAGACTCTGACATGGAAACCCACAAAATAGCATTGCGGTGAAACTTGAATCCCAAATTAAACTAGCACTCCCAACCAGCCTGCACTCCCAGGAATCCTGCTCATGAATTATATTCCTGACAGAGCCACTGTGGTTATCTTTCCTAAATTTTGAACCATGATTTTTGGTTAACATTTTATTTTTCAGTTTATTGACATCTTTAGTCAATGGAGTGTCCTTTTAGGCTGCAACTAAGAGATCTACAGAACCAAGAGTAGACCCAGTGGATGGGAATTGCAGGGAAGCAGATTTTGGCTAAAACATAAGGAGTAACTTCTTAAAACCAAGGTCCCTTCTGCACTATATAGTTAAAACAGCCATGGCTTCCTCTACAGAATCCTGTAGAGATTTAAAGTGTCAGCATTGTTAGAAGTTTCCCTGTTTCCCTCACAGAGCTACAATTTGCAGAGTCATTCCCTCGTCTTCCTGGGGTACTAAAATAAAATTGTGTACACACACACACATATAATAAAATTAAAAAAAACTATTTTAAAACAACAACAGCACACATGTAAGAACAATTCATATCCGTCACAGATAGCAACTGGAATAAAGAGCTCTGTTTAGAAAGCTTGTGGAAAGAGGAATGTTTTTAGCAGGCACTAAAATGACAGTAGTAGAGAAGGCATTGATCTGATATATAATGTGACCAAAGTTCCCTTCCACAGGAAAGGTGCCACCACTCTCAAAGTCTGATTCTGACCTTGTGAAGAATGCACTTCCTGATAGCATGGTACCTGCAGGATGCCCTCTCCTTCAGAATGTAGTGATTGGTTGGTTATGCAGAAGGTGAGATGAACTTTTGAGTAACCTAGTCCCAAGCTGTACATGGCTTTATGCAGCAATACCAGCCCCTGGAGCCTAGCCCAGTAGCTAATTGGCAGCCAGTGCAGTTATTTCCACAATGACTTACTATATTCTGCCCCACATTTTGCATGAGGTGGCAGCTTCCAAGTCCTGCCCCACATACAGCACATTGCAGCAACCAACCTGGAGGTTACTGGATGACCGTGATTAGGCTGCCCCAACCCAGAAATGGCTGTAGCTCTCTTCCCAACTGAAGCTGGTAAAAGGCACTCCTAGTCACTGAGATCACCTGGGCCTCTAAGCGACAGAGATGCGGGAGTACAACCCCAATCGAAAGCAGACTCAGGAACGGCCCATCCATGTTGCCTCCATCTGCCCAGGATTTATAGTCAGTTTATCGATCCCCACCTAACCCACCACCAAGTCCAGGCACTAAGTTCAGGGCTTGCACAGCCTTTCCTGATTCAGAAGTTGCAGAGAAACATCAACATATGATGACACCTCCATTTCCCATTAGTAGCAGATATTTTTATAGCATGTATTTACAGTTGAGTGCCACAGTTGGTTCTTATTGAGATGATTGGTTACCAGAGCAGAGGTTAGCATTTTTCATACTTCGTCAGTGGTTCTGAATTAGGATAGTCCTAGGACATAATTCCCCATGAAAACTCGTGGCAAATAGGTCTGCTGAAACAACAATTGCATGTCCTTTTCTTCTTGCATACATGATAGCAGTTTTGTTCCACTAAGGCTTATCCTAAAGTGGACATTTTCTCTGTATTTTTATAACTTACTTTGCCAGGAAGGGGACGAGCTGCTTTTTTGATCTAGGGCATTAAACAGCAGTTGGAGTCCAACAAAATCTGGAAGGCCACAGGATTCCCATCCCTGGTTACATTTATTTATAACCTGCCTTTCAGGATACAAATCCTTCCAAAGTGGCTTGCAACTAACTACATATTTTAAAAACACAATAAACAACATGTTAAAAAGTTACCAGGATCTTTCCCACAGGGCAGCTGATGGTAGATCACCCTAGGTTGGGCGGAGGGAGGTAGTCTGAGGTGGTCTTCTTAGGAAATACTGTGTTTTGATGTGTTTTCCCCAAAGCACTTTTGATCTGAATTGAGAAACAGAATGATGTGGCTGTGTTTTGAGCTGATAATGTGTACACAGCCTTAGTCCGGATTCGACTCATTGACAGAATCAGGTGTTGAGTCTCTTGTTGAGAAAGAATGGATTGGTTTGCTTTGTAGGCTGATGTTGACTGGAGAGGCAGGCAAGCAAGCAAGCAAGCAAGCAAGCAAGCAAGCAAATAAATAAATAAATAAATAAATGTTAACAGGATCAAAAGATCAGGGTGGGAAACAGCAACGTATCCAGCTGGCAGGGGTTTGAGCACAGTTTGGTGTCATCAGTTGCTTCATTCGGGTAAAGAAACGGATTTCGTGACTCAGGAAACCATGATTAAGTACAGGTGAGATGCCTCAAGGCTGCTGAATCAGACACGAAATCTGCGTCAACGCCTACTGTAGTTTAAATATACACAGAGGCAGTCCGTGTGACTGGAGATTTGGCAAGGATTTTTTACTCCATCACTAATTTTATTTGCCCAGGCAAAATCTTCCCTGGAGACTGGACAGATGAGAGGGAGGGTCCCATGGGCATAGAAGCTGCAAGCTTCCTTCCAGAGCCAGTTCTGCCATTGGGCAAAGTAAGGTCTCAGGCAGCATATATCCTCCTGAGCTCCCTGACCAAACTGTTCTGTTGGAGAAGAGAGCTGTGCGTCACACACTTTGCCATCCACATTTATATCTATCCTGCTGACCTCCCTCAGGGGCAGGGCAGTACCCCTTTGCTAGTACCGAAGTAGGAGGCACTATGAATGGGTGTGCATCTTGCTTCATACATAGACACACTCCGGCAGTTCATGGGACACCAGTTGGATTCGTCCAGGAGAAGAGAGGGCGAGGGAGAGAACTGCAGCAATTTATTAGCCTGGGATGTCCAATGTTTCTCATTAAGGTAGATAGTATTGTGCAGATACTGGTCTGTATGTTGAGGTTAAGGTGATGAAATTCAGGGCTATAACTCTTTTTGGTTGAGGGGCTGAGAACATTAGATGCTTGCGTTTGGAGAGGAAAAGGGCCTTGCACAGGCCCTGTTCTGATCCTTTGAACCCAGAAATGGGGACCCTGTGGGCATCAGGGAAATCCTCTGCAGGCACATATGCACCCCATGGGTGCCACACTGGCAACCTCTGCCCTATGGTATGTTTTCCCACCTTCCTCTTCTTGCAGGTGCATATACACATCTGTGCAGTTACCAAAAAAGGTAGTGGGGAATATTTTTGGAGGGCAATTGCTTCTTCTTGAATCATCCCTGCTAGATTAAAAAAGCAAACAGGTGTCAGCTTGCCTGAAGTTGGACAGCAAACTGATCAGAATGGTTCATTGCAGATACTCAGTGCCTCTATGACTGCAGACTAATCCAGCAAAGCATATTCTGCTGTGGCAATATGCTGCTGAGAGAGAAGAGACTCTGGCTACTTACAATTGATTGGATGGGAGCCAAATTGCTTGCTTTTGAGCTGACTCATTACGGAACTTATTACACACACACACACACACACACACACACACACTGTGCATATCTATCTAATCTATCTAATCTTTAAGTCATCCATTGGTGTTGACAGGAACTTGTAAAAGGAGGCAAAAAACCAGGGGACACCCCCCCATAGTGGAGGACAACATAGCAATTAGGTAGCTCACACACAACTGAACAATTCCTCTCCCTCCCCTGCCCCCCACTGTTCCATTTTTAAGGCACAGTTTCACATTCAGATGGCATAAATGATGTACTGTATCTCATTTTTTTTAGCATACAAAAGGCCTGCCAGTTTGCAGAGAATCTGTGATGTTGCTTGAGAAGATTTATACACTGATATCCTGCAGCACTTCCGGGGTTTTTAATGGGTACAATTCTTAGGCCAGGTAGAGATCTCTAGAGGGCCACATCTGGCCTGTAGATCTGATGTTCCTCATCCTCGTTTTGAAATACCGTATTTTTCGCCCCATAGGACGCACTTTTTCCCCTCCAAAAATGAAGGGGAAATATGTGTGCGTCCTATGGGGCGAATGCAGGCTTTTGCTGAAGCCTGGAGAGTGAGGGGGTCGGTGCGCACCGATGCCTCTAGCTCTCCAGGCTTCAGGAAGCTATCCGCAAGCCTTGCAAGCCTGGCGGGAGTTCCCGTGGGCTCACAAGGCTTCCGGGCAGGAGCCCGAAGCAGGGGGCGCCCTCCGGAGGCTTGTCTGCAAGCCTCGCGCGCCCGGCGGGAGGTCCCGCCGGGCGTGCGAGGCTTGGGGCGGCAGCCTGCAGCCCGAAGCACGGGAGCCCTCCGGAAGGCGCCCCGTGCTTCGGGCAGGTGTGTGCAAGGCTTGGGGCTGCAGCCGCGGCTGGGGGGGGGAATAATTTTTTTTATTCATTTCCCCCCCAAAAAACGAGGTGCGTCCTATGGACCGGTGCGCCCTATAGGACGAAAAATACGGGACGAAAAATACGGTGTGCCCTATAGGACGAAAAAGCCTTCCAGGCTAATTAAACTTTGGCTCTCCTGCATTAAGTAAACATGTTTCTATCTCACTGAGGGGCAGAATAGCAGAGTTGTTCATTTTTTCCATCAGATTATACAATAGTGGCGCAGTTAAAATAATGACATGTAATGAATACTAATGAAGAGCCAGCATTTTACGATGCCTTTTTATTGGAGGGTATCAGAGTACATGGTTTTCTTTTTACAGCTCCCTTCCCTCCTCAAGATACCTTATTAAACAGAACATTTCCTCACCATGTGGCTTAAGAAGTATGAACAGCAGCCCACACTCACCCTGAGAACTGCCTCCCTTCTGTGCCACCATGCACAGTTTCACATTTTGATGTTATGACCATGTGGCAGGGTTGCGCAGCAGTGTTTTGCAACAAAGCCCTCTTTTTGTTTCTGTGACATTTTGTGGAAATGCAGTCCTCTGAAATAAATAACATTCATTGTATTCTTTGATGCGCAACTGGATCAATTGTTAATTTAGCACATGCGCCAAATTATGCTCTGGCTTCGTGACCTGCTCCAGACCCTCTTTCCATTGAGTAGGAATTTGGACTTAGAAGTCCTATATCTGGGTGGGATTCAGCTAATGAATCCCTTTGACAGAAGCCTGTGCAAGGGCTTTCATTTGCACAGTGAGGTTTCCTCTAGTTCTCCTGGTAGCGGTCAGGAGAATCCCCAGAACAGCACATGGAAGAAGGTGGGTGGGTGGAACTGTTCCATCTAGCAAGCTGAAATGCTTGCACTGACGGAATATTCAGCATAGTACAGTGGTACCTCAGGTTACATACGCTTCAGGTTACAGACTCCGCTAACCCAGAAATAGTACCTCGGGTTAAGAACTTTGCTTCAGGATGAGAACAGAAATCACACGGCGGTGGTGCGGTGGCAGCGGGAGGCCCCATTAGCTAAAGTAGTGCTTCAGGTTAAGAACAGTTTCAGGTTAAGAACGGACCTCCGGAACGAATTAAGATCTTAACCTGAGGTACCACTGTACAACATTGAATTCCTTCCTCTATGTACAATATACTAGTCACTACAGCAAATTATCTGAGAAAGCAACAACACATGAAATAACATTAAATGACATCTATTTCTCTGTAGTATCTGGATGGCAGGCAGGCAGCCATAGAAGTGATCCATTCCATCTGATCCCACGCAGCAGTGTTGGCACAGACCAAATCCTTACATCCTTAAGGCTGCAATCATATGCCTATTTATGTGCCAGAAAGCCCCATTACATGAAGTGGGGCTTGAGTAAGTATTGTTGCATGCTACTCCAATCTCTGAGCAGTATGAGATTCCAAGGGTTCCAGGTACTTACCCAGGGTTCGTGTTTCCTTTTGGAAATGGGGCACAGCAGAGACTGCGGTGCCTTTATGATACAGTATATGGTTTATTTACACATATATACAACCTGAGCCTATGATGGAGGGGTTCACAGCATTAACACCTCAAAAGGGCCTTGTTTCTCCCATAGCTGCAGCTATGGCAGAGATCAACCATTGGTGTGCCTCTCTGGCTTTCTAGCTTGCTGCTCTGCTACTCTGCCACATTATTCTTCCTAACCTCTCTATGCTGTAAACTTTGGTTTTATTTGTTGAGGAATCCTTTGATTCTTTGTCCTCTTAATGGTCCATCACCCAGGTGATCACTTCAACACAGGAAGCTAGCCAGGCTTAATTAGCTCTGATTAGATTTTAATCCTTGCTGGACCTGGGGATTAGAGAGGTCTGGCACCCATTTTAACACCCCAAGCATTGATTAAATTCTAACACTTACTAGATCTAGGGATTAGGGGTGTCTGGCACCCACAAACTCATAACAATATGTGTATAGATAGGAGTGCCCTGCATGTCTTCTTCTGGACCGAATGAAGTGCAGATAAGTCTTCTAACTTACATAAATTTCAAGCAGCCTATCCAAGCTCTGTTATTTCAAGGCTGGAGTTAGGGAAAGGTTATGTGCTTATCACCTGTGAGGATTGCATTTGCTCTGTGTCCTGTTTTATTGATACTTTTCTTCTTCTTTGCTTTAGGGAGGAACAGGAAGAGCATGGATGTTTTGGGAAGCATAGAGCCCACACAGTTTCCCCTTCCAAAGCACATCTTGGAAGTGTGGGTCATCGTCCTGATCATCCTGGTCACCATCGTTGTCATGACATCCCTGCTCTTGTGCCCAGCGACAGCAGTGATCATTTACAGAGTCCGGACACACCCGATACATAATGGAGCCGTGTGAAACTTGCTTCCATGTCACTATGTTTGGCTTTGCTTTTGAGAAACATGGGGGGGGGAAAGGATTATAGGGAAACTGTCAGTTTATCAGGCTTTCTCTGACACCAGGCCAAGATCTGAGGAGACAATGGAGGCATGCCAACAAGAATATGACAGCAGCACAGAGACTATGATCATGTGACGAGGACGTCACATGTCACCAGAAGTGCCCCAGAAGCCTGGCTGCACAATACAAACTGTGTCCCTAATGCTCCACATCCAGGACTTTATCTCCAGTTATGGAATCAAGTTGGCTGGTTCAGGATTCCAGATGGTTCTTGTTTTGGATTTTTGGTGTGTCCTTTTATTTGAAAAATGGTTCTTCATGTTTACTGGGCAAGCTATTCCAAAGGACTAAGGAATTGGCAAAAACAGATGTCAGAAAGGAATAATGAAATGTGATCCAAAAAAACCCTTCCATGTAGATTCCAGATGTGGAAACACAACCTGTTTTATCTATCCCCTTCAAATTGAGACATAGGCATAGACATATTCGGTAAAAACCATGTGGGGGAAAGCTTTGATTGCTCCCAGCTGGAATGTTGGTCATTCTTTCTTTCCTCCAAGATCCCTCTAATCCAAACAGCAGCAGCCGAAAAGGAATTGGGGCGGAGGGGGGGGGAGAAATGAGATGTAGGTAGATAAGTGAAGTAATTGTATTTGTGGTATACAGTTACAAAATGATTCATCATTAAACATCAATTTTTAAGGAACCTAATAAAATCTAATACAAAAAAAACAGAGGAGGGGAGAATGAGATTTGAACAAAGTAATTTGCTGTCAGGGAACAGTTTAGAATAAGGTTACCAGATTTTTTTCAATGAATCCAGGGACACTTTTCAACTTCAATAGGAATGATAGGATTTTGTCAGGGGACTGATTTGTAAATCCGGGGACTGTCCCCGGGAAACGGGGACGTCTGGTAACCTTAGTTTAGAATGTGGCAATGAAAAAATGGAGCGAAAGAGGCTTTCTTTTGCTGCTGCGTTTGTGAAACTCTGTGCATCTTGCAGTTCTGTGAATGGGATGGGAGGGCCTTTCCTAGTTGTACTGAAGGAATGGCAACTAGGGAATAAACTTGTAAAGACTGGGGATCTTTGCAGTTGTGACGCGATATGGACTGTTCCATCCATCCCCCTGTTTCACACGCACCCTCAGGCAACTGTCCATTAATCTACTAATGAGGTTACTAGATGTTTATTTCTGCCTGACAACAGTGAACATATAATTGGCATGAGCATGCAACAATTTGTTGTAGTTCCTGCATGATTCATTTCCCTTCTCTGCTACTGCTGGCCTCTACTTCTGTGTCTTTTCTTGACAGTCATCTGTTCCCTCATACAGCAGAACTGGCAACTCCTAGTCCAAAGAGGGCTCTTGGGCCTTCACTGTCTGCACACCGGGGAAAGGTTCAGCAGCTATTCTTGCTGCTATGTGGTGTTGAAGGAAGACTCAAGATCGGCCAGACCTCTCCCTTCCGCTCAGCCACAAGTGGCACTGCAACATCCTGCCAGGCCAGGTGTTAGGAGATGTTGTCCGTTCGTAGTTCAGAGCTGGCGATAGTCTACTTATAAATCTGTTTTTATGGAAAGAAACACTCCACCCTGTGAAAAATGGTTTCAGAGGTTTAAGTAGAATTTGTTTGTGTATTGTACATAAAAGTGGATGCATTTCCATTCATTGTATCAGCAGTAAACTCCTCCTGAAACTGTGATATTGTGGCAAATCCATGTAATAAACGTTTGTTATTTTATTTTATCGCATTTGTGAACAGCTTATCGTGAAACATCTCAAAATGATTTCGCAGTAGAAGCATCAACAGTTAAAAACAGTTCCATATTTTTAAAAATAAGATCTTTTGTAGAACCCAACAGACAATGGAAATAGTGCCTCTCTGATGTGCAATGGGAGGGAAATAATAAAATAATAATAATAATAATAATAATAATAATAATAATAATAATTAATAATAATAATAATGGTAGTAGTAGTTTTATTTGTACCCTGCCCATCTGACTCAGTTGCCCCCACACTGAAGGTCTGGTTCCTATTTTGGTTGAATGAATCTCCTACTATTATGCAGGAGAGACCCTCTTCTGCAGAACACAGTGTTCAATCAAGTATATAAGGGGTTAGACTGTCTTTTAGGTTGTTTTGTGCACAACTATCATCTCAATATCAGGCATTGTTGAATTAACTGCCTGCTTTTATTCTTGGACTTTCTATACTAGTCTCATTTCTGCAATGACTCCTGATTGTTCCTATATGAGCACTCGTGAGTGACACCAATCTCATAGTGCAATCTGGCTGAGCATCCTTGCATCTTATGTATGGTTATTATGGGCTGTCTCAAATAGAAAATTGGTGTTGCTCATTTTCATGTTCTTCCTATTCCCTGCCTCTGGGGTAGCCAACATGAAACCCCTCAGAAGCATGGCTAATGGTCTGGGACGATAGGAGCCAAGAGTCCACAAAATCTGGAGGGCACCACCTTGGCTATTGCTGCCCTACCCTATGCTCTGCAATTACTCATTTTTCCTCCTGGGACACAGGAAAGCTCATCTTTTTCTTTTCTTTTTTTAGAATTTCAATTAGAAATAAATATACACCACTTTCAACAAAGCAAAACATGAACACCAAAATTGAAAGAGTAATGCAATTTGCAGTCAAAGATAGGAAAGAACATCAACAGGTGAAAATTCATCTCTAATTGTTAGATGACTAGGATTGGGAGCTTACAGTCAAGATCTGTCTTTACTACACACATTCTTCGTGTACAGAAATAGCAAAAAGAGTAGCTCGAGGTGCTAAGGACAAAGGCTTTTAAAAATCCCACTGGTTATGTGATGTTTGAGACACATAACCTATACCTTGTTGACAACATATTTTCTTTCTATAGGGGGTTGGGACAGGATGTGAATTGAATCTCATCTCAACCATGGCTCACGTCACTGTCATATGCACATTTTGCTGAATTTTCTCATAAGGTTTGATTTTGACCTTGACGAAAGCCAAACACATGAGGGCTTTCTTAGGTAACGAAATGAGTCAGATTGCAGCCTGATATAAATCAGAGTCAGAGAAATTGTTTTCTTTGCTTACATCCTGTTTCTTGTAGCTGGGTGGGAAGTGAATAAATTAAATATAGGAAGCTGTCTTAAAATGAACCAGACCATTGATTCACCTAGTTCAGTATTGTCTACACTGGCTCCAGGGTTGCAGATAGGGAATATTGTCAGTCCCAGCTGGAGATGCCTGGGATTGAATCTGGGACCTTCTGTATTCAAAGCAGATGCTCTACTATTGACCCACAGATCTTCTCATGCTCTGCACACATTCCAAAGCGGTTTTTGTTGGGAGTTTCACATGTCTGGTGGCTGTTAACCATTACGCTGCAAAGAGCTACCAATCAAAACAAGTAATAGTGGTTTTGACAGTAGCTCTTTGGAGGTATTTAAAGAAGGAAGACCGGGTGTCAGGCTAAATGTGGGCCTACCACGAACATGTCATGGCACTACAGGAGTGCAGAAATAGTGGATGGAGCTAAATGTCCGAATATGGTAGGAAGGGCTCCTCTGAGTGCACCGCCATAGGAGCAAGTGGCTGCTGTCAATGCAAGTTCAGCCCCCCTCCCCCCTCCCCATGCCTATATTGCTTGACATCTAGCGCATCAACAAGCAGCATCTACATGGTTGGTATGAGTGATATCAATCAACCACATTAAACAAGCACATTGAAATTAGTGCAGGAAGCTCACCATTACCATGATGTACCATGTACATTATGTTTTAATCCCAGCCTTAAGAGAGGAGACTTGTGATCACAAAGTGCCTAGATTAGTGGTTGAGCTAAACTTAAATTTACCTGTTCTTGTCATACTGTAAGTGGGCATTGGTCTGAGGGTTTGAGTCTAAAGGAAGAAAAACTTCCCATCAGTCTAGTCTCATTAAGGGCATCATCCGTGATCATCCTCCTAGCTGTGTCTAATGTACACAGTGAAAGTAAAAAAGGTAAAGGGACCCCTGACCGTTAGGACCAGTCGTGACCGACTCTGGGGTTGCGGCGCTCATCTTGCTTTATTGGCCGAGGGAGCCGGCTTCTGGGTCATGTGGCCAGCATGACTAAGCTGTTTCTGGCGAACCAGAGCAGCGCACGGAAATGCCATTTACCTTCCTGCCAGAGCGGTACCTATTTATCTACTTGCACTTTGACATGCTTTTGAACACAATGAAAGTAGTCCAGCATAAATGTTCAGAGATATGGGAACAGTTTTTAGGATCTTTCAGTCAGGCTGCAGCAGAGGTCTAAATGATTGTGTTAAGTAGTCATCGTCATCATCTAAGATTTTTAGTATGACAGAAAATAATAATGGCAGCTAAGTCTGCACGTTGAATACAAACCACATGCATCTTCTTTAGGGCATATTGTTACTAAACACCAAGTGTGAGGTTGATTGATTTCTTGAAATCTTTTTAAAACCCACACATTCCCTCAGAGCTCCAATACATGTGTTTAACAGTAACCTTTAACCTCACAGATCTCCTGCAAGCAAAACTATCAGAACTATCCATTCTAATACTATACTAAGAATAGTATAGCCTCGGCCCAGTATATCTGAAGGAGTGTCTCCACCCCCATCGTTCTGCCCGGACACTGAGGTCCAGCTCTGAGGGCCTTCTGGCAGTTCCCTCACTGCGAGATGTGAGGTTACAGAGAACCAGGCAGAGGGCCTTCTTGGTAGTGGCGCCTGCCCTGTAGAACGCCCTCCCATCAGATGTCAAGGAAATAAACTATCTGACTTTTAGAAGACATCTGAAGGAAGCCCTGTTTAGGGAAGTTTTTAATGTTTGATGTTTTATCGTGTTTTTAATATTCTATTGGGAGCCACCCAGAGTGGCTGGGGAAACCCAGCCAGATGGGCAGGGTATAAATTATTATTATTATTGCCCCCTCCAAGTTTATTCCGAAGGAGAGATTTGAAGAGAATTCTTCCTTGTTTCAATCACAGTTTTGTCACTCTCTCAAATTAAACCCATGGAATCTAAATGCCGTTTAATCTTGTATATGGAGGAGCCAAGGATTGTTATACAGAGACTTGAAAGTACCAGTGGAAACAATGTGAAGTACTTTAGATTCAATTAAGATTAATTGGATGCACTTGGGTCCATTAGTCCTAATTCTTAGGAAACAGCTTTTCTCCAAGGATTTAAAAGGAAGCACAATTAGGATAAAATCTGTTGCTTTGGAAGCAGCCTGAATCACTGAGCCTTTGGACAAGGAGGCAGAGTACACAGGACAGAATGAGATTCTCAGGAAAAAAGAATATTTACACAGTTGTTTATAGCCAAGACATAGTGCAGAAATACTTGATGGTCTTGAGAGAACAGACCTAAAAAGGGAAGCACACAGATTATTTTACCTGAAAATGTTGTGCTCAGGAAGAATGACCCAGAGAACATGTTACTTACATGCATTCATGTTCATTAGTAGCTCGCCTCTTTGTTGGACCCAAGCCAAACTGGATACAAAGTCTTGTTATGGAAAAATAAGATGGCAGTTGGGGGGGGGTGAGTAGACGGGAATTTATAGCATGCAATTAGAAAGGGTGCTGCCAGAAGTCAAAGGTTCTTTTAGGATTGGAAGACAATGAACACACGTATGGGTGAAGGCTACACATTCTTTATTAATGCATGCAAAGAAAATATAAAGCATAATACTACAACAAGACAACAATGCTGACATTCCCTTCATTTAGTTCCTGGAAACCACTTGGAGTAGCAATGTGACTCATGCATTAGCCAATGTGCAGCACCTTCTGTTGTCCAGACCTACTCCAAGTTCCAAGAAAGAGGGCTTCCCCGCCTCCTTATAAGTCTATTACAATGTTGCCATCATAGAACTTACTACATTTTTCTAAATTATGCTGACACAGCAGATTGATAGAGTAATCATAATTGTAGTGTAGCTTATACAACCACCTTGACCGTGCTTATACTCTTAAGCAGAGAAGTGGTCCATGGTAGTCAACCAATATAGATAACTGTACTATATTAGGCTGTCCCTAATAAGCTTTGAACCACCCCGTTTATGTTCTGAACCACCCTGTGTTCTTTGGATGAAAGACAGTACAGTGGAACCTCAGTTCCCAAACGCCTCCGTTCTCATACGTTTCGGTTCCCAAACACCGAAAGCCCAGAAGTAAATGCTTCCATTTTCAAATGTTTTTCAGAACCCGAACATGAGACACGGCTTCCACTGAGTGCAAGAAGTTCTTATAACCAATGGGAAGCCGCACCTTGGTTTTCGAACGTTTCAGAAGCCGAACGAGCTTCCGGAATGGATTTTGTTTGGGAACAGAGGTTCCACTGTATACAAATTTAGTAGTAGTAAGTAGTAAAAGTAAATGACCCCTGGACGATTAAGTCCAGTCAAAGGCGACTATGGAGTTGCGGCGCTTATCTCGCTTTCAGGCCGAGGGAGCTGGCATTTGTCCTCAGACAGCTTTGGGTCGTGTGGCCAGCATGACTAAACTGCTTCTGGCACAACAGAAGAACATGACGGAAACCAGAATGCATGTAAACGCCATTTACTTTCCTGCCGTAGCGGTACCTATTTATCTACTTGTACTGGTGTGCTTTCAAACTGCTAGGTTGGCAGAAGCTGGGACAAAGCAACGGGAGCTCACCTTGTCGTGTGGATTCGAACTGCCTACCTTCCGATCAGCAAGCCCAAGGGACTCAGTTGTTTAGACCACAGCGCCACCAGCGTCCCTTTTTACTCCTAGTAGTAGTACTAATACTCCCTAAACAGGTGGCTGTTAATGTTAAAGAACCTAACATTGTCAGGTTCTGGATTTCAGGGCAGTATATAACATAAAACCAATACAATAAAAACAAAAAAATAAAAATAAAAGCAGCATTTAATAATGTATCTCCACCACAGTGACTAACCAATTTCTAATTCTTTTCCAAAACAATTGCATTAGTCCACCACATCAGATAAGCATTTTCTTGAATGTCTTTTAAGGAACAGACCTTTGAAGATTTTCCAGAGGAGTAGCAAAAACAACAAAGCATCTCGGAGCATCTTAATTATTATGGCACAAGCTTTTGTGACACAAAATCCACTTCACCAGATGATGTGGGTTCTAATCCATGAAAGCTTATGTACAACAAAAGCTTATGCCATAATTAATTTGTTAGACTTTAAAGTGCTGCAAGCATTTTTCAGCGTAATCCGATGCAGTTCTTCTCAGAAGTAAATCCCATACCTTCCAACAAACCACAGAAGAAAATTGGGACTAGCATCTTTTGGGGCTGAGTCATGTGACACATGTCTTTCCCTAAGAGAACCATAGACTCAAAAAACCGTAGAGTTGGGAGAGTTCCCTGAGGGTCAACTGGTCCAACCCACTGCCATAAAACTCACCCTGCCAGGTCCGGTTTCCTGAGGCTCAGAGTGCACACTTTCTCCTTAAAGCCAGCTGCCTACGGGGAACGCAGCCAGTTAGAGGTGGAAACGGCATGTGGAGGGAGTCCAAAGGCCTGGGTATACTCCAGTTAGACTAAGAAATAAGGGGTTTATTGCTTGCTACTCATTAGATGCATGATAAGACAGACTGTGAGGATTTAACTCTCCTTTTCCTCCAAGGTCAGCTCAATATATTTTGCCACTTGAGGCAAAGGACAAGATGGCGTCCTTTCCCAAGGTACATACAGAAGCCAATTGTGCTGGCAATGGAATTTTATTCCAATACTGGTGAAAGGAAAGGGTCTTCTACTGCATTTGTGGGCTAGTGTAGTGGTTACAGGGCAGTGCACATGGTACTCACTGCTCCGGCCACTCTCCCCACCTCAGTATCAGCCACCTGAGGCAGCTTCCTCAGTCAGCTTTATAGCTGTACCTTGATTCTCGAATGTAATCCATTCTGGAAGTCTGTTCAACTTCCGAAAATGTTCAAAAACCAAGGCACGGCTTCCGATTGGCTACAGGAGCTTCCTGCACTTAATTGGAAGCCTCGGAAGCCACACTGGACGTCCAAAGAATGTTAAAAAACCGGAACACCTACTTCTTTGTTTTCAGCGTTCGGGAGCCAAAACGGGTGAGTACCAAGGCGTTCAAGAACCAAGGTACGACAGTACTCCCTGGCCTCCTCCTCCTAGAGTCAAACTCTCTAAGGAATTGGAACTCTCTTCCATTATCTTTTTACCATTCTGTGGACGTTTTCAGACAGTCACTATTTTTTAATAAAAATAAAAATACAATCACATGGTTTTTCGGTTTGGGATGGACTTCCTCGCAATACTTTTGGAGTGAGTGGTGCAGAGAGCAGCTAGAGAGCAGCCAATTGACAGAAATGCCTCTCCAAGTTCAAAAGATGTTTAGAAGAGAAAAGAGTGTGGCTCTGAGATTCTGGGGAACACTTTTTTTAAAAATGGCTTTACATTTCACTTGGTACAACTAAGCCCTGGTTCCCCTAATAGACCAGCCTCCGCTGACTTTAATCAGGGAGTAGGAAGAACGGAGAATAGAAAGAAAGCATCGAATTAAAATGCTAGAATTCAACCATGGCAAATCATTGTTTGTAGTCATCTTTCAAAGACATCCTCTCAGTTAACAATGTATACTAATAACTTGGGGAATTCTCAGTGACAAGGAGCCCTAATTTTGCACATATCTATAAATCCCCTATTGCAGCCCAGCATTAAAGGGGATTTGGAACATTCTGTAGTCCCCTCACAGCTTTGTTTTGTCAGGAACTGAGCAAAAGATGGTTTCCCAACCCAGATATGCATTTTTCAGAGGTTTCTGCTTGGCTACGCATGTTATTAATTAGACAGACAGTGCTGCCAAAGGTGGCCATTGTCAAAATTTCATTAAAGCCTTTTTCAAAGGGAAGCTGAGTGCATCTGCTTTAGAAATAATGAGTTAGTTCATTTTCCAACTCCCATGGCATTTTATAAGAAACGTCTGCCCAAGTGAGAGGTCTGTTAAAGCATTTTGTAAAAAAAATATATGGAACAACAGGACTTTGCAGAAAACAAAATCCCCATTAATTTTACTTTTAGCCCTTTGCCAGCACTTTCCTTAATCCAACCACAGTGTAGTGATCATCCAGAAAAGGCCTTGTGTGCATGTGTTGAGGGCAAGTGGCCTTGATGTCAGAGTTTCCTTGTTTACTACTTTTGAGTCCCACCCCCCAAATCATAGATGTGTAGTTGGTCTACAAATGCAAAGTTGAATGAAGGGAGAGGGCTATAGCTCATAGTTTTACCAACCCCATAGTATTTCTATGCCTGTAGACCTCTTGTACGCTTCTTGTCAACAATGATCAGATGAGATGTCTTTCTTTTTTTAAAAAAATATTGCAAGTGCATCAGAGATACGTAAGTTTCAGATCGTTCCTTACTCTGGTGAACAACGTGCATGCAAATAGATACCTGTGGGCTCAAAATGCCCCTGATCCTTCCCCTAACTACCTATCCAGAGAACAAACATTGATCAACGATTCTGAGCAACCAGTATACTATAATGAGCATGATGAGATTTACTGTGAGATTTTGATGTTTAATAGAGCACACTTTTATGCTCCGTTTACTAACACGTCTTGCTTCAGAAGCTAGAACAGGACAAGCTATTGGAATTAATGAATTAATGACATATCACAGACAGAGAAAATCCCTCAGTAATGGGACTGAGAGAGAACCCTCCACTTTGAGAATAGCACGAAAAGCTGGAGGGCTATTGTCTTCCAACACCACACACTTTTCACATTAGTGTTGCGTAAGGAAGCTCTTAACTCACAGAACTCCCGGTTCCAAAGATAGATGCAACATATTTATGTAACTAAGCAGTCACTAGCCACAAGGGTCAAATACATGCCTTCACATTGGCTGGCTGACCTATCCGCTGAGAGCTGGCCTGAGGATGGGGATATTGTGAAAGCACATTTCTTCATTTGCTCTGCTTGCTCTCCAAGAACATCCCTGTGTGCAATTGCCGGATGGAGAAACTATTGTTTTAAAACTAAATGCTGAAATAAGACTCTCAGGAATGGACTCCATATCTGCCACAAGCATCAACCACTGCTGTTGTTCCTTTCCTTCAGGAAGGAAAAACAATAATACTTTACAAGACTCCAACATAAATATTTTCAGTACAAGCAAGGAACAGCTGCATCATGGGTCACCAGCCTTTGGGGGCCCAAGGGCACATTTGCAAAACCAAAGAGACCACAACCAAGCATATATACTACAACCTATTGTTTTGGCTACAAAAGCTTAATTTCAGTGAGGGGAGAAGAGTCTGCTGAGCACAAGGGAAGGACTTTGCAGGCGCCCAGGGATGCCACATTAGCAATGCTTGTTCTACCTTCTAAAAGTTGTCTTGAAACTATAATCTAAGATTCCTCCATCGCCCTGCGATTAAGCAATTGAATGCCGAGGAGATTTTGAAGACATGGGCTACTGGATGGTGGCTAAGGCTAAAAAGCACAAATTAACGATGGTGAGGAAAGAAACCATGCTTTTTAATGCATGCCAGTGAAATGAAAGATTTTTAGGGTTCTGAGGCTGAACCAAAAGACTCATCCATACTGGCAAGAAATACAGGCAACTGCTGTGTGCTAAGCAATAAAAGATTTAGGAAGCAATGGAAAAGTCACTCAGGGTGATAAAACACTTGCTCTTTCATGACTGCCAAGAAATCAATTCCCCTTTCAAAATCTGAAAAGGGGCGGAGGGTAAGGGCTGAGAGTGCAGCTGTTCATCCCGGTTTTAGCTGGAGGATGAACAGAAAGCTGAATTTAATTCTCAAAAATATTGGCGGTGGCAGTGGGGAGTGGAGATCTATTCTAAAGGAATCACTAGTGTGTAATAAATACTGCTTTATGTGAAGTGCCTGGAGAACTGCCTAATCAACAAGGGAATGCTAAAGAACAACAACTGCAAAGATAAAGTTTCATGCTTGACTGAAGCTACGACCATCTTTTCTGTGAGTCCTGGAAGTCCTGCTCCCTGCCTTGCAGGCCTTTTCCCTCTTGGCCTGGGAGGGCAGGGCCCCTGACCGACTCCAGCTACAAAAACTGAGGCTGCCGAACAGACTCTTGGGCTCGGTATTGTTTGGGGGGCTTTGTTCAGGTGTGTGTGCTGCTATTGATATTATTACTTTTTTGTTGAAAACTTATTATGATTTGTGTTGCAATTAATTTGGTTGTGTCCTTTTTGATGTTTTATTTATTGTTTATGCCTACTTTTGGTTATGTTTGTAATGATGTATTTTTTTCACGTTGCAAGGCGGCTTGAGCATGGTTTGAACAAGGGAAAGGTGGTATACAAATAAAATGATGCATGTATAGAATCACAGAATTGTAGAGCGGGAAGAAACACCCAGGGTCATCTAGGCCAACCCCCTGCAATGCAGGAATCTCAGCTAAAGTATACCTGAAGGAGCGTCTCCACCCCCACTGTTCAGCTCCAAGGGCCTTCTGGCCGTTCCCTCACTGCGAGAGGTGAGGTTACAGGGAACCAGGCAGAGGCCCTTCTTGGTAGTGGCGCCCGCCCTGTGGAATGCCCTCCCTATCAGATGTCAAAGAAATAAACAACTATCTGACTTTTAGAAGACATCTGAAGGCAGCTCTGTTTAGGGAAGTTTTTAATTTGTGATGTTTTATCGTGTTTTTAATATTCTGTTGGGAGCCGCCCAGAGTGGCTGGGGAAACCCAGCCAGATGGGCGGGATATAAATAATAAATCGTCATCATCATTATCATTATCATTCTGATTATAGCATCCGTGACAGATGGCTATCCAACCTCTATTTAGAAACCTCCAAAGAAGGAGAGCCCACAAGCTCCCAAGGTAGATTGTTATGACCATATACAGTGGTATCTCGGGTTAAGAACTTAATTTGTTCTGGAGGTCCATTCTTAACCTGAAACTGTTCTTAACCTGAGGTACCACTTTAGCTAATGGGGCCTCCCACTGCTGCCACGCGATTTCTGTTCTCATCCTGAAGCAAAGTTCTTAACCCGAAGTACTATTTCTGGGTTAGCGGACTCTGTAACCTGAAGTGTCTGTAACCTGAAGCGTCTGTAACCCAAGGTACCACTGTATATGAAACCTAAACTAAAACAATCTATGTTGTTGCAAATGAAAGCACCGATGCAAAGTGCTTGCTCTGATGCTTAAAGCCGTAAACAGCTTGGACCCAAATATCTGCAACTTCATGTCTCATATCAACCTGCCTATGCTTTAACGTCATCAGATTAGCTCCTCCTAGTGGCCCTTGAGTGAGGGCCTGGGACAGAGCTATTTCAGTCAGAGGTGGGTGCTTGCATGCAGAAATCTCTCCCTGTGGAGATGTGTCTGGCCTTAAGCAGAAGTAACAAATTGTCAAAGAACCAGGAGGGAAGTTGAGGGATGTCACGGGATGCGGGGAGTTTTGTTTTAATTTCTATCTTCTTTGTTTATATGATAAATGTGTTGAATACTAAAATGTAAAATCTAATAATTTTTTAATTTTTTTTAAAGAGATGTGTCTGGCCTCATTTGTTTAAAGCAGCTGGACAAGAAGATGCATCAGCATTCAGTGTTTTGTTTCTGTGCATTCTTAATGGACTGTTATTTTATGGATTTTATGTTTTCCAATTAAACTTTTTTATTGCACTAGCCATAGGCCATGGCATCATTCAGAAGGACAACAAAAACAACAACAATAACCATAAAAATCATAGGGCACCACACATACAATAAAACCACGGTCACGGCTACTAAAATTATTTGTTGCATTAAATAGAATAGAATAGCAGAAGATTCTCAGGTAAGATGTGCCAAATTAAATATCCGAATCCCCTTTGCAGTGGACTGCTATTTTATCTAGTTCCTTCCTCCTGATCTTCTTAGCTGCCAGTGCATAGAGTGCTACTTTATGGATTTTAT
Source organism: Podarcis pityusensis (assembly GCF_964106645.2). Taxonomy (NCBI): domain Eukaryota; kingdom Metazoa; phylum Chordata; class Lepidosauria; order Squamata; family Lacertidae; genus Podarcis; species Podarcis pityusensis. The sequence continues at coordinate 64,185,970 of NC_138029.1, forward strand.
GTATTCTTACCTCCTTGATTTTGTTGTTAAACAGCCCTCGGAAAAGAGCAGCATGCAAATAAAAAAAATCTGGAGTAGAGAAGAGTAGACACCACAGGAATATATTTAGGTGCAGTGGAATGAAATTCATGTTTTAACAAAGCTGAAAATGTTGGTGCCTTAGCTAATTGTGTTATCAGGGTCGAAAGAAGAAATGGGGTCTCTGTTTGTAGAGACTGCAAATGACACATCAGGGACGTCACCACAGGAGTTAAAAAAGCATGTGCGATGTGAAAGAGAGCAGGACTGGACGCTGTGTTGTTTAGCCAGTCCTGGTTGCAGAGTTCTAGTCTGATCACAGTGAGCACTTAGCATTCATATCCATCCTTCAGACACGAAGGAGTAAAACAGAAAGAGAGATCTGTATAAACTGCTCTTATCCATCATAAACTGCTCTTATCCTATCCAACCATCTAGTGGACATCCTAGGTAACTGCAGGAATTCTCCAAAGGAAAGCAGAGCTTCCACACAACCAAAAAAAAAATGCAGTGCTCAACCAAATACAGTGGTGCCTCGCAAGACGAAATTAATTCGTTCCGCGAGTTTTTTCGTCTAGCGAATTTTTCGTCTTGCGAAGCACGAAATCCCATAGGAATGCATTGAAATTCAATTAATGCGTTCCTATGGTCAAAAAAAGTCCAAACAAAGCCAAATTTGGTACAACAAGAGTTTATTAAGTGCTCTTTAAAGTCACACATACTGTAAAGAGCATTTCAAAAATTGAAGGAACAATAAATTAAGTTTCTAAACATGACAGAAAAACATTTAAAAATCAACAAAGTGTACAGTACATTTTCTAAGACTCTGGGGGACAACTCGAAGAAGGTTCCTCTTCCACTCTTTGCTTCTTGCTGAAGAACCCCCTCCTCAACTGTTCCCCCAGCCACCCACCACACAGAAATTCAAATCCAGAATTTTTTTTAAAAAACAGCAGAGTGGCCCAATGGTCACAGAAAATCATAAAAATGCAGAAAAAAAAACACACAAGCTTCCAGATTCTTGCAACCCCCCCCCCCAGCACAAAGTCCTTGAATTCCAAACACCCCAATCCAAAATCCAACCCCCCCAAAAAAAAGTTTTACAAGTTTAAAAGAAGTTTTGGAAAAGCTTCAAAAATCACCAAAGTCTTCAAAAACCTCAAAAAAGGCTACCACACCGCGTTCTATGAGTTGCTCCTCGAAGTCAAGTCGCAACTGTATTAACGGTGTTAAGAAAAAGGAAACAAACTTGCAAGACGTTTTCGTTTTTCGTCTTGCGAAGCAAGCCCATAGGGAAATTCGTCTTGCGAAGCAGCTCAAAAAATGGAAAACCCTTTCGTCTAGTGAGTTTTCCGTCTTGCGAGGCGTTCGTCTTGCGGGGCACCACTGTATTACCCCTTTATGTGTAACACTCCTCCAAGTCCTACTTCATTATAACTATTCCATCATACCATCCCTACATAATGGATATTGTCTAGCAGCAGAGGGTATTGCGGCCTACTGTGGCAGTGAGTTCCATAGTTTAACTGTACGCTGTGTGAAGAAGTACTACCCGCTGTCCTGAATTTCAAAGCATTCAGCTTCATTGGATGGTCCTGGGTTCTAGAATTATGACAGAGGGAGAAAAAGACCTCTATCGTGTCCCATCTTACATGCTATCTCCCTCCCCTCAAATTATAAAGCCAGAAATGTAATATTTTCTCATAGGGAAGTTTCTCCAGTGGTGACAAGAAATTTTCCACACCGTGTACCACCTGACCTTCCTACGCCTTTGCTTCAGCCTTTGCTAAATCTTTTCCAGTTCTACAATATCCATTTTGAAGTGAGGTGACCAGAACACAGTATTCCAAATGCAGATGCACCATAGGTAATATAGAAGTGAGAGCTGGACCATAAAGAAGGCTGATCCCCGAAGAATTGATGCTTTTGAATTATGGTGCTGGAGGAGACTCTTGGGAGTCCCATGGACTGCAAGAAGATCAAACCTATTCATTCTTAAGGAAATCAGCCCTGAGTGCTCACTGGAAGGACAGATCCTGAAGCTGAGGCGCCAATACTTTGGCCACCTCGTGAGAAGAGAAGACTCCCTAGAAAAGACCCTGATGCTGGGAAAGATGGAGGGCACAAGGAGAAGGGGACGACAGAGGACGAGATGGCTGGACAGTGTTCTCGTCAATACAAACGTGAGTTTGACCAAACTGTGGGAGGCAGTGAAAGACAAGAGGGCCTGGCGTGCTCTGGTCCATGGGGTCATGAAGAGTCGGACACGACTAAACGACTAAACAACAACAACAACAACAAATGATATTGGCAGTTTTGTTTTCAATTTCTTTCTGGAAATTACGGTATATGAGAAAATATCCACAGGCTTGAAACTCACCCCCCTCCCCAAATTCTACACAGTCTCTGGTTTGCTTCTCCCATTTCAAACAGGCAAACAGCATGCCGAGGCGGAAACAAAGGGCTCAGTTCAAATAATAGGTTATACCTACAGGCGTCAGACATGAGACAGAAATGGTAACCAGTGGCTCTTAATCCATCATGCCTATTAGTCTAGTGTCTCCAGTCGTGTAATTAGAACAGAAAGTCAGAGGTGAAATGACGGTAAATTGCCAATTACCCGTTGTTCCAGGAAATGAAGTTTTCGCTTATCATTTTACAGGCAAAGTGCAGCTCTTCAAATTTCTAAACCCTATTGGATGATTAGCCAGGCTTGCCAAACTGAGACATGATCATTTCAACATTTGGAAACAACATAATTAAGTCAGGTATGATCCCTTTGCAGTATCATGAACTGCCTTTGAGCCTTTTATGGTCTTATTTAATGTGATACATGTAGGCATCCCTGATTTGGGGAAATTGTTGATAGGGAATTTGATGGTAGCGGCAAAAATGGCACAGGGCTATGAAGCTCCCTGCTGTCTGTGAATGGTTGATCCAATATCTTGAGCTAGCAGAAACAGACAAGATTGCAGAATGGGTGTACAGTGGTACCTCAGGTTACATACGCTTAAGGTTACAGACGCTTCAGGTTACAGACTCCGCTAACCCAGAAATAGTACCTCGGGTTAAGAACTTTGCTTCAGGATGAGAACAGAAATCGTGCTCCGGCGGCGCGGCGGCAGCAGCAGGCCCCATTAGCTAAAGTGGTGCTTCAGGTTAAGAACAGTTTCAGGTTAAGAACGGTCCTCCAGAACGAATTAAGGACTTAACCCGAGGTACCACTGTACAAGGGATGGCAGTTTTGACAGATAAAGGCTCAAATCTTATTTTATATTGGAATGGGTTTATATTCTGGTTACAGGGCTCTGGATAGGAATCTGTTTGTGTGAATTGTCCATGCACCCGAAGGACTGTAATACCTTTCAACCTGCCTCCTTCGCCTGCCGTATCAGTTCCCTGCATTGTAAGTATAGTGGTGATTGTCTTTATATAAGAGAAATTCACGTGTCAGATTACTTTTATCACACCACTACTAAGGTTGTGGTGAGAAGCCAGCCAAAGTCAACATCTATAGCCATGTTTCCTGGATGCCATTTAAAGATAGTAGATGGGGTCCCTGCCAACTGTGGGACTCTAAATCCTGTTGTAAATGTCCCCATACATTTGGAGAAGGAAGGAACAGGACCTTCAGGATCAGAACTGGCACTGTGAGGTCTTGCTAAGCCAAAGGAAAATGTTTGGGTGGTGGCAACATTTAAGCAGCTTACTTGAATACATGGGCATTCAGATCATGAGACGAGCTTTGCCCATGTGGCCTAGCATCCTGTTTTCACAGTAGCCTACCAGGTGCCTATAGGAAGCCTGGACACAGGACACAAGCAGTCTCCCACCTTGCAATTCCCAGCAACGGGTATATGGATATTTGCTGCTTCCAATATGTGGCCACAATGGCTAGTCGCTTTATCCTCCAGGAATTTGTCTACACCCTCCCTTTAAGAGCTACTACAATCCCAAGATCCCTCTTTCTCACTCACTGCCAGGTCTCACACTCCCTGTAAGCATATTTGTGAAGTTATTGTGGTTTTGACTTTCCCTCTCAACTTCCTTTCCCGCCCCCCAAAACCCTTCATTTTTAAGGAGGATTGTTCTTGGGAGAGGATAATTTGAAATTTTGGGATTGAAGCACAGTCCTAAAGCTGTTTACTCAGAAGTAATTCCAACTGAGTTCAATGGCAGCTAGCCACATATAACCCATGAACTTCATTTCATTTTTCTTGTCATTACAGCGGGAGGGCCATGAGCCAAAGTAAAAATACAGTATACAGTGGTACCTCGGGTTAAGAACTTACTTCGTTCCGGAGGTCCGTTCTTAACCTGAAACTGTTCTTAACCTGAAGCACTGCTTTAGCTAATGGGGCCTCCCACTGCTGCCACGCCACTGCCACACGATTTCTGTTCTCATCATGAAGCAAAGTTCTTAACCCGAGGTACTACTTCTGGGTTAGCGGAGTCTGTAACCTGAAGTGTCTGTAACCCGAGGTACCACTGTATTTGCTAGAGCTGGGCTTTTTCTCTGTAGCATTCTTACACAGCATATGTTTAAAGCACATCCCCTCCCCAAATAATCCAGTGAGGTGTACTTTGTTAAGGATTCTTGGGAGGGTGCTTTAAATGTATGGTGTGTATACAGAAGGGGCTGGCCTCAAGAATTTGAGCTGCAGCAGAGAAAACTGCCACATTAAGGCAGATTTGGCTGCACAATTGGTGGTTTTGCTGGCAGCACTAACTGCTTTGGATCACAGGTCCAGTCCCTTTCCTTCCTAGCTATTTAAAGACAAAATTGGTCCAGAATCTTTGAATCCCTGTCAAGGGTTTTAAGTAAGTTAAGCGCAACGGCTGAACCATGTCCACAGTGGAGCAACGGTATTGTTTCCTGGAGGCATTTTAGCCTCAACAATAGATTGTATTTATACACTGTTTAGAGCTGTGATTGCTCAAGCTGAGCCAAGTCAGCTCTGGCCTTTCTTTTGCTCTGGGAAGGGGTCCCCCTAGTCTAATAGCATAAACATTTCAACATCGTGGACTGGAAGTGATTTATGCAAAAAGACCTGGGATTTCTCGTAACACAAGAGGAACTGCACATTTCTTGGAAGCAAATTAGGCAGCATGAAACATCTCTGTGCGACGGCCTGATATTCATATTATGCCTTTGATGAATTTAACGTATGCTCCACTTGGAGTGCTTCCATAGAAGGTGTCTCGTCTGGAGTTTCTATACTTCATAAATAACAGGTTAGATCAGGCCAAAGACTCATCTAGTCCCACCTTTTATTCTCACAGTGGCCAACCAGACACCTATGGGAAGCCCGTAAGCAGGACCTGAAAGGAACAGCACTCTCCACACTTGTGACTTGTATTTGGAGGCCTCTGACAGCACGAGGAGAGCACCACCAGCATCACAACCTTTTATCTCACTTTCTAATTTTCTTCCTCTGCGGCCCTTTCCCCACACAGGAAGGAGACCTTCCTTCCCTCCTTCCCCCAGCCACCTTTCTCAGCGTGCAAGCAGTTGCTGGTGCTCACACTGATCCAACCAAAATGTTGTGGGTTAAGGGGAGAGATGACAATTGAAGAGGCAATGAGGCCCATTTGAAAATGGACCACCACTGGATCCCAGTCCACTGTTTGAGAAACACTGCTTCAGTGCTACACATGGTCAGTGATACATCAATACAGTGGTACCTCTGTATAAGTCCGCCCTGTCCAGCATCCATTTCGGCGGACATCCATGGCAAACCAGGAAGTACTGGAACGGGTTACTTCTGGGTTTGCTGCTCACGCATGCGCAGAAGTGCAAACCGCTCCACGTGTGTGCACAGAGCCACGGTTTGTCGAGCGTCCTTTTCATCAAGCGTCCGGGGCTCTGGAATGGATCCCTGACCCAAAACAAGGTACCACTGTAAAGTGAACCTATCACAACTCACCACACTTTCAGGATAATATTAGCAATAGGTGCTATTTTATGACCATGCTGAAAGACAGCTATTGTCCTAAACCCTTGGCCTACCTGGCAGCAAGTCAGTATGCCAAGTTCAAAGTCATGAGGGTCAGCCCACACAAACAAAGTCCCACATCCAAAGGTGAGGAAACACAATTCAGGGTCAATCCAAGTAGCCAAGTCTGAAGTCCACCAGTCAGGATACAGTTCAGAGGCAAACCCAAAGCACAGGTCCAGGAGCATCCAAGTCAAGATCCATGAACATGGGCAGTTGAGCAGACACAGCACCTCAGCTCTGCTTCCCTTTTGTACTTTGCATGCTGACTGCAGCACCTGCGCTTGATGAGGAATCACACTTTTCCCCAGAGCTAGTGAGCCTCACCTGGCCAGCTAGGGAGCTGGGCTGTGGGCCCCTGCCTGCCTCAGCCTCCTAGAGCGCCCCTCCTGCTGCTCCCTCAGAGCCCACTGTGTTTGTGGAGACAGGAGCCCCTCTGGCTCTGGTGATGGGTCCTGCTGCTCTGGTTGCTGTGCATTGACCCCCATCCCCTCACTATCCTCTGCCACCCTGTGAATACTTCTTTCCCCATCCCCTGCTTGCCCTGGTGTGTCCCCGTCCCAGCAATCCCTCACCGGGATCCTCTTCCTCCTCCCCGTTGTCCTGCCAGTTCATGACAGCTACAACACAGTACAGTATAGCGTTACAGCATAATAGCAGTGTGATGTTATAGCACTATACTTCTATTTTGTTCCAAATAAAAGGTGGAACACTGCTTTAGTGATAATTTTAAAATTGCCTTAAAATGCAAAAATGAAGATGGCACCCACCACAAGGGTTATGGTGACTGTCTGTGCTGAGCTGCAAATGGCCTCACCCACAGCTGCTATGTCAGGCCAACTGGTCTGGACAGGACACAGTGGGAGAGACACATAGAAAAAGTGCAGTAGTCCTGATGGTATGCAAAGGTACTTGCCCTTCTGCTTGCAGCTTACAATGGAAGAGCAATAACTGGGTCGTGCTAGGAGCACCCTGTGCGTAAGTGACCTTGATGGAAGATATCATCACACTGGCAGCACTGGGTGGATTTGCCTTTGGTCTTTTTGTTGTAATTGACTAGAAGAATACTAGACTGGACAGCTAGACTGGAGAATGCAGCAGCTATACTGGTGACTGGGAGTGACTGCCGAGACCATATAACACTGGTCCTGAAATACCTACATTGGCTCCCAGTAAGTTTCCAAGCACAATTCAAAGTGTTGGTGCTGACCTTTAAAGCCCTAAACAGCCTCGGCCCAGTATACCTGAAGGAGCGTCTCCACCCCCATCATTCAGCCCAGACACTGAGGTCCAGCTCTGAGGGCCTTCTGGCGGTTCCCTCACTGCGAGATGTGAGGTTACAGAGAACCAAGCAGAGGGCCTTCTCAGTAGTAGTGCCTGCCCTGTGGAATGCCCTCCCATCAGATGTCAAGGAAATAAACAACTATCTGACTTTTGGAAGACATCTGAAGGCAGCCCTGTTTAGGGAAGTTTTTAATGACTGATGTTTTATCATGTTTTTAATATTCTGTTGGGAGCTGCCCAGAGTGGTTGGGGAAACCCAGCCAGATGGGCGGGGTATAAATATTATTATTATTATTATTATTATTATTATTATTATTATACAGCATATAATAAAATTGGGCTTCCCATTCATTTTTTATTTATTTTCTTTAAAATATTGTGACCACTCCCCAAGACCCAAGGCAGCATGCAACAAATATTAAACCCACAAATCACACTAAGATACAGATGGTTAAAAGAAGCAAACACCCAACCGTACATAAGAAGATGCAGAAAAAACTCATTCAAAGGTCAACTGCCAGAAGCTGTTCTGAAAAGTAAATTAGTTCCTATGCTCTCTGAAGGTCTAAGTGGTAAGGCCTCTAACTAGCTTCTGTCCTAATGTTAGAAAGAGATGAGAGTCCCTGGGACCCATCATCAAGAATGGTTTATGCCTATCTTTAGTCATCTTTTCAGCAGAAATGTTTCTTGATTAGCATGAGTTATGTACTTGTCTGAATGTTTGTGTCATATCAGCAGCAGCTGCCTCCACTCTGGGTTTGGCTGATGATATGTTAATGGTCTGACTCACTCGTTTTCAGTATTGTTTGAAAGTTTGGAGTACTGTATACAGATATGCAGAAAAATTACACAGCCATAACAAATTGAGCTCCTGTTCTGAAAATATCTCTCCAAAGATATTCCTCTGTACAGATATTTCTGGAGTCTGCAGACGTTGGTGAGATTGCCAAAAACAACACACAAAAACAAAATTGGGAGTGGTTAAAATAATGAATAAAGTCTACTGGTGTTGGATTTGAGTGCAAACAAGGGTGTGTATTTGTGTTACTGAAGTTCAATATTTGCACTACTGAAGTCCAAATCTTACAAGTCTTTTTATTTTCATGCAACTGACAAATTTCATGAACTGCAGTAGTTTTTTTGGCAGAAGTGGGATGTGCAGATAATTACATACAGTGTTTGCACACATACGCAGTTTGCTTCTTGTGCAGTCTGAGGAGCCCAAGACTGACAGACACAGCTGACAATCACTTGTCAGCACACATTTGCATATTTTCTACAACATTCTGATTATAATACCTTGAACAAAAGAGGACAAAATGCAAAATCCTGACTATTTACTAAAGGGAATCATGTCATGCAAGAAGAAGGGACTCCAAATCACATTTGGATGATCCAAGAAGCATCAAAAAATGGGAGTGCTTCTGCAGTCCCTGTGCTTGTCATTGGAAGCCCTTCCCTAGCTTGCAGGACCAATTGGAATTGTAGGCCAAAAACAGCTAGAGACCAACTAGATAGAATGTAGTTACAGATAGGTAGCCGTGTTGGTCTGCCATAATCAAAATAAAAAAAATCCTTCCAGTAGCACCTTTAAGACCAACTAAGTTAGTTCTTGGTATGAGCTTTCGTGTGCAAGCACACTTCTTCAGATACACATCTGAAGAATGTGTATCTGAAGAAGTGTGCTTGCACACGAAAGCTCATACCAAGAACTAACTTAGTTGGTCTTAAAGGTGCTACTGGAAGGATTTTTTTTATTTAGATAGAATGTAGTTAGGGTTGGGGGAGAAATTTGATTCAGTCCACATTTAAAGGCAAACCTGTCTAATTCACACTTTCTGAAACAATATGACAACCGAACTGTAACACAGCCCGCTTTTGAAATCTGTCCTTATATCCCAAGCTTGTGATGCAGTTCTCCAAGCAATGTTTTAAAAAACACGTAAATATTGGGTAAAATTGCTTGCAAAACGTTCACATTAGTCAAAACTGCATACAGTACAGACATATTTGCATACAGACAAATCTTTAAAAATGTAGTATAAACACCAACAATTGGGAAACACTTGCCTGCAAGCGCTTCAATTGGAGAACAGCCTTCACCAAAGGTGTCATGGGCTTTTTTTTTTTTAAATGATATTTATTAAAGTTTCAGAAAAGATTACAAAAATAAGAAAAAGAAAAAAGAAAAAAAAGAAAAAATACAAAATACAGAAAAATAAAAACACTTAAAAACAAATCAATCTTTCCATGTCTTATCTTTCGTTTACTTGTTTCCCTGACCTCCTCACACCTCCCTTTTTTGTATTCCAGTTCAGTTAGTTAATTCAGCAAATCCTTTCCCTCTTTGTTTTTATCTTAATCCTTTAACTTAATATATTATAACTTTAAATTCTCACCTGTTAACAATCCATTTTTACATACTCCTTTGTAACATTGCTGCTAAAACCACTTAACTTCATTCCGACATCATTCTAACATTCATTAATTTTGCAGTATTTCTGTAAATAGTCTTTAAATTTCTTCCAATCTTCTTCCACCGACTCTTCTCCCTGGTCTCGGATTCTGCCAGTCATTTCCGCCAGTTCCATGTAGTCCATCACCTTCATCTGCCATTCTTCCAGGGTGGGTAAATCTTGTGTCTTCCAGTACTTTGCAATAAGTATTCTTGCTGCTGTTGTAGCATACATAAAGAAAGTTCTATCCTTCTTTGGCACCAATTGGCCGACTATGCCCAGGAGAAAGGCCTCTGGTTTCTTCAGAAAGGTATATTTAAATACCTTTTTCATTTCATTATAGATCATCTCCCAGAAAGCCTTAATCCTTGGGCACGTCCACCAAAGGTGAAAGAATGTACCTTCAGTTTCTTTACATTTCCAACATTTATTATCGGGCAAATGATAGATTTTTGCAAGCTTGACTGGCGTCATGTACCACCTGTATATCATTTTCATAATATTCTCTCTTAAGACATTACATGCCTTAAGAGGGGTGGCTAACACCCCAGAGGACAGGATCACACTTCAAAACGACCTTGACAGATTAGAGAACTGGGCCAAAACAAACAAGATGAATTTTAACAGGGAGAAATGTAAAGTATTGCACTTGGGCAAAAAAAATGAGAGGCACAAATACAAGATGGGGGACACCTGGCTTGAGAGCAGTACATGTGAAAAGGATCTAGGAGTCTTGGTTGACCACAAACTTGACATGAGCCAACAGTGTGACGCGGCAGCTAAAAAAGCCAATGCAATTCTGGGCTGCATCAATAGGAGTATAGCATCTAGATCAAGGGAAGTAATAGTGCCACTGTATTCTGCTCTGGTCAGACCTCACCTGGAGTACTGTGTCCAGTTCTGGGCACCACAGTTCAAGAAGGACACTGACAAACTGGAACGTGTCCAGAGGAGGGCAACCAAAATGGTCAAAGGCCTGGAAACGATGCCTTATGAGGAACGGCTAAGGGAGCTGGGCATGTTTAGCCTGGAGAAGAGGAGGTTAAGGGGTGATATGATAGCCATGTTCAAATATATAAAAGGATGTCACATAGAGGAGGGAGAAAGGTTGTTTTCTGCTGCTCCAGACAAGCGGACACGGAGCAATGGATCCAAACTACAAGAAAGAAGATTCCACCTAAACATTAGGAAGAACTTCCTGACAATAAGAGCTGTTCGACAGTGGAATTTGCTGCCAAGGAGTGTGGTGGAGTCTCCTTCTTTGGAGGTCTTTAAGCAGAGGCTTGACAACCATATGTCAGGAGTGCTCTGATGGTGTTTCCTGCTTGGCAGGGGGTTGGACTCGATGGCCCTTGTGGTCTCTTCCAACTCTATGATTCTATGATTCTATGCCGTAAACTTCATACCTGTGGTCCATAACTGTTCCCAGTCAGCCATCATTATGTTATGTCCAACATCTTGTGCCCATTTAATCATAGCAGATTTCACCGTTTCATCCTGAGTATTCCATTTCAACAGCAAGTTATACATCTTTGACAAAATCTTGGTTTTGGGTTCTAACAGTTCTGTTTCCAATTTTGATTTTTCCACCTGGAAGCCAATTTTCTTGTCCAAATTATATGCCTCCATTATCTGATAATAATGAAGCCAATCTCGCACTTTATTTTTTAATTTTTCAAAACTCTGCAATTTCAATCTGTCTCCCTCTTGTTCCAAAATCTCCCAATATTTCGGCCATTTGGCCTCCATATTGAGCTTTTTCTGAGCCTTCGCTTCCATCGGTGACAACCACCTTGGGGTTTTATTTTCAAGTAGGTCCTTATATCTTATCCAGACATTAAACAATGCTTTCCTGACAATATGATTTTTTTAAAATTAATATTTATTAAAGTTTCACAGAAAAGGAATCACATTAATAAAAAAGGAAAATTTAAAAAGAAAAAGAAAAATACACAATACAAAATACAAAAAGGAAAAAGAAAAAACAATTAAAAACAATTCCGTCTTTTCATAACTTCTTTTACATTTACTTGTTTCCCGGACCTCCTCATACCTCCCTCTTTTGTATTCCAATTCAGTTTGTTAGTCCAGCAATTTCTTTCCCTCCTTTTTAGTCCCAATCCTTAATCCTAATATATTATAACATTAAATTTTTACGTATTGAAAAGCCACCTTGGGGTTTTATTTTCAAGTAGGTCCTTATATCTTATCCAAACATTAAACAATGCTTTCCTAACAATATGATTTTTAAATGCTTTATGTGCTTTGACCTTATCATACCATAAATATGCATGCCATCCAAATACATTATTAAAGCCTTCTAAATCCAAAATGTCTGTGTTTTCAAGAAGCAGCCATTCTTTCAGCCAGCAAAAAGCTGCTGATTCATAATAAAGTCTAAGGTCTGGCAGGGCAAATCCACCTCTTTCCTTTGCATCCGTTAGTATTTTAAATTTTATTCTAGGCTTCTTGCCCTGCCAGACAAATCTAGAAATGTCTCTCTGCCACTTCTTGAAGCAATCCATTTTATCCAAAATTTGCAATGTTTGAAACAGAAACAACATTCTAGGCAATACATTCATTTTTATCGCAGCAATACGGCCTAGCAGTGAAAGCTTCAAATTTGACCAGATTTCTAAATCTTTTTTCACTTCAGTCCAGCATTTTTCATAATTGTCTTTAAATAGATTCCCATTTTTAGCTGTCATGTTAATCCCCAGGTATTTCACTTTCTTAACCACTGTTAAACCTGTCTCATTCTGAAACCTCTCTCTCTCAATCTCTGTTAAATTTTTCTCTAAGACCTTTGTTTTTAATTTATTTAGTTTAAATCCTGCAACCTGACCAAATTCTTGAATCAGTTCCAAAACTCTTTTGGTACTAGATTCTGGCTCCTGTAATGTCAATACTAAGTCATCTGCAAATGCTCTCAATTTGTACTGTTTAGCTCTGACTTCAAAGGTGTCATGGGCTTTGAAGACACTCAAACTCAGGACGCAAGGGAGAAATGTGCTAAGAGGAAGGCACGCTTGGCAAATCCGCACCATGATCAATTCCCCCCCAGAAACCAATGTCCCCACTGTGGAAGGATGTGTGGATCCAGAATTGGCCTCCACAGTTTCTTATGGACTCACTTTAAAAACCGTGTTTATGGAAGACAATCTTACTTGGCCACGAGTGTTTGTCAAAGAAGAGGAAGAAGACAGACAGACAGACAGACAGACAGACAGATAGACATATTTATTAGGAGAAATTGGCACTAAAATGCTGATGAATTTTCATGGTTCTTTTTTTAAAAAAACCTGCAGTTTTCTGCAGAAATGTGAGGAACTGAATATAAGATTGGAAAAATAAGAAACTGAGAGGACAGAAATTGGCATATCCATCCAGCCCTAGCTGAAGTAAACTCTAGGTTTTGCTGGCAGTTAGTTATAGGCAGAAGGATCTTACTCATTCTCTCCCATGTGAAATGGCTGGTGCGTCTGGGATTTTCCCTCCTGTCTTTGCTTGTGCTAAGAGGTCGGCTTGATTTCATATGTTCTGCTAAGTAATACACAGCCAATGCCTCAAGGTCTATTTGTTCGTGTCTTTTCCCCCCTGCTTTTGAGAGACAGTACTTTATGCAATATGGGCTGAACTCTTTGAACTGGGTATTTCTGCCCTGGTGCCAAAAATCACACTAGATGCTCTTTCTGTCCCTAGTAGCACCCTAAAAATTTATGGAGGACAAGGCTGTCAGTGGCTTCTAGCACCAGCTGTTGGGAATAACAAGGGGGGAGAGTATGCTTTGCTTGTGGGCTTCCCATAGGCCTTTGGAGAATGGATTTTGAACTAGATAGGGGCTTGGTCTGGTCCAGCAGGGCTTTTTTATGTTCATAAAATTCTTTGACTCCAGTTCTCCTCACTTGGAGAGTAGCTTTTGCTCTCAGTGAAAAATGGTATATATTGCCCGTTGCTTTCAATAACAAAAGCATCAAAAGAAAATTGAATATGATGGAATGCAGTGTTTGTGCAACTGCACAATCTCTTTATTGGCACTATTAAACTTAATTTTTAAAGTCAAGAGGATAAAATCCAACTTCTGCCATTGGCCACTGGCCCTGAAGGGGTGTTGGTGGTCAGTCTATTGTTGAAGGCAGAAGAGGAGCAGTTTTGGGGACGTCTGAGAGGGCGGAGGATCTTGAATGCTGTTTTTCCCCTCTGTATTAACCCCGCTGACATATTTAAATAAATAAATGAAGGGGTTTTTACCTAAGTTTATTTGCTTGCAAAATTCCCCACGCTACCTTGCAAAATGGGACAGTCCCTTTTATATTAGCAACCTTCCTCCCCCCCCCCCCTCTGGATTGCATTCTGGTTTATCATTAAACAGTTCAGAATCTGCTTTGTCATCTCTTCCCCACATGACTCGAAAAATGTTTCCTGTAAACGGTCTTCATCTACTCTCTGTGTATAGACAGTTTGGCTGATCGGGTGTTTGTCATCGAGGCTGGTCACTGATCTTTTCTCCGCCAGCGTCAGGAAATTCAGCAACCGAGACAACATAGATTTGTTAGGATTTGGGAATGACGAGTTGATGTCATCAAAACCTGGCCAACCTCTGCCTGAAAGAGAAAACTCCCTGAAATGTACAAAGTTTACACAGATAGCTGATGTGTACAATGTGCTGTGTTATAAAACCAGTCTGTACAATGCTGCTTGCTTCACCATTTTGGGAAAGTTTGGGTGTTTCCTGTTCCCTTAGAGTGCTCAGCCATTCTGCCTCCAGCACTTTAGCCAAAAATAAGTGCAATTTTGGAGTTCTACTACTTGAAGTAAAGAATATTCTTTACTTGGTTCTATGGGACTGTAAAAATCTGGAGTGAAAAAGCATAGTCGTGTCTGACTCTTCGTGACCCCATGGACCAGAGCACGCCAGGCACTCCTGTCTTCCACTGCCTCCCGCAGTTTGGTCAGACTCATGTTAGTCGCTTCGAGAACACTATCCAACCATCTCGTCCTCTGTCGTCCCCTTCTCCTTGTGCCCTCAATCTTTCCCAACATCAGGGTCTTTTCCAGGGAGTCTTCTCTTCTCATGAGGTGGCCAAAGCACTGGAGCCTCAGCTTCAAATAGCTTTACAGTGGTACCTCGGGTTAAGTACTTAATTCGTTCTGGAGGTCTGTTCTTAACCTGAAATTGTTCTTAACCTGAAGCACCACTTTAGCTAATGGGGCCTCCTGCTGCCGCCGCACCGCCAGAGCATGATTTCTGTTCTCATCCTGAAGCAAAGTTCTTAACCTGAAGCACTATTTCTGGGTTAGCGGAGTCTGTAACCTGAAGCGTATGTAACCTGAAGCGTATGTAACCCGAGGTACAGTGGTGCCCCGCAAGATGAATGCCTCGCAAGACGAAAAACCCGCAAGATGAAAGGGTTTTCCGTTTTTCGATGCGCTTCGCAAGACGAATTTCCCTATGGGCTTGCTTCGCAAAACGAAAAAGTCTTGCGAGTCTTGTGATTTTTTTCGCTCCCCCCCCTTTTTCTAAGCCGCTAAGCCGCTAATAGCCTTTTAGCCGCGAAGCCTTTAATAGCCGCTAAACCACTAATAGCGCTAATCCGCTAATAGGGTTGCTTCGCTAGACGAAGAGACTCGCGGAACGGATTAATTTCGTCTTGCGAGGCACCACTGTACCACTGTACTGTAAATAGTTAGTAATACGTTATTAAAATGAGACACCAGAGGGCGATGCAGAGCTCTCCCCATCAAATAAGTGGGTAGACATTGTAGAAAAGGAAATGTTACGAACAAGAAACCAAATGCCTTGACATTTTAGAACAATATCAAAAAATATCGTTCCAAGAACTCTTAAAGAGTGAGTGCAGATCCTGCCAAAGACTCAAGATGAACTACTGTGCTCTGCAGGCTCAGGCCGCGGAGACTCCAGAGCAGCCCCATCTCTTTCTAGCAAAAAGAAGAACTGTGGCTCAGTGGCAGAGCATCTGTTTTGCCCAGCATCTCCAGGTAGGGATGGGAGAGACCCTGCTCTGAAATTGTGGAGAGGTGCTGCCAGTTGGTGTAGACAGTTCTGAGCAAGATGAACTGGTGTCTTGGCTTGGTATAAGGTAAGCATTCTACGTTACTCTGTCTTCCAGACTTCCACAGTACTGATAGGAATTGAACTTTTTTCATAAATATATATATATATTCCTGTACAGAAGCTGACCGGGCTGACCACTGATCAGCCCTCCATTGCACCTGAAGGCAGCAGGCTAGTTGTGCCATACCCTCCAACATTTCTCTGATGAAAATAGGGACGTCCTATTCCATAGTATGTTTTTATATAACATAATAGAACATTAAACATTAAAAACCTTCCCTATACAGGGCTGTCTCCAGATGTTGTATAAAGGTTGTATAGTTACTAATCTACTTGGCTGAGGGGTTGAATAACTCCGTACCCTCCAATGAAAATAGGGGTGTCTTACCACACCCTCCAGCATTTCTCCAATGAAAATAGGGATGTTCTAAGGAAAAGCGAGACATTCCGGGATAAAATCAGAAACTGGAACAGCTTCTGTAAATCCGTCCCTGGAAAATAGGGACAGCTACACAGCTGCAAATAAAACATTTTAAATGTGTTGTAAAGTGCAAATGCGACACTAGATGGTGATAGTGAGCTATGCCAAATTCAATGTATTTTTTCAAAAAAATAAAATAAAATTCAAAATTCATTTTCACAGTGTGTTTTTTTTTATATGGGTGCAAATTCCACCTTGGAGGGTCTGCATGACTGGCAGTGTGACCGACACAGCTCTGATATCAAACAGAGGAGAATGGGCAGGAAGCTTCAGAGCAATAGCCAGGGGATCTCCCACCACAGCCCTCAGTATCTGCCACCTGAGGCGATTGCCTCACTGTGTCTAGTGGCAGGGCAAGCCCTCCTGCCAGCAAAGCACACCTCCTATAATCCTTCTTTCTTAACAGGAGTTATTGGGGAAGAAAAGGTTATAGGAACAAGCCCACTTATAAAATAGAGCTTACTACTGCCAGCATATATGGTAGCTGCCAAGAACACAGCTAGGATCTTATACCAGGTGCTGTTCAGAAGATTAAACTCTCCTTTGAGAGATTACATATTCTGGGATGCCAGCTTGCTTTTGTTATCACAACAGTTCACCTAGCAAAGCCACTCAGAGCCTGGTTCGTCACGCACATCACACAACAGTACAGCATTATCACATTTTTATCTGAGTAACTTAAAACTTGCTGGAAGTTAATGCAAATGGAGTTTTCTGTTTCACACTAAATGATTGTGTGGACTAACTTGTCTTACTTGTCTATAATCCTTGTCTATAATATGGAGAGAACATGATAGTGCTAATTGCACTGTGTGCTTTGGCACAAAACCCATAATTGAAAGGCAAATGCTGGAGAAAGGCCTTTTATGTTACCTTTTTAAAAGGGCACATCCATAGCTTTAGAATGGATGTATGACTCTTACAAACCTAACTGCAGGATCCAGTACGTTTTGCAGGTTACGTTCATCGTGTTGCTAACTTTTCCAGAAGTGAAGATATTTACCAACCCTGCAGATATCAATTCTCATTTCTGCTTACATGTTTGCTTACATGTTTGCATATCTGAAATCTGTAAAGTTCTCTGCACATTTCATTTGTCCTTGCTCTCAACATTGCTGGTAAAAACAGTGGGGTGGGGTGGGGGGTTACTTTTTTGCTGCTTTTAACTGAAATGTTAACTACATATTTTAAATTTGTTCTTCGCCTATTGTCTACCCATCGCAACTCTCTGCCTTCGAATAGATTGTGCCTTCAGATAACTAAAGATTTGTTCCTAGAGTTTTATTCCAGAACCCCAGAAAATGGGATTTTTATTGGATTTAGTGGAATTTAGCCAGGCTCACTGGTTGCTTAGAATGAAAATTCAGATTAATGTGTTTGTCTTTGCATGCAAAGTGGATCAGGGAGTGGGGCTTGCTAGCTGATAAAAAGAGAGATAACTAGAATAAATCTCTTCGCTGTTTTTGATACTAATCTCCTGATGCGCATAGAACAACAACCTAGATAGTAGTGTGTTTCATCAAAACAGGACATCAGTTTAATCTCCCTCACTACGCAACCAGAGAAAGATTAGTTCAAATGGGAAAGGAGGAACAGCCTTCCTTCTTAATTCCCTACAAAGCCTTGACCAGGCTCCAGATTAACATCCCTCTCACAAAGCATCCTTCTGTTCCTTCCTATTTCACATTACTGCAAAGACAGATCTACACGCCTTCTTCTTCCTTCACAAATGTTTGTCAACTTCCAAGAAGACTGAAAGCAAGACTTCCAAATATGTCCTGAGCATCCAAAGCCCTTGGCTATGGTGCAACTATTCTTGAGTTATCTGGAATCACATCCGATCTATTTCTGGGTGGCTTTTGTTGTTGTTGAGTGTGGTTGTAGTGGTGACCAAATCCTTCATATTCCTTAACTTATGAGATATTCCATATTAAGGTTAAAAAAAAGGTAAAGGACCCCAGGACGGTTAAGTCCAATCAAAGGCGACTATGGGGCTGTGGCGCTTTTCTCGCTTTGAGGCCGAGGGAGCTGGCGTTTGTTCACAGACAGCTTTCCGGGTCATGTGGCCAGCATGACTAAATTGCTTCTGGCACAATGGGACACCGTGACGGAAACCAGAGTGCATGGCAATGCCGTTTACCTTCCCGCTGCAGCGGTACCTATTTATCTACTTACATTGTTGTGCTTTCGAACTGCTAGGTTGGCAGGAGCTGGGACAGAGCAACGGGAGCTTACTCCATCGCAGGGATTCGAACCGCCGACCTTCTGATCGACAAGCCCAAGAGGCTCAGTGGGTTAGACCACAGCGCCACCTGCATCCCTACGAGGGCCTGTTCACCCATATGAACCCCCTGTGTTGAAGGAACAGCTTTCCATGCCAATGGAACTGTCACGACAGTTCTTCACAAGACAAGAGAATAATTGAATAAAACTGGGAAACAATGTATATACAAAGAGTATATACACCCACATGCACGACTGGCCGACGAAACAGACTTCTAATTTGTTTCTGATGAACATTTCTCACATTTCTCACAAAGCAGCCAGTCCTCAGGGGAAAGCAGCAGTGATTAAATACTACTGAAAAATGGAGAGTGATCTTTTTCATCAACTGAGCACGGAGAAGCCCTAGTAATCTAAGCTGCTATGCTGTATTATGTATATGTCTAATTGGATATAAGCAGCCCCTCCCTCCCTCTCTGCCTAAGCCTTGCCCAAAATTGGAAAATGCTGATCACTTCTCCCTAGGAGACCCTTTCCACAAGGGTCAACATTGATGCCGAAATCCAGCATCGCCTGAGCTCTGCAAGTACGGCTTTCTCCTGATTGAAGTGCAGAGTGTTTGAGGACCGGGACATTCGCAGGGAAACCAAAATGCTTGTTTACAAAGCTATTGAACTACCAACCTTACTACATATGCTTGTGAAACATGGACCACTTATAAACGCCATCTCCAACTTCTCGAAAGGTTCCATCAACGGTGTCTCCAAAAAATCTTACACATCACATAGGAAGACAGGCAAACTAATATCAGTGTACTGGATGAAGCAAAGATCACCAGTGTTGAAGCAAAACAAAAGAGGTTTAAAGACTGTCTCAAGGCAAATCTTTAAAAATGTAGTATAAACACCGACAACTGGGAAACACTGGCCTGCAAGCGCTCCAGTTGGAGAACAGCATTTACCAAAGGTGTCATGGACTTGGAAGACACTCGAACTCAGAACGCAAGGGAGAAACATGTTAAGAGGAAGGCACGCTTGGCAAATCCACACTGTGATCAACTCCCGCCCGGGAACCAATGTCCCCACTGTGGAAGGATGTGTGGATCCAGAATTGGCCTCCACAGTCACTTACAGACTCATTGTTAAAACCATGTTTATGGAAGACAACTTTATTCGGCTATGAGTGATTGTCAAAGGAGATTATTTATATGTCTAATTGGATATAAGCAGCCCCTCCATCGCTGCCTAAGCCTTGCCTAAAAATGCTCAGGTTGCCATATATATATATCAAGACGTTCTGCCCCTCTGAATGGCTGCTGCCTCTCTGCCAGTGATAGCTGGTGCCTGCCCATTAAAACTGGTATAGTGGAAGGCAGGGAGGCCAACACTATAGGTAGAGCCAGAGCCAAGGTCAGTCAGAGACCCCATCTACACGATAAATTTAAAACACTAGCATACCCAGTGCTTTTTTCTGATGTCCACCATGGAGACATTAATTTTGCTGTTATTGCTATTTTTTTTGTATCTTTATATTTAGATCTCATTATGACTTATGTGGGGGTGGTTTAATTTTGTCATGTACCGTATGTTCTGGTGCATTTTTTATTTCTTGCTTAGGCCTGCTTTTGCTATACTTTTGAAATTACACAAATCCTTTCCTGCTGTACGCCGCCTCGTGTGGGGTTTTAAGTGTGGAAAGATTTCGCAAAACTCCTTCCTGCGGGTAGAAGCAACAAGGTCTCTTCCTGAGGACATTCTGGCCAGGCTGATCCCAGCTCTGCGCTGCTCCTGCCGACCTTCCCCAAAAGGGCACTATGATGTCTTCCCATGCCCTTTGAACCTGCCCTTGAGTCTGGGAGGAGCATCTCAGGCCTTTTCAAGAGGAGCAGAATCTGGGGCAGGAAACAGGGACAAAGGGTTCAGCCACTTGGCAACATCCAAATCACCCTCTCTGCCTCTTTCCAGCACATGAAGTTGCCTTCTGTTGCTCTGCGTTCGGCTTCCTGGGGTTTGGGAAGGAGGCGCTAAACTCTGACAGGATCCTGCAACACTCCTGCCTCTCCTGCCTCCTCTCCTAAGTCAGGAAGTGCTTGCCTGGCTTAGGAATGACTTCCCTTCTTCTCTTTCCATGGTTCATTTTGCATATCATAAATCCCTGCATATTTTACATAAACTAAACCATTCAGTATTCCATTATTACATCCATCAAAACTTATTTACACTGTTGAATTTCTCTTAATGCTGCCAACTTTTTCAAGTGTACACAATTTCCCCCCAGTCTTCTCTAAACGTATGTTCTTCATCTTATTCTGTATGTTAAGTCTGCAAGTGGTGCATATTCTCTCAGCTTAAGTAGCCATTCTTCTTTAGTTGGGACCTTGGTTTCATTTTTGGACAAACAAAACACGGGCCGCAGTAGTTGCATACATAAATAACCTTTCTCCACACCTGAGAATTTCCATCTGAATTATCCCCAACAAAAAGGACTCTGGTTTTTTGGGGGGAGGGGGAGTACTTTTAAACATTTTTTTCAATTCATTCTGGATTATTTCCTAATACTCTTTTACCCTTTTATAGGCCCACCACATATGAAAAAACATTCTCTCAACCTCATTACATCTCCTGCACTTATCTGATTCAGTTTTAAACATCTTAGCAAGCCTAGGTAAAGGTAAAGGTACCCCTGCCCGTATGGGCCAGTCGTGTCCGACTCTAGGGTTGTGCGCCCATCTCACTTAAGAGGCCGGGGGCCAGCGCTGTCCGGAGACACTTCCGGGTCACGTGGCCAGCGTGACGAAGCTGCTCTGGCGAACCAGCACCAGCGCAGCACACGGAAACGCCGTTTACCTTCCCGCTATAAAGCGGTACCTATTTATCTACTTGCACTTAAGGGTGCTTTCGAACTGCTAGGTGGGCAGGAGCTGGGACCAAAAGACGGGAGCTCACCCCGCCGCGGGGATTCAAACCGCCGACCATGCGATCGGCAAGTCCTAGGCGCTGAGGTTTTACCCACAGCGCCACCCGCGTCTTAGCAAGCCTACTTGGAGTTAATTACCATTTGTAAATCATTTTCAGGTAGTTCTCCTTCAAATAATAACATGCTGTAAATTTCATATTGCTTTTCCAAAGTTTTCCCCCAGAGATTAAAATCTATATTATGTCCTATATCTATTGCCCTGTGTGTCATAGAAGCTTCGACAAGCTCATCTTTGTTTTCCAATCTATAACAGATTGTACATTTTAGATAAAAGTTTTTCTTTATTTTGTAGAAATTCTTTTTCAAATTGAGAACTTTGGTCCGAAGTACCATTTTTCCTGTCTATTTTAAACATTGCATGTAACTGATCATATTGTACCCAGTCCATAACATGGCTCCTTACACTTTCCATTGATTTCAGTTTAGGTTCCCCCTCTGTAAAGTGCAGCAATTCCCTGTTAGTTGCCCACTGTCTATCCATATTGATTCTCTTAATTATAATAGCCATAAAGGAAATAGCCATAAAGGTGTTTTCCATTCCAGCAGATTTTTATATTTCTCCCCTGTTCTGTAATTTTTAAACTTCATTGGCTCTCAGTTGACATTTTTCACGTTACCTAACTAGAAGAACTACTAAAATAAAATATATATCTTGAGAAGATGGTTTTCTCAAGAGAAAATTTTGATTTCAGTAGTTCAGCTCCAGCATATGCTTATCTTTTTGTAATAGCCAAGGTGATTGCTTGAGAAACCTCAATTAAAAACTGAAATTCTTGAGATGAAGATGACTCAAAGACAAAGCAGGGAGTGGGTGAAGTCTCATAAATAGGCAGGCTGTTTGACCTGAAAATCATTAATCAATTAGCCGAAAAGATTTGGCAGGACTACAGTAGGATTAAACTATGAACCCTTTGAAAGGTGCACTTTGTTCCTGAAATGCTATCTGGTTCCACAGTGCCTGTGTCACTGATTTAGAAAACATCCACGTAGAGAGCAGGGGAGGCTAACCCTTTCCTGCAAATGGGGCCCTGCCCTGACCACCTCAGTCTGCCCCCAGCAAGCCCCATCTGCCTGACTTTTTATTTACAACCAGTTCAGGGGGTGGTACGGCCAATCAGGTTCTTCCTCCTCCTCCTTAGTCTTAGTGTTACTTGCAAAGGACTCAGCGGGGGGTGGGGGTGGGGGATGGGGAAGATGGAGATAAATCTAGAATTAGGCCCCATTTGCCTAAATGAGTTTTGCAAGTCTTCAAATTCATTGAGGCTCTGCACAACATGGTTATATTTCACATATATATTTCAGCATTGCTCACAGCATCTACAAGGTGGGTCTCTGCAAACATTGTGGACCAATTCTTGCTTCACCATTTGATCTATGTATATGCTATCACTGTTAGTTGACTTCAATTGGGTATGAAAACCTGAAGAGCATTTGAATCGCTGCTCAGAACTCCACCAAACTAAGGCATGATTGCCTTCCTTGAAAAACACACCCTGAAGTGTCTTGGTAGTTTCCACAAAAGGTGGAAAGAAATATATGATATGCCTGTTGAAAATTGGAATAAAAAGGATCACTGTTAACTAGCTGTGATCAGTGGCAATCTGTAATGAATTAATATGAAATTTTGGCATACAGTGGTACCTCAGGTTACATACGCTTCAGGTTACATACGCTTCAGGTTACAGACTCCACTAATCAAGAAATAGTACCTCGGGTTAAGAAATTTGCTTCAGGATAAGAACAGAAATCGTGCTCCAGTGGCGTGGCAGCAGCGGGAGGCCCCATTAACTATAGTGGTGCTTCAGGTTAAGAACAGTCTCAGGTTAAGAATGGACCTCCAGAACGAATTAAGTTCTTAACCCAAGGTACCACTGTATTTGGAAACTTGAAAAATTCTTATGGAGACCACACACACACCACCACTTGGCACACCATGGAACACATTCATACCCTCCAGCATCCAGATGAGGCAAATCAGGTTGCTAGTCGTTTTGGTCCCAAGCTCTTGAAAGAGCCAGCTGACTTGTACCAGAAATTGAGACCAAAAAACGGGCTCCTTTTTGTCCTGATTTCTGGCACAAGCCAGCTGACTCAAGCCAGAGTGCTGGACCAAAAAACAGGACATTCTGGGATCCAATCAGAACCCGGAATGGCTTCTGTAATTCCAGGATGTCTCGCTTAAATCAGGACAGTTGAGCGCTATGTACATTATGCAATTGTATGCAGGATTTAAGATGCACACATGACGTCCCAAGTTCACCAGCGCTATCAAAGTTGGCAAGCTCAGAATTGCCCCCCCCCATTCAAGAGAACAAAGCATCCAATGTGGAATTGTGTATCTCCCTCTCAGTCACCAGACTACCATCACCAGTTTCTCCTTCCATTCTACTAAAAATGCACCACCACAACCCATGGAAACACTTGACAACACCTTAAGTCACGAGGAAAGGGGTCTGGAAAGAGACACTCCTTTATGTATTTGGATGCCAAGCTTGTGTTCAGGGCTTTAAAAGTTAAGCCCCAACACAGCAAACTTATAACCTTTTGATATGATATTCTCTTATCAAAAGCTACTGGTTGAGTTGCCCCACCAAATTACACTTTGCTGAAATCTAGTCCATCTGCTGTGTCCATTTACTCTGCGATCCACCTCTCTTCCACTGATCCACAGGCCAAGGCAGTACAGTGGTACCTCGGGTTACATACACTTCAGGTTACATACTCCGCTAACCCAGAAATAGTGCTTCAGGGTAAGAACTTTGCTTCAGGATGAGAACAGAAATTGTGCTCTGGTGGCACAACAGCAGCGGGAGGCCCCATTAGCTAAAGTGGTGCTTCAGGTTAAGAACAGAGAACAAAGAAACACACCATACTGATCAGTGCTTTCCTTCTTAGAAAAATGTTTAGGGGTACTCTCATTTTCCTACTCATATTGAAATACTGCCCCTCAATGAGGCCAAACTTAGATTCACAAAATGTTTAGGAGTATGCGTCCCCCCTGCGTCTCCCCGCCCCCAGAAAAAAAGCACTGATATTGATAATATGCCACCACAGGTTAAGGTCTCGCTTTTCCTGTGCAGTGTGTGTGTGTGTGTGTGTGTGTGTGAGAGAGAGAGAGAGAGAGAGAGAGAGAGAGAGAAATAGCAGGCTGCCATTTCTTCCCAAAAGCCTAGTAAATGCTAAGTAGGCTTTGAGAAGGAGCCCTCATGCCTCCTTCCTAATGCTGCTGTCACCCCAGGAGTTGCTTTCGCAGCCCCCATCTGCTGGCCAGGAGAAATTGGGGCACCCCAGAATCAAGACAGAAGCTGTGACTGCTTTAGACATTATTCTGGGGTTGCCCCAGCCCTATAGGGACTGCTAGAAGGTAAGCCATTCACATTGCTTAAGGTACAGGTTGACTCAGTAGAACAGTGTGCCTTCAACCAGCTTATGTTGCTGGGTGGCCCAACTACTATGTAATCCGAACATATTAATTATTTGAACAGGGATATCTTGGCTGCAGCAATCTGAGCTGGATTTTCAAGACTGGACTATTATGTCAAGCTTCATTTAGTGTGGAACTTGGCTGCCCAGCTGGTGGCAGGACCGAGGTGAAAAGATCATATCACACCAATTCTATTCCAGTAACATTGGCTGCCTGCACGCTCCCAAGCCCAAGTTCCTATACTCTCTGCTCAGTCTTTTAGACTGACGTGTCAGCTGTAGAGACTGCTTTCAATTCATAGAGTCATAGAATTGCAGAGTTGGAAGGGACCCTGAAGATCATCGAGTCCAGCCCCCTGCAATGCAGGAATATGCAGCTGTCCCATACGGGGATCGAACCTGCAACCTTGGCATTATCAGCACCAAGCTCTAACCAACTGAGCTTTACCAAGATTGCAAGGCCTTTTCCATCATGTTCCAGTCCCACCTCAGGCTGCTTCTAGGCAAATGGGCACAACTGCCCTGTCTTCTTCCAAGAAATGTTGCTTTCACATCTCACACTTTTAAGTTATTTAAGATAGTCATCCACGGGCTTTTCTATTTGGTAACCTTTGCAAGGAGCTCACAGCGATCCACAAAATCTATTCATTCATCTTCATTCATACCATTTTGAATCAATCATATTGCACATAGCAACATTAGGAAGAGAACAGTGTACAAAATCTTCAAAATCATTAGATGAATTATGAGCAGGGAGGTCAGCCAGAATGAAATTAAATGCAGAAAAGAACATACAGAGATATTAACTGGCCTGTGCATACCTACTCATAAGTAAATTCTACTGAGTTCAAGGCTACTTCCAGATAAGTGGATATAGAATTTTAGCCTAAGAGCTTTATTTATGTGCATCCCAAATCATCCCGGGAGCTGCGGTTTGTGTGTCACAGAGCTACAATTCCCAGCAGATAACAGGGGACATGTTATATTCTTGAATCTTCTCTCTAGTCCAAATTCTGGTCACGGACATTCTCTCTAAGATGGATTTTACGTGAGCTCATCCCTAAGACAGCACATGGCACACCAATCTGCGAGGAATTCTCGAGTGCAGAGCCTACACGGTTAATATTTGCAGGAGCAGCCCACAAGTCCTTGCTGTTCCAGGATTGGCCAGAAGCGTTCTGCTTCACCCTATTTATCGCAGCATTTTTGCTGGAAGGTGCTAACGTGTTTGAGTGGCGGAGACAGAGAGACACCTGCGGCAAGCAGTAGCCCTCTGGGGAGGCAAAGGGAGGGTGCTTACCCCCCCTTGTCCCCGTGGCTGCCACAACCATGAGGGGCAGACATAAGGACACGTGGATTTTGCCCTTGCTCTTAGCTGGCTTAATTCAGCCAAATCTGGGACAGGAACAACAGAAGGTAAGATATTGCAGTACCATTCAGTGGGTGCTCAGACAGGAAGATAACCTGGGATCTGACAGCTCTTGTATCCTGGTTTGAAACCAGGCAGTATCGGACAGCAGGGTTTGGTGAGGACAAGCAACAGCTGCCTAGTGATTTATATAACATAATGCTCTCTGCACCATCAAGCACCCCTTATGAATCTGCAGCCAGTGGGAACCAACCTGATCTGGCCTGCGTAGGGACCAGAGATTCCATACCACAAAATTATGAGCAGAATGGCAGATCCCAGTTTATATTCAACTCCTCTCCCACAATGCCTTTGAAACTGTGTCTCTAGATCAAGGTATGTATTTGAGCCTATATTGTTGTGGGCATTGTCAGAGGACAAAGGGAGTGCTTCTTTTAGCTGTGTAAACTCGCTGCTTCTTATCAAGTGGTGAAAGGAATGGAGCGCATTTTATGATCAGCCTGTCCCTGCGCTGTCCCCCTTCTTCCCAGGCATGGGAGCTGGCAGGCTGTTTCTCTGTCTTGCTCAGCTAGTTTCTGAACAGAAATTTCACGTTTTCCAGGATGATTATATCAGTGTGATCTTGTGAATTTTGACCTGGATGCTGCTGGGCAAGCGCTTTACACGATAAGACACCTCCACGGAGGCTGATCCTATCAGCGACTACTAGTTACGACGGCTATATCTGATGTCCAGTATCAGAGGCAGCATGCGTCTGAATGCCAGTTGCTGAGGGACATGAACAGGAGAGGGCTATGGAGGTTCACGTTCCGATTGTGGCATTCCCAAAGGCAGCAGGCTGCCCACCACGAAAACAGAATGCTGGACTAGATGCAGTGGCGTAGCGTGGGGGGTGCCAGGGGTGCCGGCCGCACCGGGCGCAACATTTGGGGGGGGCGCATTTGGCCGGCCCTCCTGGAGGAAGCAGGAACCCCACTGTCCTCGGACCTCCTCCGAAGGCTGGCGGTGGGGCGGAGAGACCTCCTCCCCGCGCCAGCCTTCGGAAGGCTGCTCCGAAGCCTGGCGGTGAGGCGGAGAGACCTTCTCCCCGCACCAGCCTTCGGAAGGCTGCTCCGAAGCCTGGCGGTGGGGCGGAGAGACCTCCTCCCGCCGCCAGGCTTCGGAAGGCTGCTCCGAAGGCTGGGGGCGGGAGGAGGGCTCTCCGCCCCACCGCCAGCCTTCGGAAGGCTGCTCCGAAGCCTGGCGGCGGGAGGAGGTTTCTCCGCCCCACCGCCAGCCTTCGGAAGGCTCCTCCGAAGCCTGGCGGTGGGGCGGAGAGACCTTCTCCCCGCGCCAGCCTTCGGATGGCTGCTCCGAAGCCTGGCGGTAGGGCGGAGAGACCTTCTCCCCGCGCCAGCCTTCGGAAGGATGCTCCGAAGCCTGGCGGTGGGGCGGAGAGACCTTCTCCCCGTGCCAGCCTTCGGAAGGCTGCTCCGAAGCCTGGAGGTGGGGCGGAGAGACCTTCTCCCCGCGCCAGCCTTCGGATGGCTGTCCTGAAGACTTGTGGTGGGAGCAGTGGCGTAGCGTGGGGGGTGCAGGGGGGCCTGCTGCACCTGGCGCAACATCTGGAGGGGGTGCGGAAGAGACTCGAGTGCTAAAATCCACGGGTTAGGGGGCGCAAATTACTTGCCTTGCCCCGGGTTAGGGGGCGCAAATTACTTGCCTTGCCCCGGGTGCTGAGAACCCACGCTACGCCACTGACTAGATGGGCCAGAGGAGCATAAACCTAGGGGCCTGCCTTATACTGAGTTCGACCACTGGTCCATCTAGTTCAGCATTGTCTACTCTGACTGGCAGCAGATCTCCAGAATTTCAAATGCGGTTGTGTGTGTGTATTCCCAACCTGGTCAGATGGGTGGGGTACAAATAATAAAATTATTTTATTCTACCTGGAGATGCCAGGGATTGAACCAGAGACCTTCTTCATGGTACAGCAGGTGTTCTGCCACAGAGCCATGGTCCTTTGTCCAATCCAGCAGGGTCCTTCTTACATCCTTAGGTTCTTGCCAGGAATGCTATAAATACCCATTTGTCTTATTGTGAACCTCAGAAGATCAACCTCACAGGATAGCTGCGATGATAAATGACACTATGGTTGCAAAGGACCCAATGTGAATCTCATCCCCCAACTCCTAACTGATATCTGAATCCCTCCTAGGGCAGGAGAGGAACCCGGAGATATAGTGCTGCAGGTCAGGTGGATCCTCTGTAGCACGGAACTTTAATCTCGAGCAGGGAAAGGGGGAGCTGCTGTCTAAAGCACGGGAGATGGATGCGACTCGTGCACCAATGTCATCAGTCCAAAGGACAAGGTTAGGCAAGATAGGATAGGTCCCATGTGACTTGTTTACTCCCAGGGCTATCTGCACAGGCAGATAGTGTGGCAGAGATGTGAGAAAAACCTCAGTGACATCTTATTATGAATAAGAAAGCCACATATAATCTGCCTAAAAAGGGGAAGCACAATAGCCACTTTGTTGCTGGTCCATTTAAAGCAGTTTCTGCTCATACCTGCACCGATGCACAAGACCAACTTGTATGGGTCACAGAAAGATGGAGGGGAAGCATTACCTAAGTGCAAAAACAAGTGGTGTGAAAATATTAAATCACCATTCCTAGCTCAGCTGGTAGAGCACGAGACTCTTAATCTCAGGGTTGTAGGTTCAAGCCCTGTAAGCAAAATATTCCAGCATTGCAGGGGGTTGGACTAGATGACCCTCGGGACCCCTTCCAACTCCATGATTATATGTTTCCATTTCTCTCCAGAACAGCAGCTGTGAGGCGGGGTGGGGAGACTTTGGCCCTCCAGATGTTGTTGCACTACATCTCCCATCAACCCCGGCCAGCGCGGCCAGTATCAAGGCCAATGGAAGTTGCAGTCCATCAGCAACTGCAGGGCCAAAGTTGCCTCATGCTTGCTGTACAAGATGCCCATTGGGGCCCATGCCAAGCATACTTGCTAGGAGACAGGCTGCATTGGATTCAGTGGGGCTTCCGGCAGAGCAAACACATTGGATGGTGCTGCAGAGGCACAAAGACATCGTCACTTTTATTATGGGAAGGAAAGAGAAGAGCTTCCAAACCTGTTGCTCCCAGTCACAAATACATCTAGCCTAGGTAGACTGTTCCTGTCCTGTTCCCGTTACAGCAATCTACTGTGCAGACTGATGGGATTTGCAATCCACAGCATTTGATGGAGAAACGGCTTGCCAAATGCTTCCATATACCCCTGCCCTCTCAAGGCTATCTTTAAAAGCCAAGGAAATGACAGTGCTTCTCCAAGCTTTTCATTCCTGTGGTCTGTATTTCAGCTGTTTACAACGGTTGAAATATTTGTCCATCTTTTGTGGGTTCGCTGGCCAATGCTATTTTTACCTTTGTACCTTCTACCGCTACTTAATAACTGGTCTCAGAAACTGACTCCTCTTGTTCTGTGTCTTCGTATTTTTTGTGTGATGTGCCTTT
The DNA here is from genome assembly GCF_964106645.2 of Podarcis pityusensis. Lineage (NCBI taxonomy): Eukaryota > Metazoa > Chordata > Lepidosauria > Squamata > Lacertidae > Podarcis > Podarcis pityusensis. The sequence continues at coordinate 64,215,776 of NC_138029.1, forward strand.
GGTTTGTTTAGAGCCAAAAGACGTACACAAGTGTTAATCCCCCTCCACAGTTAACATTCCCCTTCCTATCCCACGGCTGTAATCCAGGACTTGACTTGGAACAAAACTTCGAATGGGAACAAATCTGGGTTGGCCTGCAGTCAAGGGGACCCGTCTCTGTCATCCAGCACCTGTCCCTGCAAAGTGGAAAAGCAAAACAGCTTTAGCAGTGCTTGATCTGTGGCGTCTGATGCAAATAGATTTCCTCTCTCCTGCAGTGAACCAGAAGTTCAGAGGAAATGAAGCGTACCGATCAGAGCCTAGTAACCATGTGTTTCTAGGTGACCATCAAGAGATAAGTGGTGGGGGCAGTTCTTCAGTCACCAATTATAAACTGCTCTGACATAGGACATTGCTTTATATCGGTCCAGACCTGTATTGATTGGAGCAGGAGTGCCAGCTTGGGTGCCCAGAGCTGTGGCTGTCATGCAGTGTGCCTGGCCCTGGCACTGAAATTTGTGGGTGCCTGGCCCCTTCATGGGCACCCAGGGCCCCAGGAAGTTGGCATGTATGACTGGCAGCACAGCTCTCGAGAGTTTCAGCCCAGGATTTTACCCAGCCCTACTCAGAGATGCCAGGAAGTGAGCCCAGGACCTGCAAAACAGGTGTTCTACCACTAAACTTTAGCTCTTCCCTTCTTCACCACTGAGGATGGAATATATTTTCAGTGCCCAGCACCAGAAGGGTGTGCCCACCCTACTGTATTTATTTCATCTTTCATTATACACTTCCTCTAAATACATTCATAGGTTTGTCAACACCTCTGCTTGGAAGATGCTCCTGTGCCTTTTTGCCAGCTCTGAAGAAGGGGGAGTTCAGCAGGGATGGCTTCTCTTATCTCTACATCAGACACACTGGGCATTTGCACCCGAGCCATTGTGCATTCGCTGAGCTTGGGAAGGGGCAGACACAGGCAGACTCTCTTCCATGCACAGGGGAAATCTGGGCCAGCCCTGATGTTCCCGAGTCCCTGCAGACAGAGGTGCTGTTGTCAGCCCTGCAGTGTTTTGTATTGTAGAGCTAAGCTGGAAGTCACTGAAGAGCTCACTGCCACCCATTTAGACTGTGTGGGATGACTGGTTCTCATACTACTCTAGAGGTAGGGAATCTTTGGCCACTTCAGGCTGCATTCTCTTCTGGGCAATTTGCCAGAGGCCACATGCCAGAGGAGAGCAGGGCAAGAGCCCAAAGTGGGAGGGACAACCAATATAATCTTTGCACAGTAGGCTGCATTCTGCACATGCTCACACATCCCCCTCTAGCTAGGCAATCGAGAGTTGTTTTCAGAATTCTAGGGCACAGTTTAGCCAGGCAGAAACACTCCAGGATAAGGCGAAGCAAGACCAGTAGAGTCCCGAAGGCTAGGTAAAAAGACCTGCATGGAACATTTGGCCTGAGGTCCCCCTCCCCTGTTGTGGTCCGATCTCCTTCCATGGTATGGGCATCCGGGTACACTTGTGGAAATGTATATGAGCTGTCAAAGCAGCTCTTAGAAAAGCCCTGGTGCAGATCTGCATTCCAGAGTATCTTCTTTCACCTCCTTATCCTTCTTCAGGTAGAGTCTCTCTTGTTTCCCTCCAGGTGGACTGCTACAACACGAAAGCAGGAACAATCTACGACTATGGGGCTCTCACCATAAACGGTGATGAGTACATCCCTTTCCAGCAGTACTCGGGGAGGATGGTCCTCTTTGTCAATGTGGCCACCTACTGAGGACTCACAATGCAGTACCTTGGTAAGATTCTCAGCTAGGAAGAGAAGCCTAGCTAGCAGCACATGCCCTAGTGGTGGATACTTTCAATAAGAGGCACTAGACTTCCAGCAATGTCAGAAGCTGAGAGAGCCTGTCTCTTAAGCCCAGAAGCATGAAGACTAGCTAAGATTATTTGGTAGGGATGGAAATAATCTGTTCTGTGATACTTTCCTCTTTATTATTGTGTCACGTGCAGCAGATGAGATCTGGCCTAAGCACAGGTTCCGAGGCTCAACCCAGGCATATCTACACTTAGGCAGATTTGCCTTTCCCTTGGGAGATTCAGGACAGATAAATTACTCCTTCAGCGCATCATTAATTTATGCAGCAATTGCTACCAACCTGGATGCTTTAAAAGAGGATCGGGCAAATTCATGGAGGAGAAGGCTATCAGTAGCTACTAGTCATGATGGCGGTGTTCTGTCTTGATGGTCAGCAGTGATACTGCCTGCTGAATACTAGTTGCCAGAAGCATAAGGAGGGGAGAGTGTTATTGTGCATTGGTCCTGCTTTCTCAGTTCTATGGGTATCTGGTTGGCGACTGTGAGAACAGCATGGTGGACCAAATGGACCATTCTTGGAGGTTCATCTCCACAACGCAATGTTCAGAGATGCCACGCTGCCTCTTGTTGACTTTAGGATGGCTCCGTCACATAAGTATGCTTTGAGCCAAGTATTTTATTGAGCTAAGTCCTGCAGGTGACTTCTAGAGGGATAGCCAATAGTATTAATTCTTTTGGCACCTTAAATGGTAACCATTTTTATTGTGGCATAAGCTGTCACCATCAGAAGTGTGACCCTCAAATGGCAGGTATTTGGTGTAGCTGAAATTGCAGCGGAATGCAGGGACTGTGGCAATTCAATTAGAGTCTGAATTGGGATTTTGCTCTGTTGGTGATTATGTTGCAGAACTGAATGCACTACAGAATGAGCTGCGAAATCATGGACTGGTTGTCCTAGGTTTCCCATGCAATCAATTTGGAAAACAAGAACCTGGCACGAACGCAGAAATCCTTCCAGGACTGAGGTGAGTACACCTACTGCATGACTTGATGGTTATACCAGGTAACTCTACACTGCACAACTGGCTAATTTAGAAAGCCTCTTGTCTTTAATGCTTACAGTTGCTCACTATCTCCTTCTCCTGTGGCTCTACCATGTACCCCAGAGCAGACTCACATGCATGTACAGTGGTACCTCGGGTTACATACGCTTCAGGTTACAGACTCCGCTAACCCAGAAATAGTGCTTCAGGTTAAGAACTTTGCTTCAGGATGAGAACAGAAATCGTGCTCCGGCAGCGCGGCAGCTGCAGGAGGCCCCATTAGCTAAAGTGGTGCTTCAGGTTAAGAATAGTTTCAGGTTAAGAACGGACCTCCAGAACGAATTAAGTACTTAACCCGAGGTACCACTGTATTGCTAATTTTCACTTCTCTTCTCCTTCTGGCAAGAAGGTGGGGCAGGCAACACTCTTTGATCTCAAGGGAACTTACCTACACTTCCTTGGAAATAGTGATTGCGTGGGAGCAGGGAATGGAAAGGATATTTATGGCTGGGCAGCAGGGACTGTGCCTAATAGATTCTGAGCAGGGGCCAGGAGGCTGTCCTCTGAACAGAGTAGAAACTTTTCCTTGTTGTAGCCTCTCTGAAAAAGAGCTGGTTAAACTTGCTCCTTCTGTTCCAGATACGTCAGGCCTGGAGGAGGTTTTGTCCCAAATTTCCAGCTCTTTCAGAAAGGAGATGTGAATGGGGATAAAGAACAGAGAATCTACACCTTCTTGAAGGTTTGTATCGGCTCCTTTGAACCTCTACCACGTCTCATCCTGGCTCATTAAGGGAAATAGCTTGGAGCTAAGGATTCCGCAAACAGAACTCCGCTCCGATGATGCTCCCACTGACAGAAGGGGGGGGGCAATTTCTAATCAATTTATTCCTTTCCCCTTGTGCCCCCACTAAATCTTCTCCAACGGTTGACCACTGTGAGAACAAGGACACTGAATTGCCTTTGGCCTGATTCAGCAGGGTTCTTATAATCAGGACTGGGGTCTCCTATAAAAGAGCTTAAGAGATGGAGCAGGGGTCCATAAGGGGAAATCAGTGAGACGTGCCTCCCTTTCTCTCCCTCTTCTGCCAGTGTGGGTATCCAATGGACATAGGTCCCTCCCATAAATAGATCATGGCCCTCCCATTAATGGAAATGTAACTCGGGACCCAAGAAAGTAAGTTCTCTTTAAGCAAATGCCAGGGGTGAGGCTGCCAAGAAAATTACAAGTTTTTAGATAGGCAAGCACCTATGTGGAACGTGGCAGAGAGAAAAAAGCAGCTGGGAGGGGGAGAAATTTTAAGCAGAAAAGCAGCTGGTGAGGAGGGGTTAAGCGCCTTCTTCCCTCCTGAATGGTATTCATTTAAGAACAAAACAGGTTGCAGCATCATTATCCACTTGCGGATAGGGTAGTTTGGCCCTTTATTAGGCTCAAAAGTCACTGTCAGGAAGTACCGTATTTTTCGCTCTATAAGACGCACTAGACCACAAGACGCACCTAGTTTTTGGAGGAGGAAAACAAGAAAAAAATATTCTGAATCTCAGAAGCCAGAACAGCAAGAGGGATCGCTGCACAGTGAAAGCAGCAATCCCTCTTGCTCTTCTGGCTTCTGGGATAGCTGTGCAGCCTGCATTCGCTCCATAAGACGCACACACATTTCCCCTTACTTTTTAGGAGGGAAAAAGTGAGTCTTATAGAGCAAAAAATATAGTACATTTCAGACTCCTCTCTTCCTGTTCACAGTTGCCTACATCTCCCCTACACCACTACAGCAATGACGAAAAGCTTGTTTTTATACTTCTTAAAGCACCTTCTCTCAAATGGTCTCCATTTCTAACAACAGCAAAGTAAATAATGCTTTTCTTTCTCTCTCTGGTAGAACTCCTGCCCGCCTCCTTTAGAAAGCTTTGGTGACCCCAAGAAACTTTTTTGGGAACCGCTGAAGGTCCACGATATCAAGTGGAACTTTGAGAAGTTTTTGGTTGGTCCAGACGGGAAGCCTGTGATGAGGTGGGCACACAGGACCAACATTGGCACTGTGAAGAGCGACATCCTGAAATACATGAGAGAGCAGCAGAACCTGTCAATGGGCTAGAGGTCATGTAGATGTAGAGAAATAAGATGGGAGGGGTGGGGGTGGGGAGACCTGTTGCTTTATCCAGAACCAGACATTTAATCCTCAAATCACAGAAAAAGAAACTGAACTTCCTTTGACCAAAAGCAAAAGGTTAAGAAATAATGTTAAATATGTACTAGTTTATTCAAAATCAGACTGCAGCCCTTCCTCGACTGACCTATTTTTCCAAACACACTTTGGAAGAGAAAGTGGGCCTCAGCTTTCCAGTACCTCTCTAGGCTTCGCTCCTACCATGTTGTAAGTGGGATCTCTCCCTGCCATCACTCCAACTTTGAGCCCACCATAGCACATTGGTAGCATTGCAGGGAGGTTGACGAAGACAACCCTTGGGGTCCCTTCCAACTCTACAATTCTGTGATCAAAGCTGAGTACAGTGGTACCTTGGTTCTCAAACTTAATCCGTTCCGGAAGTCCGTTCCAAAGGCGCGCTTTCCCATAGAAAGTAATGCAAGATGCATTAATCTGTTCCAGACTTTTAAAAACAACCCCTAAAACAGCAATTTAATGTGAATTTTACTATCTAACGAGACCACTGATCCATAAAATGAAAGCAATAATCAATTACTGTACTATAAAATAAGTAAGACAGTCTTATAGGTGATAAAAATTAAAATTAATTTTTTTTTACCTGCACTCTGATGCTAGTCATTGTTTGGATGGGGGGCTTTTATCCATTTCCATAGTCACACAATCAATCAATCAATCAATCAATCAATCAATCCATAGCTGAACTGGGTTCCACACAGTCACAAACCAAATTAACCAAAAAAGCTTCAAAAACAAAAACGCAAAATAAATAGCAAAAACAAAGTGCCAAACTTAATCCATTCCAGAAGTCTGTTTGACTTCTGAAATGTTTGAAAAGAAAGGCTCTGCTTCTGATTGGTGCAGGAAACAATAGCCGACAGCCGCATCGGATGTTTGGCTTCCAAAAATTGTTCGAAAACCAGAACACTTACTTCCGGGTTTTCGGCGTTTGAGAACCAAGGCATTTAAGAACCAAGGTATCACTGTATATTACAACACACAAAGTAGTCTTTTGGTTTTGATACTACGACATTAAAAGCATGGGAGGGACCTCTTTCCCCACTCTTTGTTAACATATTTATATACAAATATATATTCAGCAGTCTTTAGCCATCAGGCTTTATAAGTCAAACCACACTCACTTCTATCTATAGAACTCAATTATGCCAATTTATGGTGGCATAAGCTTTCACAGACTAGTGCTTCCGCCAGGGCAGCCAACACGGTGCTCTCCAGCGCTTGTTGGGACTAAAACTTCCACCAGTCCCATCAGGCATGGCTAATGATCAAGAATGATAGGAGTCATATCCCAACAAGATCTAGAAAACATCATATTGGTTGCCTCTGGTTCACATCACTGTCAGGTCTTAGAGATCTTTATTTGCAACCCTTTGGTATAAGAACCCAACTCACACTGCTCCTGTTAGGGATGGGCAGATCTTTTGCTAACAGATGGGATCCCCATTTTGGATAGCTCTGGATAAAGCACAGCCCACCTCCCTTCCACAGCAAACTGAACAGACCCTCCCAGGCTGAGAGGTTATGCTGACTGAAGTTTCTCAAAGATGGCACTGCTTCCTCCGAGTGTGGATGACAGGAGAGAGGGATCTGGGGACAAGATGATGCATCAGTATGAAGGTTGGGTCTGAAAGCTCCCAAAGGGTGGACCTAGCCCAAGGCTGCGAAGGGACAGTGGAGCAGCTCTTCTAGTGCATTCGTGCTGCCCCACAACTCAACTTTGCAGAGATGCAGTCTTTCTGATCAGCCCCACGATCCTAGCCTCTTTTGCTTCCACACCCACCCAGTGTATGAAAAACTGCCTAATAATAATAATAATAATTAAAAAAACAGCAAGCACTCAATGCAACTTGTGAGAGACTCTCCTTTAAGCAAGGGTGCAGATCTGGTGGCAATACAAGATGTGTGTTCCTTGGAGAATTTGAATCCTCTAGCTAGGTTACAGTCTTAACAAAACGGGAGCTTGTCTATACAGCCACTAGCATTCTCACTAAGCCAAGGCCCTCCACATCCATCCCAGGCAGCACAGACAGTGCTCAGGGATTATGGAAACTGTGGTTCAGCAGCATTTGGAGGGCCACAGGTTAGGCACCCCAATTTATAGGGTGCCTTTAGAGGGTACGGAAGCCATTCACACAATGATCCTTTATGACAACTCTAAGCTGCGTCAGTATTCTTCCCATACACAGAGAGAGGCTTGCTTAAGGCAACCTAATGAGTTTGCTATTTAGGTGAAAATGGAACAGAAAGGGTTTCTGGTTAGAGCTCATCCTTTTTTGCTCTGTGTTACCATACTAAAAACTGCCCCTGTTAAAGAAAAGAAACCAGCTTCCCCACTGCAAAACTGTGTTATAGCATTAGAATCTGACATCCTGAATCCATTCTGTATCCAGATGCCCTGGTTGAGGCAGTTTCCCCTTGGTGTTCACTTCATCATGTAAATATAGATTCAAAGAGAAGATAAAACACACAAGCACACAACACACACACACACACACACAGAGAGAGAGAGAGAGAGAGAGAGAGAGAGAGAGAGAGAGAGAGAGAACTTGGATTTTCTCTTTCACTTTTTGCACTGTGGATCAGGGGTAGCTAACCAGTGGCTGAACTACAACTCCCATCACCCCTGATCCCATAGCCCATATTGCTTGGTGCTAATGGATCTAACATCCAGAGGACTACTGGCTCCCCATCTATGATGTGCAGGGAATTATTTCTTACAGATGATGAAGGGAAATATCCAGCACCCTGACACTCATCCTCTTTTCATTTATGGCAATCCAAAAGGCATCTAATAAATAGCTCCGGATAGCACAAAGACACATTTCACTTCGACATAACACTCCAGGGACTGTAGATCACAGGAGGGGAGGGGGGAAATCACACTTTATTAGGAATAGAATAAAATTAATATATATAATTAATATCATTTTGCCGAAACAAAATGTCTCTAACATTTATACAATAGGAAGATCGACAAGCAAAAATACTAGGTGTTACTATTTAGAGTGATGTGTACAGTAAATTCTAATCAGGCTTTCCTTCACCTCTTTCTTTCCTATGACAGAAAGAAAAGGGGGGTTACAAGTGCCCCCGCCATAACATCTGTTTTTGGGGTGGTATGCATTGATCTTGCAATGTAACATTTTGTAAATTGTTATTCTTTCCCTCTGTGAGGACAAGAAAAAAGGACCATCCTTTATGGTTACTTCCCAAGGAAAGAGTTTTCCCTGCCGAGTTTGATGGCATTAACCATCTGAGCAGAGGCATACCTAAGTTCCCGGGCACCCCTGGCAAGGAACTCTATTGGCCCCTCTGAAGCCAGGAGATACCATGGACCAGAAACTCAAAGAGTTTGCCTTTCACGCTCCACTACTGACTTCCTTTGTGGCCATCAGGGTCAAGTCCACTTTGCTCAGCTTCCCTACCACCACCTCCTCCACTGATCTCTCTGTTTGCCTACCCGACTTTCTTCCACCCTCCACTCACTGCTTCCTCTTCTGCTTCCTTCCTTTTCGCTCCTCTTGCAACTCATGTCTTTCTTCCCTCCAAGCTCATACCGGGGGCCTGCCGAGGTGCCCAGAGCAGTCTGTGCACCTTGTCCAGCCACCCAAAGCAGTGGAGTGGCAGCCCAGGGAGCGTGCCAATGGGCAGAGCGCCAGAGTGGAGGGGCACGATTTTGGTGCCACCCTGGGCCTGCAGCCTTGGCAAGGGCCAACCTGGCCAACCCCTGATACACCCCTACGTTGGAGTATTCCAGTTATTACAGCAGCATGTAACAAGCCATTTGTACCACCTCTTGCATAGCACACTTTGAAAGAAATGTTTATGACAATTAGGTTAGCTGGATCAGCATTTCAAAACAGTTTTTTTTTTTTAAAGCAATCTGTGGTTGAAACAAGTGTAGGTTTTACAGAAATGTCAAAATAAAGGGCACCTTTGTTTCCTTAGGGATTATCATGCTGAGGAACAGTGAACAGTGGAAACCTTACTGACCAAAGTCTTTGCAGGTTTTACAGACTCTGCCTCAGCCACTTTCTATATGCACTTATTTTCTTTTTCATCCTACCTATTCACCGTATGGTGCACCCTCATAATTAATTTGTCTCTTAAAAAGCAACAACCATCACTTCCCTGTATTTCATCTTTCACTCATTCACATTCAAAGGTCCCTCCCATCTTAAAATGAAGCCTCGCCACTTCCACAAGGATGCTGCTGCTTTGTTGGAGAAACCAGCCTCCGTGCGAGGAGGAGATTGGGGAAGAAACCATATATCGAGCCAGTGTGCAGAATGCCTATAGAAAGCTGAGCCCCAATTGCATCCAAGCTGTTCCATTATGCCATCAATGCTCTTTTAAGAGTAACACAGCTGACCACAACACATGCAATTGGTGGCCACACAGCTGTGATTCCTTCCGACTCATGTAAAACAGTGGTAACATCAGCAGTACCACTTATAGCAGAGTTTTTAAACTTTGATTTTATGCAACACATATTCCTCAAAAGCCTTTGCTGGTCACTATTGCCCTGCACCAGGAGTGCAACTCTTCTTCGTTTTTTTTACTAAACTACCACATTTACAGCACAACCTTATTCTGGAGTGAATCCCACTGGCCTCAAGTGGACTTACGCCAAGGAAAGTGGATTGCAGCCAAAGATTAGCTATTCTCGTTAGCACATCCAGTCCATCAGGAATCATTTAAAAACTGCCTTGCTAGATCAGACTGGAAGTCCATCTAGTCCAGCAAGCTGTCTTCAAGAGTTGAGAGAGAGAAGCTGTGCAGCAACACCTGCTAGCCTGTTTGCAGACCACATTTACATTGAGACTAATGGGTTCGATTTCATACTGTGGGATCGAAAAGAGACAGGAACAGAGTTTCAGGCTCAGGAAAACAATGCAGGAAGCTGCCAATACTAAGAGGAGGGTAAGTTAAGGTATATGTATAAACTGAGTATGTGGCGCAATACACAAACAAATACTAATTTTAACCACGCTGAACAGCACGACTCAGTGGAAGCATAATGTTTCCTTGGGCTAAACCACTGGACTCGACATGCAAATTAAAAAATATATATTCAGCATGGGAAAAGTATATTTTACTTCCTATACACTATACAGGGATTGGATTTCTCCTTCTCCCTACCCCCTTGCAAAAATTCAGTGTCTGTAACCTGTCCAGGCATTGGCCACAACAGCTGCTCTGCAAAAGTCATTTTGCACATAGAATGTTTCCGCTGCCACCAAATTCAGATGCTGTAAATGTAAAGCTGTCACATCACAGGGGGAATCAGCTAGATATAGGTTCTGTTGACACAGGGCTGCCAGTGTTTGCCACTGGAATCTGATAGTGGATCCATGGCAGTTGAATCCTTGAGGTCAGAAAGAGTTATTCATCCAAATGCTGAGTGAGTGAGAGGGAGACCCAGGTAGTTATTTCCAGTGGTTTCCCCCATAATACTGGGCCACTGTCACTCCTTGGCAGTATCTTCCATACGTCTTCAGAAAATCCTGCTAAAGCTGCTGTTAGCTCAAGCATCCAAGTGTACATGTATTCCATGTACACAGATAAATGTGAATAGTGTCCAGGAGCACAAGGAGGCTTTTATCTGTACATGCAGACTCACATGCGTATATCACAACTCCATTTTTTATGCTCTTGCACATGGCCATAGAGTTAGGCGGGCCTTTGGTTTTTAGGTAACCCAAGGCCTGTAGGGTCTGAAAGACAAAAACACACAAATATTACAAAAAGTGGCAGACAGGTCTTTGATAAACAATATACTATTGTGTTCAGCTCACAGAGATTTGAGCTGAACTGAATCCACCATCCCAATTCTCACTAACAGCAACTGCTGAGAACTCCATAGCCAAATGCCCGGTGGATATTTAAAATCTGGCTGATGACATTTAGTATATTTCAGCCGCATCTGCACAACACACTAAACTGTGGTTTAGTGCATGAGCCGCCAGTTTTTGGCAGGTCATCAGCAGTTACAAACTGTTGTGGGCTCCACGCCTGCCCACCCACCCGGTGAAGAGAGAGCTAGGCCCAAAGACACACACTCTGGCTCCCTGAAACACTGAGGTGTAAGTTTTCCATGAACTTGAAGACCAGTTAGATCTCTGTGAATCGCATACATCAGAATCCCACGTGACCTTACAGGCATGACAAAGATGTGTACCTTCAAGCATCCCGCCTCCTTTCCTCCTATTTGTTCAGGGCCCGTTTGTGTGTTATGATAGGCAGGCGAAGGCAGCTTGAAACAGTGCCCTTACAGCACACAGGGTGGCTGCCGTAAAGTGAACCTCCCCAGTTTTGTGTGGCAAATTGGCATGTCACCACAAAGCTACCAATGTCAGGTGCTGGTGATGGCATGAAGGCGCCCCTGCAATGGAAATGATCTACCATGTGGAGCAGCCAAACGTTTCTGCACTGTTATCATAGCAGATAAGAAGACCCTTCGAGGAGAGGAAAGAAAGGCAGCATTCACAATAGCTCTCGGGAATTTCACCAAAGAAGTTTGAACCTCTTTCTTACCCGATTCCTTGGGGAGTTGTTTCCCACCATCTGGCGCTTGCGCGTTCTGATTTTGTGAAATAACACACGGTGGATACCAGGTATATTCTGGCTAAAGTGAGTAAGACATAAACAAACAAGCATAAACATGGCGCACAGCTAATGCGTGCTTTAAAATGGAAACTCTGCTTCTCCAAACTGAATGGCCCCACTGTGCAAGTAGGAGGGGGCACTGGCAATAGGCTAAGCAGAACCGTTCATACTGGGGTGAACATGCCCTGGGCTCCTGCGAGAGGAAGAACTTAATATGAATTCTATAACTAAAGAAAGAATCAGGACATGCAACAAAATTTTGAGCACAGATTCTGGTAGGCAAAGCCAACAATTTCAGATTTTGGAATAGGAGAAGCAGAGCTGCTCGTTCTGGGGATTCACTTGCACCTGGAGTTTTGCACAGAATCTGGGACAATCCTGAGCCTCTGATCTTCATTTATTGTTTAACGAGGCAATGGATGGCTTTATACTTATAGCCTCCAGTTCCCAGCTGCCTTTTTTCCACAGCCCTGATGCCTTCTGATTTGGTTAACTCACAGGAGGGAATCGGTGGTAGTTCTGAACTGGAGGACGCTCATTTGGCATTGCCGCTGGTGGGTAACGGATCTGCTGCCACTCCTCGTAACCATGATACATGTGGGGCTGGACTGGAGTGGGGCACTGGAACTGGTACATGGGGCAGACTGGGGCCACTGGTCCTGGCTGCGGCTCTGGATGAAGCCTGTCACCAGAATGCTGTAAGGGAGAAAGCAGGAGGCTGAAAATGATGCAAACACAGATAAGCCATACACAAGGCTAATGATTTACTACTGGAATATCTGGGCATGTGGAGGCGGAGGCATTATTGTTTTTGGTTATCCTGTACTTTTCATCCAGGGACATTTCATCCTGGGCTGACTGAAGGAACACCATGCCCCCTTCACAGTATTTTGATCTCACTGTTGCCAAGAGGAAAAAGTAAGAGTAGGCTGAGGAAAAGGAGTTACCTTTTAAATAAAAGCAGTGGATAGTAAGAGGAAAAATGACTCAGATCTAATCTGGACCTACATGTAGAAGCAGTTTTGATCTCCCTGGATAGGTAAACAGAAAGCCATCTACAGACAACTCTAAATAAAAAAAATCCTTCCAGTAGCACCTTTAAGACCAACTAAGTTAGTTCTTGGTATGAGCTTTCGTGTGCAAGCACACTTCTTCTTTTTTTGTGGTGTCCATGCGCCCATCCTGTATTTTTATAGTAGTGTCCAAAAAATGTATTTCTTGCATAGATTGATTCATTGTAAGGTTGATTGTGGGGTGAAAATCATTAAATTTAGTGTGCTTGCACATGAAAGCTCATACCAAGAACTAACTTAGTTGGTCTTAAAGGTGCTACTGGAAGGATTTTTTTTTATTTTGACTATGGCAGACCAACACGGCTACCTATCTGTAACTACAGACAACTCTGACACTGTCAGTTTAATGGGATATCATGCCCTATAGTCTGTGGGCCAAAACCAGTCCTTACCAGCTGGGGTGGATTAAAGAGGTAGATCTCTCTCCCTCCTCTCCCCCCCGCCCCCCCGGTGTGTGTCTGATTTAAAAGAGAGGTAGAGCTGGGTGTCATCTGCATACTGATGAACACCCAGCCCAAACCCCGATGATCTCTTCCAGTGGCTTCATATCGATATTAAAAAGCATGGGGGAGAGGACGGAACCCTGAGGCACCCCACAAGTGAGGGCCCAGGGGTCTGAACACTCATCCCCCAACACCGCTTTCTAGACACGGCCCAGGAGAAAGGAGTAGAACCACTGTATGACAGTGCCCCCAGCTCCCATCCCCTCTGAACAGTCCACCGCAGTTCAACTGGCTGTGACCTAAATTTGGTATTGCCTGAGCAGTCCTATCTTTCAGCACAGTGCATGGTGTTCCTAGCATGGCGTTCTGTACCTGTTTGTGCTGCTTGAGCAGCTTCTTGAACTTGTCCTTCTCTTCCTTCTCTTTACGATAGTCTTCTTTAAAAATCTGCATCTGGCAGGGAGAGAGAAGGCCACAGGTAAGCGAGGAGCTAAAGGCTTCCCTGTCAACTGCACGCTGGGAAGGAGGCCAGGCAAATCAAAGGAGACCATATACAAACATTGTGCTCAAATCTGCTAGAGCAGCTGAGCTCCATCCGAATCTAGGTGCCCTCGTGGAGCACAAAAGGCGGCACATAACACAGTTCTTTGGCTCTAGGCCTCTGCGTGGATATAAGGAGAGGTTGCCCCAGCATACTCTTACAAAGGTCCAGTGAGGTCACATGACTGAGGGAAGTAAGAGGCCATACTAGATTTCGATGGACATGCTAGACAGCAAGAACCACCTGGCTGAGGGAGCAACTACCCAATCTTACTTGAACACACCTTGTCTTTGCTTGCTGGCATGCCTCTTCCCCCTCTCCCTCCAAAACAAATGACACAATTATCTCTTTTCCCTTAAGGATAAAACAGGCAGCAGATGTGAGCAACCTGTGGAGCAGGGATGGGGAACCTGTGGCTCTCCATGACACTGCTGGACTCCCATCAGCCCCTGCCAGCATGACCAATGGGTAGGGATGATGGGTGCTGTGGCTCAGCAACACCTGGAGGGCCACAGGTTCCCCAGCCCTGATATAGGAGTGAAGTGACTGAACTGTGGTTTGTGAACTGCATCCAGATTCTGAAGAACTTCCAGAAGATGCCTTCGCTTTCTAAGTGAGATTTTGCCTCTTTGTTCTCCTGGCTACCCTCTGGGAGAAGGGGGCAGTCTTAGTGCAGCAATGCAGGATATAGCAAGGGATCCCCTGAAGATCATGGCTAGGCCTAGGAGAAGGCAACGGGAAGCAGGCTGATAAAGACGGGGGGGGGGGAGAGAAGTGGAAGTGCCTAAATTGGACACTGATGTGGGGGGAGGGAACATGGGAGATGAAACTAATGGATAGAAAGGGTATGTAGCAGTCTTTTGGATTTTGGAAAGCACAGGGCAGCGGGATCAGTCAGCAGGCTGGGATTTCAGAGTGGCCTAATTTTTGAAACCAGAATGTGCTTTCTGGGTTCCTACCTGGCTGTTGGTGAGCACCAACTGCTTCTGAAGCTTATCCAGCTGCTGCTTCAGCTCCTCCTTCTCCTCATTCATCCTTTCTCTGTCGCTCCGCTCCCGCTGAAAGTCCTCCTCAAAAATCTTCACCTGGCAGGGAACAAGAGGCAGTGAAGTCCTTGGTTCACAGAGATACAATCCCAATGTATGGCAAGCGCCAAGTGTCCCAACGCTGATGTCAGGAAAAGGCAATGGGCACAACCGTGTTTTGAGCCCAACTTCAAAGACGTTAACAACAGCAACAACAACAACATTGTACCCTGCCCATCTGACTGCGTTGCCCCAGCCTGGGAGGCACAAGCTTAGGAGGCAAAAGGGACACTGTGTTTTCTGGAAATAACTTTTGTGCTCACAAATGGCGTCAAACCAAGGGGAGTCCTAGCTTCATGGAAGCCTGCCATACCTGTTGCTTTAGGAGCTCATTCTGGGTCACCACCTCCTGATGCCGGACAGATGCTCCAGGTTCAATGGGGCTGTTGAAGGCCGAAGGGGAAGGAGCAGAGGCTTGAACATTCAGGGCCTCTTCTAAGGCCTGAGGGGGGTCAGGAACAGAGAGGACAGTTAAAATGGTCTTTTCTCCACAGCAGCTTAGCATCAGTAAACAATATGTTTGCAGATATTGTAAGAGATTTAAGGCTATCTTACTGTCCAGGAAAGCTCATAACCTGGGGTAGGAAAAACTGGCATGGCTACAGAGAAGCAGAAGTATATTACCCACCTTATTAAGCCGTAAAATCTCCTTCTCCTGGTACTCCCTTTGCCTGGTGACTGGAGCCAACTGATCCTGAAGGAATTTCACCCTCTGTTTTAGGTCTTTCACCTCACCGGCAAGTCTCTCCTTTTCTGCCTGAGAAAGACAAAGTCATAAAAGTCAAGACAGCTGTATACCTTAGGACCACAGATCCTCATTCTACCACCCTCCCTCCCTGCCTCAAAACCAGAAGTAGAAAAACTGGAAATGAAATGAAATGAATGAGAATTGGGAGAAGATTTTAAAAATAAATTTCAGGCTCCTGCCTTGCAGATTCCTTTACCTTCTTGAGAACATACTGTCACAGGCCAGTTGTTGCTGTACTACAACTCCCATCAGCCCCAGAAAGCATGGTCAACGGCCAAGGGATTATGGGCGTTGTAGTTCAGCAACATCTGGAGGGCCAAAAGTTCCCCACAGCTGCCACTGACTAATTGTCTATAACTGGGTAGCCTGCTGAAATCTCAACAAATGCAAGTGGCTATAGCTTTGCCATCATAATTCAAACTGCCTGTCCATCCCTCTAACCCATGTCCTATCCTCTCTGGTCAAATATACTATCTAGCTCATCTACCTTCACACTAGACAGGCTCGGTATCCCATGCTCAGTATCTTTGGTCTCATCTTTTATAACAGGGATGCAGAACTTGTGCGTGGGACTACAACTCCCATCATCCCTGACTATTGGTCATGGTGGGTGCTGATGCATTTTCAGGGAGTGTCGGACCTCTTATCAGACTCACCTCCTCCTCTTCAATCTTGGATTTAGCCAGCAGGAGCTTACGGTCAAAATCCCTCTGCTTCTGCTCTCGTTCTGCCTCCAGCTCCCCCAGGGCTTTCTGGGAGTCGGCAAGCTTCTGTCGTAGATCTGTTATCTGCCAGGAGGGGAAGATGACATGAAACATGAAACAAACCACAGAACAGAGCTAGAAATACTGCAAACATTTAAAAATATGCAGTATCTCTTGTCTGACTCTATGAGAATACTATAGAGAAATGAGAATAAAAATGCTAATAAAATGAGACATCTCAGACAAAACACACACACACACACACACACACACACACACCCTAGAGGCCTTGCCCTGGTATTCCAATGTTTTGAAGTCAAATTAAAAGAGATATTGAAAGGACAACCGGTTATGAATTTTTATTGGAATTAAAACCAGTTCAACTGGAAATCTATCATGAAAACATGCCCACTCAATAGGTAATGATCTCTGGTTTATTAACAGCTGCTCAGCTTCTTATAGCTAAAAATGGGAAAAGTTCTAGGATCACAACGCGTAAGGAATGGGTAAATAAAATCTGGCATATAGCATAAGCCAAGCTAACCGAAGTAATGAGATTAAGAGATGGCAGACAACAACAATCTGATTGTTCTGGCTGACTGTCAACCGTATGTTGAGTTTGGTGCATTGATGCAGGCCAGTAAGATGGCAGACAAACATTTATCATAAAAAGCATTAAAGCCAGAGAGAAAATGTCAGTGCCATAGAGAGACCCAGCTTTCCTTCTAGCAACATGCCTGTTTACATTCTTCCTCTCCGACAAGGCATATGAGAGAAACGCAAAGTTCTCTGGGTGTCATATTATGTGAAATAACTGTCACCTATAAAACTTGACTTGTGCAAGGCATTTGGTACCCTGCTATTACCTTCTGTTCGTACTGCTGCTTCATGGACCGGAAATGATGATCCCACTGCTTATTTACCTCCAGCAGCTAGAAGGAAAGGCACAGAGTTATCAAAGGACAGAATCTCAATTCCCTACTGATGTAGCCAAAGCACTATATTGCCAGCGCTTTCTAGTCTGTCCAGCAACTCTCTTACAGGAATAGCCTCCTTCAGGCTCTGCATAGATTGCCAAACCTGATAGCACCCAAAGCTGGTTGACCTTGGGCCTCTCTTGAACAGCAGGAGCAGCTTTCCTGCAACAATAAATGCCTAACAGCAGACCTGCTGCTGCTTATCGGAGGCAGGAGGAGTGGAGTGACAGTGGTAGATTTGGAGTTGAGCAGCAGCGGCACTGGACTGGCTCCACTGCTGCACCAATGCAGCCCCGACCTTGCCACCTCTTTTGGACACATGGCAGCGATGCTGCTGCCTGGATGCTACTGTTGCAGCTCCACCCCACCTGGCATCTCCAGTTAAAAAAGGTGATGCGATGTTAAAAGGGAAGATCTCAGCAGGAGACCCCAGAGAGCCATTGTCAGCAGACAATCCTGGGCTGAACAGAAAAAGGCACCTGACCCTGCTGCTAATGCAGGCTACCATTGTGGGATCACAGTTTAGACCACATGACAACATCATGGAGCAGCAGCTCACTCAATATGTCGAGGGTATGAATCAGATCTCAATGTTTCCAAGGAAAGGGGGGGCAGATGTCAGGTTCCTGGAGATATGGGAAGCACTGTCTAGTCCCAACAAGAATCAGCCTGACATTTAAGACCGTCTTCAGAGGTCCTCATCAGGCTATCCCTATCTTCTCAAGTGAGGCAAGTAACTGGTAACAGGGCCTTTTGGGTTGTGGCAGAATGTAGGAAGCCAGACCAATGGTTCACGGAGTTCAGTATAGTCTACACCAGACATAGGCAAACTCGGCCCTCCAGCTGTTTTGGGACTACAACTCCCATCATCCCTGACCACTGGTCCTGTTAGCTAGGGATGAGTTGTAGTCCCAAAACATCTGGAGGGCCAAGTTTGCCTATGCCTGGTCTACAATGACTGGTCCTCCATGCTTTCAGACAGGGGTCTCTCCTTGCCCTACCTAGAGATGCCAGGGCTTGAACCCTGCAAGATGATCCACCTCTGTGGCTCTTCCCTGGTTCATTTCCCAGGCTTCCTTGATGCTCACCTCTCGGGGGTGAGGGGTGGGAATGAAAGCACTGCTCTTTGCTCTGACACTTTCAACGTGATCCGACACTGCCCTGCCTTGTGGTTTCTCCGCTTGCCGGGGCAGTATTGTGACTCGTTACAGTTGTGAGTTGCCTCAGGAAACTGTGCATTTAAGGGGCAGGAGATGTAACACTTAAAATAATAAATGTGCTGAGCTCTCCTCTGGCCTTAGGTCACTTGGGGCAGGCGTCCTGCTTACTTCGTTGCGTTGGTGCTCGAGGATCTTCACTTTCTTCTCACTTGACCCCAACATGCTTTTCCCTGTGGCTTTCTCCTCTGCGGCCCCCTTCTGAAATGATGGCACACAAAAAGGTCATGAGAAGAGGCTAAGCCGATCATAGCAAGCAGCTCACAATTCAAGAGCTTCTCCTTCCCAATGTCAGCATCCAAAGAACTGGACAGTAAGGCCTATTTTCTCCCACAACAACCACAATCCAATATACATTGGAAAGGCAAATAAGAGCAATCACTATTTAACAACCAGGGTGGTTTTACTGTCATGCTTAATGCATGCATGCATGCATGCATGTGGGGGGTGGGGAGTGGGGGTGGGGAAGAGGCAGTTCTTAAGCCTTCAAGTGGCTGGAGCAGGAAGTCCAACAGCCACTCCACTCCAGTTCTGCGCTCTTGAACAGTTACCCTGCAAGATCAGGCCCAGGGTAGCGGGCCAAGATGAACAGACTATCTGGTTTTAAAACACGGCTGGGGAATCTCCAGATGTGGTTGGACTCCAGTTCTCCTCATCCCCAAGCAAAATGCCAAGGGTCAGGGATGATGGCAGGTGCAGTCCAACAACTTCTGGAGGGCCTCAGGTTCTCCATCTCTGTTTCAAAGGGAAAAGCCTCCCACCTGTTGCTGTCCAGCACATTCTACGCCTTCTGCCTTGACTCCTTCTTTGCTGCCCATCATCACCATCTTCCTGAGCTCCAGATTCTCACACCTACATTGGGAAGGAATAATATTAGCAAGATGAGCACCAGGGAAGAGAAATCATTCTTCTGGCTGGAGCTGACCAAAGACATTTTGCCAGCTGAGGCATGGCAGAGCCCCTCTGCCCCATGGTGTGTGCCAGGGCTGCCACTTACTGTAAACGCCATGGTGAAGCTGCTCCCAAGTCTTGAAAAGGTTCGCCACAGTGCCCAGCCATGCAGCTGCCAGCAACTGAACCTCAAATGGCATGGGAGTGTCTGGCAAAAGGGCTCACTTGTTCTGGCACACTGGCGGGAGTATGTGCAGGGGGCTGCTTGCTTGGCTGCCCCTCTGCCACCTGAGACAAGTGGCTCAGTGTTACTTATGATAGGCCTGCCTTAAAAACTCTAGGTTCCTATCTTAAAGGGACTGCAAAGGGAAGCAGGAGGAGACTTGGAAAAGGCTTTCTGAGTCTCCGCCCACTTCCCTTTAAACCTCTGAGATCAGAGCACAAGGCCAGGCTAACTTGTCAACCATGTGATGTCATAAGGATGGCATGTGATTGACAGGCGGGCAGCCCCAGCCACCTGTCCTGTTTGGCTTGCGAGGCAGATCCTGCTAAGGATGCCCTCCCTGGTTACATACCACCAGTTAAGGGTCTTTCAGTGCCAATGAGGATCTCATTACTCTAAAGTAACATAACCTTTGAAGGAAAAAAAATGAGTCTCTTAGTTCACTTTTATGTTAACAATGGCAGTGTACAAATCAATACAGCGTCTACATCCCCATGGAACCTGGTAAAGTTTCTTCTTTACTAAGATCTGCAAGTAAATTAAAAAGAGGACAATTGCCCCTGAAGTTTGAAATGCAAGACTTCTATGTTTGTTCTGAATTTTTGCTTGGTATGGTGGCTAGATTTTACGGGGAGGTTTTCCTGGCGTCAAAGTCTTTTACATTCTCAAGCTTGCACCCCCTCAGCAACAGAATGTGACGCAGTACAAGACTTCAGGACAAGATTTCTTTCCTGAGGGCCAGCTCTGCCGTTATAGACCACAATGGAGAACAGCTCAGAGAGCGCATGGAAGTCACAATCAGGCAGGGCCTCTAGAGGGCAGCATCTCATCTAGGAAGACCAAGGGACAACTTTTTAAAAGGTCTTTTGACTGGAAATATCAAGAAGGTGAAAGCCCAGCTATTCAGAGAAGCTTGGGTCTTCCCCAGCCAAAGCAATCAGGACACAAGTGTCTGCTGTCTCTAGGGAACTGCTGGTTGGGCCTTAGAAGGCCAAAGGACTTCATGATCTTCAGGCTAGGGAAAGGTGTTTGCCTGAGCCCAGGGGTGTTCAAAGTGTGTGGAGGGGCAGGGGCATGCATGCATGCAAACCCTGCTGCATCCATGTTTCCAAGTCCACTTGCTCCTTTTAAACCTTCATGGCTTGAAGGAGGCTGCTATGCAGGTTCGACTGAAGGCATTTAGAGGCCTCTGTGCAAATAGAGAACCAGACTTTATCAGGAATCTGTCATGTAAATACTTCTAAGTACATTCCGTAAAATGCACTTCAGACGGTTGCACTACATGGCAACTTGAGGATGGGGCTTGCTTAGACAAACACTTGCAGAGTGTTTTGGGGGATTACTTATTGGGGGGAAAGGGCAACACCAAGGTGGGCCAGCACTGGTATTAGGGTCTCTTTTCCAAGGTTCACCCTGTGCTACCCAATGCAAGGAAATTCCCCTTATCCTTCTCTGGGATTTCCCACCATTATTGTTACTTTTCAGGGAGTGGCTCCACTCCTTCTGTTCCTTACTGCAAGGTGGGTTGGACTCCCAGTGCTTGGAATGAACTATTCAGATTAACTAATTCACCAAATTTTTTTAAAAAAAAATAAATCTCCGAATTACACCTGAAAGTAGTTCTGGGTCAACTGAACATGAATTAAATTTCCTTTGCAGTGAAATTTGGGAGACTTAAAAATCATTTTAATTATATATGTGTGTGCGCATGTGTTTCATTGCACATAACTCCGTAATTGTGGCCACTGCATTTGCCATTTTTACCTATCTGAAAAGTGATGCTGCTGTTTAAAGCTTAAAGATCAAAACTGTTGGGAAAAATAAAATGCTTGCATGTTCTGATGTTCTTGCAGTGTATTTTTTACTTTAGCAGGACAGCTTGCAAAATTCTGAAGGCTGAAAAATATATGCCAAGCACCATCACAAGCAAACTGTGAAATGAACTGGAATGGAATTAGTTCTTTTTTTTTTTTTTTTGCAAGGGATGAACTAGAATTAATTCCTTTTCTAAAATGAACTTTCTAAGCACCAGTGTTCTCTACTATAACTGCACTCATCTCTCAAATCCAAGTTTCTTCTGGGCTCTTTAATGCTTGCTCAGGGTGGCTGTACAGTGTGATGGGTCTTAAGAAATCTCCCTAGGAGCAGAGCAGGGCAAGGGGCGGGGGCCAGTTTCCGCCAGCTTCAGGCTTCCAATATTAACTTCAGAGTCATCACACACAGACACACAATGAAAACGCCTAGATCACTGCTCTGCCCAGCATGACTGCATTCTCCTTTCCCACCTGACATGCCCTCACCTCAGCTTCTCTGAAACCTGGTTCCTTTGCTCTAGTTCCTTCTCCAACTTTGCCCTCAGCTCCTCATTCTCGTTCCGCAGCTCCTCACACAAGGCCTGTATAAAAGAAATGGGAGAGGGGTACAAGAAGCATCAGCAGTGGAAAGAGTTATATCATATTAGCCAAGGGCCATTTTCTTGGTCATAAACAGCTTCTGGAAATTGGCCACCTGCTCTTAGCTAGCTGTCGATGCTGAAATTTGAATTTCCTAGTCCCCAATCCCATGAACCCTTTTCTCATATTTTGACAGGAATGCCAAAGCTATATTCCACCCCGTCTTCCTTGCTATTTATATCCCACCTTTCCTTCAAGGAACTCAGGACAGAGACTGGGTCTCCCCCACCATTTTATCCTCACAACAACCCTGGGAACCAGGTTAGGTTGAGAGATGGCCCCTGGTTCAAGCTCATCCAGTGAGGTTCATTTGCACTTACATAGCCTTGGTATGACACTGTAACTATTCTGGTTCTCTCTAATGTTGAGGAAAGATGGGAATAAGAAAGCAGGAATTATATCTGCCTATTAAAACTGCAGGGCCAAAGTAAACAGGATATTATTCATGTGGACCTTGCATGACTTTTTTGGGGGGGGGAGCAGGGGGCTTTAAACCTCTGCCCCATCACGGTTCTGATCAGAGGCAGCCCCTGTTGCCCTGCCCTCCACACCTGCTATTCGCAATGGGGTGAAAGTCGCAAATGGCAGGTGCAAAGAATATCAGCCACTTTAGTCAGGATTAGAGGCAGCCTGTATTTGCACCTCTTTGGGACTGACTGGGACAAAAGGGTTAAAGTCCTCCAGATCCCCATATGACAGCCCCCCCCCCCCCCAGCATGCTGGTTATTTGTCATGGTGTTTTGCAAACTGTGCAATGCCAAATGACACGGAATAACATCCTGTTCAGTTTGGCCCGTAGAAGGACGCACTTCTGGGCATCACTGCCAGGGAATAAAAAGGAATAACGCAATTCTCCTTCCTCTTGAGGACTTCCCTCGTTTAATTTACTGACACAAAGTATAAATCACCCTTTAAATGGTCAATTGCACAATGGCTTGCCCCAGGGAAAAGTCTTTTAGTGGTGAGTTTATGACCTGAAAGGTTGTGGGGGGTGTCTGATGCCTTACTAAGGGTGTGTCATATCCTCAAAGTTTCCCTTCCTAGTTGGAAAGGGAAGAAGAGATGACGGAATAAAAACTAAAGCGAAGCTTCATTTAGAGATGCCAGTGTTTCCCCCATTGACAACACAGTGCATTGCGAATGGTGGTCAGGAACCTTTATGAGGCCAACAGTGTGCCAGAGCACGGGTGGCCTTAGAGAGTACTTGAACGCAAAGCCTGGTGGCAATGTGACTGGCAACATACATATTCAACGGGGCTTAATTGTTGCTATCAGTACAGTAGTGGTTAAAGGTGGAACTGCGATCTAGAAGTTCCCAGTTAAAGACTCAGCTCAGCTGCAAAAAAACTGCACAGCTGCTGCTACTATTTCCCAGGCGTAGTTCAACATCCATCACATGGGAGTGATAATACTGGCCACATGTTGTTGTTGTTTTTAAAGGGGGGAGTGAGTGAAAAGGAAGGCAGAGAAATAGCTCTGGAAGGAGAAATTAAAACGTGATAAAATCACAGGGCCAAAACAGCTATGTGGCTTGTAATATTTCTTGGTTGGTGCAATAGCTGATCTTAGGTTCTTTCTTCTGCTTATTTGTATCCTGATCTCCTATTTTGCTTTTATCTGCTGGGGAAATCCAGCCAGACGGGCAGGGTATAAATAATAAAATTATTATTATTATTATTTATCTGCAATGTATGTTGAGCTTACTTGTACTGAGTTGCACCTTTGTTGTAATGGATGGGTGTCATGGGTGGAAGGTGTGGGCATGTCTGGTGCCTTGTATTGCACCAGGAGCCGTACATTGTATGGAATAGAATCATAGAATTGTAGAGTTGGAAGGGACCGCGTGGGTCATCTAGTCCAACCCCCTGCAATGCCGGAATCATAGCTAAAGAATCCCTGAGAGATGGCCATTCAACCTCTGCTTTAAAACCTCCAATGAAGGACAGTTCACCATCTTCCAAGGGAGTCTGACAGCTCTTACTGTCAGAAATAAAAATTATTTTTGCGGGGGGGAAAGTGTTGTGGGTTGGTGCATCACATTGCACCCCCTAGAGTAAATGCATTTAGATAGTGATGGGCACATGTAAGTGGGGTGGGGTGGGGGTAGAGAAGAGAGGAAGCCAAGACAGTTGTTCATGAAAACCGAAAAGCAAAATGAACTATGCACATCTACCAGCAGCCTTCGAACCTGAAGGATGGATGTTCTCTGCTCGTTCTTGTGCACCTTGGAGGCCAGCCGGTTGAACTCCAGAGCCATGCGACCCAGGTGGGCAAAGAGCTGCGTTTTGTCCGACTCCTCAGCAAAGAGACTCAGCGTGTTCTCCAAGCGCTGGAGGTGGAGCATCAGGTTGCCGTCCTCGTTCTGAAGTGGCTCAATGTCCTGCAAAAGACACGGAGGCACAGAAACATTGAAATCTGGGAGGAGGGCAAACAAGGGGTAAGTTTAGGCAGGCTCAGAGAAGCAGCTTGCCACCTTTTCCTTCCTTCATCCGAGGCCTAGAGTAGGCAACACTTTTGTCTCAGGATGAGTTACTCTGGACATTTAAAGAAATATCAGCTACAAAGTAAGCAGGCTGAATAGAGTCCCCATGTTGGGGGGGGGGGGAGCACGGTTTGCTTCTCCTGGACAAGGCATTTTCCCTCTGAAAATCTCACCCTGAAGCTGCACTTTGCCCCCATGCTTCAATGTCAGGGTGGGGGTGGACAAGATGGCATGGGAGGGAAGAGGGAGAGTTTTCCTCCTCACAGTCCCACTCAACTACCCTGGCAACCTTGAGTGGTGTTTTTTTCTAAAACAAAAAACACAGAAAGCTGCCTTATACCCAGTCAGCCCCCTGGCTGTGGCTCTCCACGACTTCAGGCGTTAGTCTTCGTCAACCCTACTTGGGAGATGCCAGGACTGAACCTGGGACTTTTTGCATGGAAGCCAAATGCTTTGCCACTGAGCCACAGCCCTTCCCCAAACACTTCAGCTTCTCCAGTCCCTTGGTCTTTTGGGTTGCCGTTGTATGCAGCTCTTCCACTTACAAAATAATAATAAATTCCTCTCTCTTTTTTTAAGGTGGGTTGACCAGGAGTGTGAACAGTACAAAACTGCTCTCATTTTATGGTCTAAATGTTCAACAGCACTCTAAGCATAATTTAACGTCCAACTCTGATTCCTCAAAAGGAACGCAAGTTGGGCTAAAACACCAAGGCCAGTGTTTAGTCCTTGAGGCCCTGCATGGGAGATGATTCTAGAGAGATCCAGTGTCTTTAAGGCACTTGCCTTTGTCTGTGGTATTCTGCACTTCCAGAAGAAATCATTGCATTACCCATGCCCCTTTCACCTTTGCCCTGTTTCTATTATTGCTGAAAATTCCACCTGAATGCACCTTAGCTGTAAGCAGCAAATGGAGCCCGCCCTCCTATTAAGGCAAAGTAAGATTACTGCTTCAGGCGGCAAATGCTAAGAACAGTAGTGGATGACCCCCTGGCTGTTCTTCTCTTTGAAAGACAGAGCTGTGTGTCTTACTTAATAGTTTGGTGCCTGCTACCCTCAAGCGCAGAGTAAGACACCTCCTCATTGCTGGAACTGAAGAAAAATTCAACTGCTAGTCCAGTTGTGTATGTGCCATTTTTCCTTCACCTCAGGACTGCTAAATGTTTTAAGCTGACCTTGCCAGTAAAAAAAAAAAAAAAAAAAAAAAAGGATTGCCAGAACTAGTTTGCTTCCAAGCTTCAGAGTTCATTTTCCATACTAAATATACGAAGAACGGATGAATGAATGAATGAATAAATGATAAATAAAGTGTCTCTGATCATGTACTTGGTGTCTTTCCTTCACAACTGAGCAAGGCAGCTTGTCTTTGGTCTGTATACTTGGAATTATGGCATGTGGCTTCCTGGGAAGACAATGTGCTAGCTTACATAAGAAGAAGAAGAAGAAGAAGAAGGAGTTTGGATTTGATATCCCGCCTTTCACTCCCCTTCAGGAGTCTCAAAGCGGCCAACAATCTCCTTTCCCTTCCTCCCCCACAACAAACACTCTGTGAGATGAGTGGGGCTGAGAGACTTCAGAGGAGTGTGACTAGCCCAAGGTCACCCAGCAGCTGCATGTGGAGGAGCGGAGATGCGAACCCGGTTCCCCAGATTACGAGACTACCGCTCTTAACCACTACACCACACTGGCTCTGAGGCTGAATCAGTGGGAATCATTGGCTGAATCAAGCCAATGGCCCATCTAGTCCAGCATCCTGTTCTCACAGTGGCCGACCAGATGCCCATGGGAAGCCTGAGCAAAAGAGTACTCCCCTCTTAAGGATTCCAGCAACTGGCATTCAGAAATGTTCTGTCTCCCACAAGGAGACTGAAAACAGAGACACTCCTAGGAGCCACCTCATCAGACCTGCCTTATACCAAGTCAAATCATTGGTCCCTTTACTTGAGTATTGCCCTCACAGACCGACTGAGGATTTCAGGCAGGGTTCTCTTCCAGTCCTACCCAGAGATGCCAGGGGTTGAATCTTCTGCATGCAAAGCAGATGCTCTGGCCCTTCCACAAGCGCAGGGAAAAACTTGACAACCAATGAATAACAACAAAAAGCTGAGCACACCTCTTTACTCTCTAGCAAGTGCCTCTGAATAAGGATTCTATTCATTCCATTCTCTGTAATTTCCAAACTGCTAATGAAGAAAAACACTCCTGCAACTTGGACCACCACTTCCACCTTAAATTCGCTCCCCCTTTCCCCACCTCTCTCACTCCTACCTCTTGCTGTTCAGTTCCAATTGGTTTCAATTCCAAAGTGATGGCGGCACATGCGTCCCTCTGTCAGAAGCTCTACAACTGAAATGCACCCGCTTTATACGAGGCCCTGGGTTTATGGCACACCTGCTCTTGACAGGCAGCCGCAGAGCCACACCCTCCTCCCTGACGTGGTTGAGCTGGGCATAGTGGAGCACTAACCTGGTCTGGGTTGTTATGGCTGATTAGTTACTCAGTTGCCTTGGAGATGAAAGCCACCATTCACAGCCAAGCAATCCAGGTCAGGAAAGGGATGTCACCCTGCGTAGATGTAGCAAGTATGGCCAGATCAGGCTGCATGCCAGCTCAAAGAGTCACCTTGCAGGCAGCCCATCAGAAAGGAATCCTTGAAGGTAAAAGGCAGGGAAAGAGCAGCTTTCACCCAGGACTCATGAGCTGACTCATCCTCTCCGCCTCTCCGTGAACATGCCCCTATGAACTTGGTCCACAAAATGAAAAACCCCAGTCTTGCAAGAGACTTTGTCCATCTCTGTTGCTGCTGACTCATAAGGGAATTACACACAGGAATCATAGTGTGTCTTTGGTGCCAGATCTTTATTGCCTCATCTGTTTCTAGTTCAATAGAAGTTACACCAAGGAAGACAACTGTACTCTGGGCAGGTTCCAACCAGTCTCCCAAAGCAGGGATGGGGAAAACCAGAGCCCTGCAGGTGTTGCTGGACTACGGCTCTCTGACTACACCACGGCCAGTTGTCCCTGCCCATTGGGTGTGCTGGCAAAAGCCTTTTTCAAGAAGCAAAAGACCTTGCACTATCTTACTCTGATGGCAACAGCTATCCCAAATATGTAGGAAAATGTTTCAGATGCTACTTGTAGTATCCTAGTTAATATTAAAGCTTCAGTCTCATTTGGGAGCAGTAGAAGTACTGTCAAACCTTGGTTGTTGAACATAATCTGTTCCAGAAGCCCGTTTGACTTCCGAAACGTTCGACAACCGAGATGCAGCTTCCGATTGGCTGCAAGAGCTTCCTGCTCTCAAGCAAAAGCCGTGTCGAAAACCAGAGCATTTACTTCTGGGTTTTCGGTGTTCGGGAGCCGAAATGTTAAAAAACGGAGCCATTCGGGAACCAAGGTTTGACTGTAGTAGAAACTGCTTGTGAATCAATCTCCCAGACTGCTCAAGGTCTAGACGCTTTCCCCTTAAGTTCTCTAAAGTTTCTATACTTCCCATCAATTGCTTCTACACCTCCCCATAAATTCATTTCAGTAATACCATATTGCACGACAAGCTTGGTGCCATTTTTGCAGTCACAGCTCTTTCGGTTATATGCACTGGTTTCTGCTTGTGCTTCCTGCTCACAAAACCTGGGATACCTTTTACCTTGGGACAGTCAGATCCTGAGAACGTCCAATGGACATTCATAACACAATTTATGCTCAGATTAAACATTATAGATCCAATGTAATAACATCACAAGTGGCACAGAACTGCGCAGCCTAAGGCAGACGGTGCACCTTTTGGGGCATCACAACTTTTACCAGTTGTCAGAAGAATTCATAAAGCTTTGTGATGTACCAGAGTTCACCAGCTGCTGTTTCTGCCAGCAGCCAAGCATGGCTGCCTCTTGAAAGAGAGCCGCTCACAGCCGCCTAACCACACCAGCCTGGAGATGTGGCAGGAGCCACATTGGCTGACACGATGCCAACTTATCTGGGGGAAAGGCTCTTTAACTTACTGCAAACCCTGGGAAGCAGTTACTACAGGCAACTAACAGCAAGCCAAGCTGTTGACATTACAACAACAACCCCCATTGTGTGTGCCTTAAATATGCATGGCTGTTTGCCCCACCTAGTTCCTCAAGCACTGATGCTGGGCCTGTTCCACACCTTCTCCAAATCTTTTTTTTTTTTTTTTTAGGACATATTTTTATGTAAGAGCTGTTTCTTTTAACCTTCTGTTTCTTGTGCCTCGCCCATGCTGGCTCAAGAGCAACGCACGAAGGGACTTGTTCTGCGACAGCTTTAAAATAATTGAGTTAGGATTCCCCCTTCGCTCTGCGTAATAGCCCTAGGAAAGTCATGGGCAAATCGAGGAGGAGGCACTTGGCTCGGGAACAGAAGTCACTGGCTAGGGAAAGAGGGTCTGATTCTTGCTAAGAAACAGCTATTTAAAAGTATTTCTCTGGAGGAAAAATAAAAAAAATCCTTCCAGTAGCACCTTTAAGACCAACTAAGTTAGTTCTTGGTATATAGTTGGTCTTAAAGGTGCTACTGGAAGGATTTTTTTTATTTTGACTATGGCAGACCAACACGGCTACCTATCTGTCTCTGGAGGAAGAGTCCCTTTTCTCCCTCATGGTTAGCACTGGTTTGGACAGGAATGTATACCTTGTTCTGCCACTGGCCAGATCCAATTTCAAGCTGTGCTGATGTGACAGGATGGGGGCAACTCACCACCACAAATGAACAAGACAGATTGTTTGCGGGCTAATGTTTTAACAAAATATTTTCATGTATCTATTTATTTATTTATTGAATTTATATACCGCCCTATACCCGGAGGTCTCAGAGTGGTTCACAGAAAAATAACCAAAATATAAAACCACAATATATATAATCAAGATTAACCCCCCCCCAAAAAAAACCCCACATTTTAAAAGGGCATAGGATGTCAATTGAATCAACCAAAGTTTGGTTAAAAAGGAACGTTTTTGCCTGGCGCCTAAAGGTGTATAATGAAGGTGCCAGGTGAACTTCCCTTGGGAGAGCATTCCTATTTAAGAAGATAGGCTTGAGAAGCGAACAGATAGCCAAATCCAGAGATATCTGTCAGATCTCCAGAGCTCCTCGCTTATGAAGGTGAAGTGAGAGCTCTCATTCACTGCATTAAAAGATTGTAAAACTTTCAGAGAGGCAGGGGTGCTATTTAAAGCAGGTACTAAAACCACCGCCGACATTACACTGGTTCACGTGATCTAGAAGGATTCGCTAGATTGCTCCAGTCAGTTTCATTTCATCACTTGGGTTTTTTCCCAGCCCCTTTCCTGAGAAGTGCTGTCTGGATATAAGTGGAGTTCTCTGCCATCCTGTTGGCTGGCTGCCCAAGCCTGTGAGCCTGCACATCTCATTGAGGAGAAGGAAGTAGCTGGCCACCACACAGCTTTGCATATGTGAGCAAGAAAGGGGGGGGGGGGGAGAGAAGCCTCTTGACAGCAGCACTTTCAGAGCAGCACTCTCATTTCTCAGTAGGAGAGTTCCCATCAGCTTGTTCTGGGAAAGAGGCCAAATGAAAAAACTGCGGCACGTGCCTGGTTTGTGTGGTTACAGCCTCTGTGAGTGGCAGCGCACCAGCGCAAGGAAACTCAGCTGGTGGCCCAAGTCAGGTCCTGAAACAATCACTTATTTAGGGGCAAACTACACATACTGCAGGATGCGAGTGGCGCTGTGGGTTAAGCCACTGAGCCTAGGGTTTGCCGATCAGAAGGTTGGCAGTTCAAATCCCTGCGACGGGGTGAGCTCCCGTTGCTCAGTCCCTGCTCCTGCCAACCTAGCAGTTCGAAAGCACGTCAAAGTGCAAGTAGATAAATTGGTACCACTCCGGCGGGAAGGTAAACGGCATTTCCGTGCGCTGCTCTGGTTCGCCAGAAGCGGCTTAGTCATGCTGGCCACATGAC
The DNA here is from genome assembly GCF_964106645.2 of Podarcis pityusensis. NCBI lineage: Eukaryota > Metazoa > Chordata > Lepidosauria > Squamata > Lacertidae > Podarcis > Podarcis pityusensis. The sequence continues at coordinate 64,246,181 of NC_138029.1, forward strand.
CCGGAAGCTGTACGCCAGCTCCCTTGGCCAATAAAGCGAGATGAGCGCCGCAACCCCAGAGTCGTCCACGACTGGACCTAATGGTCAGGGGTCCCTTTACCTTTTTTACACATACTGCACTCAGTTGCAGAAGCAGCAACCTGGAGCAGAAAGTTCTACAAAGAGGGAGCAGCTCTCTCTTTCTTTCCTGTACCAATTTCCCCAGCATCAATAACTTCCCAGCTGATTTTAGCTCTATGAAGGAGGAAAAAAGAGGGGTATGGATATAATCATACTGGGGCATAAGGAAACTGAGGGTTTTGTGAAAGGAAAAACGGTCCACAGCAAAAGGATTGAGCACCCCTTCTGCCCCACAAGATACGTGGCTACAGATTATAGCAACTCATTGCTGCTTCCAGTTCAAGACCACAACATGGGGAGGGGAAATATTCCAGTGACTGAGCACCCCTTGTCATTTCTTCCTCAGCACATCTCTTTCTTTCTCCTGATGTTTTCTCCATGTGAAAAAAAGACGACTGCGAGTGGCTCATGGCAGATACCTTTGTTGTTTCTTTTCTTTTGCTTAAATTACTCTGTGAAACGCAATATAAAATAGTTCAACTGCTCAATAAAACCTGCTGACTAGTTTAGCTTTCATCTTCTGGAGACCTCTATATTTCCCTGTCTCTGAGCTATCAAACCACACAAGGAGATTGTATGAAAAAAATACATCAGAACTGAACGCACACACAAAAAGTTAACAAACAAAGGAACTTCCAAGACAACACGACCCATAAAACATCCCCCCCCCCTTTTGCGTCTCAATCTAAACAAGCTGTTTGGATTAACATACCGATTTCCCGGTGCTTCCCTGGGAAGACCTTTTATCCTCAGCTCCAACAATTTCAAACTCAGATGAAGATCCCTGTAGAGAAAATGAATGAATGTAGAGTTATATACCCCCAAATTCCAGTGGGCCCCTTACAGGAAAAAAACAGAGTAGGGATTAAATGAGTAATTTGGGTTTCCCCACTGTCTACTGAATGTGTTTAAAAAACAAACAAACAAATATATGGTGTCCTGCTTACTTAGAAACAGGATAAAAAAGCAAAAACCTGCAACAAAATATTGCCATAAATCCTCACCTCCCAGCATACTGATCTTCAAAAGGTGGGTTGCTGCCTGATCCAAGATAAGGCGCAACAGAAAGCACCACCACTATGCAAATATGCAATAAAAGATTAAGAAATGGATCCCCAAATGCATGTTTGGGTCAAAAGTGGGTCCTGGGTCTGATAATGTGGAATATACCTTTATATACACAGGTCCAATTATGCCTTCCTCCATGATAATATAGGCTGTCAAGGGTTCAAGCAGGTCTCTGCTTTTCTGTCAAGTCTTTCCCACCTAATCCTCAACTTTCCTGAGCTCCTGGAGGTCAATCTAGTCTTTGCTGGGCTCCTTTGCAGTTTTGTTTGCTTTTTTATTTTGTTTGTTTGTTTGTGGTTCTGCAAATCTCTGGGTTTCTCTGAGTGCGCCAATAACTCTCTAACGTTTCTCATTGACCCTCTCTGGGCTCCAATTCTGTCAGCAAGAGGCAATGTGTTTAAAGTCAGAGGGGAGTGGGACTGCATCTTTCATTGGATGGAGCTGTTTCCAAATGTTGCTTATTTCTTTGATCTAAAAAGGTCGTGTGGGAAAGGAAGATAGCATCTTACACAGCAAACTGGAGGCGTAGCAAGATCAAAATCTACCTAATAACTATTAGAAACCATAGCAATCTGTAACTGTCTGTGATACAGAATGAAACAGGGCTACACATTTTCTCAAATAATACAGTATTCAAAACTACAACATTTTTATGGGAAAGGCTGGAGCTTGGCGGCAGAGGATTTGCCTCACATGCAAAAGATCCCGGGTTCAATCCCTGGTGTCTGCAGGAAGGGCTCAGAAAAGTTGTTTCCTGAAGCCCTGGAGAGCTGCTGGCATCAGTGTAGGCCATGGTGAACAAGATATGCCAACGGCATAAGGCAGCTACCTCTCAGAAACAATCTAAGAGACATCTCTTTGTAGTTAAGTGGCACTCAACAAAGCCAGGCAGTTTGGGATCAGACACTGAACCATGGAATGGACTCTCCCCGCAGCCTTGCAAGACTTAATAGATGTATCTTGGGTCAGGAATAAAAGCACCAGCCTTGGACCTCAATGACTATCACAGGGCGGTTTAAAAGAGAGTGCTCTTTCAGCTCCAGTTCTGCAAAATAGAAAGCACCTCCCAAAGTAGCTGGGATGATCAACTTTACTGTAGAGCATGTGGCTCATTAAAAGTGTTATGCAGCATTCTTCTAGTTCAGAAACTTCCTTCCAGTTACATGGACAGACTAAAAATGCCAGAGTCCTCAAACCTGAGTAGTTCATTGGAAGAAAAAGTCATTCTGATATCATTCCCCTCACTGCCTTTACAATGTGTTTAGCATTCTCGCAGCCTAGTTCTATACATACTCGGAAATACTTGCTGCTGAATTCATTGGGACTTACTCCTGTGCCTGCCTAGCAGGGCTTGCAGCTTTAATCATTATTATTATTTTTATGTAGCTGTGGTTATTTAAAGTTTGATTTCTTACACTGCTAGGTGGCTTCTGTGTGGGTTTTTCCATCTCCTTCTGATCTTCACCTGGAACCTCTGAGGAAGAGCAAAGATCTGGGATTCCTCCTGGGGGAAAAAGAGAAAAGAAGCAAGTGAACATTTCTAATTGCAGAGATCCAACTCTGCCAACAGAAACAACAGCAGCAAAAGTACAAAGAAGAAAAGGGAAAGTTGGGGAAAGGAGAAAACAGGTTGCTAGGCAGGATAGAGATCTCCCATTCTGCATTAACAGGAAACAGGTTCAAGAGCAGGAGGGCTGGTAGCAGCTATTACCTGCCTAAAACAAATCCATTTTATAACCAATTTAAAAACACACACCAGAGAGTCTACAAGGAACAGTACTTGCCCTTTTCCATCTTGTTTTAAGTCCCCATGCACAAATTACACATACACTCCCCCCATGTCAAGCCCCACCTTCCCTGTGCAAGAACCAGTAGCTGGTCTCTGGGGTCACAGAGGCGGCAATGTTTGGTGTGCGATGCAAATGTATATAAATGGCCTTTGATGAGTGTCAGCTGGAATTTCCCTCCTTCCTCCTGGGCTCAGCATACGGTAATACTGAAAGATCAAAAATCACCCCTCAGCTTTTCCATTTGAAGCCCATCTAGTTCTCAAGAGGGGTGGTAGGTGGGAGAACAGAACAGTCACTTTTTTTTTTAAAGTACACTGCATCAGCCTTTGCCAACCTGGCACACTGCAGATGTTTTGGACTAAAAGCTTCATTAGCTCCAGCCAGCAACAGGTTGATGAAGGTGAGAGTGTGCCATATCAGAATGATATGGTGCATATCAGAATGACAGTCACCTTTTCTAAGGTTAAAGGAGGCTGCTCTCAGGGCTTTCATGCTCAGATCTATCAAACGTGTGATCCCAGGTACACTGCAAGGCTCCCACTAGTCCCAGCCAGTAAGCTCCCTCTAAGTAGCACCCCCAATAATGGTCTAAACAAATAAATCAAGTAATTGACCATTGGGTGCTCTTTGGTATGAAAAATTCTACCACCCAAGGCAGTTGACCAAGCCCTGAATTGGGGGTATGTGCGCAATGTGTGTGGCATGCACATAGTTACACCCAGACTTTGCTAGTATCAGGTGGGACTCAATCGCAGACCAGCAAACCCAGGTTGTGCAATTACAGTTGAAGGGGAGGTTTTGCACAACAAACCCACTTTCCCCCAGTAGATGGACCTCCCCACCAACAAACAGGAATGAATGCTCGATAAAATCAGTCACCTGGAAGCACCCATGATTTTTTTGAGACTCAAAAAGAAAACACACCGGGACAGGGGGGTGTCTAGGAAGCTGGCTCAAACCAAGGCATATGTGTTTGCCTAGCCCTGTACTGTCTATTCTGACTGGCAGTACTTCTCCAGGGTCTCAGACAGAATGAGCTCCTGCCCCATCACCTGCCTGAAGATGGAAAGGATTATTCCTGGGACCTTCTGCGTGCAAAAGTGTAGGCCGTGAGCTGCCCCCTAAAACCACACGGCCCTCAAAGAAGAAAAAAGTGTTTGAGGGCAGGGGTGTGGAAGGAAGAGTTTTGTTGCAGAAGCAAAAATGTATTCAAAACCTTTGGTTACTGGTCATTTGATTTCATGTTTTTCTCAGGGAGGGGAACAGCAGTGAACATGAGCAAAAAGCATGGCCAAAACTTCCCTCATGTTCCACCGTCTAAAGGCTGTTCGATTTATTTTTGCATATGCATAACCTGCCCAGAAAGTAGCATGCAACAAGACAGGACTGATTCAATCCAAGGAGGCTGGGCTGTAGCTAAAACCATGCAAATGGAGTTCTACCCACACAACGGAACCTCCCCTTCCTCTCCTCTCGCCAAGCATCCACAGAATCTGCTCTGGAGGTCCCACAACCTGCTGCAGCAGATTTTGATGGTGCACAGGGGGCTGCAGGGGAGAGGAGAGGTGCAAGTTTTACTGTGAAGTCTGTTGCATGAGCCAAACACCCCTAGGAACTAAAATGGCACAGATTCAGGCTGCAGACCTGAAGACGCAGGTTGGCTTCATAGATGGCCCAGTAATATCAGAATGTATATTTTTTTGAAAGGGCTTTTTACACTTAATGCAAGACAGCCGACACCAGCACTGGAGGCTTATTACTCTTCCTTCCAACTTGCAATTCCCTTAAATGCAACACACACACATGCAGTGAAAATCTAGGTCTGCCATAGAACGTGTTACTGGGACATGCCAAACAGTTGGTCCTTTGATGCTCATACCTGCCATTTCCGCAAGCTTGTCAAGAGAGGAGGTGGACCTTAGCATTTCGTTGTCCTTCACTAGGTCCTCCACTTTCTGACGCAGCCTGGAGGCTTCTAACTGAGACTCTTCCAATAGATCCCCTGGCAAAACAACAAGGGCATGATTTAACACTCCTTTGTATTTGCAGGATCTTTCTTTACAGCAGCACGTTCAGCATAGTTATAAGAACTAACCAAACTCTAGCAATTCTAGCCTAACTCCACTGCATTTCAGTTCAAATGGCTGCTTTATACACAGTACTTTTACTACACAGAGAAGATCTCTGTGCCATGGGGGGCAGGGGATGGAACTGTGAATAATGTATACAGCAGCCACATAAATTTTTGCATGGATTAGGGAGAAGGGACGAGCATGGAGATATTCCCAACTGTAGGAAAAAGTAGTCAGCTGAACTGCAATGTTTTGCCTTGTCTACTTATTGGCAAGCACCCCAGCCACACACGTACAAAGCTCAAATTTTATGCCAGTATTTTGGGCTTGCTAAGAAATGTATCGCTATCAAGATCTCATTTTAAAAGGCTTTGGAATAAAGAGCAATGCATGTTTAATATGCAATGGTGAAAGCTTTTGGAGGCACAAAGAATTCTCCTTTAGGCTAGGTAATATGAACTACACCTTTAAAAAAACTAAAAACTTTAATAGAAGTAAAGAAATTCCTAATATATACCTCTAATTCAAAACCCTATCTACAGAGAGGTGCATCTGTGGAATGAAACGCTGCTGAGTTGGAACCCACTGACATATTCAGGACTGTTTCTCAGCCTCTGAAAACGATTATGTTCTCAGACGGCAAACAGTAAAAGATTCTTCATGTGATGCTACTACATCCGGGACCTGTGTACAATTTTCACACTTACGATGTTCAGCGTTACTGAAAAACCCTTAAGATCTTCCACTGGCTGTCACAATATTTTAAAAGGTCCATATCCCACACACAGCCCACGTGTGAGAAATGCCAGTAAGTCATCATCTGGGACGTCTCTTGAACAACATGCAGACACGAGGCAAAGGCCTTTTGAGCAACAGCAATAACACAGAGAGCACCCCCAGAAAGACTTTAGCATACAAGGGGCAGCAAGTCCAAATCACAGATTTGGTCACCACCAGTGAAACTAGTAGGCTATCCCCAACGGAAGCTCAAGTGCTGCTACAACTATGCCTCTATGGTGCCACAGAGGTTTTAGAGGTTTCCTGCTAAGTACACAAGAAAGCAGCTTCTTTGAGGTTTGTCGCAGACCTGGGCATTCTGGAAACAGCAACAATGAGTAACTTTTGCTTTTCCGCTTCCATGTCATCCTCACCGTTACCTAGAGACTTAATTCCCTGCATCTTCTCCTTCAGCCGGGTATTTTCCTCCACCAGCCGTTCAAAGGCAGCAGATGCTCCCTTTTCCGTTCCCCCACCCGGGTCATAGATACGATAAGGCCCCTTTCCTTCCATGGGTGCAGCTTAATACTCCAGTTTCCTGGTAGCTGTGCCTGAAACAATGGAACAGGAGGTTAGCATCCCCAGTGTAAATCCTTTAAGAATGCTAGAACAACCAGAGGGATTTAACAGAAGGGGGAGATAATAGTGTTCATCTGTTACTGGGACTTCAGGGGTTTTCCAGATAGGGTGGCCTTGGTCAGAGGCTACAGCTTCCATGACTGATATAACGCTCTCATTATTTTTAACCTTGGTTAAGGGATTATGAGCAGGTGGTGCAAGTGTATATCCTCTTGCCTTCCTTTGCCCCAGTTCCCCTGCTCTTCCTGAACCCTGTCTGAACTGGCTTTAACCAATAATTAGTCCTAACAGAGACATCGATCTTAGCCAAGACTTGAAATATTGGGAGTGGTCTATATGCATAAGATCATAGCAAAATATGATCCTTATGATACTCTGCTGAGCAGTTCTTTCATTATGCTTGTGTTTGTAGAGAAAGGACTGGCACCCTGATTGCCAGAGTAATTTTCTCCATTTCTGCAAAACAAAAGGTTTTTAAGCAGAGGTTTGATGGCCATCTCTCATGGATGCTTTAGCTAGGATTCCTGCATTGCAGGAGGTTGGACTAGATGACCCCTGGGGTCCCTTCCAACTCCAAGAGTCTGTGATTTTATGGAAACACCACAGCAAAAAGAAAAAGGGGGGGAAATAAAAAAGAGCTGGGATATACAATTTAATAAACATATTTCTATACCATCCTTAATAAAAACAGATTTCAGGGCATTGTACAACAAACCAGAGTAATAAAATTAAAACCAAATAAAAAAAACCACTAGCACTGTGCAGCCATAACATATTTTTTTAAGCAGCAGATTAAAAGGACAAAAGCAGGCTGAGTGAGTATACAAATTAAAATGCCTCAGTAAATACGAATGTCTTAACCTAGCGCTGAAAAGATTGCCAAATAGGTGCCAGGCATAGGGGAAGGCATTCAAATACCTCTCATTTCTTATTACAGAGCACTTGAAACTGAACTCCTGTTGAAGATCTCAACACACGCAGGCAGGTATAGGGGAAGAAGCACTCGTATTTGGGAAAAGTAATAATAATAACCAGTTAAAATTCTGACAGCCAAATTCTGAACTAATTGAACTTCTGAGTACTGTAATCTTTAAGGGCAGCCACAAGTATTACCAGACTATGGAACACTGTAACCAGACTATGCCTGTTGTGGAATGGCGCAGCTGGTAAAAAGATAGTCTGTGGCAGCAACATCATCTGGACTAGTAGAGACAGAAGTGAATCTAAAAGCGCACCCAAACTGCAAACCTACTCTTTCCAGATGAATGCAGTCTCAGCCAAAACAGTTTGAACAGCATGTTCAATGATATCAAATGCTACTGAGAGAGCAAGAAGAACCAATAGGGTTGTGCTCCCCCGCCTTTCTACTCACAGGCCATTCACCTGATTGTGGATACTCTACTCTCCAAAGGATGCATGCCTAACTCTGCTCTCTGATATACACTCAAATGATACTCCAGGTGAGACGGGGGTTTAGAACAACGACAATGTAATTGGTTTGCCCTAATCAGCATTGGCATGTAGCCAAATCTGATTCGCTTTGCGACGTCATCACATTCACTACCAGATCGCTGTTTGAATGGGATTCTGTAGTTAAGGAAGAATATAGGAGGAAGCAATCCATTACGAAACGCACACACAGGTAAAATGAGATCCACCAGTAAGTCTGTGGGTGCCTTGCAGTAGATTTAAGGGTTTCTAACTTTTCTAATGACAGAAACAACCAGCTAAAAGGCCTTTTATTTTCAAATTAGGTTGCTGATAAAGAACATTTGGGAGAAAACCAGGACTGGGGTTTTTGTGAGAGAGAATGTATAAACTTGGTTCTGGTACTGCATTACTAATGCCCAGTCTGAGTATGTGCTCAGAGGCACCCTGCTTACTGATTCTTGGTGTATATGCCTGCCCACTTGATCCAGTATTTTACTCTGGTTCGTACACCTCAGTTTTCAAGCAAAAATGAACAAACAAACAGACGAATGAATAGATCCACTCCATTAGCACAAGTTGACTAGGTTGGGAAGAAAAATGCCCAAAGTGATGGAACATTCAGATCGAATGCACAGAGTGTTCAACTCCCTTCACCTATGCACATCTTGTGCTGCAAAATTTAATCCTGCATCATTTAACGATGCTCATCACGCACCAAACTAATGAGAGTTCAGCTAGGTTACTGCACTCTGGGTCAACAGAGAACAGAACTAGGTCAGCAGGCGTCATTAAAAAGTGCACACACATTCTTCTTGAATGATGCAGGAACAGCTCCGGGATATTTAGTGTGCTGATACAAACCTTGCTTCAGTTCAAACCGTGTGAAAGAAAGTGTCATAAATAGATAACAGACCAGTGAAAGTGTCTGAAACTAGAACAGGCTTGCTGGTTCTGAATAATATACATATCTATTAAATTATCAGTACGGGAACAGAAAGGAGGGGTAAGTACATTTAAATACTATTTCTTAAAACAAAAACACTATTCAAGGATCCACAAATACACTGTCATTTTAAGCTGATAAAGGCAGAATCAGGGAAAGGCAGCACCCTACTCCTCATCCAGAAATGCAGGGTCCCCACCTGGTGCCACACTGGTCACAATACATTCAAAGCACTCTTGTGCCACTTCAAAAGGCATGGATTCTCCGAAAGAATCCTAGAAACTATAGTTGAAGGGTGCTGGGAATTGTAGCACTGTGAGGGTCTCCTAACAATGCTCAACACCTTTATAGTTCCCAGGATTCTTTGGGGGGAGCCATGTAAGAATGCTCTAAATGTACAGTATGGATGCACTAAGTCACTAAGTCTTGCAGACTCTCAGAAAGCAAGGAGATGACTCAGTGCTTAGTGCATCAGGGATTATGATCCCTGAGGGTCACTGGCATTTCTGGAGTTTGCTGGGTGATCATGCTCCTCCTTTACCCCTGGTTCAAGGTATGGATAGAGCTACCACCCGGAATTTTATCCTTCTTGAAATGGCCCATGGGCACTGAGACAAGTTAGACATGGTTGGAATGTGGGAATGTTCAGGGAAGCAGGAGAGGATATAATGTTTATTAATATCCTTCCTAACTTGCACTAGCAAGTTCCTTTACTTAGCAGAGTTTCACACTCCCCCTTTAAACACACAGCGGGTAGCTGTCTGCAGGCTTGTGTAAGCCTCTTACTATTAGGTTCCTGGTATGTTCCCTTATATCCCTCTTAAAAGAATAAACTCGCCACAATCTTGCGTAAAGTATATAAAAGTAGTTTACTCACATTATGTTCACAGTTGGATCCCTGAAGGCAGGCTTAGTTACAAAGTATATACATGTGGAGCTATCCCATATGGGGATAATCCCAGTGTCCTCTGTTGGTTAGCTAAAAAGCTGCTCCAATGACGGAGGAAGTCAAAGAGAGAGAGAGAGTGTTGTGTGCCTTGTCTCTTTTGTTACCTGGACAGGTAAGGCCACACCCACCTCTAGTCACATGCAAAGGAAGTATGTCCCAGCCAGGAGAAAACAGGAAGTTTTCAACTGGCTGGACCAAACATTCCCCTGCATGTCCACTCTAGGAAAACAAGGAATGTTGTACTTGACTGCTACTTATGTATCACATCCCACATGGAAAGCAATGCACACCCTTTTGTTGGTGTTTTTATGCAGAAGCTGGATGAGCACCTATCAAAGATGCTAGAGCAACAGATAAGGACACCTGAAGTCCCCTCCATCATTAAAATTCTGTGAAAAATCTTCTGCTAGGACAACTGTAATTCACTTCTCAATTCAGAATGCATAGCTTCTATGCACCACAGATGCCAAGGCATATTTTGAACTTTTGACAAGACATTGATGGAAAAAAATTATTTTCCCTGTGCTGTTTTTACCCAATGAACAAAGAGCCTCCTGATTTTCAGATCAGAGGATAGGATTGCTGCAGTCCATGAATACAGAGCACAGCAGGTGAAGTAGCAATTAAAGCAACACACAATGTGGAGGCAGGAAACAGTCTTCAATAGGAGTGTTACAAGCCTGCCACTGTCTTCATCAGTAATACATTCAAGGGTATGTAGATACAAGAACATAATAAGAGCAGTGCTAGACCAGCTGCCTGTTCCCTATAGCAGCCAATGATTCCTCTGGGAAGCCTACCTGGGAGGAAATATATATCCATCATGACAAGCAGCCATTGATGACCAAAAACTCCATGAACTTCTCTAATCTCCTTTTAAACCGTCCAAGTTGACAGCACTATAAATTAGTTCAAGAAAGATGCCTTCTCTCCTCCTAAAAGGGAGAAGGGCTTTTCCTGCAAATCAATGCTTCGAAGTTAGAGCTTTTTTTCTTTAGCTTCAGGGAAAGAGTAAAAAGATACTGCTGTGAGACCCAACAAAAGCTCACAAAATAACAAACTTTATAGTGTGATTGACTACTGGGTTCTATACAGGACTTCGTAATTTATTTGCAAGGCTGCATTTCATTATTTAAAAGCATCATCACATTTCTGCTTATGGACTTGAGGTGAATTAGTATGCTTCATCTCTAGTCTCTAGATAAATGAGAAGGGTAATAGTCCCTCCCGAATGCAGATTGCTATCGTTTGCACTGGGAATGTCCCGATTTAAAGATACTGTATTGGCATAAAAACATAAATACTATCTCTGCAGGGACTTGTTACAAAGTATCTTTAGAACAGTTAGTCAACTTGTTGAACTATTTCAAAGGTGTCAGCCTGTTGCGTCTCAGTATATATATATAGGTTGCTTCTAGAAAGCTGACACAGTTAAAAAAATCGGAAGACCCCAAATCTCCTTCAGTTTTAGCTTTGTGGGGTTTTTTGTTTGTTTCCTTACAATTCTATGAGCAGAAATGAAAATGCTTGCAGCGTGTGTATCCTGATGGAGTATACTGTGTAAATATATATGTGTGTATACTATCTTGAAAGATGAAAACACATGGCACCATGGGTGAAATCCATTGGTGACCATCCACCCACAAAGCAGATACTGCTGGCAGAAGAGATTTTCCTTTTCTTGTTTCACCCAATGTGGCTGGCAGCAGATTCAGAAGAAAGCAACATTCAGTTCTTCCTCACATAACCCACATTCACCTTACAAAATTCATTCCTACAATATGGGGCGATGGACACCATCTGCCTCACGGGAGGGATGAGTTTCCAGTATTAACTTATTGCAACATTATTACTGTAGTTTGATTTCACTCATAAGCCAGCTTGATTTGTATTTTTTAAAGTGAAATATAAACAATTAGAACCAATGAATAAGCCGTGAGTTGCCTAGTCAAGAAGAAAGAACAAACTACTGATCAGATGTGTGGGGGTGGAAGAGTCAGGAGTTAACTGCTCTGAGGGTTTTCACAGACCCATGTCATTAAATTAAATGACGCAAGCATTTCCATGTACATATAAAAGTACTATTTCCCCCCCATTCATGATCTGCATAAACCCCTCTGCCATACACTATAGTTCATTAGAACTCCCGTCACCCTGCCCCATATCAGCAATTTTGTGCATTCTGACTATGGAAATAATCAAATTACTCAATTGTGGCAGGTGCAGGCTATGAGTCCTGGATTCCAGAGAATTTTGGTGTTTGTTTGTTTTTTAAATAAAGTTTCCAGTCCTCGTGTTACATGTACTAGCACCAGTTCTGTAAGATATGTTTGCTTATTTAGGGCAGCAGAGGGAGGCTAATCAAAGGCCTTCCAGGCATCTTCCAGGCCACAATGACAGCTATCATTACCCCTAGCCGTGTGGCCAATGGTGGAATTTGGAATAAAAAATCTGGAGGACTGCAGGTCCACCTCTGACTTAAGCGATTTGTGCCCTGCTCTTCGTCTTGATTTTAACAATGTTTTCTACCACTTTAGCTCCTCCTGGAGGCTGCATTGGTAGAAAGCATTGCTAAAAACAAGAATAATGAAAACACAGAGCAGAATAAGCCTTGTTGAGAAAGAATCAGTTTACTCATCTTAACCCTTTGAAACACAACTATATTTAGATATCAGATCACCTCAAGGAACAATATTTGGACTTCCAAAAAAGTTTTGATAAAAGCCCCTCATGATTTCACAGAAATGGGTAATGTGATATACTTTCACAGGGATCATTCAGTGGTTAAAAAATAATTGGATAGGTCCCACACAGGACTTTGGAACTGGTGCTATCTAACTTACTTGCAAGTTATCTGGAGTCGGGGTGAACAATGAAGTTGACTACAATTCAGTACTACTGTTATTTAGTTATTTAGTTGCAGGCGACTTCCTATTTACACACACTCTTTGTGTGCGCAACCACACACCTGCGTGGTGCTGGGAACCCAGAAGTGGATCCCAAAAACGGGGAGCACCCTGGAGAGTCCTCCTGACATGCAAGGAGACCCTCCTGGGAGCCCAAAGAGAATGTGGCATGGCAGCAGCTGCTTCCCTGGACCTCAGCTGTGCAAGCCATACTTCTGCGTGTGCTTCTTCCCCATGCGTTAGCTGAGCTGATACAAGCGACTCCCCATTTCACATGGTTTCACTGATGCATGCAGAGGTCTGGAACGTAACGCCCACATAAATGGGGAGTCAACTGTATTTAGTTATACCCTGCCTTTTTCCCTGACAGGACTCAAGGAACTCAACTTTGCCAATACCTCCAGAGGCGGGATTCAGCTAACCTGCTGTTCCTAACAGGGTTGTCCCAGTCCACCAGTCCTCACGCAGAGGAAGGGGTCCTTTTAAACAGAGTGAGGTATCAGAGTGATTTGCCATCAATCAGGCAACATGGCAGTAATGCAAACTCTCTCCACAGCCAGCTCAGTCACAAAGCTTCACTCCAAGAAGGGGTCTCAGAGGTACCCCAAATTAGAGAAGGTGACAGCAAAAGGGGGAGAGGGGGTGAGGGAGGCAAAAGGAGAAGGTGGTAACAGAAGAAACTCCTCAGGCAGCACGCCAGTATTTAGGTCTAGAGTTCTCAATCACTATAGGTCTGTCTTCTTAGCACAAAACCATCCTTTTTATCCTTCAAAGGCAGCCAACTTGCAGAAAATGCTTTGCCACACAACCTGTGTCAAAGAAAAGACAGACAGATGGCACCCTCCAGCTGCAAGAAGGCGACAGAGCAGGCAACCGCTACTGCACAACAAAAGCCTGCAAGGTCTCATCTCTGGAGGTGTTTCCCAGTTTACACAACCTGCCTGTCAGGAATGCTGGGGATTTTCCAGCCAAGGGTTGAAACCTGGCATAATCCAGGACCAGAACAGCAATTAAATGCCTGATGGTTAGGAACATGAGGGGTTTTTCTTCCCACAAAGGAAGGTTCTTAAAAAGCTAAGTGAGAAAACATTGTCATAAATGTTTTCCATCTGAGCATGGCTCTTTCAAGTAAGTTTCCATTTCTCATGATACTAGCAGTTCTCCTGACACACCAAGTAAAAACTGAGTAACTCCTATTTATTTATGATCTGGGCACCCAGTTACAAAAGTGAGTTGTGTCCTGTCTCTAAACTCATGTCTGCACGAGTCCCAGTTCTTTCAATGAGAATTGCTTGCACGTGAAAACGCAGAGACACAACAATTGTTCAGCGTTCTCCCTGAACTGTTCAAGGACATGTGACTCCCACCAACCTTTGAGCAAATATATTATCTCATCCTTCCACTAAGTGGTAGGAAATACTTCAGAGGTAGTTTCTGTAGAGGCCATTTTTTATGACGAGGGTGTTTTTCATGCTATCAGCAGATTTACAAAGATACAAGTACCTGGGTAGACAATACTCATATTTAGGGATGCCCCAATTTTCACAAAAGCGACAACATGTCCCTGGGACACACCTCTCTCCTTGCTCAGACTTCTGTCTTTGTAGGCTACATTTCAATTCCAAAATCACTTTTTCCATCATCAAGGACTCATTAACAAATTATATCTATCTATCAGCTGTGCAAAAGCCAGGACGGGGGACAGCATTTTCCCCACGCAATGGCCACAACAATATATTTAAGATCTCTTTCTTTCCCTCTATACAAAAACACAGACGTGTCCCCGCCCCCAATGCAAAAGCCACAAGAACGCAAGATGATTTAAGGCAGTGCACAGGGGGTTGAATGACTCCAGGCTGCTGTTAAACGCCTTTGGTTTCCAAACTTCTCATTTGCCATGAATTAATGTAGGGAGTTTCCCCTGAAGGAAACCACCACGTCTTTTACAAGAAAGACTTCCAAGGGAATGTTTCGGAGGAATGGGGAGAACTGGAACAGGAGAAGAAAAATCCTTCTTCCAATACATTTCCCTTATGTTTGACCTTAGTTTGCACATGTAGCACCATCGCCTCTGCGGTTGCCCAGAGCTTGATGGGGTGGGGAAAGAGGACACATGTGACTAGGAAGAGAACGACAAGGGTCTTTGGAAAAAGAGCAAGGATCTCTTTAGGCCAGGATCCCATAACTGGGGACATACCAAGCTGGGCACAGGAAACTGCCTTATACCAAGTCAGATTATAGATCCATCTAGCTCAGTATTTTCTCCACTAACTAGCAGTGTCTCTCCAGGGTTTCAGGCAGGGCTCTCTCCCAGTCCTACCTCAACACAGGAGGCGCAGGTTAATTCTGTGTCTACCAGCTCCACCTGGTACGCAGGCTGAGACCCTACCTGCCCGCAGACTGTCTCACCAGAGTGGTGCATGCTCTAGTTATCTTCCGCTTGGACTACTCAAATGCGCTCTATGTGGGGCTACATTTGAAGGTGCCCCGGAAACTGCAATTAATCCAGAATGCGGCAGCTAGACTGGTGACTGGGAGTGGCCGCCGGGACCACATAACACCGGTCTTGAAAGACCTACATTGGCTCCCAGTACGTTTCCGAGCACAATTCAAAGTGTTGGCGCTGACCTTTAAAGCCCTAAACGGCCTCGGTCCTGTATACCTGAAGGAGCATCTCCATCCCCATCGTTCAGCCTGGACACTGAGATCCAGCACCGAGGGCCTTCTGGCGGTTCCCTCATTGCGAGAAGTGAGGTTACAGGGAACCAGACAGAGGGCCTTCTTGGTAGTTGTGCCCGCCCTGTGGAACACCCTCCCTTTAGATGTGAAGGAAATAAGCAGCTATCCTATCTTTAAAAGACATCTGAAGGCAGCCCTGTTCAGAGAAGTTTTTAATATTTAATGCTGTACTGTTTTTAACATTTGATTAGGAGCCGCCCAGAGTGGCTGGGGAAACTCAGCCAGATGGGCGGGGTATGTATAAATATATATATATATATATATATATATATATATATATATATAAACACCCCAGGATTGAACATAGGACCCACTGCATGCAAAGCAGATGCTCTACTACTGAGCTACAGCCCTTCTAGTAAGGTAGCCCACCAGCTTTGCCACATCCTTGTCAACTTTCCAGTTTTTACAGCCCTGGGCAATGGTAGGTTTATTGAGACTCCATAACATGGCTGGTCAGCTGCATTTGGCCTAGTGGTCCAGGTTTGACTGAAGCCCATGCAGTTTGCAGGAGGGTTAGCAGATACATGGTGGCCCCATCCTGCTGTCAACACTGGCCCATAGGGGCGGACAGGGGCATAGCGGGAGTAGTTTAGTTAAGTAGTTTCTACTTAACTAAAAATAAAAATAGTCAGAAAATCCTAGCTACTCCCATGGGGATGGAGAATATAAAGATCTGGTCACAAAGGTTCCTCACTTCTGCATTAGGACTTGCGCCTCCACAACAGAACTTTCCCTCCCTCTCCTTTCTCTGCATATCCCCACAAATCTGCTCTGGAAGATTATGGGAACTCCCAGAACAAATCTGAAGGGGAGAGATAGGAAGCTCCAATGCACAAACGAATTCCTCAAACTAAAACGGACATTACTGTTGGCTGCAACCAATTCTTAAGCAAAGCAAAAGATGAAGAACTCAAAAACAAGAAATCCCAGAGCATGCCAGACATAATTGCATTTTTGGAGCCTTGTCACAAATTTCACTTTTGTGCTCCACTCTCTTGGAGTGCACTCTCTCTTGTCACCCCCCCCCACTCACACACAAATCTTATGCATAAATACAGATTGAGAAATTACATGCAAGTATGTCAAGAAGTAACTATTTTGGAAGTTTGCAAAATGTGTTTGGCATCCAGCTGCACAGATGCTCTGGCATGTATCTGGGGTGTGTGTGTGTTTTAAGCCTTGACCAACCACAGGAAGATTTACACTTCATTAAAAGAAGCGTAGCTTTCATAACTTGCACAAAAATTCATCTCCCTGGAAGCAGTGCATTAAACACTCTACAGGCAATTTGGGCAACATATTGTAGCGCAATGCCAAGGGGTGGGGAACCTCTTGGAAATAAAAAGCCTTTTCAATTCTCTGTGATGCTTGCTTTAGTCAGCAAGCCAGTGTGGTGTAATGGTTACAGTGTCAGACCAGGACCTGGGAGACCACAGTTCGAATCCTCACTGAGCCACGAAGCTCACAGGATGACCTTGGGCCAGTCACTGCCTCTCATCCTAAGCTTCTTCACTGGGTTGTTTTGAGCATAAAATGTGGAGGCGGAGAACTGCGAACACCATCTTGAGCTCCATAGAGGAAAGGTAGGATATAAATGTAACAAAGAAAAGGAATAAATAAAAATACTTGCAGCTGGTGACCCTCCTGCAGTTCGAGAAGTTTTGCATGCTTAAGAAATGGCAAGAACTAATGGCACAAGAAACACACACCCCTCTCTCTTTGCCTCTCTGCATTTATCTCATTGGCATATGACATATTTTTTCGGCACTTTTAATCCACTGGGCACCCACTCTGAAAGCAGGTCAAGGTCAAAACCTGACAATTCAGGCCCAGCTGACAATGAAGCAGAAAGCTTATCAAAGCAGTGAGACAGAGTCACTGGCTCACCAGGTGACACATGAGTACAGTGTCTATTTCTGGAGAATTGCTAGCAGCTGACAGGAAGCTGATTGAGAAAAGTGGTGTGTGTAGGTCTCTGAACGTGCTGATCACACACTGCACAAGCACCACCCCCCAGGAGCAAGGAACATTAATCTCTGCCAAATCTGAATGTATGTTGTAGCCAATTATTTGGGGGGGGGGGAGCAGTTCACATGGGGTGGACCCTGACAACAGTCCAGAACTGGTAACTGGTGCAGGGCCGTGCCCTAGGCATTGCCTTGGGGTCTTCACATACAATGTCAATTCTCAGACAATTGTTCTGACAGCTTATTGCCTTCTGGGCCCAATTTAGGGTGATGATGCTGGCTTTTGAGGCCCTAAAGGACCCAGGCCCAAAATACTGAAGGAATGCCTCCTCCCATACCAACCTGCCTGAATTTTAAGATCTACAGAAGATATTCTGCTGGTGGTTTCCACACCTAATGAGAATAATAGTCTGGGGCCCCACAGGGAGGCTCTCTCTGTGGCAGCCTTACACCTTTGGAACACCTCACCATGCCATTGCTTCTGTTTCAGTAGCGGAAGAAAAACAAAATTGCAGAGTTGGAAGGAACCCAAGGGTCATTTAGTACAACCTGCTGATTGCAGGAATCACAGCTACAGAATCCCTGGCAGATGGCCAGCCACCCTCTGTCTAAAGACCTCCAATGAAGGGGAGTCCATCAGCTTTTGAGGTAGTCCATTCCACTGTCAAACAACAGTTTGCCCAGGTTTTTGAGGAGGGGTGAGGTGTACTGGGTGCCTATAAATTCTGGTGGTTGCATAATTGGGAATTATGTATTTTGTTTTATATTGGTTTTTGAAGCTCATGGGTTGTTTTCAACAAAGATTCCATCAACGCAAGGACTTCACTTTACACAATGGAATGTTCTCCTCCTCTCCCTCCCATCCCCCTTCAATCTGTTCTGAGTTTCCCCCCAACCTTCTACAGAGGATTTGGGGATGACAGAGGGGGAGGCAGGGAAACTCCGCTTGTGCTAGTGGTAATACTTGCACTCACACTTCATTTAGATGAACAGTGCCCTCTAAACACTTTAATATATATTATACGTATTATATTAAAATAATAAAGGAAAGAAAATCTAGTCAAGGAAATGGGCAGTATAATATAGAAAACAGACTAACCAATAAGAGTCCACAGCATCCCAGTCACAAGGACGGTCAACTTCATTCTAGGTATTTGGCCATTTGGGTGACTACATTTGAAGAAGAATGTATTTTACATAATTAATCTACCTTTCTGGAGACAGGATAAGCTATGACCATGACCACAATATTGACAGGAGCCAAATTAATTTGTTGAAGGCTAATAATAAGTCACATCAGGAGAGAAAACGGGGTTTCCGTTTCTTAAAAAAAAACAAAACCTGTCTGCAGGTACAGTATCTTCTTTTCTCTATGCTGATTTGTGATGGAGTCAGCATTCACATGTCTATCCTGTTCACAAATGAAGTGGGGTTTTTTTGGGGGGGGCCTTCATTCTTAGTGGTTAGGTTCCATCCTAAATTAGCTATCCCAGAAAATCTTTGGAATATGAGAAGTGGACACCTTGAACACATGAGAAACTACTACAGTCATTGCATTACTCACAGACCAACCAAGGAGTGAGAGGTTTTCAACAGGTTCCCAATGGACAGCACACACACATTGCTACAGCATGAGCTGGGCTTCTTAATGCTTTCCTGCCACCCAACCTTCTTGTTCTAGATTCCACTGTTGCTAAATCTGTCCTCCCACGAACTTTGTCTTTTCGGGCGTCAGTTGTATGCTGACATAGAATGGGCCAGTAAGTGATACTCATGCATATGCAACAGAGAGTATCTGGCTTTAGCAGACCAGAAGAACTTGTTCATGCTGTGTTAGAGAATGGAGAAAATCTCCATACAGAGAGTTCTACACTCCCATCACATTCCCTTTAAGTAGGGAAAGGGGGGAAAAAGTTGCTTGCATACATCAGGGACTCTAGCACTCACCATCCCCAATTGGCTATGCTGGCTGGCACCAACGTAGGATGGAGCCTAGCATCATTACATGGGATTGTTCCACTGGAAGTGTTTACAGGCCCCAAGGCTGAAACAATTGTATCTGTTTTGGTAACGAACTGGATATACAAGTATAATCTAGAACAGCATTTCCCAACCTGCAGGTCATAAACCCTGCGCAAATGGGTCACATGCTTTATAAGCAAACCCAAAATAACTATGGCTTGTAATACTTAACTGATACAATTAATACCCCTTACAACTCTTTTGCTCGGTTGGTATATCATAAGGCTGCTTTGACACCTGTAACAAAATGATGGAAAAGCTCAAAAAAGCACTTGGGAACTGCTGGCAGTGATGGCCCACCACAAAGTGTTCACACAAGGAGGAGCCCTGAGTGATCACCACGGCCTTTGGAACCTGAGCACCAGAAGCGAGCTGTAACACTCCCACAAAAAACTCCCTGCACAAGGATCCCATGGCGAACCATCACTGAATCTACCGCCAGGTTAGTTAACAGTTAAACCAAGGGTGAGTTGAAGTTTGTTACATCTAACGCTGCTTGTGCAGCTGTATTAATTATTTTTTTTAAATAACCAGCTTATGAAGCAATATCCTGCAAACTGGTGGTTGGCACTCTTACATCCTTATAAACAAAATAGTGAATAACTGTAAATATTTTAACAAATTCCATGTTAAGCAAATTTTTGCTTGGATGTCTCAAGAACAGGCAAACTTACAGTTAAAATGAATGAAACTGTTGGCTGCCAGAGACCTAAGCTCCAAAATTCATCTGACAATAAGTTGATAGGTAAATTTGAACCCGTGCATCACCAAGCTGAAAAGGCTGGGAAACACTGGTGTAGAGAAGACTCAAGACTGAAATGTTAGTGTACAAATCCAAATAAATCCTGGTTGACAAACCAGTACTCCTCAGATGAAACACTGCATTTCAACTGGTATAAAGAAACTCTGGGCACAATCCACACAGAAATGCAACCCTATGCATGTTTACTCTGTTTAATGAGGCTTATTCCCAGGTATGTGTGCACAGGTGTACAGCCTTAGTCAATTCATTCATGTGTGAGTGTGAATGGATCAGTCAACTAAATCTTCATAAAATCTGCATCTGGTAACTAAATCTCCATATTTGGGGGGGGGGTACACTTTTATGCACCTGTGTGTACAAGATATGGACAAACATCTCCTCTGTGATGACACCTGCCATCTGTGGAATGGCAAGCAGATGCACAAAATGCTATCTGGTAGAAAATCAAATCGATAGGTTTTCAGGAGAGGGACTTAAAGAATTGTACATCTTTGTACAGTTCTCTCTCTCTGTGTGTGTAATTTATATGGAATGTTTTAGACTGCTATCCTACACCTACTTACCTGGGAACAAACCCTGTGGAACTCTGTGGAACTTACTCCTGAGTAGGCATATATAGGAAAACATTGCTTGCACTAGTACAAATTTTCTTTTCAGTTACCATCAGCAATATTTTGTTGGAAAGGCAGGATATTAAAAATGCTTAATAAAATTAAGAATATGCTTTCTATGACAACATCTCAGCTGTGGAACGTGCTCCCAAATAAGGCTTGCCTAGGGTTGACCCTTATGTATTTTAAGTACTTTCATTTGCCCAGGTCTTATTTATTATTTTCTTTCAGATTTTTTAAAATTTTAGTACCCGATTTGCTTTAAATTCAAGATGTGTCGCTGCTGCTTTGAAGATTATTTTGTTTTCACACTTTATTCATCTGAAGACTTTCAAAGCAGCTCGCAATTAAAACAACAACAACCACCTTAAATGCAGGTCTAAAAAATTTTTTGCAAGTCCGACAGGGTTGCAGTTTTCTGACATTCATACTAACACTTAGGTATAGAAAACAAAATCACAAGAGGGTCAATGAAGGGAGTGCGGAAAGGCTATGTCACAGGATGAGGCTAAAAAGTGCATGAGGCTGGGTGTGTGTTAAAAATAATGGAAGATGGATCAACATTGCTCCGATTTATGCTGGCAAAGATCTAGTATGCTGATATTTGGATGCAACTGCAGCAGTTGGCAACATGCTTCCTTCCTCCCACAAGTCATGCCTTGCTCAACCTGAAAGAAGGCACACTGTACACTGACCTTTGCATTGAAAAACCCACATGCCTACGCACACAAGCATAGCAAAACTCCATGTGCTTCAGAGCATCAAATGTGGCCAGGACCTGTCAAATCTTTTTAGAATTAAACTTGCAACTCATCTCTGTTCCATCTGGTAACAATAGATCATGAAAAACTAAAGCGATTCTTCTATTTACACAGAGAGAGCGCAAAATGCAATTCAGAGAACAATTTTAATTTTACTAAAGAGATTGTAGTTAGAGAGAAACACATTCACAAACTTTCAATAGGAACTGCAGCTTCCCTTGGCTGCCGGGTTCGAAATTAGCAGGGTGCCAGGCGCATTTTTCGCCTAAATATTCTCCATTTGGGAGCACCTCAAAAAGTCTGGATGCCATTTTTTGTGCCTGGCTGGCACTCAAGGATTACTGAAATGTATGTGCTTTGAAGCCTCGGAGTATATGTTAAGGATAGGCAATATGTAAAGGAGTTTAACAATAAAGAGTAGAGTGTTTTGAAAACTGAAGTTTGGTACCAATGTTTTTATTGCAAACACCAAATTAAACATGTATTAACAATTTCTGCTAAAATGTGATATTAACAATGTGTCAACAATGTGTTATTTATGTGAACTGTGTATTAGTTAATGCTTATTAAAATAATAAATAAAAAGTGTTGCTGCCCCCCCCCCCATGGCGACTAGACATTCTGTTTTGGCGCCCACAACTCATGTCCCAAAAGACATTTGGCTCCTAGTTTTCTATCCCAGTTTCTAACACTGCTTGGCTTTAGAATTTTGTTTATCAGACATCCCTAATAGAACACAAAGTTCAGAAAAATGTTGCAGAGAGAGAAACAGATAATTGCATTAAGCACTTTCCCAAAGTTTAGGTCCTGATGCAATGGATTCTAAACCAGACTGCGGAAATTGTGGCTCTCCAGATGTCAATCCCAGCAAGCATGGCAAATGGTCAGTGAAGATGGCAGTAGCAGTTCAGCAACATCTGGAGGGCCATAGGTCCTCCCCCCGGCCTACTCTAAACCTTCACCTTCAAACAGAAAACCACATGGGGAAAAGAAAAAGAGCCTGTCAGGTACCCAATCCTTTTTTTGTGTCAAACAGGATAGAAACAGCCAGCAAGACCACAAGTTCTGATCAACTTATCAAACACACCATAATGGTATTAAAATTAGCACCTCTCTTTGCACATTTATAAGCAACACATTTACCCCTCTCCAACTCTATGCAACTTGCAATATACAAATTCTGGTGGTAATTGTCAATATAGATCCTCCAAGTTTGCTGCAGGCAAAATAATCTTCAATTAACCATTTAAACACTACCACCCCCATATCAGACTTTCTGAAGTCACTAAATATTATATACATCACTTAGAATCACATGAGCTTCACATATATTCTACACATATATTCATTGAGAAACTGATGAAAAAGGCTCCAAGACAATAGCTATTACTGACAAGAGCCTAGAAGCAACAATAACACACTTCCCTCTTCTCTTGGGTTCACTAAGCACATGACTGCATGTAACAAAGCTGGGTTCTACCTTCATGAATGCTACAGCTTAGAAACTCAGGATATCTCCATCAGAATGCTACCTTGAAGTGAAGCCTTCCAATATGATTTCATTCGCAAGAGGAGAAACTATGAAGTCAGCTTTCCTTACAAGAAAGTAGAGATACGTAATTCAATAGTCAAAATTCCATCTGTTACATGACCAGAGTTAACTACTCATGTAACATTCTGATTACCTGAAAAGAATGCAGGAATACCAAACCATTCAAGTTTGGGAAGGCTAGGTAATTCACACAACCAACAGCATCACTGGAGGAGACTAACAACATTGACATATGTAATCTAATAATGCCATCATTAGAATTGCTTAATCATCACCAGAATTTCAACATAGTATTCCATTATTACTGTGGTAGCATTTGGTCATCTGTAAAACATAAGTGCCAAGAACATACATAGCTTGGGGGAATGTGTGTCCCTGAGATTGCTCATATTGCTAAAGATCTATAGAAAGAAACAACTGGTTCTATGTTCCAGAACTGAAGCAAACACATCCACAAAAAAAGCTTCTATTTTATAAACAGAATATTAGATTAATAAGCAAAATGTTAGCAGACATTTGTAAAGGCATTTTCTGAGTTGCTACTTTCTGCACACTGCAATTCTGTATCACCTTTATGTTAGTACACAACTGATCTATGGGTTTGTTTGTTTTTAATGGTCTATAAAAAAAACAGCTAAATATCCATTCACAATGCCCAGAATATGCAGTTATTTACAAAATGTGCTTTGTGCCCTGCTGGAAGACCACTTCAGCAAATTTCTCATTGGAAAAGTTTAAGTGGAAATACCTTTATTCCATTTTGATGTATTTCAGTAGCAATTAGAAAAGGAGAATAGACACTATGGGGGCATCTAACTTTTTTAACATTTACAAATTCTGCTGGCCAAAATACCTCAGCATGCATCAGCTATTGGAATTAGGGCAAATAGCTCGTGAGAATCATTTCTATCCTTAATTTATCCTTTATTTTTTCATCAGTCAACTAGCCAATACATGGTGGAAAATTTTTAGAAGGGCATGCCTACTCTTTCTCAAGAGTAGAAAGGTATTGTTTGGAACTAGACATATGTTAACAACACTCCTTTTCTTTTGATTCCTGTTTCATTTAAAGTTACTGACAATGAACCATGTGTCATTATTTGGGCTTGCAAGGTTGCAATCCAATTTCATGCATGTTTATCCAGACATAAGTCACACAGGAGCATTTACTCAAATAAGCATGCATAGACCTGCAGCTTTAGAGTCACTATCATGTACAAAGTGAAGCCACTAAACCTTGGCTTCATTTTTCCCAACTGCAAAACATGGATAATACCTTCTTTCACTATTTTGAAAAAGAAAAGTAGCTGAAGAACACAAAAGTGATATAAAAAGCCAGAGTAGCGTGATAGCTATAGTGTTGGCTTCAATTCCCTGCTCACCCAAGAAGCTCACTAGGTAGCCACTATCTTTCAGTCTACCCTACCTCATAGAAGTGCTGAGAAGACGAGATTGTACAGCACTATGCATATCAGCCAGAGCTCCTGGGGAGTAGGGTAGGACAGAAATAAATACATAAAGTTAAGGCTACAATCCTAATCACATTTATTTGGGAGTAAGCTCCACTGCAATCAGTGGAGGCTACATTAACAGGATTGGGCCCTAGGTGTCATAACCCGGGACCTAAACATTTGAATCATCACCTCCCCATGCATTGACCTTCAAAGGAGGTCCTTCCTTGTGTCCGCATCAGGTGTTATTAGTTATGAGGCCATGGTGACACACACACCCTTTGGAATGCCCCCCTTAGAGGTATGGTTGGCACCATACCTTTGAGCATTGAAAACATATCTGTTTGATCAGGGTCTTGGTGTTTCTAAGTCATAATACAGCTAGTCAACTCTATGAAGAACAGATTTGGTTTATACGAGTAGTGCAACAGTGTAAAGGTAAAGAGACCCCTGACCATTAGTTCCAGTCGCGGACGACTCTGGGGTTGCGGCGCTCATCTCGCTTTACTGGCCCAGGGAGCTGGCGTACAGCTTCGGGGTCATGTGGCCAGCATGACTAAGCCGCTTCTGGCAAACTAGAGCAGCGCACGGAAACGCCGTTTACCTTCCTGCCGGAGCGGTACCTATTTATCTACTTGCACTTTGACATGCTTTCAAACTGCTAGGTTGGCAGGAGCTGGGACCAAGCAATAGGAGCTCAGCCCATCGCGGGGATTCAAACCGCCAATCTTCTGATCGGAAAGCCCTAGGCTCTGTGGTTTAACCCACAGCACCACCCGCGTCCCTTGTGTACTGTAGTCTTAATCATGTTTTCTTTGTGTTCATAGATTTCAATTCTACAATGGAAGGGATCCTGAGGATTATCTAGTCCAACCCCCTACGATGCAGGAATATGAAGCTGTCCTATGTGGGGATTGAACCTGCAACCATGGTTATCAGCAGTAGCATATGGTCAATGGACATGGGGAACTAGGTTAGTCCCTTAAATGTCCCGAGTAAATCAAAATATTAAAGCCTGTTGCCTCATTCCCAAAGCCCAGGAAGCTTTTGCCAAGCTTGGGGGGGGGGTGATGGCCACATGCACATCACCCTGCCCCCTCCATCGCCCTCGCAAGCTGGCACCTCTGGCCCTGATGAAAAATGTCACTGCATGCCACTGGTTATCAGCACTATGCTCTAACCACATGAGCTATCCAGTGGTATTTTTTAATCTTATAATAACAGGTCTTTGTCGCATAGCATTGTATTTCAGTGCTTATATTGATGTGCATATGCCTTCATTAAGGACAGACTAAAAATGCATTAATAACATAATGCATATCTTCAGCCACTAGCAACACTCAGCAAATCAGTAAATAATTTTACTTTTTTATGTGGAATCCCAGTCTGGAACAATCTTTAAACCTGAACGTGTTTTTCTCAGCACAACCCAAGGCATGATCACTCAGAGGTTAATCCAACGGAATTCAATGGTGCTTACCCCCGCATAGAAGATTGTAGCCTCATTAATGCAAAAGATATGACCAGTGCCGGATTTGCATATAAGCTAAACAAGCTATAGTTTAGGGCCCCACGCTCTTGGGCCCCCACCCCAAGAAATTAAAGGGGGGGAACTGGATGTACATATCCTAAATATAAGATAAAAAAACCAAATAAAATAAAACCTACATACAGCAACAGTGTTATGATGTAAATAATGGGCCCCGCCTGCTTGCCTGCTCCCTAAAATATCACTGGTTTGCTCATTTCTATATATAGGGTGCCTACATTCTGCTATTTATAATTATTAGTAGTTTGCATCATATATTTACACCTATTATTTCATATTATAGCAAGTTTCTATTATGAGTCTTTGTAAATTGTGTTTCTAAAGGAACTTTTGTTATTGCCCAATGCCAATGTGTTTGCATTATTGTTTGTTATGAATAAAAAATCATTTTAAGTTAGAGCTTAATAATTATTTCACTATTAATATACTTCTTAATTGTATTTCACTATTAACATACTTCTTAATTGTATTTCAGTTCAACAATTACTTCAATAAAATGCATATTTTGTTATGTGCAAATGGCTTTAGATACCTATTAGGTCCATAAATTACCATATATAGCATATATTCAATGCAAAAAACAACAACAATTTGTTGTTGACAAAGGACAGCTGGACATATAAAGGGCCCCATTAGCTTCAGTAGCTTAGGGCCTCATCAAACCTACCGTATTTTTCGCTCTATAAGACGCACCAGACCACAAGACGCACCTAGTTTTTGGAGGAGGAAAACAAGAAAAAAAAATTCTGAATCTCAGAAGCCAGAACAGCAAGAGGGATCACTGCACAGTGAAAGCAGCAATCCCTCTTGCTGTTCTGGCTTCTGGGATAGCTGCGCAGCCTGCATTCGCTCCATAAGACGCACACACATTTCCCCTTACTTTTTAGGAGGGAAAAAGTGAGTCTTATAGAACAAAAAATATGGTAAATCCGACCCTGGATCTGACCTCCTTTAACAACCACTACCCTGCGAACATGACCTGAGCATTCTGTTACTGCCACTGTAGAGAGCCTTGAAAGAAAGAAACCCTTCAGTCACTTCAACAAAACAGGGGCAATAAACCCCTCAGCTAAAAATCGCGTTTGTTATCCAGCACTATGGAGTGTGTGACAGGTTCCCTGTTGATAACTCCAAAGGAGATACACACACCACGCAGGTGCGCTTGTGAAACCTTGCCTTCAGCACCAGCCACTTGTGCCTGCGTCCTCTTGTGAACGTTGCAAACGACTCCTCTGACGGAACACAGAATCCACCAGGCACTGGGAGAAACGGGGTCTCAACTTTTACAGAACTTCAACCCCTGACACCTCCCCGCTTTGGGGAGCGGGGTCTCCGTTCTTAAGGTGGGCTGACCTTATTTTCATTTGCTTTTCCAGGACCGGAGTTCTGGGGCACAAGGAACCGTGGAAGAGGAGGCGCACCATTTGGTCGCCCCCCTCGCAAGAAAACACCCCAAGCCCGTTGCTAAGCATCCATCCCCTCCGACCTTAAGCGTAAAGCATCCCTTCTATCCCCACAGATACAAGGAAGGTGGGGGGGGACCGTTTCTTTCCCCGTAGAAAAGGAGAAAGGAGGCTGGCTTGGGGTAATGGCTACCCCGATCCTACCTGCGGGAGATCCTGCGACGGGGACCCAATCAGCTCCCGGATCTAGTGGGCTCTGAGCCGCGGGCATCTCCCCTTTCCCCCCGCCCTCCCCCCTCGCGCTCCGCTTCCTCTCTCGCTCTCTCTCCTGAGGAAGGAAGCGTGAGTCAGAAGGACCGCCCACTCTGGAATTTCCCCGGCGCGTGATTGATAAGCCGAGCGGCTAATCAGCGAGCTGCTTCCTCCCAACCACCCCCGCGCGCACGGACGGCGTCTCGAAAAACCTCAGGAGAGCGAAGGGACCCGCCAGCCCAAGAAAGGAAGCGGCGGCGGGCCGAGGGGAAAGCCCGCGCGGGCGAGCTTAGCTGGCATCGCCGACAAGGGCAACTGCTAGGCAGGTCGCTTTCTAGCCTGATCCCGTAGGCTGCTGACTTAGGAGTGGAACAGGCTTTCTCTTATATTTGACTTTCTTCTGCAATGTTTTCTTCTGGATTTTTTTAAAAATTATTTTTGGATGTTTTAATGCAGGTTGTAAACTGCTTTGTGATTTCCCCCCCCTCCTTAAAAAAATAAAACGGTGCAGAAATAAGTAATAATAATTAATGAGCAAGCTGTGCAATTGCCTGTCCTTCCCCCAGGTGGTGTGCGGGGGATTCGATGAAAGCTCTCTATAAAATAGTCTGTTTCCTTTTTAAAAACAAAGCTTTACTTGGCCCAGTGAAAGAAGTCTCCATGAGATTTTTCTTCGATTTTTAAGAGGAATTGCAGAGCAAGAGGGCCACCAGGTGTCTCCTTCTTTGGCAGTCACTTGTAGCCGAGTAAGCTGCTGTAAACACGGTTAAAAGTGAGTCCTAAGTGACTGGAGGCCAGTTCTGGATCCACACCTCCTTCCACAGTGGGGACATAGGTTTCCAGGCAGGAGTTGATCACGGTGAGGGTTTGCCAAGCATGCCTTCCTCTTAGCACATTTCTCCCTTTCGTCCTGAGTTCAAGCGTCTTCAAAGCCCATGACACCTTTGGTAAAGACTGTTCTCGCAGGCCAGTGTTTCCCAGTTGTCAGTGTTTATACTACACTAGTGGCTAAAAATGAAATCAAGTAAGCTTCCAGATTCCACAGGATCTCTCTTCCAAAATGAGCATGAAATAAAATGGGGGTGCCCTGGGGAGGGGGGTGAGCCTTGCTGCAAGGGTTTTTATCTAGGCCTATAACAGGTGTAATAAGCTGGTTCTCACAGGCTTGGCAGGGCTGCCTTTCCATGCTGTCAGCTAAACAGTGTCCCAGACACACTTTATCTTTGGAGCAAGGTTTTCAGTAGCCCCGGTCCAAAAGCAGCATTGCAACCAGATGTAGCTGGGGCCTCGAGGTGGGGGGTAGATGATCTGCTGACCATTGTCTCTTTTTTTTAAAAAAAAAACCTGCCTGTATGTGCCTGGCCGCAGAGAGAAGGGAGCTTCTGCACCTTTAAGAGTTGCATAGAAGGAGGAATTTTGGCAGTGCTGCTTTATCATGTGCTTCAGGGATTGGGAAAGTGGTGTCCAAAGAACTTTCCTCATTTGCACAACCCGTTGGAGGTGCAGGAGCCCTGCCCTCTGCATGGCATCTGGTCACCTGAGGAGCACCCAGCTTCTAAATTATATGCATGAATGAGAGAGAAGTCATGAAAAATGGTGGTGAGAAATGGGGCGTGGTTCTCATGTTGGGTTTTTGAAAAACAGTACTTGTATTAGAAAATCAACCTTAGAAAAAGCAAGCAGCTTTTTCTCATATACACATAAACAACCTGGTCAATGGAAATAGCAGGAGGAAGAGGAGTCCGTCCTCTTGGCCAAGAACTGCTGTCAGTTCTTCTCCACCATTTGGATCCTCTTTTCCTCTCAGAGCTGTTGCTTATCATTAATAATGTTCAGTGCTGGATTGATGCTGGTGTGGGTAGGTTCCCTGCACAGTTCTTTTACCCTGCCCTTCTTGTTGCCAGAGTGCAGGACATATCATAGCAATCTTAAAACGATATACAAATATCATAAAACAGGAACAGAAATTCCGATCAGTAACAAACTTTAAAATACAGTTCAGAGGATAATAAATTATACTGAAAAGTGTAGGCAACTACTGCTGAGCTGAATATATTTTATGTTAATGTTACGAATGTGAAAAGACAACCAAATCTCAGTCAGGAAGGACAGTGCTATAGGTGAGGGACACTACCAAGAAGCTTGACGTAGGATTTTGAAAGACTACCTTCCACCAATGGCTGCATGAACAGGGCAGATCTTAAAAGCACGGGCTGGAAGCTATGCAGGTGGGGCTCCTTCAAGCTCCCGTTTGGGGAGCCATCAACCCTGAGACATGAATTAATGAGTTCCTCTTGCACTTCTCAGAGCCAAGAGTGTTTTTTAGACCCACCAGTAAATCTCTTCTCATCTCTTCCTTTTATTCCAAGCCCAGTGATTATCAAGATTCTCTTTTTATTCCCCATGCTTGTGCCATAGGAAAAGTAGACAAAAAAACCCCCTTCTCTTTAGCTGACCAGCTGGCCAGTTTGACATCACCAAGGCTGCTCAAATAAACATTGGTTTGTTCATAGAATCCCAGAATCCCCGAACTGTAGAGTCGGAAGGTACCCCGATGGTCACCTACAACATCCTACAATGCAGGAATCTCAACTAAAGCATCCATGAGAGATGGACATCCAACCTTTGCTTTAAAACCTCAAATGAAGGACATTTCACCACCTTCCAGATAGTCTGTTCTATAAACATGGACTCTCATATGATGTGTTTCCTATACTAGGTCAGAGGCAAAGAACCAACAGTATACGTTCTTCTAGCTCACGAGCTGGGAGTGGGGAGCCAGCAGGGAGTAGAGAGAGATTTCAGCTTCTTGTGATCAAATTCTGAGCTATATACCACAAGCTACGTAACCCCCTCCCAAACTCCCACAATGTCCAAAATAAGGATTAAAAATGTCTTCTTTGACTACTCACTCAGATAAGTAAGAGAGGGGGGTCCAAAAGATCCTTTCGGGGTGCTTTAATCGAATGTGAGGAAGAAGGCACGCCTAAGCTTACTTTTAGCTTAGGAGATGGGGAATTCCCCAGCGGAGGCCATAGACAGCTCTTCTTCGGTGGTTTTTGAAGAGGATCCAAAAGTAATTTAAAGGGCTCCCCTCTAGCCCAGAGGGGTATGCTGAAGTACGTCACCATTCAGTGAATAATTCACTGAGGAAAAATGTGATTCACTTTTGGAAAGACTATTATTCCATGCCACATTCCTTAAAGGGCTACGTATTCTAACCACAAAGCTGTTTTATTGTTCCTGGGGAGTCTGCATGATTGATAAGCCTCTATAACCAGGTATTCCAAATCCTTTGGAATATAGAAATAACTACCATTTTCATTTTGTTAACATTACAATGTGACACGGGAGATCCATGACTGAGGGTGCATCCAGACTGCAAATATTTGAGGGGTGAGATTCAACCACATACCAGCAAATCCAGGTTTCTCAGTTACAGCTGATAGGGAGGGTCTTACACACAAAAAAGCCCCACTTCCCCCAAAGACCAGACTTTTTGTGATAAGGAAAGTGATGGGAAAATGCCCTAGACAGTGTGGGATAATGCCATCAAGCCTCCCAGTGGAGAAAATAGGGGGAGGATTTATGTCATGGAAATGGCAGGAAGAGAAAGGATCAAACCCTTCCTCAGGGCCGCTGATCAAAAGCCTGTTGCTGCTTTAAAAAAGAAGTTCAGAGATCCAGTCGCAGATGAGTCCAAGCCACAATCATTTGAGGGCCTGAGGCTCCAGGGTTGCCACCTGACTTGCATTCCGCCGTCATTCCATGTGGCTGACAGATGGCAATTGGGAAAAATGGAAATCCATGAAATGAAGGGTCATAAAAAATGGGTGCTAGGAAGGGGGGAAATCCCATTTGTCCTGCACCCCTTTGCATCTCTGGTCTTAGAAGAGGCTTCTCATAATTAAATATTTTTTCTGCTGTTACAGTCTTTGGCCTCTGTCAAATCACAGCAAATATAGTCTTTGTTTTCTGTGAGAAAAGTAGGGACATTGGCTCGGCATTCAACCCACATAGCCAGGATCTACCTTTTGCAGCCAGTGTCTGAAGATTAAGCTTCGGAGGAGTGCTGGTAGAGTGTAGACAGCAACCCAGGTATGTTCAGATCCCGGGGAAGCTTGACCCTCCAGATGTGGTTGGACTGCAGCTCCCATCAGCCCCCCAGACAGCATGGCCAATAGTCAGGTCCAACAACTTCAAGAGGTTCCACCTCTTTGCTTTACAGCACAAAGTCTGCTGGTGGATAACACAGCAGTATTGCTTTATAGCTAGGGTGGCCATGTGTGTCAACCTTTACAGATGACACTGCTCTCTTTGAAAGGGCTATCAGGAAGTCAGTCTTTGAAATCATTCTCTCTTTGAAGGGCTGTCCTACTGAAGTCTATTTTTAAAAAACATATAAGAAGGGAGTGCAGGAGCCTTGAGGATGCTCATCAATGGCTAGCACCTGGACAGCAAATTGAAAAGGCAGATAGGCCACTTTTCTATTTAAATTACGGAAATGATTTCTAAATGTGCAAGTGTACATATGGAGTAGCATGTACAGATTTGTGTCTATTTTTGTCCTCATTTTGGGGTATGTGTGCCTTCTTTGACAATGCAAAGCAGGCCACACTATATATGCACAATCCAGAGTAAACTTATTTCCAGCAGTGAACATATTCTTGCAGAGGTATTTCTGTGTGCATGTCATTCTCCCCACATTTGCACGTATACCACGTTGCTACAGATGCTTCCAGCCTCTGAGAAATTATTAGCTGGACAGATTTACCCACAAATACCTGTCTTCTTTTTCTTCTTTTCT
This sequence comes from Podarcis pityusensis, assembly GCF_964106645.2. Lineage (NCBI taxonomy): Eukaryota > Metazoa > Chordata > Lepidosauria > Squamata > Lacertidae > Podarcis > Podarcis pityusensis. The sequence goes on from NC_138029.1 coordinate 64,278,696, forward strand.
TTTTTAAAAATTTGTTTATTTGGTTTTTCAGATTAAAATTTTACAGTCACATGTCCAACATACAACATTAAAACAAGATCCCAAGGAATCTCTTGGACTTTTCTTCTCCCCTTTGTGCATCCTGTTATTAATCATTTCCTCCCGCATCTTTCATAATAATCCTAATCTTTTATCTCTCTATTGTATCCAAAATTCACCATTAAACTACAAGTGGTATTCTAATCCTACTAACGATTTTAACTGTTTACAATGGTCTTTAAGATGTTATAAATTTCCCCCATTCCTTATTAAAATTTTGGTCTTCCTGATTTCTGATTCTTCCAGTCATTTTAGCCATTTCAGCACAATCCATCAACTTGATCTGTCATTCTTCTCTGGTAGGGACTTTATCTTCTTTCCATCTCTGGGCCAGTAACATGTGTGTAACTGTGGCCTTTTCTGCTCTCTTGGGATTTTGGCACCTAGAATTCCCAAAAGGAAAGTTTCAGGTTTTTATAGAAAATGTTATTTTAAACATTTATTTCAACTTCTTATATATCATTTCCCAAAATTCTTTTACTGCCTTACATTTCCACCACATATGATAAAAGGTGCCTTCTCCTGTCTTCTTTTTCAGCTTTTTCTCCTAGATTAAGAAAGGTCAGACAGGAACATAAATAGCACAAGGGAGACCTAAAGGTGGTTTTAGCGTCATATAGAAAAATGTCCTTAGGCCTGACCTTACTTACATATGCCTTTACCAGGGCAATGCTCTATACAGGGCAGTGTTTACAGGACACCACTCACAACACCCATTTACCAATCCATTGTGTGGTGTGTAAATATATTGTCAGGACAAACAGCATATGCAGAAGCTTTGGTGTATCCCTGAGTGGCAGGGGGACAACCATGAAGGAAGTGGCACCCACTCTGCTTTAGCCCAGCGGTACCCCCCCCCCAAATGCTGAGAACTAAAATTCAGCCCCAGCCAGCATGGTCAGGGATGATGTAGATTTACAACATATGGAGGGCCTACACTGGCTACCCACACCTTAATTTTTCCAGTTCTGACTGTGCATTTAGACATGGGCATTTTTGCATTAGCTTTCCTGGTTATAATGCTAGCATTTCTGTCCTGGTTGCTAACATTCCTTCTACTCTGCATTATGGAATTATGGCTTTTTGATGAACATGCTGCCTTGTCCTGCTAAACTTCATTCCCCCCCAACGGCACAGCAGCAGATGCCCTTGGACATGACTCCTCCTCTCCAGGGCTTCTTACAAGGAACTGGAGACTGTGTCTGTGTGCAGCCCATCTTTGCTGCACTCATTTCATTCCTCTCCTGCTCCTGGGTATTAGGGGGAGGGGACTTTGTTGCGACAGGAGGTGGAGACACCCATGCATCTTTACTAGCCTGGCTCATCTCTGCCTCTTGGTCTCCCCCCTCCCACTCTTCTGCTTCATGTTCCCTGCCTCTGGTTCTGGACTTCTCTCTGTCATAGACTTTTCTTAACTCACTGAGCCCTGTTACCCCTTCAGATTCTGACACCTCCTCTTCCCAGTCTTCCCCCTCTCATTGTTGCCCCATCACCACTCCTTGGACTCTGAACATTCTTTTGTGGTTCCCCAGCTGCTTCCACCCACCACTCCTCTGTGTCCAACCAGTTCATGACAGCTGCAGTATACAGCCCCCAATTTCATCACATGGCATGATCCATGGAAACTGGGGCAATTACAGGGCAAAACAGTTCTTTTTCTTTTCTTTTCTGGAAGCAGTTCTGAGCACTAAACTTCCACTAGATTCCCAGAAGTGGCTTTTACGTTGCGGGAAAGATCACATAAAACACAAAATTATCGGATAAGGAAACAAAGTGGAATAAAGTGCAGTCTGAATGCAGCCTTGCAACTTCTCTATGGTGCCAGAGGCAGATTGGAAACACCAGTTGTTGGGGACACACACACACACACACACACACACACACACACACACCACAGCAGGCCAGATTGGGTGAATGCTCGGATGTAAGCAGCACAGAGTTCTCAGTTGTCTGGTCTGTCAGAATTAACCGAGACCTGTTCCTGGTAGGTTAGAAGGAAGCACTGAGGCATGTGTCTAGCTCTGTCTCTGAAAGCAGTGGAGGAAAGCTACGTTGTTTGACCTTTTCATTGGCTCCTATTTCTCAGGGCCAGACAGTGTTGTGCCTAACAGCTCTGAGGTAAAAGGAGCAGGCAGGAAGAACAGGGCAATGTGTGGACTTCAGGTGAATGGATGTCAAGAAGACGCCACATTCCGCTTACCTATATCTATATCTAATCTATATCTACATGGCTGCATCATAAAATATCAAGGTGGCACATACTGCTGAAACATAAAATGGCACAATGCTTTCTGGGTGACCTAGGGCTGCTCATTGTCTCTTAGCCTAACCTGCATCACAGGATCGTTGTTGTAAGGATAAAATGGAGACAGGGAGACTCATATCTGCCCCCTTGGGTTTCTTGAAGGAAAAGGCAGGATATAAATGTAATGATGAATTAAATAAAACGCAAAATATAAGATTAAAAAATATGATTGTAAGAGGAAAATTTTACTCTCTTCAAAATTGTGCAGTTCATTACAAATATAGGTTTTCATCCTCAGTTGCCTCATGTGAAGGATGCAGATCCCTGATGTATTCCAAAGTACTTTATTTCAAACCTATGTCTTTGCTTACAATTGCCATTTTCTTCTGAGTTTTGTCCATTCCTACTTTACTCAAACTTTTATAACCACCACCTTCCGCCTCTCAGTGTTTCTCCCTTCTCAATCTCATGCCATGGCCACTGCTTTAGTATAACCTGCGTTTGCATTTGCTCCCCAATCCTGCGCTGACTTCATGCAACTCCAGGACTGTGATGTGGCACTAGAAATCCTCCAATGGTGCTTGCATGATGACATTCTTACATTTTTATTACATATAGGGAGAAATTCACAACTTGAAAGGTGGCACAAATTTGCCGTAATGCTCTCACCACCACCATGGAATGAAACATTAACATCCTTCGTAAACAGTTTGATTTTGGAAAGAAAAGCTGCATTCTGCACAACAGGATGGATGTTAGGTAACTCAAAAGGGGCTGAACCCACAAAGTCAAGAAGAAAGCTGTTTGCACTGCCTGCCAGTTCACATCAGGAGTGGGTTTTGTTTACCCCTTCAGTTTGCTCTGTTTGGTTGCTCTGGTCTGAAAGAAAGCAGTGAAACAAAATGATGACGCCTTCTGAGCCTAGGGAGGAAGTTTTGGTCAAGAGAAGGGGATTTCCAGAACACAGAGATATGCAAATCATGTACTTGGGTTAACCTGAGTGCATTCTGAACAGGCCCAATACAACTGATTCTTGTGAACTTATAGAAGGTGGTCTAGTGGCCCAGGGGAATGAAAAGAGTACCACTGAGGTAGGAGAAAGCAGTATTAGAAGTCCAAGGAAGGAGAAGAATGGGGAAATCAGAACCTAAAGCACTAAAGGCAACATCACTACCAGACCCACTTGAGAGGAACCATCTATGCAAAAGCTTATGGCTACCACAGATGAACCATTCCATTTGGGCATTTCTGCAGGAAACCTTACTCATGTTTTCTGGAGAAACATAGGCCTTGAGAAAATTCATCAGCTCCCAAACGCTCAATACTTGCACAGTCAGGCATAGTGGCTTATGTTGCCATCATGACATCGTGGGGACATAGCTGGGTGGCAGAAAATGGTCGCCATTTCAACCACTGACATTTCCAGGTAAAAGTGTTTCAGACAGCAGAACTGGACAAGGCATCTATCTGCCAAATATCTCATGGAATTATTGCCAACTGGAGCAGATAGGAATAGCCTGATTCAGTATAAGCCAGCTCTCTATTGCAATGTCTCCCTATAGTATCATGCTGTTTTGTTTTTTGTTTTTTTTAATTGCACAGGTTTAGTTACTGATTAGAACACCCTATGCTCAACTTAAGGAAGGGGTATGGAACTTAATGGATGGGGGTCAGATTTGGCCCACCATGACTTCCCCCAGCCATGCCTTCTGTCCCCAGGCCCCATCCCTCCCTGGCTTTGCATCTCAACTTCTTTTACTGTATTTATTAGGACAGGATGTGGGGAGGTTCTACACCCCTGATTTAGGGCCTATGAAAATGTTTATCAATCTGCATGGTATAGGCCTGAAAGGCTTGCAGATGATGACCCACAAGCAGTGCGTGGCAAGCCAATTGAGCATGCCTGTTTTGTGTGCAAAATGGATGAAAGATTCCTGCATTGCAGAGGTTTGAACTAGATGATCCTTGTGGTCTCTTCCAGCTCAACTATTCTATGACTCTATGGGTGCTTCCTGATGCACCTAGGAATCTTGGGATGTGGTTCATGACATGACAGAATTCAAATTAACCAGAAAAGAAGGTTTGGGCCTACACAGATCTTCTTCTTCTTTTAAAAAAGTGTGTTCTGAACTTCTTAAATTAATCCATGTAACAAAAAGTCTATTGGCTTGGGTATTGCACCACCCTGTAGATAAATTAAAAGTCATTTTTAGCATCCAAAGTAAATTTTCTGAAGGATTTTTTAATAATTTTTATTTGTACCTTAGGGTGTTCTTTGGAGGAATCACGATATTTTAAATGTAGGGTGTGCATGCAGCATCCATTATTAGAGGGGCCAGGTAAAAGGAATGGAGAAAAACATTGAATAGCTGTACAGGAGAGGGGATTTCAGCCAGTGCTGTTTGTCCTGGGAGAGACACCAGATGAAGTTCCCATTTCTTCTACACAAGCATTAAAGGCACAGGAGCTCTATCTTCTCCCCCACGCCGTCTAAATACTTACAGTGGTACCTCGGGTTAAGTGTTTAATTCGTTCCGGAGGTCCATACTTAACCTGAAACTGTTCTTAACCTGAAGCACCACTTTTGCCTCCCGCTGCTGCCGCACGATTTCTGTTCTCATCCTGAAGCAAAGTTCTTAACCTGAAGCACTATTTCTGGGTTAGCGGAGTCTGTAACCTGAAGTGTATGTAACCTGAAGTGTATGTAACCCGAGGTACCACTGTATTAGCTAGAACATGCTGCCTCCTGACAATCTCTTTCTTTCTAATCGAATTCAACTCACTAATATGGCTCAGCTCGCACACCTTCAGCATCTGGCTTATTTATGACCTAATGCTTGGTATCATCAAAGCATGAAAGATGAAACCCTCTGGGCTGAGCAGGTATATTCAGTGGCTGGAATGCATTTGCCAGGGTGAGCAGGTTCATACATAGTAAAACCCTACAGGCAAGATATGTGTCTTGAACACCTTAAAAATAGCATTTGAACACCCCCCTCCCACCCCCGGCATGACTAGGTGACAACTCTTGTAGTAAGATTCCAAAACAATGCATGTTACCCAGCAGCTCTTTGCTATGTTTCGGCTCCTGTGGAAAGATGACGTTATCTTGTGAGGATTATATGTTTCGTTTGCTCTCATCAAATAAGAAGATGCTAAGATAACTCCCAAGGTTTTCTCATCAGAGCTGATATTTACAGAATCTGTAGCTTGATACAGATGATGGCAGAACTCGAGACAGGTGAGGAGGAAGAGAAACCAGAAGGCGTGACTAGCATATACTTAAAAGGATATGCCGTATCCTGCAACGTTGGAAGTACTTTTGCAACACCCAAGTTCCAAGAGTGTCACTGGTTTACTTATGTTCCAGACCCAGTGCTTTTTTTGGGGGGGGGGACTCATACCCCTAAACATTTTGTGAATCTAAGTTTGGCCTCATTGAGGGGCAGTATTTCAATATGAGTAGGAAAATGAGAGTACCCCTAAACATTTTTTTAGGGGGGTGGGGGCAAGCACTGGTTCCAGCTATTTCTTCCTCTGGTAAATAAGTTTCCAATCCCAGCAAGCTTGGCCTATGGGTGGTGGGGTGGAGTTGTTGTCCAACACCATATGGAAGGCGGCAGCTTCCCCATTCCTGCCCCATAGCAAACATTCCTTCTAGAGTCTGCTAGTGGCAAAACTGATGTGAAATATTGTTCCCCGATGACTCCAGACATCTGGTTGCAGCATGAAGAGAAGAATTATAGTTGGTGGAGGTTTGCTGTTTTGTTTTAAATGTTGCAACACACAAACAATAATTTAGCATTTCCTGGAAGTTTTATCTGGGCTGCCCAATTTGAAATGAGGACATGCAATGCAGCTGGATGTGACTGTGAACCTGTAACCTTTAGCAACGGTGGTTTTTCCTGTGGGAACTATTTAGGGTACTGTTTTTCTCATGACTTCAGTTTTCCCTTGCCTTCCTTAAAATGCATTATTTGCTGTCCACATTTCTCCTAAACACTAACACATTATTTCCTATTGTGTCGCTTCAACACAGCACAGCCCTTAGCAGAGGTAGGAGCTGGGGAAAAGAAGGGACTAGAGGTACAACCAGGAAAGAGGAACTGGCACCTCACTATAGCGGAACATTGATATTTTCTTCAGGGCAGGGCCCTTTGAATGTTAAAATGTGGATTGTCAGCTCTGCCTTTCTTGCACACACAACCCTTTCCAAAGCTTTCCTTAGGAGCAACATGTTTTCACCACACCTCAATTCATATTTGATAGGGCTAGGGGTGGGGGTAGAAAAAAAATATTGCTCCATTTCTAACTCAGAGATGGCCAGCTGGCAGCCTACAGCTCAGACGTGGTCCCTAAAGCAGTTATATATGCAGCTGTTAGGTGGTCCTTCCCAGTATGTTGTAAGAAATTAGTTTCCTTATTTAAACATCTTTGGATTCAAACGTGCTGTGACTGAGTGAGTGGGAGAGGCCTTTATTCCTCATGGATCACTGTGGGGCCCCTTTGTTGCAGGAAATGGTCCATTTTGAGAACGGATTTGAAAAGTTTATTTAATAAATGTATACCCCTCTTCCCGAGAAATAGTCTGCACAAAATAAATTCTGTCGTCACTAAAATTTTTACAATTTTTTTTAAAAAAAATAAAAATCATTGCATAGATTAATCTAATTAATAAGGCAACAGAGCAACCTGAAAACCCAGGCACTGAAAGGAGGTAGTCTTAAAAGTCCTCTTCAACTTTGCCAGGGATGGAGACTGCACCTCCAAAGCAACAGGGCCACTGCTGAGAAAGCCATGGGCAGATCACAATTTGGGGAAGTCATGAGCAACAACTCCAATTGTCACTTTTGACGTCAACGACAACTGCTTCCAATGAGAGCGAAGGGTCCGGCAGCAGATCCATGTGAAATAATATAGAAAGGGCCCAATTATATAGGTGAGGGGCTTAGAGGTGGTCACATTTTAGCAACAAAATAGGCATGTGGGTGAGGAACGCAGACCCTTTCCCCATCATTATCTTCCCTCTGTAGCCCCTCGCTGTCATTTCTCTCCTACGCAAGACCCTTCTCATATTGGAGCTTAGCTGAGGGAGAAAAGCTGTGTGAGGAACAGACAATTGGAAAAAACCTTTTATTCGACAGCATGATACGATCAAGATGGATGTATCAAAATGACTGAACATTTTTAACTCCTCACAAATTCAGCACCATGTGTCTCTTAAGTTAGGTGCGTCAAACTTGGGCTAGGGAGACCCAGGTTCAAATCTCCACACTGCCATGGAGCTAAGTTGTTGACTGTGAGCCAGTCATGGTCTTTCAGCGTAACCCACCTCAAAGAGTTGCTGTGAGGATAAAATGGGGGAGGGAGTGGTGTTTGGGAGGATAGTGATGTATGGTCCCCTCTCTGAACCATCTTAGTCTAGGAAGCTGAGGAAGAAGTGAGCGAGAGCACCATCTTGGCCCATGCTTCAAGCCCCCTTAGGTCAGTGAGAAGCCTGTGATCCCCCCGTTGTTCTTGCAAGCAGATTTAGAGGCCTTCACAAACAAAAATCTTCCACACTGGGCCTTCACATGGTCATAAGGAACTTTTCTAAAGCCTTCAGCCCAAATGAAAACTGGAAATTGATAAGGATGAGCTGAATATATTATTATGCCTGCAGCTTGGGGAAAATCCTCATGTGCAAGAACAAATATTTCAAGCTTATGGTTTCTGGTGGAAACAGGTCATGTTGTGAGTGATTCTACAGCTGGGCCTCAGGCCAGAACAAATAAAATAATCAGCAAGCCACTTACAAGCCTCTTTGTTGACTCTTCCTAGCTTTGGAAAGCTCCTATACATTTGCTGTTTTATTGAGTAACTTGAATATCATGCTTATCTTGTTGCTAAATGAGAGCCCTGCCAGCTACTTGCTTGAGTGAACTGAACTCACACAAGCAAAATATGTTTACTGGTGCTTAGAACGGCCTCATTAAAAGCAACCATTTAAATGTGGGTATGTAAAATATACAGTTCTTATTTATGACGACAATTCTGTGAGGGTCTGTCACTATTATTCCCCGGCCCTACCTGACACACAGAATCTAACTGGAGAGGCACTAAAAATAACAATAATAATCGTCTTCTTAATTCTCACAAAGTTGCTGATGAATTTTCATGAGGACTTTTGTAATTTTTTAAAAAAAGTGACGTGGAAATGTGGAGAAAGAATGAAAAAACGAGAAACTGAAACATACCAACTGGCTCACTGCAAGCTGATGGGGGCGGAGCTCTTCTTTTCTCCAGGCTTAGGAGACAGGTCAGGTCTCTCCTCTGTCACACTAAGCTTTGGAGACTCAAAAGCAGAGAAGAGCCATATTGCCTTCAAGTTTCTCTGAAGTCCAGTGTAAGGAAACTAGACCCCAAATATCATTCATTTTGTGTTGTGTCAGGCAGCTGCCTAACTCAAGAGAGGGTCACCACTTGTGACTACACAGTTGTGAACTGCTACATAGGAACTATGTGAGTGAGAGCTTTTTGTACGCCCAGCACCTTACTGAGAATCAGTGTCTCTTGTTTACATGTTCTCTTCTTACAACAGAAGAGGGAAAAAGCAGACCAGAGCCTTCCGGTGGCCAGCAACGTGTAACATTTTATTTCTTTGGTTTAAAATACCTACAACAGTGCTACTTCATTGGACTTGTGTACATTACTTAGTTTTGCACCAGTTTAGACAACTCCCCTACTCGCTGGACTGAGCAATCCGTGTGGTCTTTGTTGTTTGCAGTGTTAAGCTCTTCTGCAATATCTTCCCCCCCTCCCAGCCAATGTGAATCTTCTCAGTGGATCCAAAACATCCCCTGATGCTTCTAAAAGCAACAGTGATATATCTAGGCTACACATATGTGAGTGACGCCGGCACAGACATGAGGACGAGCTTCCACAAGAGTCACACCTGCTGGTTACTTTTCTTCCCCACAAATGGCTAGCAAGGCTTTGCGGTAATCTCCAGAGGTGTCCTTCTGCAAGAAGAAAGGAAGACAAAATGAAAACCAGAAATGCCTACAAGTGATCAGCCTCACTGGTAAATTGGAGGATAAAGAAACTTAAAAATGATCTTTTTAAGGCAATGCCAACATGTGTCTTTTGATGTATCTACACTGCAGCCTTTAAGTGGATTTAACTATCATTACTTTGTGCCAGAGAAGCCTCAAACGACTAGGATTCTTTAGCATAAGCCGTAACTATTAAGATAGCATAAAATGATATGATTTCTTAATGTGGATGTTATATTTCCTTTAGCATCTCCTTATTATTGTTTGCTGATGAGTTATTCTTCAAAGAAATCTGAAGGGCTGCTTTTGAAGGTTACAGTTTTGCTCATTCTCTGTCTAGGAAAAAGCCCAGGTAATTTTGGAAGTGTACAAGTACATTGATCAGGCACCTGCTACTCATAGCAGCTGTCTGATTAGATGCTATCGTGGTAAAGCACATATGCCCATACACGTCAAATTTTAGTCTACGGTTGTTCTTACAGGAAGACACATCTCTATGGAGGAAATTCTAATGGTGTGAAGTAGTCTTACTATGACTGCACATTCTTTTTGCCACCTATGCTTGGGTGGAACATTCACCTGGTATGAACAGGCTGCTGTGAGTACAACCAGTCAAAGATGTACATGAAACAAATCATAAAGGTCAGCACAGCTCACTGCACACAAACAGGCACATTTGTGCTGGCAAAAGCCAGAACCTCTTATTACCTCGATCATGTGATAGAGAGATTTGTCATAAATATCCCAAAATTCACGCCGGATGTTGAGCAGATCAATTTCACTCCTTGAGACAATAATCCTGATAAGAGTTCGGTCGTCTGTGCCAGCACCCTTGGGAGATCGAAAAACCAGTAAGAATTTATTGATTTTTTTAAAGAGAGAGCAAGGGCAGGAAGTGAGGGGACTTTCCCGTACATTGCTATCAGCAGAATATTTTGAAAAGGTGGCAACAAGCTCTATCAACCAGAGGTAGAGTGCTTTTGTTTACAGTGATACTTGGCAGATGGTAGAATGGGAGCTTCATGATCTGTTCTGCTAATGCACATCAGCATTGAGAGATGAGCTGGTGCTGGGCACATACCAGGTAGCTGGTTCACTCAGTTGTTGCTGCCACCCCACTCAACCTCTTTAGAGCAAAGCTCTATATTTGAAATGGTAGAACGATGCAAGCCTTGAGCACTGTGACTCTCATTGCTGCATCTGTTTCACTGACAAATTCTCCAAATCGACTCCCTTCACACAAGCAACACACTATTTGCTGAAGGGGCCTCCTGATTGTTTCAGTGAATCACAAGCAGGAATTAGCCATCCCTGGCCTTCTCAAATGCAGACCTATTCAGGAAACCACCCCAAGCTCCTACTTTGCAATCAGATGATTATTATCGTAATTAAAAAGCTACTGATCTAGCCTTCCCTTCCCTGGTGAGAGTCAAAACAGCAAATGGAGTGTAGTTTTTACCTTCATGGACTTGTACAGCTTGTCGGCAAAGAAAGCTTGCTTGTTCTTGACACTCCGCACTTGAAAGAAAGAGCAGTGCAACATAAAAACATTGAACAGGAAGCCCCATCTCAGTCAACCCCCACACCCATGTTTTTAAAGAGCTATGGTGTCTCAGGTTGCATTTTTTGTTTGTGTGTAGAAAGAAAGGAGTGGAGAGGAAAAGACAGCTCTTGGAAAGCACCCCCCCCCACACACAATTAGTGTATTGAATGTCCAAATTTGGTTGACATGGTGGGGGAAATGGTTCATGTTTGCTGTCTGGGTCAATCACAGATGGATGTAGGTTTCTAGAGCCCAGGTTTGCAAGCAGAGGGCTCTAAATGTATAGTGTGGTTGCCTCATCTCCATTAAAGAAAAAAACCATAGATATTTTTTGAAAAACTGCACATGATTCTGTTGTTTGCAGTAGGAGGAAAGCCATATGGATGGTTGGGTAGCCACTTCCTGTTCTGTGAGGGAATTGCAAAATTTAAGTGTGCAAGGATGTTGCAAAATGTTTTAACTATGCAGCAAGGGGCAATGCATCCAGCAGGCGTTGCTTCTCTCGACTGTTCTCCAGGCTTCTTGTCTATCCAGCGTCCTTCTCTGGACACCACTGGAGGGGATCTCTGGGTCTGCAGTGAATTCAACAGGCCCACTGACATGCTACAAGATGACTAGAGAAGCAGCCATTGAAGAAGCCACATTCGAGCTCAGTGGTGGCAAAGCTCGCAGTGGGTGGCGGCCATTTCCTGTTAGTCTTGGTGAAGGTACATTTTTAAAAGTCTATTCAGGAGAACAAGATTGCAGGCAGGTCAGCCAGCCTGAGGGAATCAACATACTGCAACCAAGCAGAAAGTCACTGATAAAGATAGTGCTTGAAGCCTCTAAGACCTATATGACATACTGCTGAGGGTTACAGTGTCAGTGAGATCCTATTCCCTGATTCTATCTAACAGCCAAGTCTCAGCAAAAGGTGTTTGAAATCTGCACAGAGCAAGTTTCTAGCTCTCAAAGCTGTACAAATAAAGACTGAAAACATGCAGACAAATATTGGGAAAGGTGCATAGTGCACCAACGTAAGATTTCAGCTGGTTAGGAGGCATCCCACCTACCACTCCTTCCCCAACAGGCCAATAGCTAAGTCCCCACTGGATACATAATAGATCGCCCATATAGCCTCTCTTAGACATTAATACCATTCACCGGAATAGCTGAATTCTGTGAAATACTTTATTTTTATTATTTTTATTTATTAAATTTGTATACTGCCTATACCCATAGATCTCAGGGCAGTTTACAACATAAAATTACAATTACCACCCCCCACATTTTTTTGCAAGTGGAATACAACAGGAAATTTAACTAAAGCCAGCTTGCTTCATCTCAGGAATATTACAAAAATTTGGTTGACTGTTGAGGTGGACTAGTTGCAAGAGCAAGTTCGGCAGGGCAAGGTTTGCTGAAGTCCACACTCAATGTGCAAGGAAAGCACAAGCCTCTTTTTTTTACGCCTGTGCAAGAGACACTCACCAATGGCTAAAAAGACGTCGCGCACATCTCCAGACATCCGCTTGTTGATGGCATGTGCCACGTCATGGTTCGTCATCTTAACGAACTCCTGGAAGACTACAAGGATCGAAGGTAGAGAATAAGAAATTAGAACCCTCTACGGCTTTGGAATGACCTAAAAGCTAAGCTAGGGAACTAGCCAACTGTCCTCAGTGAGCAATGGGACTGGCCACAGCAGGGTCATAAAACTGCTATGCCCTTAGTCTGCTTCTACAGTGTGTTAGGCAAGGTCAAGTATGTTCAAGGGCGATTAGGTGCTGCCACAGGGAAGTATCAAATATCAAGATGTTCTACAGAAAAGTACAGTTAGTGAAACAAACCTCCTAACCCTGAATTCCATCAGAGGAGCAGGTGTTCTTGAGCTAAAGGAGAATTTCTTTCTTTCTTTTTTGTAGCACAACAATTGCATCAGCAGCCTCTTTCCTTCAAAGCCCCTGAGGAGGTAATAATTGCCCTTTTCCAAACTACAATAACACGGCCTGAGAAAGGTCAGGTCAATGAGTCTGCATCTAGGCACGGGCTCCACAACATTCAACAAACACACCACTCCCTCCCTATTTACCTCTCCGGAGCTGGGGGTAGCTCTGCGTACACAAGACGGTCATGAAGCGTGTCTCCAGAGATGTCGAATCATCACCGGAAACATCAGACAATTTCTGCGAAACCAAAGAAGATTGAAGGGATGGGGAAGAACAGCAAAAGATACAGGCTAGTGAAATATTTTCCTTTTGATTCCTGAGAGCCTATATACTAGTGCATTCCTGTAAGAAGGTTGCTATGTATTCCTCCATTAATATGGCAGCAAAGATTGTGAAAGCAGCTCAGCAAAATCTTCTGTGACTATTATGAGAAGGCTGGCAACAAGTAGAAGTCTGCCCAAGTAGGATTCTCTCTCCAAGTGTACTAAACATATTGCCATTTGAGCTGATCCAGTGAGAGATCACCATCAGGCTCAAAAAGGTCCCATGTGACTGTAACTGAGAGACACTCCCTAATCATTAGGGCTCTGACAGGCCTCTCCATTTGGCCTGCAAGGCTGTTTTGGTTAAGCCACATATTGGCCCTACACAAGGAGGCATATAGGACATCAAGTGTGGGGCAGGTAAAAAGATGCAGGTGGACTAAAAGGGGGACTGTAGTTGATCAGAATACCTGAAAAGTTTCATGCAGGGCACTTTGCAAGCCTTGACAATCCACTTTTTGTTGGGGGTTTGCAAAGCAATGTGCCTTTGCCCACATGGGGCAATGATGTCAGGTGACTGACTTGTCAAACTTGGCCTGTGGTGGTGAGGGAGATGTGGCAAGCCAGACAGATCCAGTTCCCCACTCCTGGCCTAATGGGTCTATAACAGAAGACACCCCTCACCCTCGAGAAGCTTATGAACACCTCAAGGCTATAGGTAACTCTAACATCTTTTCCTACCCCTAAACGGACAACTCAGCTGGTTTTTTGAAATTTTGCCACAACAGGTAAAAAAGGAGGTCATATTTTGCATCATCACCTGTGGGACATTAACACACAGAAATAGCAACCATTTCTTCCCAAACACCAAAAAAGGTTGCGTGAAACTGCCTTTTGACAATAAATACATGCAACAATGCAATGACAATTCATCTTCCCATGTGCTTCATATGTAGTGAGAAATGTACAGCATAACTAATGGCACTCTTACGTTTTGGAACACTTAGCAGGTCACTAACAATTTCCCCAATTGCTTTTAATTGTCCTCCCTGTGCAGTTAATTACCTAGTTATTATGCAAACTTTTGACATTCTCTGCTCCTCTCTGGGTACTTTGAGAAGCATACCCACTCCCTTGCCTTCCCAGTTTTGCAGGCGAGAAGTCATGCCTAAATAAGCCAACAGTAGATTCTTTATAATTTATCCTCCCCCACTACTGTAAGGGAATGTTTTCAGGTTATCTTTGGTTGGAGAGCCAGATGAATACAGGCAGAAGGGCAGGCCCAACAGCCAGTGAGATATGGGCTAAGATGGGTTTGGCAAACCTCTGAGTGGCCCATGTGCCCAACTCTAAGCAAAAGACATTCCTCTCTTTGAAGGGCTGTCAAAGGACAGTTTGCTGTTTTAAGAGCTGACCAACATAAGGCTACTTTAAAAGGTAAAGAGCCCCAAAAAGGAAAGCAGGAGGAGCCTTGAAGCTGCCCATTAGCCTTTAGCAGCTGGACAGCAATGTGAGTCTGCACAAAGCTCACCTGGCCACAGTCTTCCCACTATGGCGAGATGTATTGCACTTCTATTTAAATGTTCAGCAATTTTGCATCTATATGTACATATAAATTACCAAATGCACATTTTGTGCGAAGTCAAGTCCTCATTTTTGACAGTGCACAAGTAGTCACTCTAAAAAACCTCCCTGTGATTTGGAAGGCACTGTTGAGAGTCCACCCCATGAGTCCTGAATAAAGTGTCAAACAACAAAAATGGCAGGCACTCACCAGGGTTTCAGCAACAACCTGACAACAGAGAGAAAGAGGGAGAGAGAGAGGAAGGCAGCAGGGTCAGAGATAGGTCTGTGCAGCACTTTCTTAGGATTTCATAGATTAAAAACAGGGTCATTCTAATCTCTCAAGCCAAGTTCTTCAAGCTCCCGAAAAGTGGCAGCAGATTCATTTCTCAGACCATGTGCAGCCCTTCAGATATTTTTATGTGTCCAAGTAAACACCTAAACGAAAAATATATCCCTTTGTTCAGAAAAAGTATATCTGCTAATGCTCAGATGTGGAAGAGGGCCAAAAAGAGAATGGAAAAGGAAAGGGAAACATATCTGCAAAGGACCTTTGGCCTGGGGTAAAGAATGTTCTAATCACATACACATGCACACATATGACCAGTTTCGCAAGACTTCAAGAACACAAGGTCTGTGCCCCAAGGAGCTTCCAGAGAGAGGGGACAAGCCAAAGATGGACCAAGAATTGTGGGGAAAGAGAACATTCAGCACTTGAGCAGAAATTAGAAATCTAAGGCAAAAGGGACATGGAAGATGAGAGGGGCTTGGTTTTGTATATGGCAGGAAATAACAATTCTGGTTGATTGGGTGGGGGGAGGAAAGTGACATGCCAAAATAATTCTGCTTGCAGTTTCAGTATGCTGATGTGACATCTATGTTAGAATTAGATGCTGTGAAGGGGGAGGTGGGTGGTGTTGTGTGGTCTCGCTAACAAGTACAATTTAGGTGTATTCTGATTATGCATCCTCACCTTGCTCAGCACTAATTGACACGTTTAGT